>NC_082660.1:98702289-99319531 GCF_028023285.1 Balaenoptera ricei
CAAGCCAAGTGCCAAAATGGATCTGGAGGCCAACGGCTATGTTCTTCTAGGTAATGCCATCCCTTTCCACCTGGGCCAATATAGTAAAGAAAAAAGGAGAAGAAGAAGAAGAAGAAGGAGAAGAAGGAGAAGCAGACCTGTAAGGCTATCTATCCCTGTTGCTATTCATTTTTATCACTCATATGGTGAGAAGTGGTGATGATTGTATTTTTTAACTCTCATTATGTCAGAATTTATGCACAAGTGAAAGAAAAGATCTATTATCATGAACAAGATTTTAAAACCTTAGGCACTTTGCTCATCTGAAGGTAGCACTATTCTGTTATTTATGGTGATTTTGTGAGAACTGGTATGAAACCCAAATATATTTTGTGTCTCAGTAGGAAAGAGAGAAGGCATAGGTGGAAGAGGTTTTATATTTACTGGACTACTGCAAGGCCTATAAAAAGGAGAGGCTAATTCAGTCCAAAATTGAGCTACGTTTATTGTTTTGACACTTTAGACCCAAAACATCTAGTTATATTGAATATGACAAATCCAGACAAATTCCACCACTTGAGTTCCAGTGTCCTCTGGTGGCTTCAAAAATAGAGACTAACATCAATAAGTTTTGATGGCATAAGGGCAGAATGTAGCTTTCAGCCACAGTGATCATTTTGGCATTCAGCAATACATTTCCAGGAACATGATATCAACCTTACAAAAGGATCTGGTGATTTAAACAAGTAAGAGTTAGGGCTGTAATTGAGACTTAAAGCAAACAGCTGAACTTTTCATTTGATTCCAAATGCACAGGGTATTATCATCTAAATCCACTCTCACCCAGCCAACTAGTTAAAGCATACCTTTTAGTGTCACATTTAGGCAAGCGATCAGTTCTGTCACAGAGATAATTAATTCTCAGATCTGGTATGCTGGTGTAGCAAAAGTAAATAGCACATAAGAACAATGTGAGGTGTGGGAATCCTCTCCGTACACCCTGCCACCACCATACTAGAATTTGCAAAGACTAATGTCTTATTTTGACCACATATACTGGGCACAAAGAGGCACAGTCTCCTACTACTAGCTGCATTGGACAAAACTCTTCCCTACATATTTTCTTTTCCAAGCTCTTGTTTGTGCTGTTTTCTCTGCCTAGGAGGCCTATAGGGGTGAGGCAGGTAATATAAATTGATGAAATAAGTTGAGTATAAGACAATAGAGAGTGATGGGAAATGTGTCAAACTGCAGACACCGTTTTTGCAAATTCTTCCGAAAATGGTGACTACTGAAGAGTTTCAGCCAGTTGCCACAATGATGCCCAAAGTTGATAGATCTTCCAACCTATAAAGAACATCCGGAAATCCAGGTTTTTATGTATAATCTCACAATTCCAAAATTCTGGCTACAATTTTTTAAAACCATAAAGGTCAGACAAAAGTGGTTACCAGTTTGTGACCTGGGACCTAGACAAATCCTCTCCCGCCTTCTTTAAGACCCAGATTCGGTGCTGGGTCTCTAAGAAGCCTTCCTCCACTGATCTATCTCCTCTTAAGTTCTACCATATTTCTAGTGTCCTCTGTGCAATATGGCATCTACTGACTTGTATGGTATGATTTGTCTCTCTGACTTGACTGTAATCTCCATGAAGGCAGGGACTACATGCCATCTCTTACAAAGCCTAGCCCAAGGCCAGGACATAGTGGCAGGCACTCAGTGAAACTAGCCAATTACAACACAATCACAATCAGAAGAGAACCCCTGGTGACACTTAACTTTCTTTCACTAGTTGATTCATTCACCACTTTTAAGAGCACCTATTACACTATCAGCACCACATCAGGTGCTATGGGCTAACATTAAAACAAAAAAGATGTACCTCCACCCTTGAGGAACTAGGAATCACATGTTGAGTCCAAATGTACAAAAAAAGGGCTATATGAAGTCAAAGCTACACTATTGTTCAAAGTGCGCTGCATCACTTTCTCAAAACTAAGACAGCACTATCCAATAGAAATGTAACATGAGCCACATATGTACTTTTAAGTTTTCTAGTAGTCACATTAAAAAAACCTAAAAAGAAACAGGTGAGGTTAATGTTAGTAATATACTTTATTTAACCCAATATATCTAAAGTATTATCATTTTGACATGTCATTAACATTTTTTAAAATTTTAATGAGATATTTTACATTTATACTGTCTTCTAAGTCCAACGTGTATTTTACTCTTACAGCACATCTCAGTTCAGGCTAGCTACATGCCAAGTGCCCAATAGTCACTTGTGGCGTGTGGAGACCAGCTTGGGCCGTGCAGTAAGAGAAAGGGATGTTCCTTACCTTACTGCCAAAGTGGGGTTTGATAAACGTCACATCCTCCAAAGTCAGTAGAATTCTGTTGGGTCCTTTAATCAACTGGATTTTATTTATACGACGTCTGAAACAAGCATACAATCAGAAGGTCACAGGGGGCGGGATGTTTTGCAAACCAGGGGTAAATTTGCCCTATGATAGAAGTTAAAAATATATACAAGATAATTGAGAGAATAACCACACATAGATGTTTACCACAGTATCCACAGCAAAGAGAGAGAACAAGCCTGGTCCTCATAACTTGCAATGTTACAAAGAGAAAAGTGAAAATGCTATTAAAGAGGTATCAAAAGGGAGAGTGCTGCATGGGGATGGTATCTCAGACTAATAAAACAGTGATTCCACATCAAGGGTACATTCAAAACAACACCTCTGAATACTTTTAAAGAACTCAACACCTTTTGTCATATGCCATAGTATATAGTCTGATAATACCAAGGCCAAGAATCATTAATCTCCATTTTATAAATACAAAAAACACATTAAAGAAACAAAACAAAATTAAGCAAATTATGTGAGATCCCATAGCCTGAGGCAGAGCTGGGACTTGAATCCTTGGTGTCTGGCTGTGGGCCCAGATTTCTGCCCACAAGACCACTTGTCTTGCAAAGTTGCATCTATACGTTGCCAAAGCAACAGGTTGAAAAGTGGAAAAATTCAATCAGTTGGTTGCTTTGTCTACATGATTCCAAACAAGTGGGCTGACTGAGTTTTTTTCCTTTGACTGAATTGGTCTCTTGTTTAAAGAGTCTTGTCTCACAGTTTAAACCTGATTCTCTCCAAACATGCCCATTAATTTGCGGTGAATGCAATTATTTCTTACAAATCAATTACTAGACACATAGGAGTTTATGATGTCTACCCACACAGCCAGGTGGGTCCTCAGTTGAGCTAACTGAGCAACCTGAGGACCTGAAGGGAACCTTGGATTAGTCCGTGTGGTTGTTTTGTTCTGTTTTGTCTTGGGGGCTCTGATAGCTACAGTTTGGCTTCACTTTTTCCATAACCCCTTAATGGTCACCCTGTGGAATGTATTAAAGCCGACAGCCAGAATGGGGAAAACAACCACTGAATGAAAATGCTTTGTCAAGTTGCTCTAAGAAGTCTACAGTGTCACTGTAGCTTTAAGTACCAGCAACCCAGACAGTTTTTCTCAGTGATTCTACTGATTTGTAAACAAACAATTAATGTGTTTCTAATTGTCTGCCAACAAATATGTCCCTTATCACTGTGGGAGCTGCTGCCCTGCAGAGAAAATTAAAAGAGCCCTGTAGTGAATTCTTGGGTAGAGCACATGAATCTTTTGGCAAAGTAAAGCATCACTCCCTAACTTATCTATTTCATATGTGCAGTGAATTGTCTTAAAACAGGCACACCTGTAAAAATAATCATGCTACAGAATACACTCTAGTAGAAAAAAAACTGGACTCTCAATCCAGAGACCTGGGGTGTAGTGCAGATTCTGTCATTAATTAGCCAGATTACCTTGGATAAATAATTTAACCTCTTCATGCCCCAGTGTCCTCATCTATCTAGCCAGATAATAGTCCTTGCATTACTCGCTTTATAGAGTTGTTTTGAAAATCAAATGAGATAATATATGTGAAAGTGCTCCGAAAAGCACGAAGCACTATGAAAGTATAAGAGCTCATTATTTTCATTATCATCATTAGTATTACAAAGCACGGGAGAGCTTTATAGAAAGGCGAGGCAATCTGGTTCAGAGTAGGGAGAAAGGAGGAGTTCAAAGAATCCTTTGTTTTGGGGTGGTTGGGTTCTTTGCACGTCTTTCTTTCGGAAGAAAAAAAAACTTAAACAATCAAAACACAGAGAAAAGGAAGGGACAGAGAGCCACTCTCCTGCAAGTAATCACCATCTATTACAGAAACTCATCAGCCGCTCAGCTCTTCTGATTGCAGCCGTGGTGGGCAGAGAGAGGGAGGAAGGCAGCAGAGAGAGGGCATCTTTTGTGCTTTGTTAACTGAAGAACCAAGGCCCAAGTGACTCTGGGAAATGATGTGCCTCTCTCCCATCTCTGAGTTTTCTGTGACCACTTGAAGTACCAATTGTCTCAAACTCATTTTCCTCTCCAATCATTTTCCTCTCCAGTCTTCTTTGCCCTTCAGCCCACAAGATCCAAACAAACCCCCCCCCCCATGACTTTGTTTTCTTTTTTTCCTTCCCTTCCTGAGAATTGCAGGTTGGGCTCACTCTAAGCCCAAAAAACCAGTCAATTCCATGAGAAAGACCAGTGAGATCAGTCATTTGGGGGAGAGTGGGGGGGGGGGGGGAATTGACAAATAAACAGCTAAGTGACTCCATTTTCCACCCTGCCATGGCATCTTTTGGCATTGCGGAGCCAGAGCCTATTACTCTTCAAATCTCCCTAGAGGGGGAAGATTTTGATTGGAGGGCATTTATTTTCACTAAGTATCTCATGATGTTAATTAAATACTTTATTCTTTGGCAGCAGCTAAAGACATTAAATTTCTGTTCTGAGCAGAGATATGTCACAGTCATAGAAATTGAAAGAAAAACTTCCTTTGAACTACACTATTGTCTTTATCAAGTGTGCTTTAACAATGCATAAGCTACCTACTATTTTGTGTGGCTTTATCAAGTTTCTAATACTGGGGAGATGGATAATAGTGGTTTTTCACAGCGATGCTAACATTCTAACACTAAGAGTAACACCTGTTATAGTTTCAATCCAGGATTTTGCAGACTCATTAGAACATCAGAGCTGGAAGGGCTCTTAAAGATCATCTAATCCAATTCCTTCATTTTACAAATGAGAAAATTCTGGCCAAGAGAGATTTAGTGTCTTGTCCAAATTTACACAGCTACTTAATACACCCTAGACATGTTTTTTCTTGGAATTTTCCAAAATAGCTCCACTCCATTCCCTACCAAGTTCTTATCATATTGTTGTTAGGACCACCCACAAAGAGATAACAAAGGTGTGGTTTGCAGGGTGGAAAGGGTAAAGTGGGAGGGGTATGGCTGATTTCATTTTTCATTTTTCCCAAATCATCCTAATGTGGGGAGGATCCAAGTGTTAAAATGCAAAGATTATAAGAAAGGGGTGTCATATTAAGCCATCTTCAGCCATTTATCCCTGATCCTGAATTAGTTCATCAGAGTAGTTGGTCATGTATTAAATGATCTGAGGGAGAAAAACAAGGACTTGATGATGTTGATGATCATCTAGGATAGCTTTTGTCCAAGGAAAAAGGACAGTAAAAACCTGGAATATGATACCCTGGGCAAGAGAGATTACTGTCAAAGTGAGGATCCTGGGCTCCCAACAATCAGCAGGAGAGTCCCACGTGCTTGGGAAGGAGATGAGATTTACTGTTTCTTGAGCACCTACTGTGAGTCAGGTATTGTTCTAGGTACAATACTTGCTTCAGTTTATTTAATCCCTGCTACGGTCCTGTGAATTAATACCATTATTCCCAAATCTTAGGTTCTAGCCAAAGTCTGCCTAATTCCTGGAACTTGTTAAAATATCCCAGTCCATACCTACCACTCCATACCATTTGAGGAAGGAAGTGGTTATAGGAGACTCTGCCAGTGGAAAAGGGAGCACAGCTAGGGAGTAGGCAGGCCCTAAAGTACTAGTTCTCTTATTTCACGATAGTGTTGAGAGCCAGATCTGCTCACAGGCGACAACACTGACAACACAGCTGAGGAAGTTATTCTTGGCATCATGAAAACACTTCACTCTAAATGGGGCCGCTAGGGATGGTAAATCACTACGGAAAAAAGAAAATCAGTGGGTCATGTAATGAGGCAATTGTACTGAAACATGACTTCCCAGAAATCAATATTAACAAGGCTATAATGGGCTTGTGTTTTTATATACAAAAAGAAAAAAAAATGTACCTTATAAAGTAAGCAAATCCATTAATAGACAGCAGGGCTATAAGCAAGGCAAGGCAGACCATCACAGGGAAGGCAGGGTCGATGCCTGCAGAGAGGAAGAGGAGGGGGAAGAATGGCATCAGAAAGAGGCTGTGAATAAAGGGCACCACTGAGCAACTCCTCGTGCTTTCTGGTGACTCTAAAATCAAGCTACATCTACCTAACTTAATTCTATTTTTCTCCAGCACAGTCTGTCTTGTTGACTTTATGGACACAGAAAGCAATTTCACTGTTCTGAAGCAAAACCACTCACCACTCTGACAACAACAAATCACATGAATTAAGGCTGACCTGGGTGTTTCCTTGGAGAAAAAAAGTCCACGAATGGAAAACTTTGAGTACTTTAATTTAAGTTGGACAGCAATAGAGTTCTTGAGAATAAATATGTTATCTCACCTGCGAAGGGTATTATGTTGGCTTCATAAAATAAAAGACCTTTTTAATTCACCTGAGCCCATAGACCTCGTGAGTTATAGGTGAAAAACGTAACACTTGTCCTTCAAGGGTCAGTCTGGTTTTAATAATTAGTGTTTTCACTAGGATGTAAATTGTCCTCTGTAAAATCTACGTCTTTGGATAGATTACTAAGATTTCAGAGGGAAATATATGATGAGGCAAGTAAAGAGGTAGCTGGGTATGTCACGCTAAAACAAAGTAGAAGTTGAAGTCTATTTCAAATAGATGCATTTGGTTTTAGAAGGGTGTGGGGTACACTTGCATAGGAATAGTATAGATCCTTCCAAATTTCCCCTCTGGCTCTCAGAGATTGGATGGAGTTTCCCCTCTTCCACAAACTAGAGGGGTTCCATCAGTCAATCAAATGCAAGTATTCATGGGATGCCAACAGTGTTGGTTGGTTGGAGGGTATAAGAATTATTAGCTCTGGTCCCTGCCCTCAAGGAGCAGTCCATTTGGGAGGAAGGGACACAATCAATACACAAGAAACAACTGAAAAGCAATTTTGTGCTAAGCTGTGAGGTACAGACTTTTAGTTCAACGGGAGTTCAGAGAGGAGAGGGTGGAAAATGGTATTTCTGTGGTGCAACCTGATTGAAAGGATTTGGATACATCAAGGGAAGGACAGGTGAATTTTCTAGCAGGGGGAACAGTCACAGATCACAGCCTACAAAAGACCAAGAAAAAGCATCATGCCTTCCTCTTATTAGAAAAACCTCTTTGGGAGTGGGATCCTTTTAAAAACAGGTAGGGGGGGGCTTTTAAATTGTGGATGGTTATTCAAGGCTACAAAGTACCTATCATGGTCCTTATTATTTTAAATTAACTATGTAGAGTGCCAAGATGTTTATGTCACCTAAATGCAAATGATTGATTCTATGAGTGTCCCAATATTAAAATATGCCTTCTCCTAAGAGGTTCCCTGTAACCCAAGCTGAGCCAAATTGACTACCATTGATTTTCCATTCCTTACCTCCTTGGCAGATCTTCCCTTCTGCAAACCAGCATTTTGCATCTGCTTGAGGGGGCCTGCCACCAGGGAAGTGAATTGGGGTCTCTCTGAATCGTAGCATCTCTGTTTCCATGTCCACAGTGTAAGTACTGTGGAGTTCCCATTCTTTCCAGTTGGTGTCCAGGATTACATAGTCTGAAATCCCATTTCCATTTGAATCTGTCCTTATCAACTGGTTGAATCCATTGAACTGCATGTTTCTGGAATGCTGAACCAGACTGGCAGCACTGGCCCGTCCATTTTCTTTCATAGCATTATTCATGGCTTGTGCGATAAAGTAAATTGAATTGTAGATGGTTCCAAACAACGGTGAAACCTATTTTTAAAAATTACAATTATCCTGAGCCCTAGTCACCCTAGAGCAATCTCAGAGTGTATTCCAAGCCTGTGTTCATTATTAAGGGCTGCACGTCTGAGTGGAGGTGAGCTATGAAGACCCAGAGGAAGAAAAAAAAAAACAATTGTTTCTCAGGACTTGCTTGGTTTCTCCCCTGAATTTTTCTGTTTTTCTCCCCCAGGCCTTCACATCTTTAAATACATCAAATATGACAATTTTATGAGCAAACCAAGTCATACACAATATATTTTTATGCTCCTAAACTAAGATAGTGATTTAGAGTTATAAAGGGCACTAAAAAGAAAAAGTATGAAATAGACAAGAGGCACGCAAAGGAAATTTACCAGGTTAATTACTAGTGCATTATGCATGGTAAAATCATTTGCTTGACACTACTAGAGTGGTAGGTGTATGTGGTAAGACTATAAATAATGTGTCTCCACAGTCCAGGTCTGTGTCCCGACTTAGTTCAAAATGGCTATTCTCCTAGACACGTGCTCCCCAGAGAAAGTGAACAAGTTCAAAATGGCTATTCTCCTAGACACGTGCTCCCCAGAGAAAGTGAACAAGTTCAAAATGGCTATTCTCCTAGACACGTGCTCCCCAGAGAAAGTGAACACTAGAAAACAGTTTTAAACATATACCCCAACTCATACACATGCAGACATGCACACTGACACACACACCCACAAATACAGAGCCAAATGTTTTTGTGTATGGAGAAAGTAGGTTTTAATCAAGAACCCCATAATCTGTTGCTGTGCAAAGTGGCAAAGCTTTGGTGAGAAGCCACTGTAAAGCATCAAGGCTGCTACAATGGACAGCATGACTCTTCTTCTCATATAAATATGGTAAAAGCAACAGCATTTGTGTCCTGTGTCTGATACCCTGCTCATTAACCTTGTAAGTTTATTTTTGGAACAAATCTTGTATCCTTTTTCCAAAAAGGTGGGGAAGAAGAGCAAATGATCCCTCCATGCTTCCTCCCACACTGGCCATGGCTTCGTGGCTTTTCACAACATTTCACTTCTAGGATGGAGTTCAAGAAAGCTATGGTCATGCCATTTTACTAAGCTTCAGGGAAAGCTGATACTTGCTACTTCAGTTTCACAAGGTCTAGAAAGCTATCCTCCTGTAACAATCTGCATCTGAATAAAAGGGTTTAAAATTGAGTGAATCATTTTTGTGCTAGAAATACAAGTCAAGATGCAGAGTGGTGTAGCAGCTAGCAAAACACTGCCATGCCTTGTAAATGTAGAGCAGAGGGTTTTCAACCCTGGCTGCACATTAGAACTACCTGAGGAATGTCAAAAATACTAATGCCAAACACAACCCAGCCAGCAAAATGAGACACTTTAGGTTAGGAACCCAATAATCAGTATTATGAAAAGCTCCCCAGGGATTCTAATATTCATACAGGGTTCAAGACCAACAGTATAGAAGAAGACACACTGGCCTGGGGTCTTTTCCTAATGCCAGTATGTTGGGCGAGTTACTTATTCCCTCTCTCTGGACTTCAGTTTCTTACTCTCTAAAATGAGGATATAGAATCATGAATGTCTAAACCTTGGGAGTCATCTGGTCTAGCTATCTTACTTCCTAGATATGAAAGAGAGACCCAAAGGAGTTAAGTGATTTGTCAAGGTCGATTAGCAAACACTTGGTCCTGTCCAAGATAGTCATAAGATTTTGGTCCATGCCAAAATGTCCTTGAGATCTGGTCATATTTAGTCCTATCCAAAATGTCCATAAGACATTTGGTCCACACCAAAAGGTCCTGGAAGTTTGGTCCTACCCAAAATGTCCAGGAGCATATTTGGTCCATGCCAAATGGTTTTGGAGAGGACCAAATATCAAGGACCTTTAGGCATGGACCAAATGTCTTATGGACCAAATGTTGATGGACGTTTTGGTCAAGACCAAATATCAAGGACTTTTTGGTGTGGACCAAATGTCTTATGGATATTTGGGACAGGATCAGATGTCCTGCAATGGTCATGGTCACTCACCTAGGCATAAAATCAGGACTAGAACCCAAGTCTCTTGGTTCTTAGTTTATTTTAGCATTCTTGATTGAAATAGATGTTCTCTGTGGTCTCTTCTAGTTCTAAGCTCCTGTGAAACTTCCCAAATCTTGATCTAGTCCAGGGAGCAAACTTAGCTTGCAGACTTTTTTGTTTGGCTTGTTTATAGTTTCTTCTTAATTTCTCTGATCTTTTAACATTGGCATGCCGCACAGCTCAGTCCTTGGTCCTCTTCTCTATCTACACTCACTCCCTTGGTGATCTCTTCTGCTCTCATGGCTTTCAGTACCACTCTATGCCATAAATGTCAGGTTTACACTTCCAGTTAAGACCTGTTTCCTAAATTCCAGAGTCATATAGTCAACTGCTTACTTGGTATCTCTACTTAAATATTAAGTTTCAGTGTATCCAAAATCAAACTCCTGATCTTTACCCCAAACCTTCATGCTCCATTTATGAGTCTTTCCCATTTTTGTTAAAAGCTACTCCATTCTTCCAGTTGTTCAGGCCAAAGACCTTGCCCCAGTAACAGAGCATCTAATAGCAGAGCAGAAATCAACATCTCAGTCTCCTGAGTTTTATTCCAATGATCTCCCTTCACCCTGCTTTAACACACACTATAGACATAGGCATGGTGAATGGATGACATGTGCTGCCACCAAGGCATCCACAGTTAGTTGCCTAGCACACACTGAGGTTTTTACTAACTCCCCCTCCTGACATTCTCAGATGATCCATTTAATGGTATTTAGGATTGCTGCAAGAGTCTGCCTGTTTTCTGGGGCTTTGGTAAGTTATGACAATAAGTGAAGGCCGGAAGGTAGAGTATAAAATCAATACTAGTAAAACAAATGAGTAAAATACCACAGGGCAGCAAGACCCTGAGAGCAGGGAGAATGCTAGTATTCTGTTTTGAAAGGCACAGAGCCTTCTGGGAAAGGGACTGCATCTAACCTACAACCAAAAGCAAAGATTTAAACTCTTAAAAACATCATCCTCACCTCTGAGCTGACCCATCGCACAGAGTTTTCAGCTGACCAGCCTATGCTGCCCTTGGTGCTCTCGGATTGACCCCTGTTAGAGCTGACTGACAGCAACTCCCCAAGATGAACGAAAGCTGAAGCTTGTTCTTCAGGGTTCTCCAGCCTCTACCACATACCACACACATACACACACATGCATGTGTACACACACACACATACACACACACATACACGCAGAGCCACAAAAGTATGGTAGGGGAACTTGAAGCTAGGAAAGAACATAGCTGTAGCAACAGCATTTGGTTGCAAAAGAGGGGCTGTCACTATGCCCCACTCTCGCTGTGAGGCCTTAGATTTGTGTTCTAGCTGGTTTGTGTTGCCGTTTTACCTGCTGTGCCTTTCAGCAATGGTAATTGCCCCTTCCCATAAGCCAAAAGCATACTCTGTTAGCGTTGGTAACAAAAGCTCTGTAGTTGCAACTGCTGCAAATAATGAGAAAAAGAAGAGATAGGGGATGGGACAAGGAAAGTAAGGACACTCTTTACAACCCTCTGTCTTGGCTTCTGTCTATAGTTCTAAAGAAGCAAGACAGGATTGGCAAGACCTTCTGTCAGGCAGATGGCCTTGTTCTATCACAGGCCAGAATGGTGAAACCACTGATGACTCAGTCTATTGGTTTGGAGTGCTGTATAGACCTGAGCCTGAATGAATGAATGAACTGTGAATAAATGAATGATAATTGAAACTTATCTTTCATTGTTACTCAGTGACTTTAGCTAGCTCTACCCTAGGCTTTTTTGGAGCTTGTATTCAAGAGAACAAGGTCTGGGTCAGGAGCAAGTGATATTTGAATTTGTTCAGTTTAATGGTTCATGGTGTCGTCAAGTTGACTATCGTCAGTTCCGATTTACTGTGCTTAAAAGACACAAAACGGGTTTCCAAAGAATTTTGTCCTTAGAAGTATACATTAAAACACCTGGCTTGGAAAGCACCAGTTGAAGGACAAAATGGCAACATCACCTTTGAACAAAAAGCCAGGTGCATACAGAGACCAAGAAGCCAAAGGGTAATTGAATTCTTGTTATTAAAGGTGGTACCTCCAATAACGCATGATCTCAACCCTTGGACTTAGCCAAAAAATGTCTAATAGCCTAATCTGTTTGATATGATACTCATGAAGATAACACCCTTATTTTATATAGAATGCAGTACAAAGACAATTGTAGCCACTGTAAGCTGCAGGCAAGCTTTTCTGACAACATGTCTAGTGGGCCCCATCCTGGAATGTTCCAGTCCTAACCACATCGCCTTCGGCCTAGCATCCCCCTGCCAAGCACCCATATTTATGGTAATGGAAAACAATAGGTGTAGGAGCTTAAGGTCCCCCGGGCTGGCTGAGAAATCCAGAGGATTTCTTTTGCTTAGCCAAAGAAGGCCACATTTGGAAAAAATATCCAAAATGTGTGTTCTAGCAATATGCATTTGTAGCCAATAGAATTTCATTGAAAACAAGCATTGGGAATACAATGAAAGAGAAGAATGCAGGAACTAAAACCTTATTTCAGAAGTCTTTTTGTGCCAAAATATAAAGGTACAAAGTGATAATCCTTGCCCAATCATGCTGAGACCAAATTAGGAAGTTTTTCACTGATGTCCCACCCACCCCCGCAATCTCTCCATTCTGATTTATTTTTCTCTTTTCACAGGTCCTCATAAAGCCCTATCACCTCCTATATCAGAGGAAAACAATCCATTCAAATCAAATACCCATTCAAATCAAATACCCATTCAAATCAAAGTATTAGTCACTTAGCAATGTTACTTTGAGTAAAGCACTAGACATGGGACACGAGGTAATTTTTTTAAAAGGCTAATGTGTGGTTAAATGGTCAGGTTATATTACTCCAGGTAGTAGACTTGGGTTGGAATCCCAGCTCTGCCACTTGCCAGCTGTATGACCTTGGACAAGTTACCTTGAGCCTCAGTTTCATCATCCATAAAATGGAGTTGATAATACCTAATTTGTAGGCTTGGTCTGAGGATTCAATGGAATCATTTATGTAAACTACCTGGTGTAGAATAATCACTGACTACATGATAGCTGCTATTGTTTGCATTTAAGAAGAGGAACACAGGGCTCTGGTAATATCATCATGGAAGTTAGTGTTCAAGACCCTTGTCTCAGTCTTGAATTTGTCACAAATATGTAATAGAGTCCCAGTTTTGGACCCAGTGTCCTTAGCACCCTGATATGGTAAAACTGTTCCCCTTCACTGGAGGAAAGATCTTGCTTCTATTTTGTTTTCCATTATATCACCAACAGAGTGTTTAGGACATCTTAATAATAAAAATAACAATATTAACAATAATAATGAAAAACATTTATTGAGGAATCATTAGGTGTCAGGCAAGCTCTTTATGTGTATTAACTTATTTAATCCTCACAACAACTCTATGAGGTAGGTACTATTATTGTTCCCAACCTAAAAATAATGAAAAGAAGATACAGAGAGCTGAAGTAAATTTACAGCAGTCTGTCTTCAGAGCCCATGCTCTTAACTACCATGTTATATCTGAGCTTAATAAATAAATGCTAAGTTAATTCATGGACTGTCATTAAACCCACCAATAAAAGAATATCATATATACCTTTTGTAACTTCTTTTTTTCCTTTCATGACTTCCCGATTAAAGATAGCAAAATCAAGATTTTTTTCCTTCACCCTCTTCCTCCTCTCAAACATCACTCCCAAACAACAAGGAAAACAAGAAACAGAAACAATAAACCTCCATATCTAACGGCACTAGAAGACAAGTATAATCTTGACCACAGAATATGAAGATAGAAAGCTGCTACAGGAGTGGTAACTGATTTAGCAGAGTGGAGGGTGATTAAATCTAAGTATCTGAAGAGGGGAATATTGGTAAGCAACAAGCAGATTTGCTCCCTGTGAATCCTGGGAAGGCTTAGGAATTAGAGGCGCTATGTACAGAAGTGGAGGTTAGGCAGAGCACGAAAAAAGGGATAGCTTTGAATGTCTGTGTAAGGAACAGTTAGACTTCTGCCATCCCACTTCTACGAAGGAGAACCAGATCTCTGCAGGAAACAGGTTAAACTGATTCAGAACAGCTCCAGAGCTGGGACACTTGACCCAAATGACAGTGAGAGTGAGGTGGGCCATAAAAAAAGAGTGATGAAGTTAAAGTCTTCATACTTAATGATGAGAATCCCAGCCTACTTTCCCCAACATGGCTCCTAGAATAGTGACAACCAGGATTACAACTCCCAGGAAGGAGATTGAAACACTCTTCTCTGAAGAAAGTGACTAGCTCAAGAGGCAAGATCTACAGGTATTGGGAAAAAAAAAAAAAAACAACAGCTCGCAAGCCAGTTGCCCTATACTGAAGCCTACAGGTCAACATAACCACCATGTACATACACTTTCAAATCCTCCTTTTAAAGCTTCACTCTCAAAAACATACAGATAGCCAGGATCATCAGACATTTAAGGATAACTTCCAAGATTAAATAGAAAGACCAAAACAAAGAAGCATGAAAAATTAGGAACTGAGGAAAACACAAAGAGCAGGAGAAAACTTCAAAGAAATTATAATGAATATCTTCAGAGAAATATAAGAAAATACCATATTCAAAAACAGGATGCTATAAAAATAGAATAATCAAACAATAAGAATCAATTCTTGGAAATTAAAAATATGATAGCAAAAAATTTTTTTTAGTCAGTAAAAGAGTCAGAACACAAAATTGAGGAATTCTTCCAGGAAGAAAAGCTAAAAACAAAGATATGGGTGATACAAGAGAACTAATAATACAATTAAAATATCAACCCAGGCAATCTTATATCCAACTAATAATATTTTCAGAAAGAGCAAAGACAATGTTGTTGAGGAAATTATCAAAAAAAATAACATAAGAAAGTTTTCTAGGCAGAATGAGCTTCTAGATTGAAAGGTCCCACCAAATATACAGCATAATACATGTCAAAGACCCAGACATAATCATGAAATTTCATTACTTCAGGAATAAAGAGTTAACCTTAAAAGTTTCCAGGGGAGATAAGGAGGAGTGAAAACAGGTTGCTTCAAAGGATCAGGAATAAGAATGACGATGGAGTTCTCAACACCTATGGTGGAAATAAGAAGACAATGTGCCATGTCTTCAAAGTGCTAACAGAAAATAATTTTTAACCTAGATTTATATATTTAATCAAACTATCAATCAATAATGAAGCTAGAATAAAGACTCTCAGTGCAAAATTTCAAAAGTTTACCTCCAGTATACCTTTTTCAGAAGCTACTAAAGGATGCGCTCAACGAAAATGAGAGAGTAAACAAGAAAATGGGAGTCATGAGAGTCATGAATAGTGAATCTGGCACAGAAGAAAGAGAAAGCAAATTTCCAGGGTGATGAAAAGAGAGATCCTACCATAACAGCTGTATAGCAGCCTTAGGAAACAACAAGTTTAGATTGGAATAGGAGGACAGAGAGCCTCAGGATAAACAAATGAAATTGATAGGGATTTAACAGATTTTACTGTGTATAAAATTGTTTTGAGAGGATTCTACAGCTTTATCAGACAGTACAGAAAGACTTAGAAATCCAAATTCAGGTAAACAAATTAAAAAATAAAGTAATTATTAACTCCAGTAAAAATCAAAAGTTATACTTGAAATGAATTATTACCATAGTATACCACATGGATCATCTATGAATGATATTTAGACAGGTATAATGTTAAAAACACAAAATATGAATTTAACTAAAAATTGTGACATAACTATATTGAGGGTCTGAAGGAGGGTAAGGAAGTATATAAGTGCTAACAATCCTCAACTATAATGGGAAGTCAACAAATAATGTCCAAAACTGAGTAATCAAGAAACCAGTAGCAGTATGGTATTTAGAAATATAAATACCACAATAAAGAACTAAAAGACATGAAAGTGGTTGTTCCTGATGAAGAGTGGGAAGAAGGCCTAGGAACTGCTTTGTTGTTGATACAAAACGTTTTAGCATTTCTTGACTTTTAAAATCGTGTGCATGCATCACTTTGATAGTTTTTTGTTTTTTATAATTTTTGAATAGGCAAGTATATAAACTAAAAGAGGATGCAAACCACTTCTATAAGCAATATAGCCTATATATAGAAATTTCAATTCCACTGGAAGTTATTGGGCAAGGGAGAAATACAGCCATCTTTCTCATACATTTGTTTACTCATTTACAATCTCTCTTTCATTAGAATTTAAGCCCCATAAGAGCAGGAACAAGTGATATGCTAGTAAATGTTGGCAACAGCTCTATGAAAAGGGAAAAAGACTCTTATTTGTAGCATTTACCAATTTCTGTGGTGTAAATACTCTCAATGCCTGATTCAAGCTACCAACATGATGCCACTGAACACAGTGTTTGGCAAAGAGGCACACAATTGGCTTTTATGAACTGGCTCCAACACACTACTGACAAAAATCCTGTCTTGTTTACTGTTCTATCTGAAGTTCAGCATAGTGCATGGCACGTGGCAGGTGCTTAATAAATAGTTGTTGATCTGTTGACTGAATAGGAAAAAACCACAGGAGCCAAGGGATAAGCAAACATTGAGCTACATAATTTGATCTGAGAAAATACCATTTGGAATTCTGAAAGTGAGATAATTTTGAAAGCTGGAACTATTGAACGATTCTGTGCCAGTAATCATAAAACTTCAAGAGAGTAGGAAGTTCAGGTCAGACTGTAACTTAGATGCTAGGTCACCATCAACCAATAAGGTCATCCTGGCCCCAAAAAGAAAAGGTGGAAAGGAAGTAGCTATAAGCCAGGCACTCTGCTAGTCACTTCACACATATTACTTTGTTTAATTTTCACAATAATCCTAGAAGCTGTAGATCACTAACCCACTTTACAGATGGTAAAATTGAGACTCAAAAATCTAAGTAATGTGCCCAAGGACACGCAGCTAGTAAGAGTGAGAGCTGAGATTTAAACCTGTCTAACTTATTATCATATGTTCTTTCTGCTATACTAGCTCCCTTCAAAAATACCTTTTAGCAAGGTAACTTAGGAAAAAAGGGGGTTTTGTTTATCAGAGATGTGAAAATAATTGTCTCACTCTTCTATCATTCTTTGGTTATGAAAGTAAAGCCAAGGCACCTGCAAAGTGGGGGTGGAAATGTATCCAAAAAAGCTTTTTTTTTTTTTAATAAGCTTTAGAGTCTTTGTTTTCACTCTCTCTATTTCCTTGTCTAAAGTAGAGTACAGGTTGCCTAGCAACCACACTAATGGCGTCTTTTTTTACCTTAATTACCGTATGTTTTCCACAAGCTCAAAGAGATTGGATCAAACATTAAGAGTAGAAGGTCTGAATTTTTTGTATCAAAATATCTGCTCATACATATGATACACACACACACACACACACACACACACACACACACACACACACACACACACCTTTCTATTTCCCTCAATCCTGTGATTAAAGTAAAAAGATGACTTAGTCTTGTAACTATGTGATGCCATGTCATTGGATAAAAAGTACAAAAATTCACCATATGATTGCTTGCCTATAAATACACCAAACAACTGGTTTGAGCAATCATTCTTAGCAGTTTGAGGGATTCTTGCCTTTCTTGACCAAATCAATGAATTGTTTTCAATTAAACATGTGTGTGTCTCCTAAAAGAAAGATTTTTTACAAACATATCTGTGGCAATAAAGTTTAAATCCAACACTGTTAGTATCTCTGCTGGTCACTTTTTTTTTATTAGGACAAGGATCTGCAAAATCTTTGCTATCAATACTCAGGACAGAAAGAGATTAAGAAAACCTAAGTTTCATCTGAATCATTTATTCAGGTAGAGAGGCAGTGCACAGGATAAAGGAATAAATAGTATACAAAAAGGAGAAGATCATGGAGAATGTGAGTGTTAGGCACAACCACCAGCCTACCTGATAGCCTTCTTCCCTGCTAATGGAATCTCAATTTTTTGCACACTTTTCCAGCAGCCATAGGGTCAGTCACGATGGTCTCATTCCTCTTTCTAAATTATTAGTTTGGGTATGCGTATGGGACACGATTGTGACCAGGAAAGTGTGGGGAGAAGTCTGCTTGAGGAGCATTTGGGCAAGATTTCCTCACTCTTAAAAAGAGACACAAGAGAGGGACATTCCCCATTTTTGTCTGTAGACAGTTGCACTTGGACATGATGTCTGGAACTGTGGCAGTCATCTTGGGACCAGGAGAAGAACCAGATCATGAGGGCAATCTAGCATGCTATGATTGTAAAGTGGAAAGATGAAAAGAACCTGGTTCACTGATAACATCACTGAGCAGCTGAATTAACTGACCCTAAAGCCCCCATATCTTCCAGTTTGGAAAAAAAAACAATTACTTGGGCCATTTTGTGTTGAGCTGTCTCTTAGTTACAGCCAGAGCATTATAACTAATACATTGTAACTAATGTATTAGTTATAACAGAACATTATAACTAATACAATATGTTAGCAAATGCTAGAATTTTTAAACTTATTGATGGGCCATTCTGAAAATGACTGCCTTCTACATCTGGCCTCTAACTTATAAAAACCCCCTCTGTATTTTTTCTAATCTAACTATCTTTGGCCTTCCCATCTTCCTCTCATATTCCTTGTCTCTTTTGTATTTTTCCCTCTTTGTTTTTGTCTTTTGCCCATTTTTTGGTCCATTTCATTTTTGTCCATTCATTTCCTTGCTTTCATCCTGTCCCCACTGCTTTTCCTTCCACTAGCCCTCAAATGGCTGTGATTTGATCTGAAATATGTTTATACATATATTCATGTATACATACATAAATATTATTTCTTGTATATTATTAGGGAGGAATTCTTCCCCATTCCAAATGATTCCTTTCATATAGAGATAGCTCTACTAGCAAAAAACACCTGACCTCTTCAACCCCTTACTCATTCCTTCCCACAAAGGAGTGACTTAATCTGGCTGGTTAGTTGGGAAGGAGAACTAAACAGATGTAGCCCAAGCCCTCCTAACTTCTTTCTCTCGGGAGTAAGCTCCACTATGCTCTTTCAGGCTGTACATTTTACAAAAGGCATGCCCTCACGGGGCAGAAATATAGGGGTCCAGCAATGCTGGTAACTAGATGGAGAAGTCTGATCAACCCTCAGATTCAATACTGGGAAACTCAAGTGCATATAGACAGAAGCCGCATTCTCCAGTACCAGCTTTATCAATAATAATGGTAATATCTTCCTATATACCAGCTCTCTTATTGTTGAATTGGTTCCAAACTTGGGTCAGAAACAAGATTTCTTTTTACTATGCCCCCTTGAACGGCACTAGTATATATTAAAGTTTTGTTTCCCTGTTCTTAAACACATTTTATTTCTTCTTCATGGCTGTATATGTTATCATTGCAGGTTGCTTGAAGATAAAAACAAAAGCAAAAACAAAAAACTCCAATAATGTATCTTTGTTTTATAAATGTTTTCTGCAAACAAAAGGTGTTTTTAATTTGTGTGTGGTTGCCTGCTATTGACTGAGTTTCCTATGGAATAGAGGCACCTGATAGGAAAAATATTTACCTTCCTGATTTTTGAGGTTTTCTGTTCATGATTAACTTGTGAATCTGCACTTACTTGATCTGACTCCAGCTTCTCAGGAATTTCACCTCTAGCTGCTGCCTCCATAAAGGCTTGATAGAAGGTCTTTTCTTGGGACTCCACTGTAATGGTCAACACAGCATCATAGGCTTCCCGGAGTTTTGGATTGTTCCTTAGAACCTGGTAGGGGGTATGCTTATAAGGTAAACTGTAGAGCAGGGCATCATAGGGAACAAAGACATAGGTTCCATCAGTCATTTTCAGATCGTGAGCCCATTCCAAGAGATGCGTCTGAGTCTCTCCCCCAATCAAGGTCGAATGCATACACATGATGATTACTGAAACCGACAAAGCAGGGAGGTTATGGTGGCAATATGTTAGTAAAATATAGTACCAAAAACTACAGATTGGGAGAAACAAATAATTGTATTATAACCAATTTTTAAATGATATCTATCTTATGTCTTTAAGATGAACAAGATGTTGAAACCCTGAGTTGAGGCTGAGGTATTTTCAGGGACGCTGATTAGGCAATAGGGAAAAATCAGACATGTCTACAGGCTGCATAGCCTAGTACTAGACTGGAATAAACAAATATAGCAAGTGCGAGGTAGCATAATGAAGAGGCTTTGGAGTTGGAAAACCTAGGTTTATATCCTAACATCACCAGTTACTAGCTGTATACCCTTAGGTAAATTATTTAACCTCTCTCTGCCTCATTCATAAAATGGAGATAGTAAATATGTACTTCTTGGGGTGGTAGTGATGACTGAAGGGGGAATACATACAATGGGCTTAGCACACAGCGCTCAATAAATGGTAGCTATTATTATACCTAAGAATAAAAAGGCTAGAGGGAGAAGATGGGTGATATTCCCATAGCCACTGTTGCTTTTTATTGCCTACCTCCTACAGACATACATTCCAACAGATGTTGACCAACTGTTCCCACCCTTACCAAAGCCATTATAGACAATGAATGGCACTAACTCACACTCCGCTGTAAATGCTACTAATATTACAGGTGATATGTTCAATTTTTAAAAATCCAACTTCCCTATAACTGGAATTACTTTGCACTCACTTTAATTCTCCCTAGACTTATGAAACTATGTTGCTTGGCAAGGCTATGCTAGAATAGAGTGGATTAGTGGAGGCCACGGTTGAAGAATGGCAGCTAGATCATGAGAGTGAAAGTCTTATATCCAATTTCGCCCTTGGCATGCTAAATGAGTTTAGTTTAAGCCCACTTGTGCTTCAGTGCCCACATCTTTAAAATGTAGATTCCAATGCATTTCACAGGTACATTGAGTAGTTTAATTAGATAATGCCTGGCAAGTATTCTGAGCTCCTTGAAGAAAGGCAAAGACCCTAATGCCTTTGGTAAATATTAATTATACATGCTTACATGGAACCTTTAATCTCAGGAACTGAGTATGCTTAAACTACGTTCAATGACTGGTCTTTGGTATTTACGTATTGCTTCATCTATTTTCAAAAACCTTCTTTGCACTTGTTAGATACCCTCAGAAAATTTCCCCTTTGAGCCAGAGCTGGTACCCTTTATTTTTTAAGGTGTACCTAGTAAGTTATGAAGTTGATTTAGATACCAAACACACACACACACACACCATAACTTGAATTTTTAAATGACCATTATTAGCTCCTTCAATATAATTACCCTGAGAGGCTCTATATGTATTCTGATGCACAAAGTATTCCTTTGAATACTCTAGGGATATCTTTGGAGCTAGTTCTTGAGCCACACGAGGAATTCAACCTCCCTTGTTCATAATCACGCATTGTATGATGGGAAAATGGAGTGACAGAGAGGTCTAACAAGGCAATGATTGGATTTAGAAAGAGAGACTAGAACCCAAGGCCCCTAACTCTGTAAGTTTGGCTACACCATTAAACATGAATCACTTTGGTCAAATTAATTCAGTAACATGTCCATTGAGGGGAAACACTGAGTTTAGTCAGGTGCTTCGGGTAGCTGGTCAGTTCTTCCAACAGTATCTTTGGCAAGCGGGTCAGTATTGGGATCTTCTACAAAAACAGAGATTAGATTATGAGACCAAGGTTACCCAATAGAGATAAAATTCATTTAATTAACTTAAAGGAATATTAAAATTACTTCCCTGGATGGAAAATATTAAATAGAACTAAGTGCTTTGTGTTGGTTGAAATACAGCAAATATTTTAACATATACTACGTGTATTGGGCGCTGTGGTGTGCCAGTCAGATGCAACCCTCAGGAATGAAGCATTCATTCTTCTAGCTGCTGGGAATGTTTGGAGATAATAGCCAATACCTCTCAGGGGATTGTCCTCAGCTGAGGAGAACCACCTCTCCCAAGGTTGCATCTCCTCCATAGTGTGTTGGAGCTGGCTTGTGCTGGTTCACAAGAGACTATGGTTAAATTTTCAGGGATATTATGAACTAGTAAATGTCATGTTGGTAGCTTGAAATTGGCCATGGTGGGTGTTGTAACACCATGGAAATTAGCAAATGCTACAAATCAGGGCTTTCCCCTCCTCCCCCGATAAACTGGCTATTAAACAATTATTATCACATTGCACCCCTTTCTCTGTATCTGCCTGTAACCAATGACTGGTCAATATGGAGGCATAAAGACCAACACTCCTTAATTCTGGACAATACTGAAGGGCCACCCCAGCTCCAGAGCTCCCACTGGGACTGCCTGGGACCTTTGTTGTGACTGCATGACAGTTTAATTTTTCTCTTTTTCCAATCCTACTGCTGCCTCTCCGTCACAGGTGTTGTCCTTGAAAGCATTCTCCCAATAAGCTTCCTGCACACCGATCTCCATCTGCCATTCTTTTTACTAGGGTACCAACTTGTGACACTGGTTTAGAGCCCCTCTGTACCCTAAACTGTCTTCTGTCATGGCAGTTACAAGATTCATTGCCCTTATTTATTTATGTCAGCCTCTACTATGAAACCATGAGTTCCTTGAAGTCAAAAACTATTTTATTTCTGTATCCTGGTACATATTATATACCCAATGAACAAGGAATGTTTGAAACAATTTCAGAAAGAAGTTTTGTCAAGACCTTACCCTCCCCTTAATTTTCCTTTCATTGGCCCACACAGAGGACATTTTGGGCAGAGTCAGAATTTTTATTACTGGAAAGACCCTTTGAGACCATCTAGCCTGTCTTACTCCCCCCATTATTTTACAGATGATGAAATGGAAGCCTCAAGAGGGAATGATCACAAGCTACTCTATTTTTTGCAAGGTAAGACTTTGCCATCGAACACGATTAAAACAGAAAGCATAAATACTGAATTCAAACAGCACCATCTTAATTTAATAGATTGAGTGCTTTGTCAATAGGGATTTGTAGATGCATCTGTTCTACATGATTATTTTACTAAATAGCTTTATTATCTCAAAATGACATTCATTAAAATGGGATTTTACCTGTAAGTTGTCAGGAAAGGATTAGCGGACAGAAACCTTAAATCCTTGACAAGACCTGGGTCAACAGGTGATCACTGAGTAATATTAATTTGTAAGTTTCCATCCTGATTGTTCACAGTCAAGCCACTCTATAGCCTAAACAAGGACCAGGAGATACATCCTCCTGAGATCCCATCTCACTAGGATATGATATTAGCACTTTCTCTGAGCCACCTGAGCCCCACTTGAGTTGTCTAGTAGCTATGTCTTCATACTGTGGTACCCACTATAGCAGGCTGCTCAGGACCCTCTCTTTCACCCTCAATGCTAGCAGCAGGAAATGTCTAACTCTAGGAGAAGCCAATTCCCAAGTCACTCAATTCCTACCTCTCTTCCTATATTGAAATACTCTATCCAATACTTCCTCGAGGTAGAGGAACTGTGTTTCTCCAAAAGCAAATTTTATTTCTCCCCGATTACTGGCTATGGAGCGCTTGGTGGAGGAACCTGAGCCCAGCTTCACACCTTGTGAGATGAAAATGGTTTCACTAGCTATTGCTGAAGAAGTTCTTAGAAGTCATATTCATGTTGTGAGCCCACAATACTGCTCCCAATCCACAGAAACCCTCCATTCTATTGTCCTTAATTTTCATTTTAATCCTTTTGTGACATTTCCTACCACCAGCCTTCATTTTAACCTATTCCGTGTTAACAAGTGTTGAGAGATGGGAGAGTAAGCAGGCCAGAGGAGGAGGGGGACATACAGTGTGATTTATCCCAGGTCTCACATTCCCCCAGGATTCAGCCCCATCTGGCCACACTCTGAAACAAGTAGATTCACGCCTTCCTCCCCTCAGTTCTCCCCCATGCACTCTATAAAATGGATACATAAAAAGAGGGTGGGAGGCTCTGGAATCTGCATGTTTCCCAACCACCGCCCAAAGTGTGATTCAGTACAGGAGGCCCTCAAACCACACTTTAAGAACACTGTAGTACACGATGTGTGGCTATTTCTATCGACTGAGGACACTGCACACATTTTTGGCCTTAAGTCCTGAGACCACCACTTACTTACCTGCCACCAGTGTCAAACTGGTCCAAGTAGCTCAGCATGGTGTCAGACACATATTACATTCAATGGCCATGCTGTCTGCATCAGATCGTGTTTCTTCATACCCAGTAAAACTGTTATTACAAGTACTTTTATTGCTGCCCAGCTTATGTTTTTAATATTTCTCCATACTTTGCAACGTATGTTTTCTTCAGCTTTTCCTAAACTGCTATGCAGGTAAGGGCTCTTAAACGCAGGAAGCCTAGATGTTTAGAGATTTCCTCCTGGGCTGGGTCTTCAATAATTCTATCATTACTGACAGTGGACCCATTCAAGAGAGCAAGTTGTCCTTTCACCATTTACATTTACTTACATTTATCTATACCAAACTGTGTACCAAATTCCCTATCAGCACTAAGGCTCTTGGCCATAGTATTACAGTATCACTATTCTTATTACTGGAGGAAAACTGGGGCGATACTTGTTACCTTGAGGCACTTAAAAGAATTTCATCAGTGGGCCCAAAAGTTAAGAGAGAAAAATGGAAGGGCTAAATTATACACCATGGGACACAGGATGTCAAGTGAGTATGCTTTAGGGGCGTCCCTCAAGTGGACAGGAGGCAGGAGAGCATAAGTCTTTCATTAAACCAGTGATGCTCAAAGTATGGTCTCTGGACCAGCAACATCAGCACCACCTTGAACTGGTTAGAAATGCAGATTCTGGTACCCTATCCCAGCCCTCCTGAGTCAGAAACTCTGGAGGAGGGACACAAGCCCCCCAGGGGATTCCGATCATGCTTAGGTTTGAGAGGCACTGCTTTAGATCAACCTGAATACATATCCTAGTTTTCCCACTCACTAGCTGTGTGACCTTAAGCAAGTTATTTAACCTCTCTCAGCCTCCAAAGTCTCATTGGTGAAGTGCATTAAATAGCAATTGGCCTTACTTTACAGGGAGGTTGCAAGAATTGAATGAGATGGTCCATATAAAACCCTTGCAAAATGACTGGCATATAATAAATTCTCAATAAATATTAGCTATTATCATTGCTATTATTATTATTGGGGGTTTTTTATGTCAAGAATCTTCAATAGATGGAAGAGGCCAGCCAGGTCTCTGACAATGAGGTAGTAATAAAGTATCTGATTTTGGAAGAACAGGAGAAGGACATTCTGACTGTGTCCTAGTTACCGAACATCATACTGTAATGAAGCATTCCCAATTTGGAAGGATTTAAAGGAATCCCCAAATGGTTCAACAACCTTGTAAACCCAAATTGAAAGGATTTCACAATCAGCCAAGCATTGATAGGCAAAAAGGTGAGGAGAAGGGAGGAGGGCTCGAAATAGCCATTTGAAAAGTTCTCTAAAGAGCTTTTTAGTGGGGCCTCCTGCTAGTCTTTGTGAGAATTAGCAAAAGAACTTCTGGGAAATTGCAGTCCCCCAGGTGCTCTGCCTGGTGAGTGATGCTCTTTTGTGCCATTGGATCCAAATCTCCAACAGGACTCATGGTTTAAGGAGCAGAGAGTGAACTGAATTGTGGCCCTCATGCCCACTCAGCTAGATTCCCTTGGGCAGGGAAAACCACATACAGCAGCCCTGTCTGTAAGCTGAGGCCTTTGTCCTTGATTAATATCTCTCCTATATGACTTTGTCAGAAACAAAGATAATTGGTAGTTGCCTCTGAAGCGTAAAGGAAGTGAGCTGACAATCTGGGAGAGGCTGAATCCTGAATCCCCCCTTCTCTGGGACTTCATTTACCCCATTCTTTGGTGTTAATAATGCATACACCTACCTACTTGTTATGTGAGATTCACAGCTGTTGTAAAACTTGGAAGAAAATACCTTGCTCCTGGATAACCCTGAGGATTAAATGACATTATCTATATGCAAATACCTTGTAAACTGTAGAGAGCTGTTCACATGTAAAGTGGTATTATGGTTGCTTTCATTGTCTCAATGGCAGCCTCTAGTAACACCCCTGCTGTTTCCCTTTCCAAGAGCCCACAACCATTATTATTGTTATGATCATCTTTACTATTAAATTTTATCATTGTCTTGCTGTTGTGTAAGCAAAATCTAGACCAGTTTCTGAGAAAGACATTCCTTCTGACTCCAGTAATGTGCCAGTGATAATTGGAAACATAAATTTACAAGGAAGAGAAGTGGCATAGCAGCTCTACCCTCCCTCCCCACCACTATCTCTCACTGCCGCCACCACTGCCACTGCCACATGGGGCTTTGGTCACTGTTATCGTGAGTAGGTCAGACAAAACCAGTCTTCCAGCTATTTCCATTACTTCCAAATATTGCCAGTCCTCTCCAAAGGAAGGGATCCCTTTCCACTATATTTTGTACATCATAAAAGGTCCTTCTCTGAAGGTTTACTTGGGGGTCCACAGTGTTAAGAAGTAGCCTCATACCCAGCAAAATAAGGAAGAGGCCAGGCACTGCCTTCCTCAGCCCTTCTCAGCTGAGGTCACCACAAAAACCTTAGTGCTTTTTCAGTCCCAATAGTCAACAGCTAGGAATACTTTCACAGGCTCAGTCCTACCAGTTGAAAGGGGCTAGAAAATCAGCTAGAGATTTGATCGAGTAGATGCCGGATCTGGTGTATTGTAACCGTCCTCACTGCTCAGTTGGCCCAATCCATACTCATTAACTTCTAGCTCAGTTTCTCACCAGATCTCCCATTCTCTGATTGGACTGGAGATGTGCCCTGAACCCTAGGCCTCGCGGCTAAAGTCCTGATACTCTTATTTAAATTCATACTCTGAATCCTGCTTCTCATGCTCCTATTGGTTGGGACACTAGTCTCAATGGATGATCAAGTGGACAACAGGCTTATCTTGCTTTAAGACTCACTCCCCTTCTGCAAGTCCTCCTGTCACATCCCATCCATCTCTTGGAGTGCCCTCAGATACCAAAAACTAGCTGTGCCAAGTGTGGGTACCACACACGCTTTTGGACAGTGCACACTCAGGTGCCCGAGGTCCCACTCAGGTCGCAGCTCAGCCAATGGCTCACTTTCCCTGCATCTGCCCCAACCTACCCACGTTCTGATTCATGACGCTGAGGTCCCAGCACGCCTCACCTGAGTCTGGCTATG
The DNA here is from genome assembly GCF_028023285.1 of Balaenoptera ricei. Classification (NCBI taxonomy): domain Eukaryota; kingdom Metazoa; phylum Chordata; class Mammalia; order Artiodactyla; family Balaenopteridae; genus Balaenoptera; species Balaenoptera ricei. The sequence goes on from NC_082660.1 coordinate 98,729,589, forward strand.
TTTTGTCAGAAACCCGGGGCAAAATCTTGGAGAGGAGAGCTTTGTCTTCACTCCCTTTTATCTCCCTTTCTGAGTCCCTACTGCGTTTTCTGCTGCTTTTCTCCCTACCCAGGGTCTTTCTTTGCTGCATAACCACATACCTCCCTCTCTAGGCTTCCAGGCTCCTACCCCCTCACCCCCATCTTAAAATTTTCATTCCCTTAGCGAGCTGATCCACACTGCTATACAGAAAGCAATCTGATTAAACAAAGTCATATTAAGACAAAAAGTTGTCTGGTAACTTAAAGTAGGGAACATTTATTTACATTTTCTTGAACTTGAAGCAGTGGTTCTTGACTCTGGCTACATTTTACAAGCACCTGGGAAGCTCTTTAAAATACCTTTGCTGGGGCCTCACCACAGACCATCAGAATGTCTGGAGGTGGTACTCTGGCCCCAATCATTTTGAAAAGATGTCCAGGTATTTCCAGTGTGCGGCCAGAGTAAGAACCATTGACCTAAAGGAATGAATCTCTAATAGTACGGCGATAATCTGTACATTTGCTCCCTCCCTGCCTCAAAAGAATTGTGGGTGGTAAACACTCAATCCTAACTTCTCTCAGTCTGACAACCCAAAGAGCTTCGGGGCCTGGATTTATTTAACATTTCATGGTAGAGGCCAAAATGTCATTTCAAAGAGTATACTATTTAGAATGGGTGGGATGTGAAATACTCATGGAATGTAAACTTGCAGGAGACATTGGGCTTCATGAAGATTTGTAACATATTATAAAGTTATGATATTAAATATGTTAGCCTGTTTCTGGCATGATTCCTCCCTGGAAATGGTTTTATATCTTTAAAAATAATTCTGTGCTCTGCTTTGAAAGTATCAAGCTCTATTATGAAGTAATCAGAGCCACACTGATTGCTTAACATTTATAGGATCTTGTAGACTGGAGCTGGAAGCAGACTACTGTAGTTCCTGGAACTAAAAATTCTTGCCCTCATCCTCCCATAATGATCATAATTAAGGTCCAATACTGGAGACACTTGAAACTTAAAATGGGCTTCTGGGTATAGGCCAGCCCTAAGCTGGACCATTCTCTAACAAGTCCATTGTTATGTTAAGGAAATGACTGGGACCAGGTCTAATCCTAGAAGTAATCAGTTTGACAAGTAGTTCCCACAGATCACTGCTACTTTCCAGAAAAAAGGTAAAGTGGAGATTAAAAACTTAGAATAGAAAAAAAATCAAAACCAAGTGTCACAAAGGCTTGCAGTATGTATATGTAAAAGACTTCCATCTGATTTAAGAGGGCCAGGAAGAGCCCTCCCCTTTCCCAAAATGCACCCAACTCGCCCTGGGTCAGTGGGTCAGTCCTTTGCTTTACACTTGGTTCATGGTCTCTGCAAGAATCATCTTTGAACATAAAACTTCTCTTGGGAGGGGAAAGGTTACAACTTAGGCAGGCTTCTCATTTTAATATGCTTTTATTTATCAGCTAGTTCCCTCCATATCGGCTCGTTGTGTGCTGCAGAGAGAGAAGCCCTGCTTTCAGGGAGTGGAAAGTGAGAAGGGGTGGGTGTGCATTTCTGAGTCCAGAGAAGACAGGTTCTAAGTGAGATGTGATGACACAAGGGCACTGGGCACCTATGAGGGAAAGTACCCAGAAGGGAATCAAAGGTAAATCTCCCTTCAGTGACTAGACCAGACAAAAATAGAGCTATAAGAACACCGCTTCTTGGCTGATCTGAAACTGCTGGGGTCCTAAGGGCATGGAGGGTGTGTGACCACAGTTGCTCTTGATGCTAATCTTCCCCCCCACCCCAGGTGCTGAGAGCCAGCACTGGCACCCAAGGGCATTGTAACCACAGAGGTCTTTGTACTTTTATTCAGTTCATAAAATAGGCTCTGTTGAAGCAGGATAGTCTTGGGGCCCGAGTGTGATTGAAAGGGCGCAAATGCATGAAGAACTGGAGAGTGATGTGCTATCCTAGGGTGTGAGGATAGGAAAATTTTGGACATTGTCATATCTTTTCACTGAAGCCACATCTAAAGCTGAGCCAGGAGAAGGCACTCACTGAGAATTCTGTCTGCCCGGCGAATCCGCTGTAGAGCTTTCTGGATGCTTTGGCTGTCTTGTCCTGTGGTCAGGACGACCCCTACAGATAGGCCGCGGCTCCGAAGAGCACTTGCAACTCGATGGGCTGTATGCACCCAAATGTCTTCATCTGAGGAAATGACTCCAGCGTGAGCCCACTGGAAATATTTCATGATGGTTACCAGCACCCGGATGGGAGAAGGGAGTGTCCGAGAAAAGGTCGGGTGGCTATTTTTATTGTCTAATTCATAATTCACACAGGCCCAAGAGAAAATCCCTTTGTCCCAGCTGTTTCCCAGGAGTGAGGCTGCCTCACAGTAGCCAGGGTTGGCCGGTCCAATAAATCCTGAGGCCATCTGGTGGTGGGAAATGAAACTGGATAGAGCCCTGGAAGCCTGGCAGTCTTCATTGAGAATCACGTATTCAAAAGAGTAACCCAGGTCAAACGATGGGTCCTTGTTGATCCGCTCAATGGCTAACCGAGCGGCAACCTCTGGCAGGGCCTTTGAGAACAACGGATCACAAGTCCAAGGGCCCACCACCCCTATCTTGTAGGGGGTTGCCCATACCTGCTGTGGGAGGGACGTAAGGGCCAGGAGGCACAAACACCACAGGAGCTTGAAGGATGCAAGGCCATGGTGCCCTCGCTGTCTTCCGGGAGCCGAAAACCAGAGCATAAGGTGAGAGAAAGGCCAGGGTCCCAAGAACAGAGCCGTCCTGCTTCCAGCAGGCTAATGAAGAAATACTGGAAGGTGAGGCAGCTGTCCCGAGATGGATACTGTTGTTTCCAAATTCCTGTCAATCAGAAGAAAAGGTATATTACTCACATTATTCCTGAAACTTCTGGAAATAACAGTTATGAAAGAATGGCCAAGGAATGGCAGTCCCTAACTAAAAGTTTCTCTCCCCTACCCTGACCAAAACTTCTCCTCTTCCTCTATTTCCTGTAATCCTTATCTCAGGAGACGGCGCCTCCATCTACCCTTCATCTACTTGCTCTGGTCAGAAACCTGGTAGTCAGCTGAGACTCTTCCTTCTTCTCTGTCCCTCATTCAATCCATCACCAAGTACTGTTGATTCAACTTCAGTAATAGTTGCTCATCTCACAGTGTTGTAAGGATTACATGGATTAACATACAGCAAACACTTTTAACAGGGTTTGGCAGGTCATTAACTTTATATTTGTGATATTTTTATCATTATTATAGTTTCAAATATGTCCATTTTTCTCCACCACACTGCCCTCTTGGGGACAGGCACAGATGTAAATAGATAATGGCAAAGCAGAGTAAGAAGTGCTATGATTGAAGTAGCCCAGACAGAGGAAAACAGAGAGGATCACCCAAACCCAAATTTCAGGGGAGGAGAAGAGGGAGGAGGAGGGACGTCTCTCTGAGTTAAGTATTGAAAGAAAAGTTAGCCAGGTGAATGGGGTTGCAAGGGGGTTGTTGCTAAGAGCCTTCTAGGCAGAAGGAACGATATACAGTAAGGCCCAGAGGTTATAAAAGGAAAAGGATATATTAGATTCTCACAGTTCCAAGGCATTTGTTTTGCTCGGGTCTGTGATGTCAACCAAGGCAGGGGCCAGGTCACCAAGAGTCCTATATGCCATTCATAAGTTTTTAGATTTAATCCTGTAGATAATAGTTTTAAGCAGAGAAATGATATAATAAGATTTTCATTTTCTAAAGATTACTCAAGTAGCAGTGTGGAGAATGGGTTGAAAGGGGACAAGACTGGAGGCAGGGAGGCCAGTTTGGAGGCTGTTGTAGTAATCCATATGAGAAATGATGGCAGACCAAGAGAGTGGTAGTAAAGACGTAGAAGAATGGAGATGAATTCCACCAAGATTAAAAACATCAAAGAGATTAAGAAAGTAAAGCCAATAATAACTTAGTGACTGACAAGATGTAGAAGGTAAGGGGGAAAAAGGAGGACTCCAAGATGATTTTGGGCTAGGCAACTGGTTAGAAAATGATATGTCTCTGAGATAGGGAACACTAAAGGAAGGGGTGGGAAATATAAAGTATTCTATTAGACACGTTGAACTGATGATGTCTGTAGAATATCCAAGTAGCAAGATCCAGTTGACAATTTGACATACTGGATCTTGTAACAGAAAGCTGAGCCAGAGATATAAATTTGAATGTAATCAATTGATAGAGGGTAATTGAAGACATGGCAGTGTATAAGATCAACAAAAGAGAGTTGCAAAGTAGAGAAAAAAGTCAGAGGACAAAATCCTGAAAACCCACAACAATTAAAGGTCAGGCAGAGAGAAAGGAGGTTATAATGAAAACTTCCATGAAAAGTCCAGAGAAACAGCAAAATCCAGGAGACAGTGGTATCTTACAACACAAGGAAGATGACACTTTGAGGATGAAGATTGTTTATCACATCTCACACTCCTTTGAGAAGTCAGGTGAGCTAAATATAGAAAGGTCTCTGTCCATTAGATTTGGATTCAGAGAGTAAGGCTGCAAGTGGAAGGACCCACAATGAGTCAAAAATGAATGGGGATGAATGAAGTGGAGTCAGTAAATGTGGAGGGCTCTTTCAAGATGATGCATGCAAAGCCTTTCTCCACTTGGCCCTTGTCTTTCTCTATACCCCCCATCTCCCTGTTCTCATCTGATGCTATAGTAAATTTTTTGCAGTTCTATAGACATATGTCACATAGTCTGCCAAGCATAGGATTTGGAAAGTGCCGTTCCTTCTGCCTGGAATGTCCTCCTCCTTCCTCCCCTACTCCACTTCCAGATTCTCCTGATGAACTCTACCTTCAAGACCCAAATAAAGTGTTCCCTCCTCCGTGCAGCCTTAATTAACACCCCCAGGTTGAGTTCATTGTTTTTCCACCTGTGCCTCATACTTATACCCATTAGGAAAGGCGTTCCTCTGATTTATAAACTGTCCCTATTTCTGGTCTGTGTTGTGACAAAGCTACCGAACTGTTTGCTATCTCTGTATTTACAGGACCTCATACTTTCAACTACAAGGGGTAGGTAACGAGGGCAACTCTCTATGGGGAACAGAGCCCACTGTACTGGGGTTTCCTAAGGATCTTCTTCATCGCACTAATGCCTAGCCAACACATAGTAGGTACCAGATAAATGTTTGTGAAATGAATTAATAAAACACTAAAGTTGCTCCAAGGCCAAGAATAACCTCACTAGATATAATAAGAAGAATTAACTGCTTGGGGGAGATATTAATGAGGAAAATCCTTAGTGAATTTTTAATTCCAACCAAAGATCAAAATAATGGCATGGCTCTCTTCAGGGTTAATAATTGGCTCTTGTGTGACTGGGCTTGCCAGCAATAATTCTGTCTGGGCCGGGTCTGTTGGTTATCACCTTGACTTTCACCCCTAATTTTATGAGAAAGCCTGACTCTTCAAGAAACCAGTCAGGGGCACATCTGCTGGGTCTGCCAGATGTACCACAATAGTATGCCCCATCATTTGTACACAGGTTAAAATGGAGCACTACTCAGCCATAAAAAAAGAACAAAATAATGCCATCTGCAGCAACATGGATGCAACTAGAGGTTGTCATACTAAGCGAAGTAAGTCAGAAAGAAAAAGACAAATACCATATGATATCACTTATATGTGGAATCTAAAATATGGCACCAATGAACCTATCTGCAAAACAGAAACAGACTCACAGACATAGAGAACAGACTTGTGGTTGCCGAGGGGGAGGGGGATGGGGGAGGGAAGGACTGGGAGTTTGGGATTAGTAGATGAAAGCTATTATATATAGGATGGATAAACAACAAGGTCCTACTGTATAGCACAGGGAACTATATTCAGTCTCCTATGGTAAACCATAATGGAAAAGAATATAAAAAAAAGAATATCTATATGTGTATAACTGAGTCACTTTGCTGTACAGCAGACATTGGTACAACACTGTCAGTCAACTATATTTCAATAAAAAATAAAATAAAAGAAACTAATGATAGTAATAACTAAGTAAAATAAATAAATATAAATAAATAAATAAAATCGACTCGTCGCAGCCCTTTGAGGTAGATACTATTATTACCCTCATTTACAGATGATGAAACTGAGGCTCAGAAAGGGTAAGTAATTTGCCTGAAGGCACATAGTAGCAGGATGGGGATTTGTATCCCAGTTGATCAAGCACTGCCTGCCAACAGCCCCTAATCTATGAAGTCACTGAGACCATCCTTATTATACCTTCTATGCTACCCAGATAGAGCTTGAATGATTCATTGGTGGTTTTTTAAAAATCCCTTTGTTCCCCATGAAATAATAAATTAAGTAATGAGGGGGAGGGATGGAGTAAACTAGGAGGAGCAAACAGAAATTTATTATCCAACTAGAAGAAATTTGCCACCAGTGTTCCAGCCAAACCTGGGGACCCCTCACTGAGGGTGCAGTATTGCACAACTGGGGGTGCGGGCCTCCAATCACATTGTACTCTATATGAAGCTAATCCTAGTCTTTGAGAGCAGAAGTCTTGGGAGTACGACCTTTGGCACGTTAGTTCTGCTTCTTAACTGCTTCATGTGCAAGATGGAGGTAAATTTAATTTAACGCTTTTGAGGTAAGGGATTAAATAAGATAGAAGGCTGAGCACGCAGTTGTCCTTCAGTAAATACTAGTTCTTCCTTGCTGTTTGGAAAGAGGACTGCTTTGGGAATGGGAAGGCCTGGATCTTGAACCCAGATCTGCCACTGACTCACCATGTGACACTGAAGATATTGTTCCCCCTTCTAGGTCTCTCTTTTTTCTCCCTCAGCTGAACTAGAGGATCTTCAAGTCCCTTTCTTCTCTGACGCACGTTGATCCTGGGGTTCTGTACTTCTTCCAAGCAGTGACTTTTCTAAACCTCTGTGCTATGAAACTGCTTTCTGAATTCATTCAACATTCCGTAGGCTCTGCTGTTCTAATTAGATTTTGCTGGAGTGGTTTGCACTTACTTCCATGTGGCAGATCCAGTTCCTGATCATTTTAAATTTTGGTCTAGAATCCTCTATCAAGTACCTACAATGTGAAGTGCCACCCCCATGCTGTAGTTATACTATACTGAAAATCTGGATTCCTACAACCATTCACTATCTTATCATTATGAGCAAGGATACATTGAGAACCTGGTCTGTGCTAGGCCTGTAGCTACAAAATAAAAAGTGGGGGACTATAGGGCCTTGCCAAGAAATCTTACCAGGAAAAGAAACTATGTACATCAGGAGGAAGAGAGCAATAATATCCACCTACATGGCTCATATGTAAAGTCAAATGTGTAAGTTCCCTGCTTGCTTATGCTCACCATGGTATCTCCAGGGCCCTGCACAGTGCCTGAAACATAATAGGTACTCAGCAAGTGTTTGTTGAATAAATAGTGAAGAGGAGACATGGAACACAAGTGAAAGGTTTTATTACTAAGTTCTTGAACAGGCTTTTGTTTTAGGCCTTGCACACTGTTAACGGGAATGTAAAATGGTGTAGCAGCTATGGAAAACAGTATGGACATTCCTCGAAACATTAAGAATAGAACTACCATATAATCTAGTAATCCAACTTCTGGATATACATATCTAAAAGAATTGAAATCAGGCTCTCAAAGAGATATCTGCACTCCCATGTTCATTGCAGCATTATTCACGATAGCCAAGATATAGAAACAACATAAATGTCCGTCGATGGATGAATGGCAAAGAAAATGTGGTATATACATAAAATGGAATATTATTAAGCCTTTGAAAAGAAGAAAATCCTGCCATATGCAATTACATGGATGAACCTGGAGGATATTATGCTAAGTGAAAAAGCCAGGACAAATATTGTGTAATTCTGCTTATATGAGATGTCTAACGTAGTCAAATGCATTGAAGCAGAGAATAGAATAGTGGCTGCTGAGGGCTATGGAGAGAGGGAAATGGCAAGTTCAATGAGCATAGAGTTTTAGTTCAGCAAGCTGAAAAAGATCTAGAGATTTACTGTACAACAGAGTGCCTATAGTTAACAATATTGTATTTTGCACTTAAAAATTTGTTAAGAGGGCAAATCTCATGTTAAGTGTTCTTATCATAATAAAAAATTCAAATTCAAATTTTGCTCCTTTTGTGTAGCATTTTTCAAGCTTACACATTTACAACATGGGTCCTTCCTCAAGCCACATGTCAGAGAGTACCTCTTGCTATTTGTCTAGGTTGTTGTTGCCCTTTGTTAAACAACTCCCAAGCTGAAGATTTGTCTCTCCATTCTTCCTGGGCTCTATTTCATGCATTGGGTGGTGTTTCTAACTCTGCTAGGACTCCCTTGAGAACCAGAAAGTTCTGTGTTGCTCTAAAATGTAGTCTTGATTCCTGATCCCAGGATTTTGCAGAAGGAAACTTAGTCTGAAAAAAGAAGTAAGGAGACAGAGAAGAGAGGAAGACGAAGGGAGGAAGGGAGGAAGGAAGGAAGGAAGGAAGGGAGGGAGGGAGGAAAGAAGGAAGGGAAAAAGGAAGGGAGAGTGAGGGAGGGAGGGAGGGGGGAGAGAGGATGCCCTAAGCCTTCTTTTTTCCTGCTGATTTGGGTTTAAAAACAAAATTATAAAGCTCTTGTGTAAAAGACACTGTCTTCGCAACAAGCCTGCTGAAGCCTTCTTTGGGATTAATGGGAAATGTGGACATAACTAAAAGTTTGAAGATATGAAATTTTGAAAATAGAATACTACTGACCCACAGCTCTTCTGGGGCCGTTGCCTAGGTAACTCAGGTCTGAACACCTGCATGGAATCGGGCTTCCATGGAAAGAAGCATAGGGATGCATCATTTTATTTCAGGTAGCTTTCACAATGTGATGCGAAGCCTGATTTCACAAGGGAAACGACTGTTCTTTAAACATGTACAAAGAAAGACTATGACAAATAGCTCTGAGGAAAATGGTTCCTTATCCTAGCTTGTCAAGCTGAGGACTTCTATGGATGATAGATCTTTGCAGTTACAGCCTGAATCAAGTTAACAGCTTGTGTAAGACAACATCAGGATGAAATAAAAAAGAATCACGAGGGAAACTAAATGAAAGCTTGGATGAGAGCCTTTGAGCCCAGATCTTTATTTAAAGTGCCTTGAAAGCTCTTTTTTCCCCCTTTCTCTCATTCTTTCTTTCTCTCTTTCATTTTTTATTTTGTTTCTTTTTTTCCCGCCACATATTGTAGTAAAACTGATATATCTCAGTCAGAAGATTGAGCTCCCAAGTGGGCTATGTTTTTTCCCCACTACAATCTTTCTAATAAACAAGAGCTGTCAACTACTCACCGTGTAATTCACCGCTCAAATGTCTTCAATTTACCGTCTGCGCATGCAAATCTCTGGCATGGCTACCCGTGTGTCCATTTCAGGGCATCCTCTATGCGTTCATAATCCTGCCAAGGACTCCAGTCTGTTGATAAATTCCATTAATGGGGTAAATAATTGAGAGGGAGAGTAAACCTTTTTTAAAATCATTCTTCAGCATCCCCGGCCCAAGACCAGGATTAGGATTTAGAGAGACACTTCTAATCCTTTAAATTGATCCCACCTGTAGCAGAGTTAGTGCTGACCTAAATGCATTGACCCAGAGATTAACAAACAAGAGTCCTCTGGATAAATGCATCCTCCACGGACTACTGCCTACTTCTACCTTTCAAAGTTGGACTCACATACCCTCGGATTTTGCCTCTGTGTTCTTCCTTTTTCTCTTCTGTCCAATAATCACACATCACCCTTTTCCCAGGACGGCTTTAAATGCCAGAACATTCATCAGTTGTGATTCCAGTCCAGGATATGAAAGATGATCCAGGCTGACTCCCTGCAAAATTCGAAGTAGGTGAAGTTTGTCTCCTTCTGTTCTCCTTAAATGCCTTCACTGCCTTTCCTTCCAAGAGAGACCCTCATCTCCCTCCCCCCAACTCTGCACACACGCCCATACTTTAAATCTATCCCCTTCCCCTTAGCAATCCTCTTTGTCGCGAGCGTCATTCATTCAGGGACCTGTTCTGTATTCCTAAGGTGAGAGCTGAGGGGTTGGTGGCTAAAAATGATTTCTGTTAAATTATGGCTACCATATGGCAGACATTTAAAAAGCTAACAGCTTTATTGAGACATAATTCACATACCATAAAATTCACTCTTTTAAAGTGTACAATTTGGTGGGCTTTGATATATGTAATCACAAGGTTGTATAACCATCGCTACTATCCAATTCCAGAGCATTTTTATGACCTGCCACAAAGAAATCTTGTATCCATTTAGCTGTCATTTCCCTATTCTTCCCCTCCTCCCAGCCCTTGTCATCCACCAATCTACTTTCTGTCTCTATGGATTTGCCTATTCTGGACATTTCATATAAATGTCCATGTACAATACGTAGTCATCTGTGACTTAGCACAATGTTTTCAAAGGTCATGTATCTTGTAGCATGCATCACTACTTCATTCCTTTTTATGGCTGAATAATTTTCTGCTTTATTGCATATATCACATTTTGTTCATTCATTTATGAATGGATAGACATTTGGGTAATTTCCACTTTTTAGCTATTATGAATAATGCTTCTATGGACATTGTGTACAAGTTTTTGTGTGGACATACATTTTCAATTCTTTGGGGTATATACCTAAACGTGGAATTGCTGGGACATGTGATAACTCTATGTTTAGTTTTTTGAGGAATTGTCAAACTGTTTTCCAAAGAGGCGGTACCATTTTACATTCCCACCATCAGTATACGAGAGTTCTTGTTTCTCCACCTGTTCTTTCCAATGGTCATTATTTGGCTGCCTTTTTTTAGTATGGTAGGCATTTTTACATGTACATTATCTCATTTTATATTCACAACAACCATGAAAGTAGCTATTATTCCCCCCATTTTGTAAATGAGGATACCAAGACTCAGATAAGTTAGGCAATAATAATATTTATTGAGTACTGATGATGTGGTAGGCATTCTTGGAATCCCTATATCTCCTTTAATCTGCACAATGATCCCATAAGGTGGATACTGTTTGAATTGCAGAAGTAAAGAGAGGTTAAAGTGACTGACCCAAAGTCACACAGCCACTAATCAGTGGAGCCAGAATTTAAGCCCAGACAGTCTGATTCTAAATAAGTGGTGGAGTCAGAATTCAAACCCAAGGTCATTTGGCTCCAACAAAGCCCATTCTTATCCTTGCCACATTTCACTAATGTTTCTCTTGTGCTATACGTCCAAGGCTGCTTGCATTTTAACAGGGGGTCCAGGAAATCCTGGTGACTACCCAAACGAAACAATCTCCAGTTGTGGAATGTTAGGTGACGTGATAGAAATATTCATGCAAGTGAGGGTCCTCTAGCCTTCTCTACCTATGGGGACAGCAGATTCTTCACAGGAGAGTTCTGATAAGGGCTAGGATGCTCAAGGGGCCACATTCAAGGAATGCTCCAAAATCCTGAAGAGACATGAGATTCCAAATTTATAGGTAGGAGTAGCTGGGAATTAACATATAAATAAAACTTCTAAAGTGATATTTTTTTATTGAGTTCCACAAACACTTGTCTCTCTCTATGTTAATAATTATAGCTAACAGTTATTGAAGGTTCACTCTGTGTTAGTCATTTCTCTGTGGGCTTTACATGTACTAAATCGTTGAATCATCACAATAGTCCTATAGGATTTGTATTATTATCATCCACATTTTATAGATGAGGAAACGGAGGCAGAGAAAGGTCAAGTAACTTGCCCAAGGATACACAACTAGTATGTGGTGGAGCCAGATTGTGAAAACAAATGATCTAGCTTTAGAGTCAAGGTCCTTAACGACTGCCTCTTAAAAGAAATTGTAGGGCTTCCTTGGTGGCGCAGTGGTTGAGAATCCACCTGCCAATGCCGGGGACACGGGTTCGAGCCCTGCTCCGGGAGGATCCCACATGCTGCGGAGCAACTAAGCCCATGCACAACTACTAAGCCTGTGCTCTAGAGCCCGCGAGCCACAACTACTGGGCCCAAGTGCTGCAACTGCTGAAGCCTGTGTGCCTGGAGTCCGTGCTCTGCGGCAGGAGAGGCCACCGCGGTGAGGGGCCCGCGCACCGCGGCGAGGAGTGGCCCCCGCTCGCCACAACTAGAGAGGGCCCGCGCGCAGCAATGAAGACCCAACTCAGCCAAAAATAAATAAATTAATTAATTTAAAAAAAAAAAGAAATTGTAGGGTGGGACCATTGGATTTATCCATAGGCTCAAAAATACTCATTGGATCTCTAGACCTCAGTGACAGTGTAGATGATAAATGATAATGATTCAAAACCACTAGGGTTCCTTGTGAGTCTAAACATTTACAAAAACCTTAAGTTCATTCACGAGTACAATCTTAGGGATCATTCCTATGGACCTATTAGAATCGCTGTGTCAGAAACATCAGCTACACTGTCTGGTTAAATATTGTCCCTCAGGGGTCTTGTTGGAGAATATTAGTGGGATTCTACTGGATTTTATTGAAACTTATATCAGTTCCCATTCTATGCTCCCTATATCGAAGCCTAACAATTTATAGAATTCAAGCATCTCTGGATGATCTTTACTTCCTAAGGAGCCATGGAACAAGGATCCAAAATGGCACCCTCTCTCCCCACAAGACTGATTGTGAAGCCAGACACATGTGTCCAGGTTCCCTCTTAACTTTAGCTGCAAAGACAGAAACACAGCCCTTTAATATTTAATTTTTTTTTTTTTTTTACTACTAAACACTACAGGAAACCCCCAATTATATACATCATGGGAAAGTGGGAAAGGATTTCCATGACATTAGCCTGGGATCTATGTATTCTTTTTGAGACTGAGGCACAGGATGAATAATTCTGTGGGGCTGGGGCCTGGGCTATAAAAATAGGTCCAGAATGGTGTGTTCCTAGTTAATCATCCAGAACAAGGCTTGGACAAGTAGCTCCTTGCAGTCAGGAAGTCACGTGAGAACCTAGGGAACAAGGGAGGTGGGGGAAGATGACAGAGAGTGGGAGAGGAAAACTACAAGAAAGGATGTTAGACAAACGTCCACATTTTGCCACAAGGGCTGCCATGTCACATATAACCCTGCTGAAGATGAGGAGGAAAATAAAATTTAACAATTGCTGTGAGCTCTACATGCCAGTCACTGTGCTACAAGCATGAAAGGCACTCTCTCGTTTCAGTCATCACAAAAACTCTATGACGCATGTAATATTATTTTCTCCATCTTTGACAAATCAGGCTTAGACAGAGCAGGTACCTTGCAGGCTTAAGCCAGATTCAAAGCCAGATCTGCCTGATTCCAGTGCAAGCTCTGAAGTGCAATTTTCCACCTCTCTTTAAATGTTTCATATAAACCCTAACCCACTGAAAGTTCTTTTGTGAATTCAGTAGCAATAACAAAGTTCTCTCTGCTTATGATGCTCAACAAGATACATATTGGTTCTTAAAGGAAGGCTAGCTTTGGGTAGCAGGCAATATAATAATTACCACTTATTAAGCACCCCCCAACTAACACTATAAGTGTATTATTTCATTTATTTCTCTCAGAACCCTAAGATGTGGGAGACAATTCTTATCCTCACTTCAGAGATGGAGAAAAAGATAAGTCCAGAGAAGTTATGTGACTTGGCCAAGATCACATAGCTAGGAAATGGTGGAGTCAGGCCTCAAATTCAGGTAGCATGTCTCCAGGGCTGGGAGCTTAATAACTTTGCTATATTGCTCCAGGATACAGAGAAGCTATTAGAGGGTGTTTCATTTATCTATTTATTTATCCATCTATCTGTTTCTTTATGAGTCAGTGGCAGCTCCGCTTCTTGTGGTCTTCTCTCCAGGACCCAGCTGGTGCAGCGGCCTGTCTGGAATATGCCAGATAAAGGCAGTAGTGACCTTTTTCTTGCTGTGGACTCCTGGCAATTTTGTGAAGCTTACAGACCCTTCCCAGAATAATATTTTTAAATATGATAAAATTACATTAAACTATATTTAAGTACAATTGCCAAAAATGACATTATAAATGGGTTTATTTTTCTCCAGTTTTGAGAGGAAGGGTAGACTCCTGACCTAGTTTTCGGCCACATTCAGCCCAGAAATCTTGACCAGAAGGAAGCCCAGTGCTGCCCTCTAGTAGCCAGGTCCCAAACTGAAATTAAAGCTGAGACTAATGAACCCACACATAGCCACAGGATGTCACTATTATACAAGTATTCTCAAACTCCTCAATTTTTTTTTTTTTAATTAAAGTGTTGCATGACTTGTAAACATATTTTAGAAAATGCAGAACAGTAAAAATCAGAAAAATTTTGGTTTTAATGAATACTGTATTTTTTTCTAAAAATCACAATCAAACCACACACACAATTTTGTAAGCTCCTTTTTTTTTTTTTTTTAAGATCTTTATTGGAGTATAATTGCTTTACAATGGTGTGTTAGTTTCTGCTTTATAACAAAGTGAATCAGTTATACATATACATATGTCCCCATATCTCTTCCCTCTTGCATCTCCCTCCCTCCCACCCTCCCTATCCCACCCCTCTGGGTGGTCACAAAGCACCTAGCTGATCTCCCTGTGCTATGCGGCTGCTTCCCACTAGCTATCTATTTTACGTTTGGTAGTGTATATATGTCCATGCCACTCTCTCGCCCAGCTTACCCTTCCCCCTCCCTGTATCCTCAAGTCCATTCTCTAGTAGGTCTGTGTCTTTATTCCCGTCTTGCCCCTAGGTTCTTCATGACCTTTTTTCTTTTTTTTTTTAGATTCCATATATATGTGTTAGCATATGGTATTTGTTTTTCTCTTTCTGACTTACTTCACTCTGGAGAGTAAAGCTTAAAAGTTCTCAATACAAGAAAAAAAATTATGTAACTATATGAGGTGATGGATGTTAACTAGAATTATTGTGGTGATCATTTCTCAATATATACAAATATCATATCATTTTGTTGTACACCTGAAACTAACAGAAAGTTGCACGTCAATTATACCTCAATAAAAAGTTAATTTTTTTTTAAACATCTTTATTGAAGTATAATTGCCTTACAATGGTGTGTTAGCTTCTGCTTTATAACAAAGTGAATCAGTTATACATATACAATATGTTCCCATTTCTCTTCCCTCATGCATCTCCCTCCCTCCCACCCTCCCCATCCCACCCCTCTAGGTGGTCACAAAGCACCGAGCTGATCTCCCTGTGCTATGCGGCTGCTTCCCACTAGTTATCTATTTTACATTTGGTAGTGTATATATGTCCATGACACTCTCTTATCCTGTCACATCTCACCCCACCCCCTCCCCATATCCTCAAGTCCATTCTCTAGTAGGTCTGTGTCTTTATTCCCGTCTTGCCACTAGGTTCTTCATGGCCTTTTTTTTTTTTTGCTTTTTAGTAAAATGATGGTGAGATCAAAATGATACCCTCTAGGGTTCTGGCAAGGATTGAATGGATTACTGTACATAATGCACTTAGGACAATGCCTGGCATTTAGTAAAGACCATAAACACATTTGCTCTTCTTTTTGCAAACCTCCAAATCTTGGCATGCCCCAGAGCTTAGTCCAAGAGCCTCTTCTCTTTTCTAGCCACACTTCCCTTATGACTCTAAGATTTCTTCCTCCTATGACACTTATTTTCCATTACCCTGTTTTGTTTTCATCAGGGTACAATCTGAAATTATTTTTTTTTATTGTTTTGTTCATGTATTTATAATCTGCCTCCCCCACTGGAATGTAAGCTTCAGGAAAGCAGGAGTTAGTCTTGTTCATTGCTGAATCCCTAGGGTCTAGAACAGTACCTGGCACAAAGTAAATATTTACTGAATGAGGGAATGAACTCATCCAGGAAAGTGGCAGATATAGAATTCAAACCCAGGTCTGACTGAGGCCAATGTCCATGCTCTTCGTCACCATGCTGCACACTATAATAGCCAGGAGACTAGGGAGGGGAGAGTGGATGGAAGAAACATTTAAGAGGTAAAATAGATGTAACAGCAACTGATTTGGTAGCAGTGGAGGTAGGAGTGGGACAGAGTTGTGAGTCAGATATGACTTTGAGATTGAGGCCTGGATGACACTGAGCTGTAGATTTGGGTGTCATCTGCTTACAGGAAATAGCTGAAATTATAGTAAATATCTACAATTAAGGGAATTGGAGAAGGAAAGGACAAGACAGAGAGAGGGAGGAAACAAGGAGAAGGGACATATTAGGGTCCCAATACGAAATGGATGACACATTCAAAATAGGAAAATTCAAGGAGGGTTTAATAAAGGGATTGTTTACAAAGATATAGGCAAGGGTGTAGCAAAACCACAAGGGATAACATTATATGTTGGAGCTGTTAAAACCCCTAGGTTGGAAGGAATGAGGGAAGTGATTACCAGAACTCAAAAAGATTCATGTAGAAGGACCACTCTGAAAAGAATTGTGACCTTTGGTAGATTGAAAGAACCAGCTCTAGGTGATCCTACATGAAGGAGCTGGGAGTAATAAATAGCCTAACCTCACTCCTCCATCTCTTTATGGTATCCTGCCATGGACTTCCAATGGACATATCTAACTAGAAATTAACTAAAGGACAGGGATCCTGTTGATGTAATCCATAAAGGTCAGCCTCCCAGGGATTAGAGCAGAGTGAAGAAAAGTAGAGGAGTGGATCTGGAGGAGCAAGTGGAAGCTATCCAACATAGTCCACTCCTCATGCCCCCCAGTATCCACTCATCATCCTTCATCTAGGTGAAGATTTTGTTTCACAAGCACAGGATCAGACAAAGTCCCACCAGCTACTGTATGACCACAGGGTGATGTGAATCCAGTCAAATTTCCACCTGAAACCTAAAACAATGGTCACCACTACTGCTCTTCACATAAGGTAGTGGGGATCAAAATAGGGTTAAAAAAAGTAACATAAAACATAGCAGCTGCAATCTCTGTTTTTTGTAGTTTGCTTAAGGTAATAATCAAAGCTGCCTTCTTCCACCACCCATTCTATATTCCCCTTTCCCTCTGCCAGCATCCAGGCTAGACCAGGTTCTTAAATTCATGGGAAAACCAAGTTCTTTTTGTCTATAGGATATGAGTTCGTTATGGTATTATCTATATTATTGGGTTGCTTCAGTTTCCATTTGTCCAATATAATTGGGCAAAGGAGTGTAATAAAAACTCAGTGAATCATCTGGGTTCCAAAAATAGTCCTCCTTTCTCCCATTGTGTGTCAGTCTCAAGTACTTGAGTCCCATCACATTCAATCCTGAATCCTGGGAGAGTACACCTCTGTCAATGTATTTGCCTTGACCAAACTTACATTTCCTTCCCTTTGATCTAATAAATTTAGAAAGTGGTAAATATATGAGTAAGCCAAAATAAACATTGAATGCATGAAACAATAATAATGTCTAATTTATAGGGTCAAAATATAGAACAAAAACTCTGGTCAATAAATACCTATAAGTCAGAACAGGGCAATCTGAGTTAAAGTGTTCTGTGGTCCTTGCATTGTTTGGGAGAATGGAAAATACATTGATTTACTTTAAACTTTATTAAATATGCTTGTTAACATTTCTAGGTAACCACTAAAAGAATAAAAACATAGCACAAAACTTCCAAATAGAAAAAGAAAAAGTAGTTGAGATAAACAGACACATTTTAAAATATCAATCCAAATGGAAGCAAGAAGTAAGGTAGTGGAAGAGAAACAAGAGTAGCAGGACAATGAGAAATATCAAGGTAAGAGGTTAGGATGTATAATTAAATCCAAATATATCAGTAGCCATAATGAACATAATAGACTAACCTCTTCAGTTGAAGTCAAAAGCTGGATGGGAAAAAAGACTTCCAATTACAGCAGTAAGGGAGTAGCTTTTAGCAGACTAACTTTCCCAATGGAAATAATTATAAAAATTACACAAAATACATATTTTTAAAAGTGCTTGGAGATGTTGACAAGCAAACAATACAAGCAGGACCTTATATGCTACACTCCTTAAATACGGGATGCACATATGGTTGAAACAAAACATACCAAAACTTATGGGATGCAGCAAAAGCAGAGCTACAACATGGATGAACCTCAGAAACATTATACTGAGTGAAAGAAGTCAGACACAAAAAGTCTTGTATAATATTATATGATTTTATTTATACGAAATATCCAGAATAGGTAAATCCATAGAGACAGAAAGCAGATTGGTGGTTACTTGGGGCTGGGAACAGGGGGAAATTAGGAGTAACTACTTAATGGGTACAAGGTTTCTTTTGGGAGTGATGAAAATGTTTTGAAA
Source organism: Balaenoptera ricei (assembly GCF_028023285.1). Lineage (NCBI taxonomy): Eukaryota > Metazoa > Chordata > Mammalia > Artiodactyla > Balaenopteridae > Balaenoptera > Balaenoptera ricei. Next base: position 98,747,920 of record NC_082660.1, read on the forward strand.
TCTGATAGAAGTGGTGGTTGCACAACATCGTGAATATACTAAACGCCACTGAATTGTTCACTTTTCCCCTCAGCTTTATTGAGATATATTGACATATTACACTGCATAAGTTTACAGTGTACAATGTGATGACTCGATACAGGTGTATATTGTGAAATGTTTACCACAATAAGGTTAGCTAACACATCCTTTACTTCATGTAATTAGTATTTTGTTGTGGTGGTGCTGGTGGTGAAAACATTAAAGCTCTCCTCTCATAGCAACTTTTAAGAATATAATACAGTATTGTTAACACTAGTGACCATACTGCTCACTTTTAAATGGTTAATTTTATGTTAAAAGAATTTCACCTCAATAAAAAAGAGAGATTTTCAAATAAAAGTTGATTTTTTGCCAGCAGATGCACACTACAAGAAATATGAAAGGAGACACTTCAGGTGGAACGAAAATGATCACAGATGGAAGCATGAAACTTCAGGAAGGTGCAAAGAGCACGAACTGTTTAAAACAATGATAATAATGTCCTGTAGGGAGTTTTGTATTGTGATAAAATATACATAACGTAAAAATTAACTCACATAGGGTTTTTACATACATAGAAATGAAATATATAACAAAGATAGCACAAAGGATGAGAGGTCAATAAATGGAGTGAAACTGTTATATGGTTCTTACATGTTCAGCAGATGGTAAAAATACTAATTTAAGATGGACTGGAATAAGTCAAGGATGCACATTATAACCTGCAGGGTAACCACGAAAGGAATTATAAAAGAATATACAACTAAAAAGTAATAAAGGATAAAATAGGGTAATAAAAATATTTTAATAATAAAAAGGCAAGAAAGAAAAACTAAATAAAGAATAGATAGAACAGGGGCTTCCCTGGTGGCACAGTGGTTGAGAATCTGCCTGCCAGTGCAGGGGACACGGGTTCGAGCCCTGGTCTGGGAAGATCCCACATGCCGCGGAGCAACTGGGCCCGTGAGCCACAACTACTGAGCCTGCTCGTCTGGAGCCTGTGCTCCGCAACAAGAGAGGCCGCGACAGTGAGAGGCCCGTGCACCACGATGAGGAGCGGCCCCCACTTGCCACAACTAGAGAAAGCCCTCGCACAGAAACGAAGACCCAACACAGCCAAAAATAAATAAATAAATAAAATTAAATTTAAAAAAAAAAGGATAGGACAAATAAAAAACAAATAGTATGATGGTAGCTATAAGCCCAACTATCTTCAATAATTACTTTAAATGTAAATAGACTAAACACTTCAATTAAAATACAAAGATTATCAGACTGCTTTTTCTTTTATAGAAAAAATGCAACTACATGCTGCTTAAAAGAGACTCAGATTAAATAACAGATAAAGAAAAGTTAAAAGTAAAAAGGGTGGGAATATATACAATGCAAACACCAAAAGAGAAAGCCAAAGCAGTTGTATTTAATGAGGCCAGCAGAACACTGATACCAAAACCTAACAAGGATACAACAAGAAAGGAAAAATGCAGGCCAATATCTGTCATGAAGATAGATGCAAAAATCCTAAACAAAATATTAACAAAAGGAATCCAGCAATGTATGAAATGAATCATGACTAAGTGAGGTGTATCTCAATAATGAATCTTGCTTAAGTATTTGAAAGTCAACCAATGCAATTTATTATATTGACTGAATAAAGGAGAAAGCTACCAATACTTGCAGGACAGGTATTTGATAAAACTCAACACCTGATCATTATTTTAAGAAAAAAAACCATGCACACCAAACTAGGAATAGAAAGGGACTTCTCTAAATCAGGGGCATTTTTAAAAAGCTAACGTATTATTTAATGATGAAATACTGAACTCTTTTCCCCTCAGATCAGTTTACTTGTCCATTCTCCCATTGATTGACATTTGTGTTGTTTCCATTTTGAAGTTGTTATAAATAACGAATGAACTACTGCTAAAATGCAAGAACTTGGATGCTCTCACATTAATGTTGAGTGAAAGAAGCCAGATGTTAAAGAGTACATGCTATATAAATCAATTTATATGAAGTTAAATAACTGAAAAAATGATCTATAATCATGAAAGTCATTACAGTGGTTACCTTTGGGGAATATTGACTGAGAGGGGACAGAAAGGAGCCTTCTGGGACACTGGAAATATTCTGTTTTTATGTAGCTAGTGGTTAGTTATATGGGCGGATACTTTTGTAAAATCCATTAAGCAGTACACTTAAACTTCATGAACATTACTGTAGGTAAATTATACATCATTTTAAAAGACAGATTATCAAGCCAAAAGAAAAAAATCCAGCTATATGCAATTTACAAAAGACACACCTCAACATAAGGACTCAAAAGGTTGAAAAGAAAATGATGAGAAAAAGTTTTGTCAAGCAAATACTAACAAAAATTTTTGTAGATCTATGTTGATATCAGGAAAACATATACTTAAGGTAAAAAGAATAGAGAAAAATTGAGTGACTACATTAAGCCCCTAGCAACATTTTCTTTCCTTTCCTTTTTTCTGCGGCAGGGGGAGAACTTTTTGTTTTGTTTATTTTTACTGAATACATGGGAGCAGAAAAAATGTTGGAACTAGATGGGAGGGAGAAGGTAAGAAAAAAAACATAGGTGTTTAGTATGAAGGACACTTCTCAGATAGAGCCAAGTAAGATAAGAAAACTTGCAGATCTTAGTTTCTCATCTTGTTAATTAAACGTATGCCCCTGTCTGAAGCTTACATTATGATGTCTTGACAATGATAATTCACATTTTTCTAAGAAATTTTCAGACTGATTGAACCAGAATGATAGTGGGACTTCCCAAAACCTGAGAGCTCAACCAATACAAAAGCCTTATTGTACGTTTTGCTTCTGAAAATAATGACTTGAAGAAAAAGAAGTTTTCAGCAGAGTTGAAAGACTTGTTCTCTCCTGAAGATAAGACTTGTGACTATCTCATAAAGGAGGCAACTGAAAAGTAATGAGGTGAAAATGGATTATTCTCTCACTTCTATCATGACAGGAAGAAAAAGTTCCCTTTATAAGAAATTAGGTCACATCTTCACTTCCTTCAGAATGGATTCAGAATGGGGATAAAAAAGGATGAAATTTCATTTGGTCATTCACTTTTTACCACCTACTACATGGAAGGTTTTTACTCAATACCAGTGGTATGAGTGAGTGTTTTTTTTTTTTTAATAAGGTTTATTTATTTATTTATTTATTTATTTTGGCTGTGTTGGGTCTTCGTTTCTGTGCGAGGGCTTTCTCTAGTTGTGGCAAGCGGGGGCCACTCTTCATTGCGGTGCACGGGCCTCTCACTATCGCGGCCTCTCTTGTTGCGGAGAACAGGCTCCAGACACGCAGGCTCAGCAGTTGTGGCTCACGGGCCTAGTTGCTCCGTGGCATGTGGGATCTTCCCAGACCAGGGCTCGAACCCACGTCCTCTGCATTAGCAGGCAGACTCTCAACCACTGTGCCACCAGGGAAGCCCTGAGTGAGTGTTTAATGTATGAAAAACACATAAGGTTAGCCACAGGAACTTAACATCTTGTAAAGAATATAAATATATAAATAAAGGCAGACTTTTTATTATTTATTTATTTATTATTTATTATTAATGTCTTCAAAAAGATACGCATAAGGGCTATCTAGGCAGGGTTTCTGGAATGGCAGAGTGAAGACCTCTGTAAGTCCACCCCTCCATAAAAGCAATAAAAACACTAGCAAAAATTGTCAAAATTAATTTTTCAGAACTCTAGAAATTAAGCAAACACTTGCAATATCTGAGGAATACTTATTCAAGAAAACCTGCTGAACATCCATAAAGACAGCAGGGTTTGTAGTGTTATAACTTGACCTACTCACCTATTCCCATACCCCTCTCTACAGCTCCACAGTAGTGAAAAGATAATCCACAGAATGAGAAAAAAATACTTGCAAATCGTATATATGATCAGGGACTTGTATCTAGAATACATAAAGATATTTAAAAGTCAATAATAAAAAGACAAATAACCTAATTTTTAAAATAGACAAAGGATCTGAATGTACAGATTCCAAAGAAGATATACTAATGACCAATAAGCTCATGAAAAGATGCTCAACATCATTAGGCGTCAGGGAGATGCAAATCAAAACCACAGTGAGATACCACTTCGAACTCACTAGGATGTCTATAATTAAAAAGATAGACAATAACAAGTGTTGGTGAGGATGTGGAGAAATTGGAACCCTCATGAGTTGCTGGCGGGATTGTAAAATGATTCAGCCACTGTGGAAAACAATCTGGCAGTTCCTTAAAACGTTAAACATATGTTTAAAAATGAGACAACAGGACCAAAATGGAGTTGCTTATGTTAAGCCTCATGTCACCAGACCAAGACTTAATTACAGTTTGGGCTCTCCCAAAAATGGAATATTATACCAATCAATCAAGAATCACTTGATCATCACTAGTTAGGTAATCTGCCTGATAGACCTCTACCATCCCCTAAAGGAAAGTAACCTTGCAATAACCAACTCGTTTTTCGGCCTAGTATAACTTCCTTATTCCTGCTCCCTTCCGACTATAAAAGTCTTTCATTTCATATAGCTCTTCGGAATTTGTTTCTATCTGCTAGATTGGATGCTGCACAATTCATGAATTGAATAAAGACAGCAAGATCTTCAAAATTTTACTCAGTTGAATTTAGTTTTCTAACATATAAATTACAATATGATCCAGAAAGTCCACTCCTAGGTATATACCCAAGAGAATTGAAAACATGTCCACACAAAATGTTTATGGAAGAATTATTCATAATATCCAAAAAATGGAAACCACCCAAATGCCCACTAACGGATTAATGAATAAATAAAATGTGTTATAGCCAAACAGTGGAATATTATTCTGCAATTAAAAGGAATGGCATGGACAGATATACACTACCAAACGTAAAATAGATAGCTAGTGAGAAGCAACCGCATAGCACAGGGAGATCAGCTTTGTGCTTTGTGACCACCTAGAGGGGTGGGATGGGGAGGGTGGGAGGGAGGGAGATGCAAGAGGGAAGAGATATGGGAACATATGTATATGTATAACTGATTCACTTTGTTATAAAGCAGAAACTAACACACCATTGTAAAGCAATTATACTCCAATAAAGATGTTAAAAAAAAAAGGAATAGAGTACTGATACATGCTACAACATGGATGAACTTTGAAAACATTATGCTGAGACACAAAGAACCAAATATTGTATGATTCCATTTATACGAAATGTCCAGAATAGGCAAATCTATTGAAGTAAAAAGTACATTGGTGGTGCCAGGAGCTAGGGTGAAAGAGGAATGGGAAATGACTGCTAATGGGAAAGTGATTTCTTTTCAGGGCATTGAAAGTGTTCTAAAATTTCATGGCAATGCTTGTACAATTCTGTGAATATACTAAAAGCCACCAAATTCTACACCTTAAATGGTCGATATGCATTGTATCTCGATAAAGTTGTTTTTAAAAGCACTATTTAATGTGAACAGGCCAAAGGTACCTGGCTAACTTAGTCGGTAGAGCAGGAGACTTAATGTGAACAGTCTGGTTGCCAGTTAGAGACCTGACAAGAAGAGACTGACTGCTCAGATCACTTCCCTGATTGGTCTAGACTAGTCCTTCTCAAGTCAAGAGCAAGGCGAAGGTTGAGATAGGGATATTGGTAACTCCAAAGAGGTTTATTTCCATTAGGTCTACACTTGACCAGGAGAAATGGCTGTACAGAATAGCCACAGCCATCCTAATCAACCCAATTTATTGCTCCTACAGTCTGCTATTCCAGACCCCCCAACCATCTCCTGAACTGTACTGATGCCTCTCAACACACCAAAATGTATCTAATCTGTCCCAACTCCGTACTCTCAAATAGGGGGCTGGCTGCATGATCTCTGCCGTGGGTAGGAAAATAATATTCCTCAAGCAGGGACTGTACACCAGGCACTGACTCATCTAATTCTCACAACAATGTTATGAAATATGTATTAATATTATTATTTCCATTTTATAGATTGGGAGACTGAGGTTAAGTAATTTGGCCAAGGTCACAGAGCTGCTCAGTGGCATGGCCAGGATCTAAACCCAACTGGTGCCAACAACAATTTACTTAACCAAGATGCCATTCTATGTTCCAAGAAAAGCCCTTTCACACCTTTCCTAATCACTCTCCCCACTTTTTGCACATGTGCAGTTATTTAGTGAAGACCAATTCTGTGTCTTATTCACCTGGTTCCCATTTGTCCCCCCAAACATAGTTTTCATATGGTTTAAATTCATTGCTCTGACCAACCAGAGCCCAACAGTGCGTTTTGTGTTTGTTACCAAACCAAACATGGGTCCATTTGCCTGACATGCAGCAAAGTCAATCTACTGACACCAGGTTGTGGTGAATGAAAGTACAGTGTTTACTGCAGGGTCAAGCAGGAATGGGTAGCTCATGCTCAAAAGACCTGAACTGCCCGATAGCTTTCAGGGAAGGGTTTTTAAAGGCAAGGTCAGGGAGAGGGTCTCAGGGTGCCTGATCATCTCATGGACGTTCTTCTGATTGGTTGGTGGTGAGGTAACTCGGTGGTGTTTTGGAAGTCAACACCAACATCATCAAACTTCTGGTTCCAACTGGTCTGGGGTCTACATGTTGGTGGTCAGCAGTTAACTTCTTCTACCTGATGGGGGTTTTAGTATCTGCAAAACAACTCAGGATATTATCTATAGCCCCTAAGGGGGAACTAAAGGTCTTTGACTTTGTTTTATGGCTACATTCTTACTATTTTGTCTTATTTGACTGTTTTCCTTTGTTTCTTTACTTCTCTGATTAAATTTGCTCTTTAGAACACAGGGAAGGGGGACTTCCCTGGTGGTCCAGTGGTAAAGAATCCGCCTTCCAATGCAGGGGACGCAGATTCGATCCCTGGTCGGGGAACTAAGATCCCACATGCTGCAGGGCAACTAAGCCCATGCGCCACAAAGAGTGAGCTCGCACACCTCAACGAGAGAGCCTGCCTGCCGCAGACTACAGAGCCCATGCGCTCTGGAGCCCATGTACCACAACTACAGAGCCCACGTGCCCTGGAGCCCACACACCACAACTAGAGTGAGAAAACCTACATGCCACAACTAGAGAGAAGCCCACGTGCTGCAACTAAGACCTGATGCGGCCAAATAAATAAATAAATAAATAAATATTTTTTAAAAAATAACTCAGGGAAGGCCTAGGATGCTAAAGCTTTTCTACAAACAAGAGGCAGGAGACATAGGATGTTCTGTCCCCAGGAAAGCCCCTCAGAGTCCTGCTTGGTTTCATGTTATCAGTTTACCCAACCTCCCATCCTTGTAGCACATCGATAAAAGTGCACAAAATTCTGTGCAAACATTCAGTGCAAAACTCTAAGCCTTCCCTTTACCTCTAGCTCAGTTGTCCCTTTTCAGTACTACCAACGCTCCTCTAGTCCCCAGCACTATTGCCCCACACCAATAGCCACTCCTCATAGCCAAAGGACAGGTCACATCTTCTGGGGTTCTGGGGACATGAAATGAGGGAAGGCTTCATGGAGGAGGCTGTACCTGCCCTGGTTCCTGAAAGGCAGTTGTAAATGGAAGGAATAAACATTCCAAAATAAGCATAGTATAAGCAAATGCATGAATAGCAAAGTGTCTAAGAACAAAGATTCCGGGATCAGACAGTTGTGAGTTAAAATCCCAGCTCCACTAGCTGCGTCATCTTGGCCAACTTACTTAACCTCTGTGAACTTCAGTTTAAATTCTTAAAAATGTAGATAATATTTCCCTCTCCAGGGGCTGTGAGGATTGAATGAAATCATAATAAATCCAGACACATTCTAAGCTCTCAATCAAGAAAGGCAATCACCTATAAAGCAGTAAACATGAGTCACTTTTGGTAAACAGTAGTTTAACAGCAATTAACTTTGCCAGTGTTGGTGAATAATGGGAGAGAAGTCTGGAAGGGTAAACTGAGACCAGACCAAGATAGGTATTTAGAAGATTAGGAGAATTTTGGAAAAATGAGAATAGAGCAATCAAAGTCAAAGTTTGTGTATAGAGGAGAGAGAGAAAGAGGGGAGTGAGAGAGAGAATTTCTTTAAAGAATGGGCAGAATTGGGCAAGTTGCTTGGAACTCCTCTGTAATTCACTGTTTTGTTTATTGTCTATGACTCCCAATTACATTGTGAGCTTCATGAGGGTATAGATCCTGTCTATTTTGCTCACCACTGTATATCCAGAACCTTGCACAATGCCTGGCCCATAGTATGCTTTCAATAAATCTTTGTTGAATGAAGGAATGAATTATGATGATGTGGGGGGAAGACACCAAAAAAAATATTCCAAGAATTCAAGCATAGATGGCTGAAAGAATACAGAAGATTGGAAGTGCAGGGGAAATAATGCGTTTAAATTTTGGACTCCCCGAGTTTGAGAAGCCTGTAGTGCGTTCCAGTGTTCAGGCTTAGGGAAATTCAATACTTTGAATTGGAGCCCAGAGAAGAGGTGGAGGGCGGTGCCGGCGATGTATTGAAACTCAGTAGCAAACAAGTAGCGACTGAGACCGCCTCAGAGGAGTGAGGTTTTAAGCGGGAGACACCACCGGAAGTGACGCAAGTAAAAGGGGCGCAGAGCGGCACGTAGGGCATGCTGGGAAGTTGCGGCCGTTAGAACCGGACGAAGCGGAGGAGAGGCCGGAGAAACTTCAGTTTCAAGTATGAGAAAATTCATGAGGGACCAGCCTCAAGAAGACAGAGGAGGACTCCAGGAAAGGAGTGATCATGTTTCTGAGGAGCCACACACCAGCCACGGGTAATAAAGCCCTCGAGATATGGGATTTGTTGGGGACTTTGAGATGAGCGGTTTTGAAGGACGCTGGGGAGTGGCGTCCGGTTGTAGCGGTAGTTAAATTGCTTGAGCTTGAATCCCAGTTAGTTTGTGACCCTCAGCAGGTTACTTAATCACTCTGTGTCTTAACTGTATAACAGAGATGATTACCTCATAGCGTTATTGTAAGAAGTGAATACGGGACGGGGTTCAAATGCTTAGAAAAGTACCTTGCTTGCGGTCACCACTCGGTAAAGTTTTAAATATCTTTCGAGGGTGCGTCGTGGAAGGTGGTGAATGGCCCTAGAGACTAATCTTCATTTGAGGTCTGCAAGACCTTTCAGAATAGAACTAAACGAACCTTTTCCACAGAATAGTGCCAAATCAAAATAGTGAATGATTTTAGGACTACTACTGAGATGCTGGGGTTTAATTCGGTGAAGATTTTTCCAGAAGTTTCCAGGACTGTAAGCCGTTTGTCTGCCAGTCATGCGCAGTACGGTTGCACGCTTTCCCCCAAGCTCCACCCTTTTTTTCCGGTTAGCTACAGGTCAGGCAGGTCTCCTAGCGTTCCTCGCTGGCCCCACCTCCTGGAGCAAAGAAGTCTCCCCACTGGACGCCTTAAATAGGTCTTTTTTTGCAGTCCTTGGGCACGTTGGAGAAATGGATGCTTTTGTTAAAATTGTCCAGCTACAAAAGCGGAGTGTTTTTTTCTTCCAAACTAAGTTAATGAATATCAAATGAGTGAATACGTAAGGCGGATGGGAGGGTACGGTCGGAACTGAAGAGAATTGGACTTAAGGTTGGTACATCGGGGTGCTTTTAACAGCGGACCGAGTTGCTTCCGGGAGAGAATGGGCGGGCAGAGAATTCTGTGGGTTTGGCGGGTTTCTCTGTCTTCCTAACTATTTGATCATCCCGCAGCCAAGGGAGCAGGGCGCGACAGAGCGTAGCGAAGTCGTCAGTGCCGGAAAAGCCTTTTTTCTGCTGCCCGATGGCCATGCCCATGGTGAGTGCCCCGGCCGCGGCAGGGTGCCCGGCCGCGGGCGGCTGAGGGGAGGGGTTCTGGGGCGGGCTGGCTGCTGGTCACGTGGGCAAGCGGCGAATCAGGGTCCGGCCCGCCAGGCGCCGGGGGCGGGGCCCGCTCTCTGCAGCCCCTACAATCCCCCCGAACCCCCACCTCCAGGGCCGTGCAGTCGCTTTTCCGAGCCTGGAAAGGACCCTGAGGTGGGAACTAGCGAGAGTCCGGAATGTTGGGGTCTGTTGCTTATGGCTTGTAATCTTTTCTCGATCTAAATAACTTGCAGTTGCCTGAGACAGAAAACGAAACTAGTTCTTAATTCAAGTAATAGGCTGGGCTGGTAAATGGCTGGGGAAGAAAGTACTTAATCTTCCTGAAGGAGAAAACCGCAACAGCATTTCTTTGCTTCGGTTTTAAAATCCTTTACAAACGCCGGTGAATTTTTACGTAATGTGAGGACGTTTCCTAAGTACCTAGCTTTTCAAACAAGTTCATTGAACTTACCCAACTTTTTTTCCCATTCAACTACTTTCGAATAACTTCTCGCTTGTTTCCTAATTTATTCAATGGCAATCCGCGCCCGCCCCCCGCCCCGTCTTTTTTTTTTTTTTTTAAGGTTAAGACCGCATAATTTTTATTAAGGTGAATGTTTTGTAAAATACTGGAAGCCTAAAGTACCAGTTGCCAAGCAAAGATTATAAATTTATATTTAAGGTAAGAAAAAAAGTGAAATTGACTAATCAAGGATGAATATGTTCTAAAGATAACGTCCTTAAAAATAATGAAAATTGGAAACTTGAGCCCTAACCTTAAAAATGTCCAAATTTATGTGGAAGAATGTGGACTGTGTATGGAGCTACAAAGTGATTGAAATAAATCATCAGCTTTTGTTGGTGATTTTGTGTTTGTGAGGGGTTGGAGGGGTGGTAATGTACACTTTAATGAAATTTTTCTTGTAGGATTTTAAAACTTATGTAGATCAGGCATGCAAAGCTGCTGAGGAATTTGTCAATATTTACTATGAGACAATGGACAAAAGAAGACGGGTGAGTGTTATAGACTACTACTCTTTATTAAATACCAGTTCTTTCTTTCTTCTTTTTTTTTTTTCCTGAGCCAGCCATTCATCTGACTTGCATAAGTGATTGCTCTGTTCTTTAAAAGCACATTGCTTAAGGAAGGGTTGGTATGGCATTATGGAAATGTGGACTCTGGAATCATACCCCAGCTTTGTGTTTGCCAAGCTCTGTGACCTTGGGCAAGTTGCTAACCTCTCTTAACCTCATTTTATTTTTAGGGTGGTAAATGGGAATTAATTTAACTACTGCACTTATCATGGGACCCAACGTATATTTACTGAAATATGTTACATTTTCTTCCTTCCATTGTATAACCAATATGGTTAAAATAGTATTAATGCTAGTGAAGGGGGTCTGCATTACAGGGACTGTTCCCTGATTTGCCCCTTTAAATTCATATATTAATTGATAATTTTCAATTAAAGCACACAGCTGTAGCTGGCACTCACAAACAGAATCTGCATGGCTTGGATACTTTTAGTCTTCAGCAGAGCAAGTTCTGACTTCATCAGCTTTTTTCATTGTGATTTATCCCTGAGCCATATCTTCTAAGTAACTATTTCAGTATGTGCTCGAGAGTCTTGCCTAGGTCTCTTATCGGAATAAGATTATGTTTTAGAGAACTTTGTCTACGCTGTAGGTACAGAAGTTAGTATCTCTAAAAACTATTTTGTTGAGGTAGAAGATTAAAAAGTTCTTGATACTGACGTTTGATGACAAGGGACAGGGGCAAGCGATGTAACAATGGACGTTTATTGTGCCTTGGTGCCTTCAAAGACAAAGTAGCCCCCCCCCAAAAAAAAAGGAAACATAGTTCATTTCCAGAGTCCAGATGTGTGTTGGCCCTTTAATCCAAGTTAAATTTTAGAGCTAAGCAAATGTGTCCTGTGACACACTAAATTCCTGTGACTGACTGCTGGGACTAAAACATTAACTCTTGAATTCTGCCTTATTTGAGCTTTAACTTACTTGACTTATCCAAGACTCTGCTTTAGCAAGTACTCCTGATTCTTTTGAACTAAATATGCTATTTCCATAGTGGTAAAAGGAACGAATGCTTCCTAACACATACAACATTAAATGGTTCAAACATTAAGTAACTCACATGTATATAAACACTACGATTGAAGTGTACAGGTAGGGCCTGATTGACAAGTTTGTTAATTCACAGAATTAGAAAAGGGAGGGAGATTAAAGCTAGTTCGGGGCTGCATGGGCTTGAAACCTGTGATCATTTAATTTATTTTAATACAGAGAGCAAAACTTAAAAAAAAAACTCTCTTCCAGTTTGATACAGTTTTCTCAGTGTGGCTAAAGTGAAATATGAAAAAAAAGTATTTAGCTAGCTGCCTAGTTTATTAAAAGCAGGATAATGTCTATTTAAGGCCAACGTTATAAGGCACATACCTTGTTGACACTGTCTTCCCATGAGAAGGGGGCAAGGGAAGGAGAGATGGAGGAAGAACAATAAAAATGTTTAGATACTACCTGTAACCTTTCAAGCCATTTCTATAAAATACTTACCCAGAAACAAAAAACTTTCCTTTTTTTTTTCTTTTTTCTTTCTTTTTAGGCACTGACCAGGCTGTATCTGGACAAGGCCACTTTAATATGGAATGGAAATGTTGTAACAGGGCTGGAAGCCCTAGCTAATTTTTTTGACACATTGCCTTCTAGTGAGTTTCAGGTCAACATGCTAGATTGCCAGCCAGTTCATGGTAAGATCATGGTCTTTTAAGATACTTCCTTTGTTTTCCTTTAGTGAGCAGTAAACTTTAACACCAAAAGCAGCTAGCGACTTTCAGTGGTAGAAATAATTACTTTTTTGAGCAAATTAAATATGAAGAATTTAGCTGTCAAATCAAACTTTTGGTCTTCCTTTAGATGTATCTCTCTCCAGAGGACCACTAGTAGGTTTTGGTGGATTGAGTGATTATGGCTTAGTAAAAGTCATGTGACAAATTGAGCCTTAATATGATTTTTGTTAATGGAGAGGAACGACTATTTTCCCTAAGTAAATTGTTGCCTTCTGTACCTTGAAATGTCTCCAGAGAAAAATTATACCTTATCTCTGATTAATGTGTTTTATTATCTTACAACCTATTAAAATTTCACAGAAATTCACTCTGTTATGTGAAAGGATGACTTTGGGCAAGGCAGAATTTGATTCAAGGTAGTAGATTGATGCAGTTTCTGAGATTAACCTCTAGGTGGGGTCCTAAGCATCTTAAGTAGTAGTTGAGTGTGATTATTTTTTTCCTTTATGGTTCTTGAAAAGAAAGCTTAAGAAGCAAAATACGACAAAACTCTTTTAGAAACCCAATGAAATATTAATAAATACAGCAACCAAATGGTCCTATTCTAGATATAAGCTTTTTATTTTTAAACTTTAGAGCACCCAAAATCTTTCTGGACTGAAAATAATGTTAGTATCTTTGAAATGATTATTGAGTTTTCTGGCTTTGGGTGCACATGCTCAAGATAATGTGCAAAGTAAAGAAAGTTTATGAAACTTTTTTTAGTGTTAAATTTTAGGCAGTGTAGTTTAAACCTGAAAATCTGCTTACTTAGAGAGAGCATCCAACCTCTTCTCTTTTTTTGTGTGGGTGAAGAGCAAGCTACTCAGGCCCAGACTACAGTTCTCGTGGTGACCAGTGGAACTGTGAAGTTTGATGGAAACAGACAACACTACTTCAACCAGAGCTTCCTGCTGACCGCTCAGTCTACTCCTAACAATACCGTGTGGAAGATTGCAAGCGACTGCTTCCGTTTTCAAGATTGGGCTAGTAGTTAAAGGGGGCAAAAGTCCATTCTCTTCTGGTCCATTAGTTCCAGCAGTAGAAACTTATAAGAAATAGTTCATTGCATTGTAGAAGCACTAAAAACTAGTATGTGCTGAAACTAAATTTCTTTAATATTTTTTATTACTAGCAGCACCTTTTCTAGCAGCTGCCAGTTTAGATCATTGCCCTTAAGAGCTTTAATGAGCTTTAATGTTAGTTTTCTACATGCCTTATATACGTTTCACTAATGACATTCTTACAGTAACATTAAACCCATGGTCTCTGTACTAATATACTCACTGTGAGCCCAGTGTATTGCAAAAATGAACTCCTTTTATAGTACTGTCTATGGGATATCAGCATAATGTAACTCTCTGGGAGGAAGTGGAGTGTTTCTTTTGTTATTAGGTTAATTTTGTAGTACAGCATGTACCTATTTTTGGTAAACACTGGTAATGCAGTTTAAATATGAGGCTTTTTCAAATCAGTTCAGTGAACACATTACTAATTTAGGTTTACATAACTACTCTGACATACTAGAATGGCATGTAGAGATGTTCAGTAGTCTTTTTATGTTAAGTAATGTAGGTGTTTTTTTTTTATGTTGCCATGTTTTCTTAAGTGAATTAATCTACTAGAGAGGCGTAAAATGTTCTCGATTGATACCTGAGTGTTAGATAACACTCAGTGGCTTAAAAGCAAAACTTCTTAAGAAAGCTTTTTCTTGGCAGCTCTAGGTCTGTAACTTTAGATAGTGAATCGTAGTAGTACTAAGAGCTTTAATGGGAGAATGAGTAGTGAGAAGTGTAGAGATCCGAGGTTGGCCAAAAGCAAGGCGGGGTGGCCAAATGGTACACTTTTGGTACTTGTTTTCTACCTCCTAAAAATGTAGCCTAATTTTAGGATTTGAGTCATTAAAGTAATAAGTATCCTAACCAAATGGTCATGAAGGCCACTTTTGTTCTAAGAATTATTTTTAAAGGTTTTTCCAGTTCACCTCATACTCATCACTAGTATATGTCTCAGTTTATTCAAGAATTTATGGGGGTAAAATGTCAGCAATAAGCCTGACCCTGCAACAGGGTGTGACAGGAAAGTTGGAAACAAAGCCATTACTCCCTCTTTGGGACCCTTAACTTCTAAGTCTTCCATGTAAACTTCAGGCCAAAAGTCTCCTATGTACTACCCACCCCCAAAGTGAGTGATTTGTTCTCTGTGTTTACACTGTCAACTGCATGGTCTTTTAACTACTTAAAGTTAAAATTATTTAATCTCATGATTTATTCTTTCATATGGCATTGAGCAGATAGATCTGTTATAAAACATGTTCCTGTTATGTGTCTAACACTTTGTCTTTTTAGAGAAAACAGAGAACAGCAGATCTTCATAAGCCCATAAACTTCAAAAGAACCAATTGATTTATTTTATGTCTCAACATCTAAAGAGAAAGAAATCTAGCTTTGGGTTTTGGTTAAGCTTTAAATGTTTCTCCCTTCTTGAATTTATTGTTTTCATGTTTTTACACTAGGTGTGCCAGCTTTGTTTCTACATTGCAACTCAAAGTTAATGTTCCTTGTCATTTAATTTGAAAATTGGTGATTCATTTACTCTTGTCTCAAACTACACATTACATTTCTGGTATATTAGCAAAATAGAATTAAGTAGGAGAAGGGGATGAAACTAAAATTTAGACCACACCTTCCTACCCTCTTTTAGTACTGACTAAAACTTACACATTATATTCTACTCAGAGTAAGTTTATTCTAATTTTGTATTGGCTTTTTAAAACCACAGCTTTAGCAGCAACAGTCAGATTGCCCAAATGTTGTCCTTTCCCTTAAGAGGAACAGTTTCAAGTAAAAGCTGCGTATAACAAGCAATAACTGAATTGAGTGGTTGTATACTGTTAATGAATTCACTGTTTTAAGACTTGTAAATTAATTGCTTTTTCCAAACTCTATATAACTTTTAAATGGCTGGAACTACTGTTATATGGACTAGACTGTATTTTTGACATGGACATATTTTTGTAACTTGAAAAAATTAAAATAAAATTTGCCCTGTAAGAGTTTTCTCAAGCCTGGTTTAAGGTCTCTTGATTTTTTTAAGGCTCCAGAACAGTTGGTTGTTCCTTTTTACAATATAACGTTTTAAGAAAAATTTTAAGTTAGAATGTTGAAAACAATGGTTGACAACTTGGACTTTGTCTTTTCTCTAGTCTACCTCGTTCTTCCTCTTTTCCTACCAAATATTCACATTTCTGAGATCACCTGTTTGTTTGAAGTAACAGCGACGTTTTTGGTAAAATGTTGGAAATTTTAACCTTGAAAAACTAGCCAAAATACTATATCCAGAAGGCAGTGAAACCAAAAGTTCATTTTCAGAAAAAAAAATGGTCCCATTAACTTTAATTCTACATTAAAAATATGTCAACAGACACTTGAGGAGTGAGAAGAGGCAACAGCCTTTAAAATCAGCTCCTGTATTTCATCTCTTCAATGAGGCATGTATTTTTCACAATTTAATATCCCTGAAATTGGTGTATTTTAAACTGATGCTAAAGCATACTTTAATTGGCCTTTTTTTCTTTTCTCAGTGGTACGTAAAATACTGATGAGTCTTACAATTGATGGCATCTTAGATTGATGAAATACAGTAATGAATTTTGCCTAGATAAAAATGGTTAGGAATCTACTGACGTGTAAATTTGTAGGCATTAGTGGAAGTAAAAGACTGTAAGCTTAAGAGGCTAATGACTCATGACAAACTCTGTCCCCAAGTTATTTGCATTTCATGTCTAGCTCATAAGGCTGGAAGAGCTGCAGACCTTATTTAAGCATGTAAGTGCTTTGGTGAATTGGAATCAGCATTTTCCTAGTTTTTGGAAATTTCCTAGTAATGTATGTAGTGTGTCTAAAAAGATACTCCCAATGAGGTTAAAGGGTAAATGCAGTGTTTGGGAAAGGAGCAAGAAGTCAAATAAAAGCCAAGAAGGTACCGTGAGTTCTTTTTTCTGGAATGTTGCTGGATTGACATGCCCGAAATTACTAATGTAGGAAATTTGTTAGCAGAGGACTTCATTTGCTGATTTTTGTTATAATATGATTTAATATAGGATAGAAAAGATAAGCATGGATGTGCTTTAACATAACCTTACATATTTAGGGGGAGATGGTAGGGCATATTTAGCTTTTTTACTTAACAGTTGTCTCTACAATAAAAATATTTCATCAAAACACTTGCTACCAAACTCTGCTGTATTCTATTAAATATTTGCCCTTCTTTGTCAAATGCATCTTTCTGTACAAAAAATTGCTCGGTGACTATCAGTGGGCTCTATACATCAGTCTTGCTTCCTAGAGAAGCACTAAAAAACTGTAGAATATTGTTGGAATAATGTGTCAGATGGAGGGTCTTAGGATACAGACTACATCTGGGGTTGAAGTATATATACCCTCTAGATCAGTGGTTTTCAAAGTTTTGCTCTAACCCACAGTAAGAAGCATAAAATGTCGCAGCCCAGTATACAAATACATGTACCTATAACAAACTAATAAAAATCATATATCAAAAATAAAACTCATGCTTACTACTTGCAATGTGTTTCTACCATTTTCTACTTCATTTTATTAATTTTTAAAAATGCTGTTCATAGCCTGCTGAATTGATTTTTACAGCTTCCTAATAGATTGTACCAGCAGTTTGGAAAGCATGAAAATAGAGGAAGCATAATATTTTCACCATCACATTCTAGTGGGTGGGGCGGGTAGGGTCAGCTTCTAAAAAGTAGTGTCGTGTCAGTGATGTCACCTTGGCTTAGAAAAGATCAAAAAATTCCTCTCAGGCATGTCGTATTTGTGGAGGACCATGAAGGGCAGCCCTGTTTTCCTCCCATTCCTTATCTTGTACCCGAAGTTCAAAGCTAAGAAAGCGACTGTTTAGGCTAGTCTTTAGGCAGAATCTGGGAATAGGATGTGTGGCAATGAAGTTGAAACAGGAAGGAGGCTGCCCTCTTTCAGATGTGCAAGCAGAGAACTGAGAAGGCATTCCAGCAGAACCATTTTTGAACATGGTTTCATACCACGTGCACTGTATTTTAGCCTATTTTAAGTGAATTTCATATGTTTTTTTCTCTTTCCCTCCCTCCTTGGACACCCCAAACATCTGTATTCAACCCTCCCGGTAGGGAATCCCCTGGCGGTCCAGTGGTTAAGACTCCGAGCTTTCACTGCCGAGGGCATGGGTTCAATCCCTGGTCGGGGAACCAAGCTTCAGCAAGCCGCACAGCGTGGCCAAAAAAAAAAAAAAAAAAAAGGCTATGGTGGGCTCTAAGGTGTAAATCCTGGTCCTGGTCCCAAAGGAGACCTGTATTCTAAGGCTGTTGTGTCCCTGATGTTGCTTTGTGACCCTAGGTGAGTCACGCACTCTGGGCCTCTGTCTTCTGCTGTTGAATGGAGATTTGCCCCATCTGGCCCACCAGGAGGTTGTGAGGATCAAATAAGACAACAAATGGGAGAATATTTTGAAAAGTGCTAAGTGCTACACAAATACAATGGTTCTATTTTTTTTTTTTTTTTTTTTTTTTTGCTGAGCGATTGGCTTCTCCCTCTCCCGAAATTCTGTTTCTTTTAGGTTAAAATCAATTGATCCAGACTGCTGTCCACAACCAGACACTCATTTTAAATCTCGCCACTGCCTTTGCAGGACTTAACCAGCTCCACAAAAAGCCTAAGATTAGATCGATACAGATATAGATGGCTTTAATAAAAAAAAAACAAAACTGTAAAAGGAGATTCAGGGTATTAAAAAAAAAAGGATAGCAATTCACAGATGTATTTTTGAGAGGTCTTTCTGTAAAGGGAAAAAAATGGGCCTGAACATTATTGATTCCAGTTCTCTTACTCAAGGGCAGGATATCAGCAAGAGGAATCTGCAACATTTACCAAGTGCAGGTGCTGCAGTCCGCCTCGGAGCCCCGAGCTGCCTGACGTGGCCAGCCTGCTCTTTTCCCCACCGTTTTGTGTCAATTCTGAAAGTGCCTTTGGGAACGATTTCTCTACTAAGCTCATCTGTCCATCAGTGGCACCCAAGACTCCCAGTGGTCCAGGTCCAACCTCATTCATTGGCTCTGGATGTGGCTTGTGCAAAAGGCAAGCCCGGGAGAAGGGACCAGAAGAGAAATTAGCTGGGGGGAGGTGGAGGGGCAGTTGGATAAATTTTGCCTTCCAAACAACTGACAGTAAAAGGGGAGGAAGTGGGAGAGAGAAACCAGAAAATTCAGCCTCCCTTGGATAGGAAATTTATAATCACTGCACGGCAGTTAAGGAAGCCCTTACATCTTAGAATGAGAACTGCAGCTAAAATATACATATATACATATGTATATGTGTGTGTATACACACACACACACACACACACGCACACACACACACACACACACACACACACACATATATATACTTACAAATCCCTGGGAGACCAGTGGCAAAACTAGTAATGGGGGGCCTCCTTCTTCCATGTGCCCCTTTCTCCCAATCTTCTGGGGCCCTACGTTGTTATGCTTCCCAAGATCCCCGCAGTTTCAAACTCTGGCCCAATCCTGCCATCCCCTCAAATCCCCCTTCCCATCCCATCCAAACTACTTGCCCTAAGAACCATTCTCACAGTCCCCACCCTCCGCTTTCAAGTTAAGTTTGTTAACTCATAAACGCACCATGGAGATGTTTGGCTTTTGTCTCTTGGGGTTGTATTTTGTCTGGAAGCAGCTGGAACAATACCATCACTCAAAGGAATGGCTTACTAATCTTGACTCTTCAGACATATATTTTGTGTGTGAGGGATGGGAGAAGTTTGATTTGAAGATCAGAGGGACTTCTGGTGCCCCTCAAACTATACTTTGCAGAAGTCGAACTCATATATATCATTTATCATGGAATATAAATTAACCCCGCATACAGCCACCCAAATAGCTTACTGATTATATGTTTTTTTGACTCCTGTTCACTGTGATAAATGGTTTTCATTCCACTACTGCTCTCTCACCTAGTTGTCAGTGGGCTGAGAACACTCCCAAACCCCATTTCTGCCCCATGCTGCTTATGAGACTGCAGAGGCCCTTTGGCAGTAGCCAAAGAAAACTCTAGAAGGTAGTTTGGTGTGAGCTAATGGGTCTGGACTCTAGAGTCAAAGAGACCCGGAGGTGAATTGCAGACTTGCCAATTGCTAGTTGTGTGATCCTTCAGCAAGTTTCTAATCCTCCACCAGAGCCTCCGCTTCCTCATCTATAAAAGGGAGATAATAATACTTACATTGCAAGGTTATTGTGAGACCCGAATTAGATACAGCTGTATTGTGCCTGGTACACAGTAATAATATAGCCGACCATCATTAAGCACTTAAATGTGTCCAGCTATGCTGAGCACCTCACATGCATTATTATCTCATTTGACCTCAAATTAGCCTTATGAGATAAGTATTATTGTCATGACCATTTCGCAAATGAGGAAATTGAAGCTTGGAGAGATAGTCACTTGTCCAAGGCCACTCAGTGGCAAAGACAGACTCAAAACCAGGCCTTTATGATTCTTAACCATCATGA
The DNA here is from genome assembly GCF_028023285.1 of Balaenoptera ricei. NCBI lineage: Eukaryota > Metazoa > Chordata > Mammalia > Artiodactyla > Balaenopteridae > Balaenoptera > Balaenoptera ricei. Next base: position 98,768,240 of record NC_082660.1, read on the forward strand.
TATCAGAATTACAGGCACTTCACCAACGGTAGCGATTGCTATAATTGCTGTGTTGTACATTCTTAGAGCCAAGCCTGAGGGAGACTTAGCTGCCCATACACTCGGTGTATATATGGCCCACTCATCATACGTCTTGTCAACATCTTATTCCTTACCTCCTGGATGGAAGGCTCCTAGAGCCAAAGGTAAACATGGAGAAGCATATTCACTATATATATCTCAATTGAGGGTGAAGCTTGGGCTAATATCTGGAGAGGAAAATACAGCAGTACAAGATGGGACCCCCTTTCACCCCCACTCCTTGTAAGGTAGAGGAAACCAGTCCAGGTTGCAAGCCCTGTCTTGGAAGTGTCACAAGGTGTTACCTCAAATTATCTAGGCTGATCTGCCTAGATAGGACCATGCTGGCTGTTTTCTTGGTGGTTAGAAAAGGTTAGAGGTTGTGGCAGCTAGGGACGTGTCTCAATTCACCCTTCAAGAAAGAATTTCCCGGGATTTCCCTGGTGGCGCAGTGGTTTAGAATCCGCCTGCCAGTGCAGGGCACGTGGGTTCGAGCCCTGGCCCGGGAAGATCCCACATACCGTGGAGCAACTAAGCCTGTGCGCCACAACTATTGAGCCTGCGCTCTAGAGCCCGTGAGCCACAACTACTGAAGCCCGCGCGCCTAGAGCCAGTGCTCTGCAACAAGAGAAGCCACTGCAATGAGAAGCCCACGCACAGCAACGAAGAGTAGCCCCCGCTTGCTGCTACTAGAGAAAGCCCACGTGCAGCAACGAAGACCCAACGCGGCCAAAAATAAAATAATAATAATAATAAATAAATTTATTTTAAAAAAAAAGAGAATTTGCCTTTCAGCTGTGAGGAAGACAGTTACCTGACAGACCCCAGCTACAGTGCCTGCAGTATCTGGTGCAGTATTTGAGCTGAGGCCATGCTCTTCTGGGGCAGCCTCTAGCCAATGACCGAACACAGCAAGGTTGCTAAAGCCTGGCCATTTCAACCCTTTGCAGAACTTCTCTAATGGACTATCTTTCCTCTGCAGCTCTCCCCTAGATTGGCCGAGACTTTCAGATCCACATCACAGGCCTGCCCAACTCTGCTTTTTTCCTTCTTTCCTCTCACGAGGGTCAGATACATATCAATGTCTGGAGACTTCCCTGCCCAACGCTGTTTCCTCCCTCTTTATCTTTCACAAGTGTTAACCCCCAATAAACCTCTTTTATTCCTAACACCCTCTCAGCATCTGCTTCTTAGAGAACCCAATCTGACCCAGGGAGTTTTGTTGCCTCTCCTTTGCCGAACTGAAGCACTGATCAATCTTGAGAGTGAGTGTCTGGTGGCTTCTCAGGCAAATATCCTAGTAGCCTGCTTGACCGTTGCCATGGAAACTTCCACAGGCAAGGGGGAAAAAGAAGGAGACGAGGACTCATTGTAAAGCCCCACACCCAGCCTGTGGTGGGAGAGGCTCTGTAGCCACTTGGGCAGAAGGCTTGGGGTCCTGGCCAATCACATTTGGCCTTGTGAGGGTTGGAGTTGAAGAGGAGATGGAGAGATACTTAGGCTGCCCAGGCCTAGAATGCAGAGGCAGGGAGATAGAGGGTGGGGAGGAGAAGGCTGGGGATTGGGAGTGTATGGCCCAGATAGCATTGTTAGTATCTATCTATCCATCTATTTATCTACCTATCCATTTATCTATTTATCTATCGAGAGAACATAAGGAATTGGCTTACACAATTATGGAGGCTGAGAAGTCCCAAGGTCTGCAGTAGGCAAGCTGGAGCCCCAGGAGAGCCAACGGTATCGTTCCAGTCCAAATCAGAAAGTCTGAGAACCAGGAGAGCTCATGGTATAAGTTCCAGTCCAAAGGCCAGCAGGCTCAAGACCCTAGAAGAGCCAACATTTCAGTTTGAGTTCAAATGCAGGAAAAGGCCAATGTCCAGCTCAAAGAGTCAGGCAGGAGGAGTTCCCTCTCACTCAACGTTTTTGTCTTATTCAGGCCTTCAACTGATTGGATGATGCCCACCTACAGTAGGGAGGGCAATCTGGTCTACTAGTCTACCAGTTCAAATGTTAATCTCATCCAAAAGACCTTCACATACACACCCAGAATAATGTTTGACCAAATATAAGGGCACCACATGGCCTAGTAAAGTTGACATATAAAATTAACCATCACACCATCTTTTCTAAAAAAGCACTTCCCACATCACTCTCTATCACCCTTCACCACTTAATTTTGTTTCAGGGCATTTTTCACCACTGATACATTATATATCTCAGTTTTTACTCTTTGACTCCACTCATTGGAACGTAAGTTCCAAGAAGGCAGAGACTTTGTATATTTTGTTCACTGCTGAATCTCCAGAAGCTATTACAGTGCTTTGCATGTAGTAGCTTCTCACTAAACAGTTGTTCAATAAATGAACAGTCAAGGTTAAGCATTAGTGAGTATGACGATTTATAGTGCTTGATCTGTGAACTGCCACTTCATGTCCTTTGCCTGTTTTTCCACTGAAGTTTTTTTTTCTTTTTCTTGTTGATTTTTATAGGAGTCCTTTAGAGAAAGTGGATATTAACCCTTTGTTACATGCGTGACAAATGTTTTCTCCTTTCTGTCACTTACCTTTTTACTTTGTTTATACCTTTGGCCATGCGGACGTTTTATGTTCTTTATCTGGTCAAACATGGTACTCTTTTCTTTTTTTTTAATTAATTAATTTATTTATTTATTTATTTATTTATTTATTTATTTATTTATTTATTTTTGGCTGTGTTGGGTCTTCTTTTCTGTGCGAGGGCTTTCTCCAGTTGCAGCAAGTGGGGGCCACTCTTCATCACGGTGCATGGGCCTCTCACTATCGCGGCCTCTCCTGTTGCGGAGCACAGGCTCCAGACGCGCAGGCTCAGCAGTTGTGGCTCACGGGCCTAGTTGCTCCGCGGCATGTGGGATCTTCCCAGACCAGGGCTCGAACCCGTGTCCCCTGCATTGGCAGGCAGATTCTCAACCACTGCACCACCAGGGAAGCCCCTCTTTTCTTTTTTAACTTCTGATGTTCATACTTAAGACAATATTCCCTACCCCCAAATTATAAATGTAGCCTCCCATATTTTCTTCAAGTGCTTATATAGGTTTGGGGATATCTGTTTTCCTTGGGCTTTTATAAAGTTTAGATTCATCTGATTTTTTAAAACTGTTTTCACTAGGTATATGCTGTAAGGTAGAGATCTATTTTTGTATTCCTATTTTAGGAGAATGCATGTAAGGATCAAAGACATAACTGGGCAGCAAGCACTGAGTTCATGATTCCCATAATGGACCTTCCTGACAATCTGTGCCCTGGGGAGAAGTGAGCTATCTTCACCCACCACCACTTTTTTCTGAAGTTAGGTTAGAAACCAAATGATTAGGAAGCAAAGGCACCAGTTTTCCTTCATTCTCCGACGATGCTGAAAAGCTTTGGAATACAACTCTGGACAGAGGAAGGGCAGATGTTTCATTAGCATAATATATGCTATCCACTCCCAAGTACCTGTCTTTCCCTTACACCTGTCCTCTGAGCTCCAGTCTCATATATTGAATTGTCTGATTGGCATCCCTTCTTGGGTGGATAATCACGATATCTAACTTATCATGTTCAAAATTAAACTCACCATCTCCTTACAAACCTGCCCCTCCCCTGTGCATGGTACCACTGTTGGCTTAGTTGCTCATTCAGAAACCTAGGAGTCCACCTTGACACCACTCTCACTTCCTACATTCAATCCACCATGAAGTCCCATCAGTTTCCCTCTATAACAGGCATCCCCAACCCCCGGGCCACAGACCGATACCGGTCCGTGGCCTGTTAGGAACTGGGCCACACAGCAGGAGGTGAGCGGTGGGCGAGTGAGCGAAGCTTCATCTGTATTTACAGCCACTCCCCATCGCTCGCATTACCACCTAAGCTCCACCTCCTGTCAGATCAGCGGCGGCATTAGATTCTCATAGGAGCGCGAACCCTACTGTGAACTGCACGTGTGAGGGATCTAGGTTGTGTGCTCCTTATGAGAATCTAATGCCTGATGATCCGAGGTGGAGCTGAGGCGGTGATGCTAGCGCTGGGGAGTGGCTGCAAATACCGATCATCATTAGCAGAGAGGTTTGCACAGAGACCATAATAAATCAGTTGTTTGCAGACTCATATCAAAACCCTATCAGTGAGTGGCAAGTGACAATTAAGCTGCATCTTACAGAGTAGACCGGACATAAGCAACACACTTCAGGTCTCACTGTCTCGTATCACCTCCAGATGGGACCATCTAGTTGCAGGAAAACAAGCTCAGGGCTCCCACTGATTCTGCATTATGGTGAGTAGTATAATTATTTCATTATATATTACAATGTAATAATAATAGAAATAAAGTGCACAATAGATGTAATGTGCTTGAATAATTCCAAAACCATCCCCTGCCTCCGGTCTGTGGAAAAATTGTCTTCCACAAAACCGGTCCCTGGAACCAAAAAGGTTGGGGACCGCTGCTCTATAGAATGTATCTCAGAAACATATGTAGCTGATCCTCACTATTCACAGATTTCATATTTGTGGATTTGCCTACTTGCTAAAATGCATTTGTAACCCCCAACTTAATACTAGCATAGAACGGGGACTTCCCTGGTGGTCCAGTAGTAAAGAATCTGCCTTCCAATGCAGGGGACACGAGTTCGATCCCTGGTCAGGGAGCTAAGATCTCACATGCCGCAGGGCAACTAAACCCGCTCGCCACAACTACTGAGCTCGTGTGCCTCAATGAGAGAGCCCATGTGCCACAAACTACAGAAGCCATTCACCACAACTAGAGAGAGAAAACCCGCATGCCACAACTAGAGAGAAGCCCGTGCACCACAACGAAGAGCATGTGCCACAAGGAAAGACCCTGCATGCCTCAACTGAGATCCGACACAGCCAAAAAAATAAATAACTAAAATAAATAAAATATTTTTTAAAATACTAGCATAGAATGGTGAAACTGTAGTTCAATCAATGTGCACATTCCCAGCTGAGGTCAAACAAGGCAATGCTCTGCCTTCCTTTTTTAAGTTCTCATTCTGTAGACAAATGTCCTTTTCATGGTCTATTTTAGTGCCACATTTCTGTGCTTTTTGCTGATAATTTCTGTTTGAACTGGCCCCCAAGTGTAGTGCTGAAGTGCTTTCTAGTGTTGCTAAGTGCACGAAGGCTGTGATGTGCCTTTCAGAGAAAATACAGTGTTACGTAAGCTTTGTTCTGCCATGAGCTATAACTCATGTGCTGTTGGCCATGAGTTCAATGTGAATGAACCAATAATATAATATATGTTAAACGAGGTCTCTTTAAACAAAACACACACAAAGTTATGTATTCATCAGTTGACAAAAATGTTATGACCAAAGGCTTGCCGGAACCTAACCCTGCATTTCCTTTAGGAGCAAGAGTTCAGTCTTTATTAATGCAGTGTTCATAGCAACTTTGTAGAACATAACTATTATGAATAATGGGAATCAACTGTACTTTACTCAGTTTCCACAGCCTTCACCCTAGACCAAGCCACCATGCCACCATCTCTTGCCTGACCCGTTTCAGTATCTTCTAGAGTGGTATTCTTGCTTCTACTCTTGCCTCACTAGAGTCCACTCTACACACAGCAGCCAGAGTGATCTTCTGGAACAGAAAATCAGATTATATTACTTCCCCCACAAAACCATTGGTGGGGGGGGGTGACTTCCTGTTGCCCTTATAATAAAATCCAAATTCTTTGCCATGGCCTGCAAGGCCCTGCAAGATCTGGCCCCAACCTGTCTTTCCGTAATTATCCTCCTACCACTCTCCCTTTTACTCTGCTACAGCTGCTGGCCTTATTGCTCTTCCTTGAATATGCCAAGCTCATTCCTTCCTCAGGGCCTTTGCATTTTCTCCACCCTCTTCTTAAACCCTTCAGCCCGCAATCTGAATGGGTTGACTTCTCAAAGTTCAGAGCTTAGCTAAAATTGGCACCCCCTCAGAGAGGACTTCGCTGACCACTCTGGCTAAAGTATGCCCCCCAAGTATTCACGATCATACTACCCTGTTTCTTTCTTGATAAGAAATATCACACTTTGTGGTTACATATGTGTTAACTCATGTGACCCTGCTGTTGCACTCCATAACAACACTCCTGCCAGAGTGCTCAGTTCATGACTGTGAAGATTCTGCTCTTCCTCAGAGGCTTGAATACCCTCAGATCCCAGAGGATGATGAGATACTTTACTTTGGTGCTTTCATTAAGCTGCCTTCTGGCCAGCACCATGTTCACAACACATGGCCCCTAGAAGTCCCTCCTCTTTATCTCCCACTTGTCTTCATTTTTTACCACCTCCCCTCTCATTTCATCCTGAAGTTGTCTCTTGTGTTTAGGGTGGTCAGTTCCATTTATACCTCCCTCTTTAAGCTCTGTAGAAGGATAAATTTTTTTTGAGATAGGAACTTATATTTTTATTTTCTCCCTGTTTTCCTTATTTCCCTTCTCTCTTCATTTAAGCAAGTAATTGGCCCTGTTCTCCTTGACTCAGAGGAGGGATGTGTCAGAGTGCTTTCTCTGGCTCCCGGTGTTATGTTGGACTGCCAGGGCCATCGCAATCTGCAACTTAGAACCTACCTTTCAAGGTAGCTGCCTACACGTGAGGCCCTCACCTCACATCTAGCTCCTTCTGAAACAAGGCAATTTGGGCTTCCCCCTGAATGTAAAGAAATAGTGAGTGAAGCTGGTGTCATCTCTCTTGCTAGTATGAGGAGTAGGGATTCCACCAGCGTGTTGCCTAGGATCCTCTGGATCCCTCCTGAATGGGCTCCTTGGTGAGCAACATTTTCCACCGATTGCATCCAGTCTACTTGTCAACTTTTTCTTGGATATTCTTGATCATTTTGGTTCAAACAGCAACCCCTTAATTAGTTCTAGCATTTCTCCATCCCCCAAAACACTTCCCTCAGCACTCTGGGGCTTTCTTTCTTAGGCTATAATATCTACTTCCATTATCCATCTAAGGGATGGTATAGTACCCTACAAATGGACCATCCATTAGTGATAGTTCTTCTCATTCCCACGAGAAGAACTCTTATGTCTGGGGAGTAAACGCATATCTTCCCCACCAGCAAGGCTCCTTCTTTTCCTCCCACCACTGACTATTGCTCTAACACTACCCACTGATCTCTGTGCCAATCCTCCATCCCCATCCAATGGAACAATGATCAGTTTAGGATTAATTCATGGCTGACACTGTTATCATAGTCTTTCCAAGATAGTATCTGCGTGTAATATAAAGGGCATATTAGAATCCGAAAAAGTCTAAATCAGTCATTGACTAGTTGGTCCACTGGCATCATATATGCTTGCTTGCAGTCTGCCCACAACCTGAAATCTTTACGCCTCTGCAAATCAGTTGTACACAGACCCCAGTGTAACATGGCAGAAACTGATAGTTGATCCCCAATATATACTCTTCACTTATTTAAATAATAGAAACCTCAAGTTTTAGCTAGGTACTTGGCTTCCCAGCTGAAAACTACATTTCCCAACTTCCCTTGCAGCTAAGTTGAGGTCATGTGACTGGAGTAAAAGCAGAGGTGATACTGTAAGCTTCTGAGAAATACCTTTAAAGGGAAGGAACATATGGATACGATGGTAAGAGCTGGAGAAGCCATCTTAGATTATGAGATGGAAGCTGGGTATTAGAACATTTTACCTCCATTTCCCATTCCTCTGACTTTGTTATTGTCATCATGTACTTAAGTTATTTCTACATATTATTTTGAATTCTACAAGATATTATTTTTATTGTTTGATAAGTTGCTGTTTATTTAGATTTATCCTTTCCACTGCTATTCATTCCTTCCTGCATTCCTATGGTTTCATTTGGGATCATTTTGCTTCTACCAAAGAATGGCTTTTATTTCTTTTAGTGTGGCTCTGCTTGCAACAAGTTCTCTCAGGTTTTGTTTGTTTGGAAAAGTCTTCATTTTGCCTTCATTTTTGAATATATTTTTACCATGTATAGAAGTCAAGATTGGCAGTTATTTTCTTTCAGTACTACAGCCAGCACTTTGTCTTCTGGCTTTCATTATTTCTGTTGAGAAGTCAGCTAATAACTTATTGCTCCTTTGAACATAATGTCTCTTTTTTTCCCCTCTGGCTGGTTTTAAGATTTTCTCTTTAGTTTCATTTTCAGAAATTTGAATATGATGTATCTAAGTGTGGCTTTCTATGTATACTTGGTGTTTGTAGTGCTCTTGAGTCTGTGGTTTTATATCTTCAAACAGTTTTGGAAAATTCTCAATCATTATCTCTTCAAATATTGCTTTTGCATCAGTTCCTCTCCCCCCACCCCCTCCTGGGACTTCAACTACACATGTGTTACACTTCTTCACCATGTTCTATATTTTTCAATCCTTTTCTTTCTGCTTTCCAAATTTCAACCTGAGTATTTCAACTGATCTGATCCTTAAGTTCATTCATCTCCTCTGTGTCCAATCTGCTATTAACCCATCAATTGATTTCTTGTTTTTATATATTGTATTTTTTAGTTCTAGAATAGCCATGTGATTCTTCTTTGTGGATCCTAGTTCTCTGGTGATGCTCTCCACATTGTCACCTGTTTTCTTAGACATAGTAATCACACTTATTTTCAAAGTCCATGTCAGACAACTCCCATGTCTGGGTCACTGAGTCTGTTTCTATTGTCTTCTTTTTCCTTTTGGTCCTGTTTCTCAGTATACCTGCTGATTTCTTATTCAAATCCTGGAAATTGTATATGAAAAGTTGTATACATAATTATGCTATCTTTCTCTAGAGAGGGTCACCCTCTCCTCTAATAGTCGCTGTGGGAGGACATAACTCATGTTAACTCAATCAGGGACTAAGCTGACTTGAGGCTGAGTCTCAGTGTTTGCAAGGCTCAGTCTTCCCCTGGTTCCCTCTCATTTGTATGGTGTAGCCCTTTAGTAACTTAGAGCTTGAAGGGTCTACTATGGCTCTCCCTCCTTGGCAAATACTGAACTTAAATGGTTTCCGCTTCAGTATCATGGAACTTCTGAAAACTCCAGTCTACATTTCAGTGGCTTTCTACTTAATTCCTTAGCTTCTTGGCCTCTGCAGCTCAGGAATTTGGCAAATATCTTGAGTCAAAAAAGCACTGAGTGACAGGCTAAGATGTGCTTCACCTCAGTCTGGGATATTGGTCCCTTGGCAGCTCCAAATCAATTTTTATCTCCTCAGCTCCATGAGGTTTCTGAAATCTCCGCTGCTTTTTCTGCTTTTTGACAGAGAACAAGGTCCAGATTCTAAATTTCTTGCCCGCACTGAGTCAACAAACTCCCTAAGAGTTAAAGCAGTGGCTTACCTCCCTGTGGTCTCCTTCTCTCCAAGATCTCAGATTCTCAAGTTCTGCCTTTCTGGCAGCTCTTTATGTCTTCAAATAGATGGCTTTTCCAAGTTCCTCTCATGTGTTGTTCTGCAACAAAATGTTCCATCATAGCTAGAGGCTGAGATCCCTAATTAATACATACAGATATAAAGCATTAATAAAAAGTTCTCTAATATGTTTCTGATGTATGACGGTCATCGTCCTAGAATGTTCGCTAAAATATCAAATCATCTGGGATGTTGTCCAGGGCTACTCTCTTTTCACACATCGCATATGCCACTTATGACAAACTAATTTTTCCTCTTAGTGCTTTGCTTCCCTTTCAACCTCTTTTCAGTCCTTAGCACAATAGAGGAATCTCCACATTTATAATTCTCTCAACTTTGTTCCTGGGCTCCTTTCTCCACGTAGCCTTTGATGAGATTTGTCAGAGACTTTCCCCTGGTATGTCCTGCTTTCTATGTGATGGTTGCCTTAGCACCCTTGGCAGGAGTGAAGAGACTAGAAGATACTGCCCCTGGTCAGTTGCTAAACCATACCTAGTCCATACCTGAAAGAGACAAGAGTTGGTTCCAATGAACTCGTGTATTAAAATCAGACCTGCTGGGTCTGAACACATCAGTACCCACCACTTCACTGATGCCCCACCTCCCTGTGTCCCATACTCCCCACCTTTGCCTTCTCCCTTGATCTTCAGGAACTCCAGGCTCCCCACAATTTACGCTAGGTATGGGAAACTCTGCACCCAGACTACAAGACCTAACCCTGTCTGGTCTTCTAAGTGACCATGAGCCAGATACTCTTCATAAAATAACCAAAATATAATAGCTATTTGAGACTCACTCTATAAGAGTTCATCTTGGCATAAACTTTCCACCATTTCACTGCATCAGTAGTTCTCAACCCTGGCTGCACATTAGTATCATCCGTAGAGCTTTTAAAATACGTCAGTGGCAGGCCCCTTCTCGAAGATTCTGATTTAATTGGTCTGGAGGAAGCATCTTCACCTGTAGTCCCACTAGCCTTATGGAGAAAGACTGAAGTTGCAAGGTGAGAAATCTGGTGGGAAGAAGTTGGACTGCACCAGAAGAATTGAGTCGATTATTTCTTGGAACCCAGCTAGCTCCAGCCTGAGAGCCCCAAGCCTATTTATTCCCAGACCACTCTAAACATTCATTAATATTTTTCCAGCTTTAGGGAAGCATTCCCTCTCCTGCTACATGCAATTTGCTAACATATACATCCCCTTACTTCTTTGCCGGGGGGTGGGCAGTGCACAGGGGAGATGGCAAAATGATGAGCTTCCAGGCATTACCTCCTGACTTTCCAAATCTCATGAAGATTTTTCTGAATCTAATTCTTTTTGCATTTTTTTATTTTATATTGGAGCATAGTTGATTCACACTGTTATGTTAGTTTCAGGTGTACAGCAAAGTGATTTAGTTATATTCATATACTGTATCTATTCTTTTTCAGATTCTTTTCCCATATAGGTTATTACAGAGTGTTGAGTAGAGTTCCCTGTGCTATACTGTAAGTCCTTGTTAATTATCTATTTTACATATAGTAATGTGTATATGTTAATCCCAAACTCCTAATTTATCCCTCCCCCACCCCACCTTTCCCCCTTGTCAACCACAAGCCCACCCTCTAAGTCTGTGGGTCTGTTTCTGTTCTGTAAACAAGTTCACCTGCATCATTTTTTTAGTGAATCTATTTCTTTTCCATGCAGCTGCCAACACCTTAAAGTACCACTCTACCATTAGTCCTGCCTGGCCTACGAGGAATGGGTGCAGCGCTCAAAGTTCTCGCAATCCTACCTTTTTTTTCTCTCAAAATTTTCAGCGTTCCCCCTTCCCACACTCCACATCCCTCTCTACCTTCCCAGTTGGATGACAAAAACAGAAAAATGGAGGGAAGCACGTACTCCAAGTCCTCTTCATGAGCCCCAGGTTGGCTGGCAGACCCTGCTGTACTCTGTTCCCTGGCACTGTTTTGATCCTCACCTGCTCACGTGATTCCATCCCACAGTCCCCCTCTCCAAATCTCCACAGAAAAATGGTAACAGTTCTCTAACCTTATCACATGTTTCTCCTCTCTCTGTAAGAGGGTCAAGAACTTACCATGCCTTTCTCAGCACTCTCCACCCTGAGCAGCCAGAGGCTGTCTTTTACTCCCCATAATTCAATCCTCTTCCCCAGAAACTTTTTAAACCCTCATACGAATCCTGAGCTTTCCTCCTCTGGCATCATCTACCATAAACCCCATTGCTTGTCCCAACAAGTCAGCCCAAGGACCCAGCAGTGTGAGAAGAGCTAGATCCAGTGATAACGTCAGTTTGGCTCAGGAGAGCCAATTGTGCTCATCTCCTCCCAACTCCATGTTCAGTGATGTCACTTTGGTAACTTGAAATCAACCATGGCAGGAGTATTTACATCATAAAACCTGGAAAATGCAACAAACCAGTGCTTTTCTTCCCTTAAAGAGTCAGTTGTTAGACTTTTACTAACAACCAACAGAGCTTGGCCCTGATGCCCCCATCACTGTTTCTATTCAATACTGCACTGGAGGACTAAGTCTGTGAAGTGAAACAAGAAAAACAAATTAACAGTGTATGGAATTAACAGTGTATGAAAATTAACAGTGTATTTTCCTCCTTTCTGAAAAGGAAGAAACTAAGACATCATTATTTGTAGATTAATACAATCATCTTCTTACAAATCTACAAGTGATTATAAATGATAAGAGATTTAGCAAAGTGACCTACTATAAGATCAATATTCAAAAATCATCTGCATCTCTATATTAGCAACAAAGGGTTAGAAATTTTTCTAATAAAAAATAACATTTACAATAGCAATGAAAACTATAAGGCACTTGGAATTAAGTTTAACAAAAGATTGCAAGACCTAATCAAGAATATTATACAACTTTATAAAAAGACATGGAAGAAGCTCTAAATAAACAAAGATATGTACCACGTTCATAACTAGTCACACTCAATAATCATAAAGATAACAATTCCTCCCAAATTAATCTCTAGATTCAATGAAATTCCAATCAAAATTCCAACAGAAGTTTTCACTGAATTTGGCAACTGATTCTCAAATTTGTATAACAAAGTACCAAAAATAGCCAAAACAACTTCTAGAGAAGCAGAATAAGGTGGGGAGATTTGCTTGGACAAATATTGAGACTTATTAAAAAGCTATAGTAATTAAGACAATATGCTACTGTTCCAATTGACCAATGGAACTAAATGGGGGTTCAAAAATAGACCCACACGTAAATGGAAGTGTAATATATGAGAGAGGTGGCACTACAAATTATTGAGGAAGAAGTGAATGAAATAGTTACGCTAAATAATACAGATGGATCTTAGTAGCATTATGTTCAGGACGAAAGAAAGTCCAAGAAAAAGACTATATACAGGAGGATGTGATTTATATACCTAAAAAAATTCTTTAGGCATGCATAAATATGTAATAAAACTATTCTTTAAAGCAAGAGTAAGGAAAACATAGAATTCAGGATACTGGTTATCTCTGGGTCTAGGGAAAGAGTGGGATGGTATATATAGATATTAATTATTAATAATGTTAAATTTTTAGTTGGGTGGTGAATTAATGGGTATTTATTATATTGTTATGAATTTTAATACACATATATGTATATTTTAGTACACACGTAGTATACTTAAAGAGATAGAGGAAAATTAAGTGTGAGGAATAATTCCTATTTCAGTATGTACATACTTGGTTATGATATCACAGAGGAAATATTGAAGTATTCAGTTGTTTACACCTTTATGTTGAAGCAACAATGACCACAACACCAGACTGATAAAGATTTATGGTATTGTCAACTCAAATATCATAACTGATCAGTGTTGTGGTTTTCCAAAATGGCAAATAATTCTTCACAAAGTTCCAAAGAAAACAAAGCACAGTTTTCTCTCAATTTGTGTAGTAGTAACAGCCTTGGAAAATTCAGTATATATCGAAGGCGTTTAAAAGCTCCTTTGTGTTTGTATTTCACATCGTGTTAGATTCTGGACTCGATAATTATAATCAGGTTTTGCACCCACTTGATTCTCCAGCAGAACGTTTGAAAGTCTTATGGGACAATGCTCTGCTGTGTGGGAATGTGCTGAGCATGACTAGAGTTAAGCATCCTCAGCCCTCATCCATTTAATGCTAATAATGTCCCACAACCATTGTGAGAACCAAAAACGCCCCTACAGATCTCTCAATTGCCCCCTAGGAGGAGCAGTATCACCAGAACCACTGCCCTCGTGGAAGTGGGTGAGGGTAGGAAACCACCAGCTTTTCCGTGACTTGGGCTCTTACTTGAATAAGCCAATTAGCTCATCAGAGAAGCTTCCACACCTGGCCATCAAGAAGTGATGTGAATAACCATTTTTTTTTTTTAGATTCCATATATATGTGTTAGCATACGGTATTTGTTTTTCTCTTTCTGACTTACTTCACTCTGTATGACAGACTCTAGGTCCATCTCCCTAGGGGCAGGACAGGAATAAAGACGCAGACGTAGTGAATGGACTTGAGGACACTGGGAGGGGGAAGGGTAAGCTGGGACGAAGTGAGAGAGTGGCATGGACATATATACACTACCAAATGTAAAATAGACAGCTAGTGGGAAGCAGCCGCATAGCACAGCTCGGTGCTTTGTGACCACCTAGAGGGGTGGGATAGGGAGGGTGGGAGGGAGACGCAAGAGGGAGGAGATATGGGGATACATGTATATGTATAGCTGATTCACTTTGTTATAAAGCAGAAACTAACACACCATTGTAAAGCAATTGTACTCCAATAAAGATGTTAAATAAAATAAAATAAAAAGGTGATGTGAAGTGACAGAGAGTGTTTAGTTTGAAAGATAAAGTGGGCAGGGGCCGGAACAGAAGAAGGCAGAGAAAGAAGACTGAATGCAAGTTCCAGAAACTGGGAAAGTTAGTAAAGAGAGTTGCTGCAAATCTTCGATCTAACACTGTAAAGTGCATGTCCTATCTACCAGGACCACTTTAAGACCTAAGGGGACCTTAGGGGCACCTAATGGAGTGGAGAGGAAGAATCTGTACCTGTGTGGGAGTTGGGGGGGTGCAGAATTTGATCCAGTCTGCATCAGGGGAAAATGGACCTCACCGTTACAGAACTTTACTAAACGTGTGGGGATGTTGTGCCCTGAGCAAAGGAAGCAATGAATCCAACATGTGTCTTTCCTGGCAATGCCCACGGATGACACCAGGAAGGACTCCACCAGCTTTACTCCCCCTTCACTCATATTTGCACAGGAGCCCCAGCTGTCCACTGACCTCAGCTTCGGGAAAGGGGGCAGGGTGAAGAAGGAAACAGGCTTAACAGATATGCAATGGAGCTGAAGCATAAGGTGGCCCAGAATAACCTAGCAAGACAAATAAAGCACTTGATATACAGGTGTGATGCCAGGAGTCAAGGACCGGAGATTGGGTCCAGCTGCGGAAACTGGGCATCCTGAGTCTGTCTAAGATAGCTGAGCATTGGAAGGGCACACAGTATGTGGTAGGGAAAAACAAGGATGACTGCCAACATATAAAGTCCAGCCTGGGGGCAGCCAGGAATGGGGGGAAGCAGCTGTCAAGGTGATATATTGTAATAATCATCTGACCATTAGGCAGCTGGAAGGGAGAGGTCAGGTGAATACACTATGAGGCCATGGTTACTGGATCACAAGAAATAAGTTATGTTATGTTAAAAGGAGAAATATGAATCTCTCTTGCAAACAAGATTAGGGGATGGGTTGTCAAGAAGGAAATTCATCCTTGTAGAATCCACAGTCTAGAGTGGAAGGCTTCCTCCCCACACATTAGAGTTCATTCAACCCCACCACTCACACAATCAAAAGACAATGAGTTGACATACTGTTTGGAGGGGTAAGTTGCAGAGCAATGTATAGGGTAAAATCTCATTTAAATATTTGACCTACCGTGGGGAAAACAAACACATGCACACATACACATTTGTAAGAATGTAGAGAAAGGTGTGAAAGGACATACACCAAACTCTTAACACTGGCTACTTTAGGGGGTGTGATTGGTGATGGGGATGGATAAAGAGGTCTATATTTTTCTTTACACACCTCTATATCACTTGACTTGTTCAACTATCATGTGAAGAAAAAAACTTTTTAATTAAATCTGGTAGATTTGAGCTTACCCCTCCCCTTTGCAAATTCAGCAGAAATTGGGCAAGGGAGGAAAGTCGTTGACATGCAACAAACACCGGAGGCAGCAGAGACATGGGACATGATCACTTCTGTAGGGAGGGGTGGGGCATGTTCCCGGAAAAGGGGAGGTAGGGACATGGGGGAAGAAAAGGGTAAAAGGGAGAGGACTTAAGGAGGGGATGAAGAAAGGGGTAAATCAGTGAAGGAAGGCCATCCTCTGGAGGCCTGGGGAGCTTCTGCATGTGATGCCGCCAAGGACCAAGGCAGTGAGGCCTTGTACCTTTGTAAAGGATTGAGGTAGCTAGGCTAAGGGCATAATGCCTGCCCTCATCCTCAACTTGTTATGACTTTGGATCAATCACCTGAGCTCTGAGAACTGCTTAAACCTCCTTCAGGGTTCAAGGTATATGGTATACTTTAGAGAAAGGCAAATGTGGCAGCAGAAGAGGGAGCCAAAGAGGGAAATAGCTGCTTACTCCCCTCCATGGATATTGACAGCACCCTCACTGTGGACTGTGGGGTAGCAAGGAGTACCTACCTGCAAACGACTGTGGGCGACAGGGTTTCAAGGATTATCCACCTGTGGATGGCGATCCAGCTGGAGAGACAGTAAGGTCCATTTCCCCTACTCCCCCCACCGGTGGTACCTAGAGACTCAGCTTGAGGGCCAGAAAACAGAAGGAACCACCACCCACATGCAGCTGTATCCCGAAGCAGACCAGATTCTTAAGGGCCTTCTGCATCATCAATGAAAGAATGATCTGTTTGGGTATGGTTCCAATGTTGTTTTTTGTTTTTGGAAATTATTAATGCCATGTATCAGCTCAACAATTCTCCCCAAGTGAAGGGGGTTCAGATTATCTGAGAGCATGGGGGAGTGCTTTTTAAAACCAGATACACTGGTTCCCAGCCCTAGGTGAGAATCCCTGCCTTTGTGAGCCATTGCTATCATAGGATTATGTCATAACACTCAGATGTGTCAGGACAGAAATGAATAAACGAAAAGGTGAGAATCGCTCTTCTAGCCCTACAGTTCTCAAAGTTTGATTCCCAGGCCAGCAGCATTGGCATCACCTGGGAACTAGGTAGAAATGCAAATTATTGGGCCCCACTGCAGACCATACTGAATCGGAAACCCTGGGGTGGGACCCAGCAATCTCTTTAACAAAACCTCCAGGTGATTCTGCTGCATGCTCAAGTTTGAGAATCACTGCTCTAGCCAAATTCAAAGTCTTTAAATATTATCACTCTCCTTGGCTGACCATTGATCTCCATACCCCCTGTAATAATGGAAACCATCAACCACCTCCTTTTGCTTAAATATCTCATCCTTCAGTTTTTCTGATTGCTCCTGTCTTTTATTTCTCCTTCAATGTCTCTTTTTCCTCTTCTCTTTCACAAAATGTGAATGTATGTCCAATGCTCAGCCATCTGCTGTTACATCCCTCCTTCTCCATTCTTCTCCCTTCATCCACAGTTATGATTTCAATGATCGTTTCTATGTTGATGCAGCTTGACATCTAAGTCCTCTATGACCAAATACCTACAGTCTAATACTAAACAGTATTTTCCACCAAGTGAATTATCTAGTCACTGCTTCAAATTCAACATGCCTAACCTTCCCCACTCTCCATGGTAGCCTCTCCAAACTAAAAAATCTCATGTTTACCTTTGATGGCTCCTTCTTCTCTCTTCTCACCCAATCCATTCAAACATCTATTTAATGGTTCTTCACAATGTCTCCTGGATATGTCATTCTCTATTCCTTTCCCCTACCCAAGTCTAAATTCTCAACATCTCCCAATTGAACCTCCTAAAGACCTTCAAAACCATTTTCAGTCTCCCTTCCTTCAATCCTACCAAACTACTGTTCATAATAATATTGTTTGCATCATACTACCTCCCTGTTCAAAAATCTATTGATAGCTTCCTATTATTCACTGTTGCAAATCTAAATTTCTTTGTATGGTTTTAAGATCCAGCACAGGGACTTCCCTAGTGGTTCAGTGGTTAAGACTCTGTGCTTCCAACACAAGGGGCACGGGTTAGATCCTTGGTCGGGGAACTAAGATCCCACATGCTGAGTGGTGCGGTGTAGCCAAAAAAAAAAAAAAAAGCCAGCACGGTAAGACCCAGTACAATCTGGCTTTTTTCTTCCCACCCACCATTCCCTCATTTAGTGAGCATGTCCATATTGTAGGTGCCATATTGTAGCAGGCACCTAAACGTTAGCCATGACTATGACAAGCAATCTCTCTGGACTATTCCTGGTTTTTCTTAATCAGCAGCCTCTTATCTCCCTGCATCTCCAGTCCCTGACCCTTTCTCAGTGTCTTCTTTCAGCTCCTTGGTTTTGATGAATTGGTCCAAATCTCCTCTCTGCCTTACTAGACTCAGCTCCCTACTTGACCCTTGGTTCTGTGTACTGCTCTGACTTCAACATCACTCTCCAACAACTTGGGGAAAGTTTGTTCCACCAGCATTGGTCCTAAGGAATCCTTCCAGCCATATGACTCATCCTCCATCTCCCACTCCTTTCCCATTAGAGGACCTTCTTGGACATTGTCTCTATATTAAACCTTCTATTCCAGTAAATCTGGCTACTCACTGAGCAGCCCACACACACACACTTGCACACACCACTCTCATCCTAAGGTGAGCTCTTTGATCTTTCTGTTCTTCTCATATCCTATCCATCTTTAAAGACCCATCATGTCCAACCTGCCTGAATTCCTCACACTCATAAGGTAGACTGGCTTGGGTACTAGCTGGCAGACCAGAGTCCGAGGTTGGGTTCCCAGGGGTCACAAAGGCAGGTATACTCTTCCAGGTTGCCCATATCAGGAGGAGAGAGAGAGAGAGTAGTAGGTCCAATCCAAGCCCAAGTCTTTGAAAGGGAGAAAAAATGTTAAGAACTAGTGAGACAAGACACAAACATCCAGTTCCAAGGACTAGAGCAGGGTCATAAATAAGACATTGATTTTCTTAACTGGATTGTTACATGTTGTAAATAAACAGCAGGTCAGAAAAAAAATGAAAGAATATCTTGGAGCAAGGGGAGTGGTGGAATATTTGCCAGGAAAATTGTTGGACATTCATGGCTCATTCTATAGGATGGCAGAAGCATGAAAATGACATGTTGGCTTAAAGGTTCAAGGTTGAGACAGATACCAGTTCCACATCCTTCTTGCCTTCCAGTTTATGGCGTAGAACTTCTTTTTCCCTGCCCACTGGAAGTTCTTTTGTACTTGCAGTCTGCATTTAATAGTCAGCATCTTTATTTTTTCATTCTGTCCCTCTCTCTAAATATCACTTCATTTTTTCTTTATAGTCTTAATAACTTTATTGGATTTTATTATAAAGCTAATGATAAATACAATTTATATGTACTAGATTTAAATAGAGGACATTTAAAAAAGTAACTGAAGATTAAATTATTGCCAACTTTAAACTTCAGTAGAGACATGATCGCTGCTGAAAACAAAATTAGTTTTCCAGAGGATGAACTGGAGAAATAACCCACAATATTAGAGCAAAAGCACAGGAAAATTGAAATTATGACTGAAAATATAAGAGAGAGATAGAGATAGAGATAGAAACATATCCAGAAAACCTCTTATATAAAAAATGAACAGGTATAAAAATGATAATCAAGAAAATGATAGAAGAAAACATCCCTGCACTTACAAATTCCACAGATAAAAAGAAAAATCTTACAAGCTTTCAGACAAAGAGGTTTCTTTTCATTTGATTTTGTATTTACCAAGGAAAGAAGCAGTCTATAATCAGAGCTCTCACCTTCCTCAGTGAAAGCAAAAAAAAAAAAAAAATGATGGAATAATATCTATAGACAACTGAGAGAAGAGGACTATCGTTCAGTAATTTTATACTCATTCAAGATATTGTTCATCTGTGTGGGCAAAAGACATTCTCAGACACTCAAAGACAAAAAATTACTGAAGAAATTCCTCTAATCAAATTAGAATGAAATCAAAACAAAGATTTCAAGATAAGTAAAGATTTAGGGATTTAATGTCTAAGAAACAGTGGTTATAATACTTACAGCTAAGTATAAAAGATGATGATAATATGACAGTGTAGTACGTGTTAAGTAAGAGTACTTGAAATGAAAAATACCGTGCACACACACACACACACACACTCCAAGGAAAAATTTCTTATCTGAACTATAGCAATTACTGCCTAATTGGTCTCCTCACTTCCTGTTGAATTCTCTCTAATCAATTCATCTTGCAGTAGCCATTGATCTTTGTAAAATGTGTGGCAGAGTGAGGAGAACATGTTTATTATTAAATGTTGATATATCTAAAGGGAAAAATAGCTTAAATATGATTGTTAAAATAAGAATGTAACCACTAGCAAAATAGAGTTATATTTAGAGAATTTCTAAATTCCTTGGGGAAAGGGAAAGGGTAAAGAAAGATTTTTTTAACTTGATAAATCTAGCTAAAGTAAGGAAAGAAGAAATGAAGAAACAACAAGTATAAATACAAACCATGAGAGAAGAAATAGATCAAATATATTTGTTATCGCAATAAGTGAGGATGACTTAAATTATTCTTTCCTCAAAAAAATAAAAAGGACTCTCAGTTTTTGTTTTTTTTAAAAAAAGCAATGATATGGTATTTATAATGAATACTCCTGAAAAAAAATAACAAAGAAATACTAAATATAAAGCAAGAGGAAGACTGTATGAGATGAGTGCAAGCAAAAATAAAGCAATATTAAAATCAGATAAAGTGAAATTCGAAGCCAAAAGAATTAAACAGAACAAGAATATGTTCATTTAATGATAAAAGACACACAGAGAATTTATGTCATAAACTTCATGCACTAAACAATGTAGCAGTGAATACATAAGGAGAAAAACTGGAAACACAAGGACAACTTAATAGAAAGCCATAGTTATAGTGAGAAAATCTATATACTTCTTTAAATATTTAACAAATAAATTAGACAAAAAATAAGCAAGAATATATAGAATCTGAGTAAGACAATCAACAGTTCAATTTAATATAAAATCGAACCTTACAAAGAATACACATTCTTAATATATATCCATAGAACATTTCTAAAAATCAGTCATGTGCTTGGCTACAAAGAAAGTCTAATATATTTCAAAAGGGAGAAATGTATATGCTGCATTCTCTGACTAAAATAAAATAAAACAAGAAATTCACAAAAAAGATAACTCCAAAATTTAATATTTGGAGATGAAGAAATCCTCTTCTGAACAATCACTGGATCAAACTGGAAATCAAAATTGAAGTTACAGGGGGCTTCCCTGGTGGCGCAGTGGTTGAGAATCTGCCTGCTAATGCAGGGGACACGGGTTCGAGCCCTGGTCTGGGAAGATCCCACATGCCACGGAGCAAGTAAGCCTGTGAGCCACAACTACTGAGCCTGCGCATCTGGAGCCTTTGCTCTGCAACAAGAGAGGCCACGATAGTGAGAGGCCCGCGCACCGCGATGAAGAGTGGCCCCCACTTGCCGCAACTAGAGAAAGCCCTCGCACAGAAACGAAGACCCAACACAACCAAAACTAAATTAATTAATTAATTAATTAATTATTTTTTAAAAATTGAAGTTACAAGTTATCTAGAAATTATTTAAAGAAGAACACTTCATAAAAGGAAATCTGTAAGATGTGGCTAGAGTTAAACTTTGAGGAAAACTTATAGCCTCAAATATTTTTGTTATTAAAAAATAAGCATGAAAATAAATGAAGAATTTAACTTACAAATTAAAGAAAAAATAATAACATTAACTTAAAGAATGTGGAAAGAGAGAATTAATCAAGGCAGAAGCTAAAATTAAAGAAGTAGAAACTACTACCACTACACAGCCCCATCCATCCCCAACAGACACAAAGGAGAATGGATAAATAAAGCCAAATCAACAGACCTATAAAATAAACCACTTCCTTTAGCAACCTAATTTAAAAAAGAAAAAAGGTAAAGATTAAAATGTACTATTAGGGGGCTTCCCTGGTGGTGCAGTGGTTGAGAATCCGCCTGCCAATGCAGGGGACACGGGTTTGAGCCCTGGTCTGGGAGGATCCCGCATGCCGCGGAGCGGCTGGGCCCGTGAGCCACAACTGCTGAGCCTGCGCGTCTGGAGCCTGTGCTCCGCAACAAGAGAGGCCGCAATAGTGAGAGGCCCGCGCACCGCGATGAAGAGTGGCCCCCGCTCGCCACAACTAGAGAAAGCCCTTGCACAGAAACGAAGACCCAACACAACCAAAAATCAATCAATAAATAAATAAATTTACTTTAAAAAAAATGTACTATTAGGAATGAAAAATGAGATATAACCACTTAAATAAAACATTGACATATTTATAAGACAAAATTATAAGCAATTTTGTCAACAATGAAAATCTAAAGCAAATGAACAAATTTCTAGCAAGATATAGAATATCATAATTAACTCAAGAAGTGGCAGGAGATCTGAACAGACCAGTAATCATAGGGGAAAAAAGTAGGAAATTTCTGAGTTCTAGCTAACCTTCAGAAAACATTTCTGTTACTCAAACTGACCCAGATTTATAAAGAGCACCCCAATGTATTCTACACATAACCTTTTTTTTTAATTAATTAATTTATTTATTTTATGGCTGTGTTGGGTCTTCGTTTCTGTGCGAGGGCTGTCTCTAGTTGCGGCAAGAGGGGGCCACTCTTCATCGCAGTGCACGGGCTTCTCTTGTTGCGGAGCACAGGCTCCAGACGCACAGGCTCAGTAGTTGTGGCTCACGGGCCCAGTTGCTCCACGGCACGTGGGATCTTCCCAGACCAGGGCTCGAACCTGTGTCCCCTGCATTGGCAGGCAGATTCTCAACCACTGCGCCACCAGGGAAGCCCCCACATAACCTTTTTAAAATGTGATGAAAGGATACAACAAAAACTATAGACCACTTTTACTTATGAATATAGATGCAAAATGTTTTAATAAAATATTAGCAAATAGATTCCAGAGTGGTAGTAAAAACCTAGTTCACTCTGATGAAGCAGGGTTTATACGAGGAATGCAAATATGGTTAAATTAAGCAATCTATCAATATAATTCATTACATACACAAATTAAAGGAGATGAGCGTTATATAATTGTTTCAAAAGGTAATGAAGAAGTATTTGATATAACTCAGCAGGCATGGATAATAATAAAACCTTTAAAAAAACAAACTTAGAAAGAAACCACCTCAATCTGATAGACTGTTTAGCAAACTCCAGTGAATACTGTAAGAAATACTTTTAGTAGAAAAGGTAGCATCAAGCCTAGGCTGTTCCAAGCCTGTGTGAGAATGACCTCGGTCTCCCACAGAATTGAAACAGAAGAGTTAAGATAAATGGGAAATGTTGTGTTTGTCGTGGTAACTGTGTGGAACTGCCCCCAGCTTTGGCCATTTGTGACTTGCCTCAGGCCTACATGGCTAGAACTGAACATAAGAGTAGCAGACAGTGTTTTTCACTGAGAAAGAATGTCCTTTGGCTAGATAGCTGGGATCAAATTGTTAGACTGTTACCTTGTGCCACTCATAAAATAAATTCCAAATGGATTAAATATTTAAATTTTCAAACGAAAACCTTAGAAGAAAATTAAAAAGAATATATTTAGAACCACAGGGTGGGAGAGGCCTTCTTGTGCAAGATAGGAAACTTAGAAGCCATAAAGATTGACAATTTTGACAACATAATTTAAAACTTGCTGTGGGGCAAAAGACGCAGTAAAATGTCCACTGAGAGAAAATATGTGCAATTAAATAAAAGAAAACATACTCATAACCTTATAATATAAAAGGAACAGATTTATAACCCTACAATATAAACATAAACACTATAATATAAATATAAACCCTATAATATAACCCTAAAATGTTCTATTGAAAAAGCTAACAACCTAAAAATTGTGGCAAATGTTGTGAAGAAGCAAAATCACAGAAGTAGAAATACAGATACCCAGCATGAGAAGTTTCCAACCTCATAGGTTGTCACGGATATAAAATATTATAAATGATGGGATAGCATTTTTTTTACCCTTCTGACTGACACCATTTTAAAATATTGATGGTATTCAGTACTGGCAAGAATATGGGCAAACAGCAACTCTCTTACACCTATCTTTAGTAGAAGAAGGTGTTGCTACAACCGTTTTAGAAGGTAATCAGAGAGCAACTCTCAAAAATTGTAAATGTGCAAACCTTTGATCTGGTAATACCTCATACAGAAATGTAACTTAATATGTTATTTTTACAAGTGACCAGAGACCTATGCCCAAGGATGTTCACTACAGTTGGTAGTGGCAAAATAAAGGAAAACAATCTGAAGGTCCATCAAAAGCATAATGGTTGAGTAAGTTATAGGAATATTGAAAAGCTGAAATCACGCATGAGTGCTAGCTTTGTATCTGTCGGCCAGGAGAGCTGTTCATTATACATTGTTATTGTTTTTTTTAAAAGATGCAGAGTATGGAGCATAGTAAGATGCAATTTTTATTTTACAGTAGGTGGGGGAAGGGGCCATATATCCCTGGGCATTGAGCTGAACGCCTCTGAATTCGACCCAATGCAGTTCAAGCTACAACTGAACATTTGTATGGGAAACGTGCCCTTGTCTATCAAACCAAAATGCTTCATTTCTGCCACAAGATTGTGATATTGTGGGTATCTTGCTATATTTATTAAAGGAACATATAATAAGCCAGAAGTTTTCAAATAACGGAGAACATCTGCAATTTTGGTGAAGTCTTCGAGTCTAAAGAAAGTCTGTGTCAAAACTTAAACTAAGGTGTGTGTGTGGGGGGGGAAAGTGTTAAAGGACACACAACAAACTGTTAACACTGGTTGTACTCCAGAGATTGTATAGGAAGGGGAAGCTTTTTTCCCAATACATCTTCGAATTGTCTGAGAGCAAGCATGTAATCTAAAAAACACTTGGCAAAAAGAAATTCTGGAAGGCGAGAAAAAGAGAAAGCAAGACAGAAGCCAGCATGAAAGATGAAAGGAGAGAGAGAAAGGGAAAGAAGGAAAGAAAGAAAGAAAGAAAGAAAGAAAGAAAGAAAGAAAGAAAGAAAGAAAAAGAGAGAGAGAAAGGAAGGAAAGAAGGAAGGAAGAGGAAGGAAGATAGAAAGAAAGAAAAAGAAAGAAAGAAGGAGGGAGGAAGGAAGGAAGGAAAAGAAAGAAGTGGATGGAAGAAAGAAAAGAAAAGGGAAAGAAAGGAGGGAGGGAGGGAGAGAGGAAAGAAAGGAGGGAGGGAGGGAGGAAAGAAGGAAAGACGAGCGGGCAAGGCGCGCAGAGGCAGGCGTGCGGGAGGACCGGTGCGCGGAGCCGAGCGGCGCTGGAGGTCAGCGGCAGCCTGGGAGCTGCTAATCCCCGCCCGTCTGGGGCCAGCTGCCTGCAGTGGCCTGGACCGGCGGGCGCTCCAGTAATGTGGGAAGAAGCGGGACCTCATAGAGTCATTTTCTGAAGGGAAGGAGAGCAAGCCTCTGAATGCAGGCAGATGCGAGCGGCTGCTGCCGAAAGCAGAGCGAAAAAGACAGGCAGGTGGAGTCCGGCCGCCGGTGCGCAGGAGCCGGGTCGCCGGAGACGCCCCCGTGGAAGCTCGAACTGCAGCACATCCTGCCACCCACCCCTTGAGCCATTAAGCACAGATACAGGAAGCACCTCTTGTCACAAGAGGGTGAGAATCTGGAGGAGGAGGTGAGGAAGCGCAGAGGATCACAGAGGACGGGAGCGGGACCGAGGCAGGCCGGCTATTCCCGCTCCGCTCCCCGCTGAGCCCTGCCCTTTGGAGGGGAGTCGTGGAAGGCTCCTCTCTGCGCGCCCCGGCCGCGGACAGGCCCTGGGGCCTGAGGATGGGAGGACGACTACTGGGAGATGACGACAGGGAGGCCTGACTCTGAGAAGCAAGAGCGTGGAGCCGGAGGCATCATTTAGGAACTGAGCCCCCTCATCCTGCCAACCCTGACCCTCCACGCTGAGGCCTTTCGCACAAGGCAAGAGGTCGTGCGCGCAGGCGCTGGATTCAAAGCCCAACTCTGCCACTTGCTAACTGTGACCTGGGGCGAGTTAGGTAACACCTCTGGGATTCAGTGTCTTATTTGTAAAACGAAGGCAATAATATTATTACCCATCCTCTAGGGTATTGAGGAAGGCGAGAAAGAGAGAGATTAAACATGATAACGCTTACGAAGTCTAGCTCCTGGGAAAATTTAAGTGCTCAATAAATCTTAGTTATTCTTAGAACATTAATTAATGTGTCATTTGTGGGCAGAGCCCTAGACCAGGTGCTGAGTCTTAATAGCCGCAGAGGCTCCTAGATTCCATCTCCTTCCACCATTTCCAACCCCTCCCCATCTCTTCTTCCTGCCCGCACCAGTGCCGGATCTAAAATTCTCTCTTGCCTTGGATCGTCTCCAGCTGTTTGCTCATTTTCCACCAGCTCGCTGTGGGCCCCCCGCACACATTCCCTTGGGGCACACCTTCACTTGGAGGGTGAAACACACACACACACACACCCCAAGCCTCCTCTCTTCCAAATCCCTGTGGAACCGTGGGGAGCTGGACGGATTGGGGGGGGGCAGTCTTAAGCTGCCAACAGACACCCAGAGAAGATTGAGAAAGGATACCGAGCCCCTCTTGTGAAGCCTTCGGGGTGCTCAAGGCGGCCAGCAAAGAGCAAACGCTTAAGGTTGGTTTTTTTTCATCAAGCATCTGCAGTTGCTGGATGTAACCCTAGCCTCCTTCCTCTGTGAAATGTGTGAATGTGCTCTCGTCAAGCATTCCGCGAATCGATTCTCTCACATTTCACTGACTTGATCCCTCTTGCCCCCATTAACCCCGCGTCATGGGCACTTGCTCTTTCAAATCCAACTCAACCCCACTGATGACCAAGTGCAATCATGGTTAACCAGCCATCCCGTGCTCCCCATCTCTGCTCAGAATATGCCATCCTGTAGACGAAAACGTGGGGTGTACGAAGGAAGCCAAGGATTATTTCTTTGAACCTTCGCCTGTTTTGCCAAAGTATAAATATGATGCTGCAGAATATGTCCAAATGTTCCCAAAATAGACCCAGTGCTGAGGCTGTGTTCATGCCTGGACATTCCCAGAACTGGTCTCGCTATCCAGCTTCAAGTCGCTATCTGCGCAAAAGGTGGTGAGGAATTCTCACTTGATGTGGTGCTGAATAGTCAATCCTTCGAGATTAGAAAAGCTTCTTGATTTAGGAGACATTTGTCATGGGAAGATCTCAGTCCCCTTTGGGGAATCTTCTTCCCTCAAGCCCCCACCCCCAGCCGCTTCTCAGGCAGGTTATAGGCAAGGCAAGGATGTCCCCGCGTTTGGTCAGCCTGGACCACTCTGGGCAACCGTAACTGTCCACATATTCCTTTCTTTTCTCCAAGTTGCACAAAGTAGACGTGCTTCTTTTTAGTTATTTATTGTCCACTGCCTCACCCTCATCATCCCCACCTGCCATCATGCCTTTAGAATATACATCTTTATTAAGTTGGATTATGAAAGTTAAACATGATTATTATAATCATGGAAAAATTACAACACCACTATCTAACCGTGAGAAACACATCAGACGAGCCTAAATTGAGGGACATACTATAAAATAGTTGACCCCTGCTCCTCAAAACTATCAAGGTCATCAAAAACCAGGAAAGCCTGTGAAACTGTCAGAGCCCAGGGGAGCCAAAAATAAAAAGAGATAGGATAGCTAAATAAAATATGGTATCCTGGATGGCATACTGGAACAGAAAAAGGGCATTAGGGGAAAACTAGTAAAATATGAATAAAGTGTGGGCTTTGGTTAACAATAATGTATCAGTATCGGTTCATTAGTTATCACAAATACACCATAGTGATGTAAGATGTTAACAGTAGGGGAAACTGGGTGTGGAGATATACGAAAATTCTGTTCTACCTTTGCAATTTTTCTGTAAATTTGTGAATATTCTAACATTAACAGTTTATGTAAATATGTTCAATGTTACCAAAGGGGGTGGGTTGGAGATTGGGATGGGCATGAGGAAACTTCCTGGGGTGATGATAGCATTCTCTGTCTTGACAGACATTTGGGTTACACAGGCATATTCGTTTGTCACACATGTGGAATCATTTACTTAGATTTGTGCAATTCATTGCATATAAATTTTATCACAAAAGGAAAAACTGTAAATAAATATAAATCCAGTAAATAATATGCATGCTGAAGTATTTTGGGGAAAATGTGCTCATGTCAGCAACTTACTTTAAACGTAAACTGAATTTAGAATATATGATGGATTGAAGGGATGGATAGAGGGATAGGTAGTTGGAGAGATACATGTGACAAGGCAAGTAAAGTAAAATGTATGGCAGAAACTAGGCGTGAGAGAACAGGTGTTCACTGCACAAGTCTTTCTAATTTTCTGTACATTTAAATATTTTTCATGGTGCAATGCTGGGAAAAATTGCAGACAGACATTAAGTAGAAAGTCATTATAATCTCCCTCCCAGGAGTAACCACTGTTAAGTTTGTTGTGTATTCCTCCACATATTTTCCTACTATATACATATATTTTTAAAGGAGATACAGTTATACATATACTGTTCTGCACTATTTTCATTTAATCATTTATCTTGGGTTATTTCCAAGGCATTCTTTTTAATATGGCTGCATAATACTCTATCATATGTTACATAATTAATTTTCTTTTGAAGGAAATTTTAGTTCTGTACAAGGGTTTTTGTCTGTTGGCTTGTTTTTTAGTGTTACAATCTTCGAAGCAGTGGATATCATTACACATATATCTTTGTGTATTTGTGTGAGTCTATCTGTAGAATAAATTGGTAGAAATGGAATTCCCAGCTTAGAGATATTGTGCCAGCCTGCACTCCCACCAACACTAACTATTAATTATTTGTTTTAATTTTTGTAAATCTGATAGGTAAAAGTACAAGAAATTGTTGTTTGTTTAAATCTTAATTTTTTATTAGTGAGGCTGAACATCGTTTCTATGTTTATCACTCTTTGTAGTTCTTCTTCCATTAATTGCCTACTCATTCTTTTTGCCCATTTTTCTACTCTCTTTTTGATTTGTAAGAGCCCTTTGTGTAGTAAACCCATTGTAGTATGTGTTGCAAATGTTTTCTTTTTTTTTAAATTTCCCACAATTTATCTTTCAAGGTGTTCATGATGGAGCTGTTTTTCCTTTTCTTTGGTTTTACCAGTCTCCTTTCTTTCACATAACAACCCTTTGAGGTAGATAAGATAAAAGATAGAAAAAGGTCACGTTAGCTGTCGCACGGTCACACAGATGATGATGAAACGCTGCACTTGGACCCGGGCCTCTTCAGTCCTAGTCCAGGACCTTTTCCATGACCAAGAAAGAGCAGAAATAGTTACTTCCACTTGAGACAAGGGCAAACTTCTTTCTCCATGCTTGTTGCTAAGCGCTGCTGGAGAAATACACAACTGGGCAGCCTTTTACATACCATCCAGTCATGACTACCAATCTCAACTGGGTCCTTCCTGCTGCCACACAATCTTTTTGCTTCCCTAATTAGCTTCTTCAAACCTCCTCCACAAGGTTGCCGTCTGCAAGAGAGCACTTGTTCTCTGTACCTCTGTGAGGTGGGCACTGACGTTGGTTGACAGTCCCAGGAGATGAACTTCACAAGTGCCACTGTATGCCCTGAGCACTGGCAGAATGTTCCCTGGGGAAAGCGTGTCTCTGATAAACCCCTGTTGATCCTGAACTTGGAGATCTCAGATAACCATAAGTCTGTCTTTAGGTCATTATGCACTCAAGTTTGAGGAGAAGGTAACAGGAGAGACTATTTTTTAATAAAAGCAAATTTCAAAGAGTGACTTGAGGCTGATGCAGATTGTGGAAAATTTTCTGCAACTCATCAAACCTCTGATCTTCATCCCTTGCCTCCGCCTTCTCTCATTTCATAGAGAGAATAGAAACTATGGGGTGGGAATGCTCAACTTCCTACCCCACCACTGCTAAATGGTCCAACCAGGTAGGTCCTCATTTAGTGCTCCCTCCCTCCTGTCACAAAGGGGAGAGGGGGTCCCACCCTTTGCCTTCCACTCCAGGTCCCGGCTCCAGCTCTTACCCCCTTCATTCCTGTGTCTTCACCTTCTCCCTGTCTACCGACCCTCCTCACAACATTGAAACATGCTCAAGCCTCTCCCTTCTTTTTTTTTTTTTTTTTTTTTTTTTTTTTTAAACATCTTTATTGAAGTATAATTGCCTTACAATAGTGTGTTAGCTTCTGCTTTATAACAAAGTGAATCAGTTATACATATACAATATGTTCCCATTTCTCTTCCCTCTTGCATCTCCCTCCCTCCCACCCTCCCCATCCCACCCCTCTAGGTGGTCACAAAGCACCGAGCTGATCTCCCTGTGCTATGCGGCTGCTTCCCACTAGCTATCTATTTTACATTTGGTAGTGTATATATGTCCATGACACTCTCTTACCCTGTCACATCTCACCCCACCCCCTCCCCATATCCTCAAGTCCATTCTCTAGTAGGTCTGTGTCTTTATTCCCGTCTTGCCACTAGGTTCTTCATGGCCTTTTTTTTTTTTTTTTTTCCCTTAGATTCCGTATATATGTGTTAGCATACTGTATTTGTTTTTCTCTTTCTGACTTACTTCACTCTGTATGACAGACTCTAACTCCATCCACCTCATTACAAATACCTCCATTTCATTTCTTTTTACGGCTGAGTAATATTCCATTAGAAGCAAACATGAAATCCATTTTCAACCCTAGGTCCTCCTCCAACTTGTTCCTTATAACCACACAGCTGTAAAAGCCAAGACAGACCCAGCCTCGGAGTGGACGTGTCTGAGATGTTTGTGTGTGTGTTGCTATAAACCTGCTTTGAAGGTGAAGGACAAAATAATTGCTTCTGGTAGCAGAGGCGAGGCTGCTTTGGAGGGAGAAAATGGGTTTTTAGCTGGGCAGAGAGGAGGCTGACTTGGGAGAATGGTCGGGCTTCTGATCCCCTTCTGGCCCACTGAGCTGGCTTTAAGCCCCTCTGGTGAGAGGAGTGGCCAGAAACCAGCAGAGTCTTTGTAAGTGACTGTGTGAGCGCTGGGGCTCTGAGGCTGGGAGAACAATTCACTGGGGAATTGTTTATGAGACTCTAGGCAATAAGCAGGCCTGCCTTTGGGCACCACTAACCTAGCGTGGAAGAGAATTGGAGAAGGATGGTTTGTCCAACCCATAACTCAGCTCTCCAGTGGCTCACAGAGGAGCGTGGAATACCAGGCAGTTCCCTAGGTGTGGACACACATATGCCCCTGATGGCTACCCTCAGCCACAATAGCCAGTGTGGACAATGGGTTCTGGAGCAGAAGAAAAAGAGCAGGGTAGTGAGTACAGGTGACAGAACTGAGTACAGGCACATAGCAGGCATCTCTTTGGGGGATTCTCAGAAACAAGTGGGGGAGTTTCTGAGGGGGCCAACCTACTACCTGGAACAGCTGAGGGGTGGGGAAATATAAAAACTTGAGCATATCTCTAAATGTGACCCAGAGTCACAGGCTGGAGGTGCTGGGAAGCCCCTGAGTCACAGGGCCACGCTCAGCCACTCAGAGACTCTCCAAATGCAGAACTGACATTACATCCAGAGTCTAGGGCTCTACCTCTCCAAGACATCCTTTCTTCTTTCCCAAAAGGTGACCAGCACACGTTGAAGAGAGGACCCAGCAGCCTGTAGATGGACCTTTCTGCTCCCCAAAGGAGAGGTAGACTGCACATTGTATTTGGATTGGGCCTGGGCTTGGAGGAGAAACGCTGCTTTTCTCTAGCTAGATGAGAGCAGGCTTGTTTCACCAAAGCCTGGGACTCCCTTCTGATCAGCTGACAGGGCTCAGTGGCAGGGTTCCCTGAATCTGCTATAGAAAACTCTTGCCTCTACATCCCCCCCTTCCAGGCATCTTGCTTGAATTCCAGTTCTCTGCCAAAACAGAGTCCCACTTTAGGAAAGCTCTAGTCAGTGTCACCAGATCTGCACAAGCAGCAACTTCAGCCATGGGAAAGAGGTCTTTCCAACTGGAAACATCTCTGAGACTGACCTAGGCGAGAGGGCAGGAAGGGTTGTAATTGTGGGTGGTCACTCCAAAGACTCAAGGGAAAGGAGCAGAAGAACAATGACAAGGGAGGTAAAGAAACTGGGGTGGGGTTGAGAGGGAAAATGCCCAGAAGAAGCCTAACATCCCTGTCCATGTTAGTTGCTTTTAGATGGAAGCTTCTAGAAGCCACGGCCTACATGTTGCTCAAAGATCACTGGGTCAGCACTTGCTCTCTGTGTCTCTATGAGGTGGGCACTGATGTGAGTTGCCAGGCCCAGGAGATGAACTTCACAAGTGCCACTGTATGCCTTGAGCACTGGCAGAATGTTCCCTGGGGAAAGCGTGTCTCTGATAAACTCCTGTTGATCCTGAACTTGGAGATCTCAAATAACCATAAGTCTGTCTTTGGGTCATTATGCACTCAAGTTTGAGGAGAAGATAGCAGGAAAGATTTTTTTTAATAAAAGCAAGTTTCGAAGAATGACTTTAGGTTGATGCAGATTCTGGAAATTTTTCTACAGCGTATAGAGATACAGACCTGAACAATAGATGCTTCTGACCTCTGAGATCTTGCAAGATCCTTAAGTGCATTCGGAATCCTGAAAGAAAAACTCAGTAATGTTTAGGAGAGTTTTGGCGTTACATGTATCCCATTGTACTGTCATGTTTTTGAAAACATTTGCATGGAGTTCGTGGAGATTTTCAAAGGAAAAAAAGAGAGACGGTGGGGAGAATTTCCCATGTTGCAAGTGGGCAAACCTCCTTAGATACCTAATGCCAAGAAGCTTTAGGTTTTATTTGCTTCCTCAGATGCTTAGAGAAACCAGGCCAGGAAACGGTCTGTGGTAAGTCACTTCCCCTTCAAAGCTCTGGTTCTCTACCTAGTCACTGTACAGAGAGGTAACGAGTTGAAGGGCCATCTGTCTTTAGCTGCTGTGGTTTGAGTTTAGCCTCTGCGACTTGACTTCAGTCTGAGGTGACCCCAAGAAGATGTTCCTATCGACAGCAATTGCTGACTCTAGTCTGGTCATCACTAATCTCAAAAACCTCGAGGAAGCTGGAGTCAGAAGTTTCCTGAATTCTCAAGATCACTGAACTAGATTCATTGACATTTATTGAGCGACAAATAACAATAGTTAATCATGTACTCACTCTCTCAGTGTGCATTTTACATGCATTGTCTCACTTTCTAACCCTATTATAACAGGTTGTTGTTATCATTATTATATTTATTTATATATATAATTCTCATTACTGCTATTATTATGAGGAAACTGAGGCTCCAAGAAGTTAAATCACTTACCCAAGGTCACCCAGCAAGTAAGTGGCAGAACGAGAAGTCTGATCTGTCTGCATGATCCAAGATGCTGTGCTGATTTCTTCCAAAACTTTATCCATCAGTTATCATTCCCTTTCACGTCATTTCCAACATTCCCAAAAGAATAGTCCATACCAGCTGCCTTCTGTTCCTACCACCATCTCACTCCTTAACCCTGTCCCTCTGGCTTTCCCTGTCCCCCACTAACTAGCCTAGCCATCTGGAAGGTGACCAGTGACAATCACCAGCAGATCAAATGGCCTCTTCTCAGCCCTTCAGCTGCAACACATCTGCAGGATCAGACACTCCTTCCTTCTTGAAACTTTCCTCTCCTTTGGCCTCTACAATTTCCCCAATTTCCTGTTACCTTCCTATCTCTTCTTCTCTGTCTTCTTCAGTGGATTCCTCTTATGCTTTTCTCTCCTCAGATGTAGATATTCCTTAAGGCTCTGCCTTCAGCCTTGCCTCTACCGTCCTGGATTCAAGTATTATCCCTCTGCAGACGAAATGACCCCTGCGAAAGGCAGCACAGTATAATGGCTGTGATCACTGACCCTAAAATCAGTCTGCTTGAGTTCCAATCCCTTCTACCCCTGTCACATGCTAGTAACTTTGGCAAATTACTCTGTACCTTGGTTTGCTCATCCGTAACATGAGGATTAATTGAGATCATGTATATAGAGTACTTGGACCAGTGTCTGACAAGTAGTGAGCCTCATGTGTTTGCTATTGTAGGGTCTGGACCCCCAGGCCCTAACTTTCACCTGTACTCCAGATTCACTCCAACTGGTTGCTTCATATCTGCCCCTGCAGGTCTCTAAGAAATTCAACATGTTCATAATTGGCCTTCATGTTTTCTTCATTTCTACCTGTGCAAGGTCTCACTTTTTATTTACTCACCTCTATTAGAGATCACCATTATCCTGATCAGCATGCCATCCAAACCTAATGAACTTGACCCATGCCTCTCACTCACCATCAATATTCCATCCATTACACAGCCCTGCCAGTTCTACCTTTTCGAATTCTCCAATCTGGGTGATGAAAATGTTTTGAAAGTGATAGTGTTGGTGGTTGCACACCACGTGGATGTACTAAATACTACTGAATTGTACACTTTAAAATGGTTCGAAGGGTGAATTTATGCTAAGTGTATTTTACCACAATTAAAAAAAAATCTGTCTACGGCTCTCCACCTCCATAGCCACCACCATAGTCCAGGCCACTGCCATCTCCTCTGGAATACTGCCATAGCCTCCTAACTGGTCTTTCATGCTTCCACTTTAGCCTGCCCTCAGAGGTACTGATCTGGTAGGTCTGAGGGTAGAGCCTGGAATTCTGCCCTATTAACAAGCACCCCACAGACGGCTGACTAAAGTTTGGGAAGCACTACCTACAGGATGAAGTTCAAACTCCTTAGTCTGGCAAGATCCTTCATGACACTAATGTGTCTCTCTTCCCCTTTATTTTACTTTTTCCTATAGTTACTTTATATTTTGGCCAAAGATGATAATTGGCCATGAACTGAGGACTAGGGTTAGGAGAACCCTCTGAACTTCAAGAGAGGGAGAGCAAGAGGGAGAGAGAGAGGGAGAGGAAAGAAGGAAAGAGAGGGCTCTGGATTTAGATCTTAGCTTAAATCTTAGCTTCACCATTTACTAGCTCTATGACCCAAAGTAAGTTACTTAACCTTTCTGATCCCCAGTCTTCTTATTCGTTTTTTTAAAATGGTACTACACTGCAAGCTGGCTGTGAAGATTAAGTTAGATAACACATGCCAGGTGCAATGCTTTTGTAAAATAAAATGTGTTTTTAAACTTACAGGAAAAAAAAGAGAAATGAGACATGTTAAAAACATAGTTTTTCAACGAAAATCAGAGTTGTTCTATCAGTACTTATCCTAGTGTATGGTCCATATCCAGAGCTAAATCCTTTTTTTTTTTTAAAGCTGGGGCTGGGATCAAGCACACCGGCAGAGAGCTTAACCTTGGCAAGGTGAGGGAGCACGTCTTCCTGAGAGCCGGAAGCGTCTGAGATGGCTATGTGGAGATGGCTCCAATGGAAGCCGAAGAAGCTCCTGTCAGTTGGCCTCAATCTTCTCAGTAATGAAGGAGGTGAAGTCATCTCCTGAGAATGAGGGGGAGGGCTGGGGCTGGGGGCTTGAGGAGAGGGCAGGAAGTTTGGAGCAGCTGCTGCAGGGAATGTGATAGGGAGCCAGCAAGCGAGGAATGAACGGATTGTTGAACAGCCAGAGGGGCCAGCTTAGGGTAGAGAGCATGCGCTGGCAGTGAACCCAATGAGCAGGGTTTCTCCAACAAGCCAAGAGTGGAAACACTCACCTTCCACTCAAGGGGTCACCCAGGGCTGCAGATTGGAAGGGCAAGAGGAGGATACGAGTTATGGTGGTGAAGGATTCTACAGTGGGCACAGGAACGGTGGAAACATCCACAAACCTGGGCTAAAAAGGAAGGCTCACTCATTCGTTCAACAGATATTTAACCACCACATGCTGTATAAATATTATACAGGTACCTGGGCATGGGAGATGTTGCAAAGAACCAGACACATAAAATCTCTGCCTTCAACATATATCTACATAAAGACTCGTAGACAAATGTTAATAGAAGCTTTGTCCAGCATTGTGAAAAACTGGAAAAAACCCAGATATCCTTCAACAGGTGAATGGATAAACAAACTGTGGTACATTTCTACAATTACTCAGTAATAAAGAGAAACAAACTCTTGATACATGCAACAACATGGGTGAATCTCAAAATCAGTATGCTGAGTAAAAGAAGTGCATACTGCAGGATTACATTTATATAGAATTCTAGAAAATACAAATTAATCAATAGCGACAAAAAGCAGATCATTGATGGTCTGGACCAGTAGGAAGAAGGCACAAAGAAAGGATCACATGGAAACTTTTAGTGGTAATGGGTATGTTCATTAATGTGATTTTGATGATGATTTCATAAGTGTATACATATGTCAAAATCAACCATGTTATGTGTTTTAAACGTGTGTGCTTTTTAATGTTAATTATACCTCAAAAAGTTACAAAAATAAACTTTAAATGTTTTAATTGACCTAAAAAAGCCCTGCTTTCATGGAACCTACAGCCTACATGGGAAAGATGGACAATAAACTATGATATTTTTAGACAGTGCTTTGTGCTGTGAAGTTAAAATAAATAGGGTAATGGAATAGAGAATAGCGTGGGGCAGAGAAAAAGGAGCAACTGCGTATAGGATGGTCAAGGAAGGCCTCTGGGGAAGTGATGTTTGAGCTGAGACTGAATGATAAGGAGGAAACAGCCTTGAGAAGATGTGGAGGAAGAATATTCCAGGCAGAGGAAACAGAACATGCAAAGGCTCTGAGGCAGGAATGAGCTTGATGTATTCAAGGAACAACAAGAAGACTAGTGTAACTTGAGTTTAGTGAGCAAGATGGAAGAGTATCAGAAGATGAGGTTTAGAGAGGTCAGCAAGGGTCAGATTGCATGGAGACTTGTAGACCAGGGGTCTCCAACCCCCGGGCCATGGACCGGTACCCCACCTCCCCACGTCCGTGGAAAAATTGTCTTCCACAAAACCAGTCCCTGGTGCCAAAAAGGTTGGAGATCGTTGTTGTAGACCACGATAAGGAGTTGAGATTGTATTCTAATTGGATGGGTCATCCAATGGAGGGCCTTAAGGAGAGATGGAACATGATCTGCTTTATGCTTTAATATTGCTCTTGCTGTTGTGTAAAGAACTGACTGCAGGAGGACCAGTTAGAAAGTGTTATATTAGTCCAGGTAAGAAATGATGGGGGTGTAGACTAGGGTGGTAGAAGAGAAGATCACGAGAAGTGGTCATATTTAGATTCCTTTTTGGAAGTAGAGTTGAAAGGACTTGGCTCCTAAATTGAATGTGGAATAGTGAGGGAAAGAACAGAATCAATATGACTCCTGTTTTGGCCTAAACATTTATAAAAACGGGGGGGGGGGAGAGATTAATGCATTAATGTCTTCCAGCTAACAACCACCAGGAACAAACCTGCAGTTGAACAAGTTAGCTGTATTACTCATGGCAGGAATGAAGAATTCACAGTATGGTGAACCATGGGTATCTAAGTAAGAAGTGTAAGAAATATTAGAAAAGACTTATTATTATTGGGTTGGAGCTTATGTTAGGTGTTTTTAGGGTGGGTCCAAGGAAGCAAGTGTTCACTCTAAGTTGGATGCGATTACGCAATGAGGCTAATTCTGTGATTGGGTATCTTAATAAATCTTATCCAAAATGAAGGAAAGCTAGAGCAAGACTAAAGCTGTGATGGGTAGAGAAGTAGCGGTCACTCAAATTGGCTGGGAGAAGAGGATGTTTGGTACTTTGTGAGTTTCACAGTAACCTTGTTTTTTGTCTGTACTTAGATAACATTATTAAACATTCTTGTTTTGTCTCATTCCATCACAGTCACAGAAACATGTCTTGTCTGATGTGGGTGCTCTGTGAGATGATTACTGTCTGACAGGAGAATAACATGGCTTACATGTGAACAGCTTCTAACCAACAGTGAGGCCTAGATGCAAATGTCAGACCAGTTCCCAGATGGCAGGAAACTTTCTTTCTCAGGTGGAGGAGTAAATTTTGAGGGAAGGGACTCAAAAGCTCTGATTTGGGCATGTAAACTTTGAGACAGGTATAGATATCTAGGTAAAGATGTTAAGTAGGCAGTCAGATATGAAAGCCAGGAGCTCAGAGTAGTGGGTTTTAGGGATAAAAAAATATATATCATTGTAAAGATGGTATTCGTATATGAAGATGATATTTTGCATGTTGGGACTAGTCGACATCACCAAGGGAGAGAGAATAGATGAAAAAGAAAGGAAGTCCTAGAATAGAGCCCGGGGCAACTCAATATTGAGAGGTTGAGGAGATGACGAGAAACCAGCAAAGGAAAGACTAAAATGAAAAGGGGCTGGTGAAGAAGGAGGCAAACCAGGAGACTAAGGTGTTTTGGAAGTCAAGAAAAAAGTTTCAAGGAAGGAGTGATCGATTGCATTAAATGCTGCCAAGTGTCATAGAAAATGAGGGCTGAGAGTTGAGCATTTGATTCAGCAGCATGCAGGTTCACTGGTGACTGTGACAAAGCAGTTTCATTGGTGTAGTATAGGTGACAACCCTGCTTGGGTTGGGGCAAGATTGGAAGCTACCATTACTGAACTTTTACCCTGAACCAGGCACTATGTTAAGTATTCAGTCTTCACAATTCTGGGAGGTAGGTATTATTTCTTCCATCCATTTTACAGATGGAGAAAGGAAGCTTAGAGAAAGTCAAGTAATGTTCCTGACACTACATAGCTGATGAAAGGCAGACGATAGATGTGTACCTAAGCAGTCTGGCTCTAGAGCCCATACCCTATGCACTACACTATCTTATTTTACTGGATGAAGGAGAAAGTCAAAAGATGGGGGCTTTTGAACTGACCAGCCCCCTGGACTTGCTAGAAGGAAAGCCCAATTCTCTGATGGTTAGTGTCAGTTACTTGGGGCCGGGATGGGGACTAACCCAGCTGATTCCAGACCAGCTTCCACCAAGCAGGGCTTGTCATTTGGCTGCCGCCTTGGCTTGGTACAGATGTATAGGGAGATGGCAGAAAAATAATACGAATTCCATCTTGACAGTTCTCCAGGGATCCATCCTAATATTTCTTTTCTCACTCACCTCAGCCATTCCTCTCTGGTGTCCTGTTTGTTAAGTTAGCCTTCTAGTGTAGAGAGACCTAACTGGGGAGCAGGCCAAGGGTTTCTCACCCTTCTGCCTGTCCTAGTTACCCCTATCCTCACCCCCATCCCACCCTCCACCCCAGAAGGCTCACCTGGAAATGCAGGTGCCCTCCTAGATGGCTAAAGTTTACAGTCTCCTGAACACCCCCAGAAGGAGTGGGGATAAAGAAAGAGCCAAAGTTCTGTCCTTGGGCTTACCACAATGATGTGACTGTCAGAGACGCCTTACCCAAATCAGATTTGAGAGTCCTAGGACAAATCCCCGTTGACATCTCTCTCTTTCATCCAGTGTCTGAAAGCCACCGTTAAAGATACACTCCTTGGATCATTGCTGGGATGAATAGCAGATTAGATTAAATGAATAAGATCATTAGACCCTGGCAGTAGGGAAGAAACAGTTTTGGAGGACTGAGAATGTCAAGGGGAAGCTTGGAACAGGAAGGGGGAAAATGAGATGAATCCCAATTCCATAGTTTTGCCGAGGGCTAGTCCTGACCACAGTGGCCCCCAGAGTAGTGGCCCCACAAGAAGAGGAGCAAAATTAATGTGCCCCCTTGTCTCCATTCTTTCTCCTCCAGGCTCGCGGGAGCTGCAACCCCTGCTAGATCATATCTAGATCCTAAAAAGAGCCAGGGGAAGGCCTCTTGTCCTTCCAGAGACCTGAAGTGTTTTCATGAACGGACATCTTGTGAGTCAGTTATGCGGGAATTCAGCGAATTCGTACTGAAATCCAGTCATCCATGGCCACCCTGGTCCTCCCCAGGGTTCTAAGAGCATCTGGCAGTAGGAGTAGGATGTGACTTGAGAAGTTGTGGGAAGTTCAGTACACCTGTCCCCCAGGGACCTTCCCCAGCGTTCATAGACATCTCCAGATAGCTCTCCTTCCAGAGTCCACTGAAATTCACAACTCAAGAGTCTTTCCTTGGGTTTCACCTTTACATCGCTCTGAGTGGTCTATTATAAAGTGTGAATACCCTAGAGGGGGAGTCATCTGAGCATTGATTAAGCCCTGCTGCTTCTATATAATTTAGCTGCTTGCATTTTTCTCTGACTTCAAGGGCACTGTGACAGAAACAATATGAATGCACTTAATGCTACTGAACTATATATACTTTTAAAAATGGCTAAGATGGTGAATTTTATGTTATATGTAGTTTATCACAATTTTTTAAAATAAATAAATAAATTTATTTTAAAAAATGATTGGCTAGGTGGGACATCATTAACGTTTTTTTAAAACATCTTTATTGGAGTATAATTGCTTTACAATGGCGTGTTAGTTTCTGCTTTATAACAAAGTGAATCAGCTATACATATACATATATCCCCATATCTCCTCCCTCTTGTGTCTCCCTCCCACCCTCCCTATCCCACCCCTCTAGGTGGTCCCAGAGCACCGAGCTGATCTCCCTGTTCTATGCGGCTGCTTCCCAATAGCTATCTATTTTACATTTGGTAGTGTATATATGTCCATGCCACTCTCTCACTTCATCCCAGCTTACCCTTCCCCCTCCCCATGTCCTCAAGTCCATT
This sequence comes from Balaenoptera ricei, assembly GCF_028023285.1. Classification (NCBI taxonomy): domain Eukaryota; kingdom Metazoa; phylum Chordata; class Mammalia; order Artiodactyla; family Balaenopteridae; genus Balaenoptera; species Balaenoptera ricei. The sequence continues at coordinate 98,808,603 of NC_082660.1, forward strand.
CTCTACATCTGCGTCTTTATTCCTGTCCTGCCCCTAGGTTCTTCATAACCATTTTTTTTTAGATTCCATATATATGTGTTAGCATACGGTATTTGTTTTTCTCTTTCTGACTTACTTCACTCTGTATGACAGACTCTAGGTCCATCCACCTCACTACAAATAATAACGCAATTTCGTTTGGTTTTATGGCTGAGTAACATTCCATTGTATATATGTGCCACATCTTCTTTATCCATTCATCTGTCGATGGACACTTAGGTTGCTTCCATGTCCTGGCTATTGTAAATAGAGCTGCAATGAATATTGTGGTACATGACTCTTTTTGAATTATGGTTTTCTCAGGGTATATGCCCAATAGTGGGATTGCTGGGTCGTATGATAGTGCTATTTATAGTTTTTTAAGGAACCTCCATACTGTTCTCCATAGTGGCTGTATCAATTTACATTCGCACCAACAGTGCAAGAGGGTTCCCTTTTCTTTACATCCTCACCAACTCTTGTTATTTCATGTCTTTTTGATAATAGCCATTCTACCAGGTGTGAGGTGATATCTCATTGTTATTTTGATTTGCATTTCTCTGATGAGACTGGCAGATATAGAGAACAAACTAGTGATTACCAGTGGGGAGAGGGAAGGGGGGAGGGGCAGTATAGGGGTGGGGGAAAAAGGGGCTTATTATGGGATTATATGAAATCATGTGTGTGAAACTTTTGAAAATTGTAAAGCACTATAGAGTTGAAAGAATCTTTCGTTCAATTAAAAAAAATCACATCTGATGAGGGACTGGTGGGGTCACCTGGTCCCATGCTCTGAGATCTAGCAGAGAAAAAAAGAGTTGCCTTAGTCACATCGTTTGTCTTCCTGGATAGGCTGTAGTGTAGGTTAAGTAACAAAAGGGGCTGTGAAGTGACTTTCCAACCAACTTCTTCTCTCAAAGCCATTCTGATGGGTGGTTCAAGTTCATCTAGGCTTGGCTATTGACCGATCTAATCTATTCACCCTTGGGGGTCCTCGTTCATGCTCCTTCACAGAACATTCTAGATGCCCTTCTTCCTACCTCTCTCATGAAGCCCACAGCCTGTGATTCTTTCCCTTCATTCTCTTCTCTTATGCCCTCTCTCAATCCCTGACCCGTGTCTTCAGTGTCTAGACATCAGTTCTGGTGGAGCCCTGAAAGTACAGTATGTATTCTTTTTTTTTAAAAGGGCACTTGCAAGCCTACAGGTAAAGGGGAGCAGAGTAGGATGGTGAGACAGTTATGCACAGATTCCTAGTCATCCAAGATTCTGAGAATTGGGGGAAAAGGCTCAGAAATCTGGGAGCTAGTGGCCAAGTCACTGCAATCCTCTTCTTTATAAAATAAGAGTAGACTATGCAGTAGAGAATTTTCTCTTCCCCACTTTCCCTGCACTGCCCAAGGGCACTCTCCCAAGGAAGGAAAAGGAAAATATAAATGTAACACCTTATACTTCTATAGCTGCTGTACTTCTCCTTTCCCATATGTTATCTCGCTTGATCCTCAGATTCCCACAGCTGTGGAGACAGGCCCAGAGAGGTTAAGCAGCTCACCCTGAGAAACAAAGCTTGTTAAGTGGCAAAGCCAAGGCTGGACCCCAGTTCTCCTGATTCTCGTCTTATGCTCTCTCCACGACACCACAGTGCACTTGCTTTAGCCATCAGGCAAGACTGTTTGGAAAGCAGCCCGTTCCCTTTTCTCTTTGTTAATACAAATCATGTGCAGATCTTTGGTTTCTAAAGGATATGACAAATTGAAAAGGAGATGGTAGCTACAAACAAATGAAAGACCCCATTTATATCCCTCTAGGAAAGTGACTCGACAGCACAGAATTATGTCTGTAGTGGGAGAAAAGCTTCTGTTTATTTTTGCACCGTCGATGAGCACTTCCAGACATTGGAACTCAAAACATCTCCTAGCCCCACTTGGTTGAAAGCCTCAAGTTACAAGTAAGGAAGCGCGGGTCATCTTCTTCGTTATTATTATGGAGCAAAGATCTGAACCTGAACTGAAACGGGACCTGCTTACACAGAAGAAATAGACTGCTGGGGGAGGGAGTTGGAAAAAATTCACTCTAATTGATTAGAATCACATTAAGGAGAAGGCTAAAAATTTCCCAGTTTGTACTGTCAGCTCGCGCTATTCAGGAACACATTATTAAAACTGCAGGCTGGCCAGGCCTCTAGTTTTTCTTTCTTCTATCTCTTGCTGACCACAGTGTGATCACTTCAATGCTGTTGACACCCACACTGGTTGGTAGAGAGTCAAGTGTCCAAACTTCTGGGAAACTTCATTATCTGGGACACAGTTGCAACCCTGAAAGTGTTTGGGGAAAGCGGGCAGTCGAGCAAATCGCTCTCCCCAGACCAGCTCACTTTTCTCACTGGGAAAACTCTGTGGCTACTCTCACTACATGTGCTTAATGAGGAACGTCATCATCATAAAAAAGGTTAAAATGTGTTTAAAAGCAGGAATATTTTGGCAGTGGGATTTGTTTCCCACAGCTGGCACGTTCATGCTTATTATGGGCATTATCCCAACTGCTCCCAGCTGCCTTTTTTTTGGCAATATATATTTTTTAATGTCTATGAAAAATAGTACAGATGCTTACAAAATTTCAACACCTAAAGCAGTGAGGATGCTTCATTATCAAACAACCTCGTGTCCCCAGTTATGCCAGATCAATGAGGGACATTGTTGTACCAGAAATTCAAGGCTGAGGCCTGCCCTCCCCCACATGCCCCTGGCATGGCTGGGTATCTGTGCCCTCCCTCCGCATCCCACTCAGGCCTCCCTGCCTGGCCCTGAGATGGCTCTCACAGCATCACCTCTCTTCGTCTCGTTATCTTGGACCACTGCCCAATCCCTGGCCCACACCTGCAAGGAAAGGGGTCGACCTTAGGGCTGGAACTAGGACTGGAGAGGAGCCAATGGGGTAAGGCCAGTATATCTTAAAGGAGTGAATCCTGGGAATGAAAGTAAGTTCATTTAACTTATTAATAGCTCCAGTAAAATACCATATGGGCTACAAGGTCAAAACCAATGCCTTGAATGAGGCTTGTGTATTATCAGTGCATTTTAAGTAACCCATAATATCTTTGTCCTGCTATAACTGAGAAACCAGTTGTCTTGAAGCAAGTTGGCTTAACGCTAAGAGGTGATTTTATGTGTGTTTGATGAGGTCCAAACAGCCACCATCAGGTATAAGCATTTAAGCCCTAAGCAGGCAAGTTTCTGATGACCTTCAAAGAAGGAGAATAAATCAATAAGCATACACCTCTAAATTTACCCATCATTGGTTAAGACAGCTTAGTTCAAGCATCTCCTCTCTGACTTAAGATTTACACTCTTTGGTGGCTTTTTCTCTTTTAATAAGCCGCTTCTTTGAGAGAGTTATGAAGGTGGCTTCTAAAAATTAACTTTGATAATAGCTAATAGTGATGGGTGTGAGAGGTTGTTTTAATTTAAAGTGTATCCTGAAAAACTGCAAGAGGTAAGTGGGAAATCCTTATTTAGCATTGTGATATTTGAAAGCGCTTCAGAATTAAGGGGAAAGGAGTGGAGAAGTAAGAAAGTAGTTATAACTTGGAAACACTTGAAAAAACAACCCATTTAGCCATACATAAACCCTTTTCTTCACGCACAGTGATATCTGTTGCATTGGAACTGGATATATAGATATAGGTAACAAAACAACCCAACTCCCCAATCTAAACATTATTTCCAAAAGCAAAAAGGGTTCCTTCTCTATATAGTACTGGGTCTCAAGGCTGGGATCTTTGAGAAAAGAGTCTCAGGTTATTGTTTAAACGACCTTTATTACCTGCCTCTGACATTCCCCAGGTTACAGAGCAGGAGACGACTGAGCCTCATGTTCCATGGATGAAGCAGACAGCTGCCATGACAACTGAATCGATATAGGAGAGGCATTGGGAAGTATTAGGGTGATACGCCCAGCAATGGTTCCCCATGGCAAAAGATGGCAGAGCTACTCAAAATTAGGCAAGTTACCTTCAGGACGACAACTGGATGCAAGAAAACCATACAGTTGGGGGTAATAGGTCTTCCCCACCCTCTGAGCCCCCCATCCCCCTCCAGTCCCATTAAGTCCATTCTATGCCACAGACTGGTCCTAGTGTCCTGCTAGCTCCCTGCTGACGGAGGAGGGAGGGAAAAGATGTCTGAGTTCTCTTCATTTTCTTTGTCTCTGTCCCTAAGGCAACAGGAAGCTGGAGCTGCCCCAGCCGGCCTGGCAGTGATGGCAAGCCCGTTGGCTCTGCAGAGTGAGCAGTCCCTGGCAGCCCCCGGAACAGCTGCCAGTTAGACGGCCCAGAGTTCGGATAGACTTCATTGCTTCAGTTCAATGCCAAGTGTTGGACGTGTTGGATTCAGTTCCCAGAGGGCTGGAGCGTGCTGTCAGGGCCGTCTGAAGACAAGAGAGCAGAGGCAGTTTAGTGCAGTGGGTTGTGCGGGGTCTGGGGGAGGCGGGGGAGAGGAGGGAGAGGCTGGCCCGGAGCGGGTAGGGTGGTGCTTCTTCCAGGGCCTTCCAGACAAGGTCTCCTGGCCTCTCAACGTTGTCCGGGCCTCAGGTGAGGAGAGCCCTGGAAGGGGAGGAGAGGAAAAGGCGGCAAGGCAGGCGGGTGCCGCGCCCAGGGAGGAGCGAGCTGAGGAGGGCGCGGGCGAGCCAGCGAGCTGGGGCGGCGGTTCTAGACCCCCTCGGCGCCCCGGGCGAGGGCCGGGGCGGGCAGCCCGGCGGGGGCGAGCTGGCGGCGGTCCTCGGCGGGCGATCCGGCGGCTGTCTCAGCGTCTGCGGCGGCCGGGGCACCGCCCGGGAGCCACTCGTGCTGGGCGCAAGCCTGGGACGGCTCGTCCTTGGCCTCGACGAGCTTGCGGGAGCGGGTGTAGGCCAGGATGAGGCCTCCGGCCAGGCAGGCGTAGAAGATCATGATGAGCAGGATGTAGAGATAGGCGTCGTTGCCCTTGGCGCTGGTCACCTCGCGGCCCACGAAGGGGTCGGGCACGACCCCCATGCCCATGCTCGGGCCGGGGCCGGCGCCCAGGCCGCTGGCGTTGCCCCGGTGGTGCAGCTCCAGCAGCAGGCGGCTCAGCAGGGTCCGCAGCCGCTGGCTCTCGCTGCAGTTCATAGCTGTCGGGGAGTGACACGGCGGCTCCAGATCGCTGCTGACCTTGCCCCCGGGCCGGGCCGAGGGGATGCGGGCGAGCGGCGGCGGCTGCACCCGGCTCCCGGGCGGGCGACGCAGTGGCTGGGGGACCCCGCCGCCCGGGCCTCCTTATCCCCTCACCCCGGCGCCTCCTCCCCTTCCCCACCACGCCCCCTCGGCCCGAGGCCGCCTCTTCCCAGGCTCCGGCTGTCTCGCCGCCCCGGGGAAAGGGGACAGCTGGTGGGGGGGAGGAGAAGGGGACGCGGGAGGGGGCGAGGCCGGGAGAGGGGCGGAGGGGGCGGGGGCGCGCGGAATGCGCGGGGCCCCGGGCGGCAGAGGCTGGCAGGGTGGCTCGCTGGGGCCAAGCGTGGACCCCGGGCTGCGGAAGAGAATTCCTTCCACGTTCTGGCCACCTGCCCTGCAGGCCCAGCTTTGGCCCAGATACAGCATCTGGCCCCCACGAGGCGGGCCCTGCACCGGGGTTCCATCAGCACTCACGAAACGTGGCAGCCTAGACCGCGGGTCCACATCTCAGGGCGGGTGACTACTCCCACAGACAAGAAGCCTGGCCTATCTTTCCAGCCCTCACTGCTTCCCCTGGACCGAGGTGAGCATCTTATTCAGAAGATGCTCAGGACAAATTTGGTGACTGAAGTGGAGTAGGACGCCCGGGGCTTCCAAAAGAGGTTTCTGATATTATACCAGCCTCCTGGGAAGCACCCCTGCTCTGATTTCCTATCACATTTTTAGAGGGGCCTCCACATCTTAGCGTGTGAGTGTACCATCCATGATATGACCCTGTTTCCCGTGGGCGGCAAGCCATCTTCCCAGAAATGCAACCAAGTTCTTCCATTAAAAGGAGCAGGGACATTTAAATGGCCCTTTGGCTACACTCCCTAGACGTCTCGGGATCTGAAAAGTGCCAGTTCTAGAGAATATGCTTACCTCCACATCCAATTAGCCAGATACTCAGCTCTGTGCCTCTCTGGGGCTTGGGAACAGGTCTAGGCCCTGCTGGCTCATGAGGCAGCCATTTTTTTCTCAGAGGGTATCTTCCTTTAGGGGAAAACAAGTCACTAAGACAGAAATAAATCCATAGTATGTCAAACTGGAAACAGACTGGGATTCACAAAGGGAAAGTGCTCAAAGCATTGATTTCTAGACAGCGAGTAGGAAAAAAAAAAATGAAGTAGTGCTGGTCAGGTCGGGTTGTATATGATTGCCAAGTAAGAACAGAAGGAATGAAACAAAGCTATATGCCTTTATGTATCCCTTGCAAACCAAGGTGCCTGTTCAAGACCATCCGGTCCAGGGACCATTCAATCTTCAGGGACCATGGGTTAAAAAAAGAAGGTTTTCTGATGCCTCTGCTTCAGTCACCCTTCAGTCCTCTGTCCACTCCGGGCTGTAGCCTTCTGTGTGTTGGAGTGAGGTTGGCACCAAACTATATCCAGGGTCTCAAACAGAGCCTTGCTTAACAGCCTCTGCATACATCTTAGAGACATTCCACGTGCCCCTGACCAATGGCTCCCTCCTAATCACCTTGCCTCAATGTCCTAGCCTCAGAGGGGCTCAGGGAAGAATTGTTCAAGGGAGTTGGCGTGACTAACGACAGAGGACACAGCTAGGCAATTCTCAAAGCAGTACCAACCTAGCGACAGGACTGTTAAGCTAAAAGACTCCCCTGATCTGTTAAAACATGCCCAGAATCTCTAGGGTTTTTTTTTTTGTTTGTTTGGGGCAGTGGGAGGAAGAAGCCCCTTCACTGTAGCATAAAAACAATCATTTAAACGTGTATTGTACTTTCAGCAGCCTTATGAACCAGTAGATTCAAATGGCGAAGCAGCAAAACTAGAATAATAAAGTTTGACCTTGTTCTATGTCATAACACGTGACTCTTGTCACATGGGCTGCCTCCATTTCCCCACCACTCCCTTCCCTGGAACCTTCTAGAGTCCAGCGCTTTCTGCCCAAACCACTCCCTGTAAGTAAGTTCACCAGCGGCCTCCCGGCCAAATTTAAGGGTCTCTGCTCAGTCTGCATCTTTGACCTCAAGGATGAATTTGATACCATCAACCACCCACACCTTCCTGTCCTACCCTTGGCTCTCATGGCCTTGCGTTCTCAAGTTTCTCTTCTTATCTCTCTGATGCATCACTCTCTGTCTCCTTTGCTGGCTCCTCTTCTTTCCTCCTCCCATTAACTGTTGGAATTCCCGAAGACTCAATCCTCAGCTATTCTCTCTTAACATCCATTTCCTTGGAAAGTGTCTCCTTACAGGCTTTCACCTACCACCTGGCATATATTTAGCCAAATTTGAATCTCTAGCTCTGATTCTTTCTTGGTAACATCTCTCAAATCCATCCGCTCCTTCCTTTCTGGTTTTATTGCCACAAGCTTAATCCAAGCTCTCGTTACCTCAGGTCAAATATGCAAACTGAGAGTCTCCTGGCAGATCACCCTGCCTACAGCCCCGTCCACCCCGCTATGGCTGGAATAATCCTCTGCCAACACCACTTCCATCCACTCACCCCTGTGTTCAGAGACCCAGAGTTGCTCCCCACTGCTTCTTTAATGGAGCCCAATCTTCTTTGGTGGACCTGAAGTCCTCACCACCAGGAGACACCGCCTTCTTCCTTTGCACTTGAAAAACAGCATATTCCTCGAGTTCCTCTCCAATACTCTGTGCCTTTCACCTTCCTCAAAATACACTCACAAAAGGAAGTCTTGCTTGATTCCCCTTATTTGTGCTCTCAGAGCCCCTACAATGCACCCCTCCTGATAGCGCCCCAATTCAGACTGCAGCATTCATTGCAGAAAATTTGGAAAACACAGAAAAACACCAATAAGAAAAGTCAACAATAGCGCACATGGGTGGCATATGGACACACACACACACACACACAGGCACTATACATCATTGTTTTGTAGCCTATTTTTTCACTTAACAAGATACTGGGAATTTTTCCCCATGTCAATTACTATTTTTTACAACATCATTTTACTACCTATACAGTATTCCAGACTATGGATCTGCTATTATGTATTTAAATTAGCTCTTATTGGAAGATTTCTGATTAATTTCCAGGTTCTCGCTATTAAAGATAATGTCTTAATGAACACATACAAGGCCAATTCTAATTCCATTAAAAGAAATAATTACCAGAGAGAAAGCAAATTAGAAATTTACAGAAGACTGCCTTAGGGAGCAAGAGATGTATAGAAGGGGGTGGAAACAGGAATGGAGACTAGTCGTAAAATTTTAAAAGGCCCAACCCTCAGAAAAAAACAACAGGTGTGTGTGTGGGAGACTCTGGCTTTCTTTTCACTCAAGGAGCTGCTGGACATCCCTTCAATCCCAGCCCTGAATGGCTGAGATGCCAACCCCCTTTTCCTCCCCACACTTAATGAAAGTCCGAATCCATCAGACAAGGACTGAGTCTCATTCCTCCCCAGACTTCCAGCCCCTCTACACCTGTCCTATACCTGTCCCATCATCATCTGTTGATCTCTTGTCCCGAACTCACTTATTTCCTGAACGGTAATCAAGTGTGTTGACAAAGGGAAGTAATTTATAATCATGTATTTTAGACTTTCAAAAAGTCTTGGAAAAGGTTCTGTTCCATGCCAAGGTTGTTTTAAAAGTACAATGGAGGCGCCATGGGCTAGGAAATGCTTTCACCATTCCTTGAGACTGTGAATGCTTCCTGCCAATAGTACAGCTCCATGGAAGTTGGTTGAATTGAACTGAGTTGGGTTTGGCTAGTTGCCAAAGGACGGGCACAGATGGTAAGCACTGTTGGAGTCCAGGAGGTTGGCAAAGCCACAATGGGCTCTGAGGGAGGGGAGGAAAAAAGTCTTCGTGAAGCACCAACTACAGACCCAGAAAGGATCACTCATTCATCCATTCATTTATTCCACAAATACTTGTTGCATGTTACACTGTGCAAGGCACTGTGCTGGGTCCTAGAGACACACCAGTGAACAAGTCACACTGGTGAACTGTCTGTGGCTTTGATGGCTTACAGCCACTTCTTTGTGAACTGGGGAAAAGCAGGGAGTGCCAGGATCTGGAGTGGGATGAGCAGTGGGCATGAAATCCAGCGAGAATTCTGATTTGGAGAGAATTTTGACTCTGGATCCAAGTACTAGAGTCCAAAGCCTTGTTCAAAAAAGGAAGATCCCTTTTTATTCAAAAGAGGGAGGAGAATAAATGGGACAGTTCCTGGGTCCAACTGGGGCTTCTCAGTTGCTTCATGGGAATATATGCTATATTTGGGGTGGGGGGACTGGGGTTTGATAAAGATCGATATTTATGGGTTGGAATGGACCCCAGGGGCTTCGAGTGCCTACCTTAGAGATTTCTTGGCGGTCTTGCTGGGCTTGTGCTGGGGTCACCCTATATCAGGCCACATACTGGAGCATTAAATATAGTCCCTGATCTCATTTATCAAATGCCTAGCATGTGCTATTAATTAACCTTACAGCAACCCTATGAGGTGGGTAGGGTTGATATTAAAACTATTTAACAGGGACTTCCCTGGTGGCGCAGTGGTTAAGAATCTGCCTGCCAGGTCAGGGGACAGGGGTTCGAGCCCTGGTCCAGGAAGATCTCACATGCTGCGGAGCAACTAAGCCCATGCGCCACAACTACTGAGCCTGGGCACCACAACTACTGAAGCCCATGTGCCACAACTACTGAGCCCGTGAGCCACAACTACTGAGCCCATGTGCCACAACTACTGAAGCCCATGCGCCTAGAGCCCGTGCTCCCCAACAAGAGAAGCCACCACAGTGAGAAGCCCATGCACCACATCGAAGAGTAGCCCCCGCTCGCCGCAACTAGAGAAAGCCCGTGTGCTGCAACGAAGACCCAATGCAGCCAAAAATAAATAAATAAATTAATTAATTAATTTAAAAAAATCTATCTAACAGCCTTATGTCTTGGACACTGACCAATCAGAATGGACTAGCAAACAATCAGAATAGATGCTGGCTGTAAACAACCAGTATAGCCTTACAGACGCACAACATCATGGGGCAAAGAGGTAGGAGAGGGGCACAGACCAAATAGCTTCCCGTTTCCCAGAAGATGAAACCAAGATCTCATCTCCTTGGACTTCAGAGCTGTCCCAGGTCTTTCTGAACCCCCTTCCTCCCTGTGGATGCCTCCACTTCTCCCTATGTTCATAGCAGGTACGTGAAAAGATCCCTCACCTGCTGACTCCTCTAAAGCAATGATATCTACTGCAGCTGCCCCCTTCTCCCAGCAATTTTCTAAGGATGCCACTTGTTGGCTCAAAATTCTTGAATGTGCCCCATCGGATTGACAAATTATCACCTTAGTGTGGACTTCAAGACTCTCTGTGCTCTGGCTTGAAGACACCTTCCAATCATACTTGCAGCAATAACTACCCACATGTCTCCAATACCAGAAACCTTTTCTTTTTTTTTACAAATTATTTTTTATTCAGATATAATTGACATGTAACACTGTGTAAATTTGAGGTGTCAAATGTGTTGATTTGGTACATGTGTATTGCAATATGATTACCACCGTAGCGTTAGCTAATGCCTATATCACTTCACATAATGACCATTTCTTTTTTGTGGGGAGAACTTTTAAGACACTCTTTCAACTAGATGAAATCTCACTGTCCTTAGCAACTCGACAGCATAGGATAACAGGGATATGTGTGCTTGTCAGATGGCCCCGACAATCCTTTTGAGGGCAAGGGCCGTATTCTTCCTCTTCGTATTCCTCACCTAGCCTGGAACAGTGCCTGGCATTATAGTAGCTGATCAGGAAATAGTTACCTGGGTTTGAGGTCTGCCTTCCTCCAACGAAGGCTTTTAAGTTTGAAAAAAAATTGGCTCCATTCAGGATATGGAACTTTGTGGATACATTTTTTTTCCAAAAATTTATGCAAATTTCAAACATACAGCGGAGTTGAAAGAATTTTCCAGTGGTGCCTTGTTACTAGCCAGATTCTACCGCTAATGTTTTCTGATACTGGCTTTATCCATCCCTCACCTATCCATCTGTCTGTCTATCCAGCGTCTTTTCTTTTTGAAGTTGCAGACATCAGTACACTTCACCCTTAAGCACCTTCCACATACCCATCCTTAACTAGAGTTCAATATTTGTTTATTATTCTTTTGTTTTCCTTTTGAAGTAACATATATGTTCGATGAAATACACAAACATTAATTGTATATTTGCTGAGTTTTGACAAATGTGACTGCGTAACTTAGCCCCCTACTAAGATGTAGAACATTACCACCACTCAAGAAAGTTTCCTCTTGCCCCTTCCCAGGCGATCCCCTCCCTTCACCCCTAGAGGCAACCACTGCTTTGATTTTTTTCCATCATTGATTAGTTTTGCCTGTTACAGAATTTCATATATATGAAATCATATAGTATGAAGTCTTTTGTATAAGACTTCTTTTACTCAGCCTGATGTTTTTGAGAATCATCCACGTTGTCGCATGTACCTGTAGTTTGTTCCTTTTTACTGCTGAGTAGTACTCCATTGTATGACAATACCAGTTTGTTTATTGATTATCCATTTATCCATTATCCATTCTCCTACTGATGGACACTTGGGTTGTTTCCAGTTTCTGTCTATTAAAAGTAAAGTTGCTATGAATGTTCTCAAACAAATCTTTTTGTAAACATATGTTTTCCTTTTTCTTGGGTAAATATCTAGGAGGAGAAATGCTGGGTCACAGGGAAGATGTAGTTTAGTTTTATAAGAAACTGCCAGACCTTTTCCCAAAGTGGTTGTATTTTTCTATACTCCCACCAGTAATGTATGAGGATTCCATTTGTTTGTGGTTACTTTTGCAGCTCTTTGCTTCAATCGCACACTTAACTTTGTCTTGTACACATGACATGCGTTTACTCTTATGATAGGGCCAACCCTGATTGTTTGTGGTTTATTACTTAAAGCTCCCCCCCATTTTCCTGACTACTAAATGCATAGCCAAACTCTAGATGGAGTTGCTAAAATGTGAGTCAACTCTATGAGATAATAGCTTTTCCTGAAAGCTTATGTGTGCCGAGCATTGTGTTAAGCACTTTATATGCATTATCTCACTTAATCCTTACAGGAACCCCATTATACAGATGAGGAAACTGAGGCCCAGAGAGGTTAACTTGCTCAAAGTCACATAGCTTGTAGGTGGTCGAGGCTTGAACCAGAGTCCGTAATCTATTACCATCATGCTATAATGCTGCTGCCTAAGGTCCTTTGTCCAGAGGCTAGCAGGAAAAAAAAAGAGCTTCTATGTTCCCTCATCTAACCCCCTTATTTTTCAGCTGAGGATACGAAGGTCCAGAGAGGAGAAAGGACTTGCCTGAAGTCCCCTATTAGTTAATGGCAGAGCCATCAGAATCCAAGTCTCCTGCCTCCCAGTCAGGAAATCTTTCCACTCCAGTGCACAGCCTCCTTCAATGCTTTGGGCAATTCGGATTTTATTTCTAGCTTTTTAGTGTATGACAAGAGTCTGAAAATCACTTTGAGATCTTTGAAAGAAGCCCGTGAATATAAGAGGGTGGAGTAAGGTCAACCTTCCCTTTGGGGCCAAAACATAAGGTCATAAATTAAATTGTCAAATTTGTGTCAATTCATACCTAAACGTTATCATGAAAAATGTTTCTCCCGCCCACTCAGTCTTCTCTGGAAAACAATGTGAAGACTTGGGGTATTCTGTGGGAAAGGAATGGGAAAGGAAGAAGCCGGAGGGCACTTTTCTCTTGGACTCCCACATCGCCATCTGGTGGAAGCCTTGCGTTTTTGTTTTTCTTCGTTTTTCTGCTCCCACGTTTGTTGCCCTTTTCTGTGCCACGCCCTGCGTTAGAAGCCGGGGATCCAGATGAGACTTGCTTCCGGACGTAATGGAGCTAAAACTCTAGGGGGCGGGGGGGGCTACCCAGACCCTTACAACGCCATGTGGTAAAGGCCCTATTAGAGGCAAATAAGACAAACCTGCATTTTCGTTCTGGCTTGGCTACCTACCAGCTGTGTTACCTCGAGCAAAGTCACTTAACTTCTCTGTGCTCCGGTTTCCTCTTCTGTAAAATGGAAATAATAATAGGAAGCGCTCACTGTAGGATTTTGTGGCAAGGACTGAATAAGATAATGCTGGGAAAGCACTTAGCAGAGTGCCTTGAACATATTAAATGTTCAAAAATGTCAGCAGTGGTTACTTCATTATTAACAATAAGCATACGGTACTGTGAGGCCCAGAAGAGAGGCATTTAACTCAACCTCGGAGAGCTCAGAGAAGACGTCCCCGCGGATTTGACATCTGAGATGTTTTGAATAGGAAGTAGCCATTCGGACCCTTTCTCCACGTGGAAAGCAATATCCGCAACGTATGAATAAGGAAAACAACAGCGTTCACCTCCCCTCACCCCTGCATCACGAGGGACGGCACAGCATCTTTGCCTCGGGGGTGCCAGGGGTTTCAGTGAGGGCCTCTGAGCTGGAAGATGATGTGGGAACGTTTAGGAATTATTGGAATCGGGACCCAGACCAAGTGAGAAATTGGTTCCCACAGTGGGTAGGCAAAGTTTGACTTGAAATTAGATGCTAAGAGAAAAATCAAGACCAGTTGTGTCAACTACCACGTGTTTGTTTTAATTTTGACTTTGTTTGGGGGCAATAATGCTTCAGTGGCTCTTTATTCATCCAACATTATGTTCAGTAGGCATGATGGAGCATGCTCATTTCCCACTGCCTCAAAACATGAATAATTCTGGGCCCCTCAGCTGCTCTCGAAATTTTGCCTGGCACACGCCATGACCACATCTGATTCTGTTCATACTGTTTTTCCCTGCCAATGCTTAACCCTTCCACATTGTCCAAGTTTTACTCATCCTTCAAGGTCTAGACTTTCTCATTTGTTCATTCATTCATGAAATATTTTCTTTTTTAAATTAAGGTATAATTGACCTATAACATTAATTAGTTATAAGTGTACAACATAATGCTTCAATATTTGTATATATTGTGAAATGATCACCACAATAAGGCCAGTTAACATCCGTCACCATACAGAGTTAAAAATTTTTTTCTTGTGATGAGAACTTTTAAGATCTACTCCCTTAGCAACTTACAAATATGCAGTACAGTGTTATTAACTATAGTTACCATGCTGTACATTACATGCCCAGGACTTATTTATTTTATAACTGGAAGTTTGGACTTTTGACCCCCTTCACCCTTTTCTCCCACACACCTCCCAGCAACTACCAATGTTTTCTGTATCTATGAGCTTGCTTTTTTTTTTTATGTTAGATTCCACATATAAGTGAGATCATGCAGTATTTGTCTTTCTCTGTCTGACTTATTTCACCTATTCCATTGTATATATACACCACGTTTTCTTTATTCATTCATCCATTAATGGACATTTAGGTTGTTTCCATATCTTGGTTATCGTAAATAATACTGCAGTGAACATGGGGGTGCATATATCTTTTCAAGTCAATGTTTTCATTTTCTTCAGATAAACACCCAGAAGTGGAATTGCTTGATCACATGGTAGTTCTATTTTTAATTTTTTGAGCAACCCCCATACTGTTTTCCACACTGGCTGCACCAATTAACATTCCCACCCAACAGTGCACGCGGGTTCCCTTTTCTCCACACCCTCTCCAGCACTTGTTATTTCTTGTCTTCTTGATAATAGCCATCCTAACAGGTGTGAGGTGGTAGCTCATTGTGGTTTTGACTTGCATGAAATATTTTCTGAGAATGTACTATGTGCCAGGCACAGTGGCAGGCGCTAGAGATATAGCAGTGAACAAGACAGACACAATCTGTCTACCTTCCCAGAGCTGACAGTCTGTCTGAAACTACAGACATGAAAACAAAGCATTGTGACCATGTGTTACCAGGGCTTTCTCAGACGAGGGATATATCTAGAATAGTGCTTTCCAATTGTTTTCACCACATAGCACACATAGATAACATATATGACCCCCTAGGATAAATGGATAAGAAAGCAGCCTGCCAGGGAGCTCTGGCCACTACAAGGGCAGAGGGCATCAATACCTCAGGCACACCTAGCATCTCTGGGAGATCTCTGGTTGAGAATCTCAAGCTATGGCCCATGGCATTGCTGTTGCCCTCACCCCACTTTGTCCTTGCAGGCTGATGGGCACAGAAGGGAAGCTGCTGCAGATGAATACACACTCTTTGTTATTAGCTAGAAGTTGGTAAGAGTCACTCTTACCTCTTCAGCACTAGGCTCGGACTGGAGGCTCCAAGGAAGCCTTCCCAGACAACTGAAGCCTAAAAGGATCTCTGTCTTTTCCAAATTCCTACATATTTAGAGTCTTCAGCTCACAGCTCAGCTTCTAATTCACCCCCATAGTCTGACATTGTATGCTGAGAGCATAAGACCATCTTTTGTCTCCTCTATAGCAATACCACATATGAGAGGGCTCAGAAGTACTTCTTAAGTGTCATGTTTCAAGACAAAAGAAATCTTATTGGAACTTAAGAGGGCCTTCAAATGGAAATGGCTTTGCTATCTAAGAAAAGTTCAGTGCCCAACCCATCTTTTAAAACTTCAGAGAGAAAATCCCAAAGCTGTAAGAGAATGAGGTCATCCAGCTCCAGGCCAGTTTGGAGTTCTTCTTCTCTGAGCGCAACCAAAGGCCAACCAAGATATCCCACAACCCCAGGAGATGGGGTCGAGAGAGCTATTGTTTATATCATGAGCAAAAGGGAAGAATTCACAAGCAAAGAGAGCCAAAGGGGCGTCTTGCAGAGAAAACAAAGACTCCTGCTGAAATGAAACAGAAGAGCCCACATCCTTTCCTTCACTGGGACTCCCTGAGAAAGGTTAATTCTCTCACCATCAAGAATCCTGATGGCTAATGAAATGCAGATCCAGTTTAGAAATGATGCAACCTCCAGGAAGGCTGGGGGGCAAATCTGACAAATTTTAACTCTTCTCTGTGCATTGCTTGCTCAAATAGTTCGTGATTCAGTCACTAGGCAGGAAACCTTCCTGATTTCCCTTTCTGGCTCCGTCTCTCTCCCACTCTTGGGAAGCTACATTGCTACTTTCCTATACTGATGCGTACAATTCACCATCCCAAACTGAACGTGGGCATTGGGATGCCTTATCCTAAGGAATGTCAAAGATACAGCTAAGGTAGAGCTGTTGACCATAAAGAAGAAAATATGTGCGGACATGTCTGTAATATATACATATGTATACATATATATATCTTGTTCTGAGCTTCTTATAACTCCACGAGCTAGAAAAAGCTGGGCACAAGAAGAAATACCTGACTTCAAAAGAATCATTTTCATAATTCTGCTTCAAAAGTCACTCTAAAGAGATACATGGATGGGTCAACGTATTCTCTCTTCCTTTCCCTTGTCCCTAGGAGTCTCTTGACTTTTTTTTATTATTGATTTCTCACAGCCCCAAGGCAAAAATATGAATTAGGTAAAGTTGATGTTTAGCACTGCCAAGCGGTCCCACCACTAGAGCCCATTTCTGATTCTTGATACCCTTAGGAGTGTCTTCCAAGAAAGTAAACTGGTTCTAGATCTCATTCTCTCAGAATCTCTCAGGTTTTCAAGTGTCAAAGGAAATAGCTAATCTATCAACACAAAAGAAAAATCAATCCCCTATCAACAGGAGAGGGTTAGGGGAACCAGCAGTTAACCAGGAGCCTCCTTCCTTGGTAACCTGTGAAGACTGCCCTCTCTTCTGTGAATTATTTTGTAGTTTAATCCTAAGGACAGGTGTTAATAAAGGAATTTACAGATCTAGCAAACAGGTCACTGTTGGCCAGTGAGAGAGGACGAGGCACAGGTACTGTTTTTTGTTTGTTTGGGTTTCGGTCGTTGTTATTGCTGTTAACCTTCCCATGTGATTCCTAAGTGCAGCCAGGGTGAAGAACAACTTGGAGCGATGAGCTTGGCAGATTGGAGAACACAAAAGTGAAAGAGAATGGAGTTAAGGTAAGACAGGTAAAGAGAAATCTTCTGATTCAGGGACTTGAATACCAAGCTGACATTTTGATTTGAATAAGAACAGCATCAACAAGGTGGTATTTTAAGAAGGTAAGTTTGGCAGATCTCTATACAAGATGGAGTATACTGCGTATACTGGCAGTGATGGAAAGAAAAGACTTGCCAAGAAACTAGTTAGGAGGTCGGTATAGCTCTTCTAGGTGAAAAGGGGTGAAGGTCTGATCTAGGGTGGTAATAGCGGGAAGAGAGTAAGAAATGAACTTTAGGCACATGATGTCATGTCTCTCAAAAACTAAGCCCAACTGAGACTGAAAGTGGATGCAAACACTGAAATATACTGACATACTTCAGGTATTTTAAGTTCACCCAAGTTGTCTGTGTCCCTTACTTCACAGCTGCCTAGGTCTACTTCCTCCCAATCAAGCCCACAAAGATGCTTCTCATCAGATGAACCTTTCAGGTTCTCCCACACCCTTAATTAAACACACTTGTTCCAAAGACTGAACAGCTTGATGATTAGTACATGCTGGGCAGAATATGATGTACCTGACTGGTTCATCCTCTTCTCCTCCAACACACCCAAATACACCCAACTTTCAACTTCTCCTCTACACTATCAATCTTACCTGCTCATGCCAGACATGTCTGACCCTACCTACCCAGGATGCTCATGTAAACAAGATATGGGACATTTTCAACATGCCAGAAGATTCCTTCATGCCCCTTTCCAGGCAATACCACTCTCTTCAGAGAAAACCATTACCCTGGATTCTTTCACCATAGGTCTGTTGTGCCTATTCTCGAACTTCATATAAATACAATCATAATGTACTGTGAATAGCTTCTTTCGTACATCATAATTATGTGAACATAATTTATCCATGTCTTTGCATGTAGCAGTTTACTCTTTTTACTTCTATGTAGCATTTCCTTGTATGGATATACCACAATTTCTTTGTCCATTCTCCTGTTGATGGACATTATAGTTGTTTCCAATTTGTGGGTCATTATGAATAGTGCTGACATGGGATCAACTTATAGCAAAGCTTTTTTAACAAGCCCCACCCACACTGTTTTGGGAAATTTTCTTGAATTCTTGTAATCCCTTTTTTTTTTTTTTGTTCTCTCTCTAGAACTTCTGTTATTCAAATGAGGAATCACTTGGGCTGATCCCTTAATATTCTTATCTTTTTGTTCCTATTTTTCATCTTTAAAAAAATACTGTTTGGAATTAGATAATGGTGATGGTCGTACAAAATCGTGAATATAATTGTCACCTAACTGTACACTCAAAAATGGCTAAAATGGCAAACTTTATTATATACATTTTACCACAATAAAAAACATTTGGCCCCTCCAAAAGTTCTACTTCCTGAGAGATTTCCTCTACTGGCTATTTCAACCTTTCTCTTGAATTTTTCATTTCAGCCATCATGTTCATAATTTCTAAGAGATGTTTTTATATTTTTTTGTTTTCTATATATTCCTTTTTTGCAGCCTTATGTTGTTTAATGGTAGTTTTAAAAGTTTTTTTTTAAAGCTTTCTTTATTTACCCTGCAGAACCAATTTACTCCAATTTGCTTTTTTCTCCTTGCTTTTATCTCTAGTCTTCCAAGGTTTGGTAATCCTTGCCTTCTCATTTAAGAAGAGAGTACTAGTACTGACTGGGAGGTCTAAGAGTGTGGTTGCCACTGAGGTAGAAGAGGTGGGAGTATGATGGCAGGGGATAGCTTTCTTTCATGGACATCGTAGGATAGCTTTCAACCTGTGCTTTCCAAACTGTGGCTTGCAGACTCTCTAAAGCCGTGCTGTCCAACATGGAAATGAAATTAAAAATTCAGTTCCTCAGTCACACTAACTACATCTCAAATGCTCAATGGCCACACGTGACTAGTGGTACTATAATGGATAGCACAGATATGAAACATTTCCAACCTCACAGGAGTTCCACTGGACGGCACTATCTTGTGGGGTCATGAAATCAGTTTAGAGGGTGACAACCAATATTTAAATAAATGAAATAAAAAGTCTCATTAGTATTGTTTTTTCACATAAACATTGTCATAAAATATTGTTTTATATACACATAAGTGTGTGTGCACAGCATCGTGGATCACAGTAAAAAAAAATGAAAGCACTGCTTTAAATTATATGTGCACAACTCTGATTTTTAAAGAGAGAGAACATGAGAGTAACAGAAACTCCTTGTACCTAGCAGAATCCTCACTTCTTGTGATGGCATCAGCCACAGCCTCATATCCCTATAGGAAACTTGGGACCTAGGGCATCATTAAAAAACAAACCAAAAATCACCTTGGGACAGCAAAATCACAATAAGAAAGCTAGATGTGATGGGCCTTAGGGACAATTACACTCCCTATTTCTTCTGTCATTCATCTTTCCCTTTTTACAAAGAGCATCTTTTTTTGAAGTCCAGTCTTTCCCTTTCTTTCTTGTTTTTTCTTTCTTTTTTTCTTTCTTTTTTTCTTTCTTTCTTTCCCTCTCTCTCTCTCTCTCTCTCTCTCTCTCTCTCATACAGGAAGAAGAAACTAAAGCTAAGGGGGGTATTTTGAGATTTGTCCATGGCTACAAACCTAGTGATACAATGAGCCCAGGTCTCCTCACCTCTAAATCCAGAAGTTTTTCTTCAAAGTCTTCAGGGGCAAGCAATCCTTTAAGGCCCTGAGGTGCGAACCAATATGTTAAATAACTTGACTCATGAATGTTACCTGGATACAATGATAATGATAACAGCTAACATATGTTTACTATGTTTTAAACACTTTATATGGATTAACTCATTTTTACCCTCACAACCATCCTCTGAAGTAGATCCTATTTTATCCAGCAACCCCATTTTTCAGGAAGGAGAAACGCAGTGGAGGGATGTTAATGAACTTGCCCAAAGTCACACAGCGAGTGAGTGGCAAAGCCAGGAAATAGATTGAGGCAATGGTTCCAGAGCTCTAATACCATTTTACATACACCGTTGTATAACTCAGATAAATTAATTTCTCCCTAAATTTTAATTAGCCTAAAGGTAACAGTTACCATTTATTAGCACGTACTAATAATCCACACAACATGACTATGTTGTGTCCCACAGTATCAGTGCTGCAAAGGGACTCTACTCTATTAACTGTACGAAAGTAACAGCTTTGGGTGCAAATCCTCCAAACTAATAGATATGATTTATACAGCCCAGGTTATCTGCTTAATGCAATTCTATAAACCTAGAGATGAATACTTCTGAAATATGTGTTTAAAAGTTTGGCTAATATTCTTCAAACTTGCAGATTTTATCTTGACGCATAATTAAGCACAAATTGGCTTGATAACGTGGGTGGATTTATTTCTTAAGATTTGAGTGCAAACTTAAAAACCAGAACAAACGAAGCTTTTCATCAAGGAAAACATGAAAACCTAAGTAACAATGCTGCAATCGTGCATTTTAACAGAAAGTAGAAATATGAATACATTCTAATTTGTAACTACATTTGAAAATTAAAATATTTCTCTCCAAATCCCAAATACCACACAATCTTTAATCTGTTCTCATCTTGTTACTCCAGAAACATCTGTCACATGCTATCAGGAAAATATAGGCAAGGATTATTAATCAGTCTTTATGACCAAAGAAACATTATTCTCCTTAACTTCTGACTTTTTGAATCATTCATGTATATCTCAGTTCCAAAAAGTGACACAATTATACCTCTACTCCAGAAAAAAAAAATCAATACGAATATCAAATATCAAGGAGGCAAGGTACTTTCATGTAATTAAAGCAAAAGTCACAAGTGTTCGACTTAGAAATGTACATAATTGTAGGAAAATTTTTAAGTACAACTTTATTTGATGGCTGATATGTAATAATAACAGTGAACAATTTAAACAGGTATAAAAATGTAGGATCAAAATCTTTACGCTCAAATACTTGAAAAGTCACTATGAATATGGAAAGATCTGTTTACATAAACACGTATATTTGTTGAGGAAAAATCAGGGGGTAGTGGCATCTCCCTGGTCCCTTAATAATATTTGGATTTTCGCAAAGAATTAGCAGCACCCAACCTTAAGTGTTAATTATGCGTTTCTAAAGGACCCATACAACAGATTAGTTGGCAGTGTTCTAGCTTTTGGGAGATGGGAGCGGGTGAGGGTTCAAATATCTGAGTACGCATGCACTCACACATTTAAAATCACCATTCCAAAAGGAGGGGACTCACCTACTGAAAAAGTCGAAGAACATCATCCTTAGAGGATCAACAGTGGGCCAGGAACAGTGGAAGCTGAATAGTAGTCTACTTGGTAAGAAGGATTTTTCACTCTTAGAAGGCAAGTTGGGAAGAATGAGAATACTCACATACACATAACTCAGGGAGACCTTGCTTCAAATTTTACACTGCAGAACACGGAACATTCTTTACAAAAACCTCCATTCTTGCTTATAATAACACCAGGTGATTTTTCCTTTTTACCATCATATACATAACATTTAAATATTTTCTTTATAAATATTCTAGAGCAAACAGAATGTGTTTTGTTGCAGTGGTGGCCCACATCTGTACAAAGCAATGTAAGCAACATATATATATAGGTATATATATATATATATATATATATATATATATATATATATATATATATATATATATAAAATGATTAAGAAAAAAGTGCAAAGAATAACAGTATTAAGAATTTTTTTTTTTTTTTTACAGTAATTATGGTTCAAGTGTGAATACCTATCAGGGATATATAATCCCAGATTTTAATTAAAGATTCAAAAAGAAGCCCACATACCAAGTTACTGCACAAGTATCAGTCCCTTAGTAACTTCCCTTCTCCCAAATCCAGCATTTCCAGTTTCTAAACTCTTCTCAAACAGAAAAAAAGTGGTAACAGTGTGTTCTTCCCTTTAAGTTTCCAAAACTCATCCAAGTTAATTAATCATTCATAGATTAAAACAAGACAGTAGGGAAGTCATTCATCATAACCGTCTTTTGCTAAAATTAAAGCAAAATGAAAGGCTTTTGGTAATACAAACAATTGATCAAGAATCAAATCAGCAACAGCAAACAGATCTTAAATTACAAGTGTGATTTAATACACTTTAAAATTAATCCCTGTTATCAGAGATAAGTTCAAAGTCTAAATCCTCTCCCAGGTTCAGTGCTGTGCAAGGGTTGGAATTTTAAATACTTATGATTTTATCACCTTTTCTAACAGAGAAAATGCTTCCTGTTAAAATTTGATTAACTTTCTATTATTTTAACTCTTGGTTTGTCTTATTTTGAACAAACAGAAACGCAATGTTCAGCATTTTTTAAGATGTACTTTTACTCTTAAGTCATTCAAATAATTACAGTTACTGATTTTACATCTCCAAGTTTCAAAAAAGCAGTTGAATTTCCCTTTAAATATATTACTAGATATTTTTTGGTGCATTTATATTGTTTTATTCTTACTTCAGGCACTGTAATTATTCACAATATTATAATGATTCTATGAGTAACCTACACAACAAGTATGAATGCTAAAATGGTTTCCAAGGTATTATTTGATTCTGTATATTATATTATGATTCAATACAAATGATTGGAAGAGAATTTTAAAGCCCTGCAGCACTTCTGCTTTGAGTAGTGTTAATATATTTTTTGGTCATGCTTAATATTTGATGCATCTTCTGAACTAGGAAGACAATAGACATCGGAAGTTGCAAATTTCCTCAAACTACATTCTACTCCAGCTCCAACTTATTTTGTTCAACATTAAATATTTTTTCTTTAATGAAACAAGTATATCTTAGGCTAATTTTTAAAAACAGAAATTTTGCTCTAAAATTAATAACACAGCTACAGGGAAATAACTTTTCAGTTTCAGCTTCACTAGAACTATGCAAAACTAAGTTAAAGTAGACTCAACAACTATTTTAATCACTTTGGGTTTTGTTTTTTTATTACCATGTTTTTAGAATGATACACTTTACATTCTAACAGACAGCTCAAACAAGGCTGAAAACTCCAGAACTGAAAAACCACCAGGCCACCTCCTGCACAACTGTAAGTAAGAGAGCAGCATTTTATTTGCCCCCATACATTCGCTCAATGTCTTTGAGGTAATGGTTCTTCAGTTCCTTCCTTTTCAGTTTGAAAGCATCAGTGACCAAACCAGTTTCAGGGGTCCAGGGCTCTGGGCTTAAGCGAACCTTGATTGGAGTTTCAAATCGCTCCAATTTCACTGAAATGAGAAAGGGGGGGGGGTAGGAAAGAGGGAAAGGGAGGGAGAGAGGGGAAAGGAGGGGGAAGAGTGACGAGGGTTGGGAAAATGGGGGCGAGTAGGAGAGAGAGAAACAATAAAACATGAATTTTGCAGGATTCACCTAGATGATACAGGTGATGAGACAAACTTAATGGTATGTTATAGTTAATTAATGATACCACCACCTTACAATTTCATTTTGTATTTCTCAAAGTACACATCAATTGTTTCAGTTGGATGGTTTTGGACTATGCAGTATTTTTTCCTAATATATATGTAGACACCCTCCTCTTCAGAGTCTTTCTATCTGTTGCGCCCTCTGCCTGGGATGGCCTTCCCCACTGTAGTTGCATGGCTCGCCTTCCTACCTCATCCAGGTGTCTGTTCAAATGCCACCGCCTCAGAGAGGACTCCCTTGACCACTCCTAACAAAACAGAAGTCCCTTTGTCTCTCTGTATCCTCTTATGCTATGTCTTCTTCAAAATACTTATCACCACCCCATATATTATATATTTATGTCACCTACTAGAATGTAAGCTCCATGAAAGCAGAAGCTTTGTTCTGTTCACTGCCATCCATAGGCTACACTGAACCCTCAAGAAACATACATATTTATTCATTCATTCTACAGAAAATTAGCCTCTAGACAACTGTTCTTCATAAGCTATATTCAAATAAGAATCAAAAGGGGGGTTGTGGGTTTCATACTCTTAAATGATATAAGAATTGATGCAGCACATATTGGATTTGAGTTAAGACAACACAACACATGTTGAAAGAAATGTAAGAAAATGGTGAAAATAAGGACATAGAAGCAATCCATACAGTACTCAATAATTTTAAATTCAATAAATTATATTCAGTGAAGTTACTTATTATTAATACAAGGTCATCCTTAAAATTCTGAAGGCCTACTAACAGTAATGTTAATCTACAGATGAGCTTTATTTTATATGCAATTATTTAAAATAGCAATTTCGAAGAAGCAAACATCTGCATGTTTTAAAACTACTGCTAAACAGCCTAGGTAACTTGAGAAACAACTTGGTTTCAGTGATAAGCACAAAGAACTCAAATTCAATGAAGTTTTTGTTCTAAGGCTAGTCTGAGTTTTACCAACGCTTGAGTGAATTAGCGAGTTTCTCATTAAAATAAGAGAAAAATATAAAGCTGAGTGTGAAAAGTAATCTTTCAAATTACTTAGAACCAACTTCCTAAAAGTAATGCCTAAAAAGGTAATAAAGGAATATAAAACTTGTTCAAATTAACCATATCTACTCTGATGATAGATTATAGCTCAGTTATACAGAGGTGTCTGAAATAAGGTCACATTTGGATCTCAAGGGAATAGTTAAATTCTCAAATATTGATCTGGCTCCAAAACCTTTTATTTCATATTACTTTACCTACTTACATAGGTCGTATTCCAGAAACACTGACAACCATGGGACAAAGCAGGCACATTATTTCAATTGCACACAAGCAAATTAAGCATTTTTTTTTTAATGCTGCATTAGAGGTTTCATAGTTTTGGAAACTCCTAAACATTATCTAGAACCACAAGCTGTAGAGAGCAACGGGCAATCACACAGTTTCCTATAAATTAAATAAATTTATAAATTGCAAACAAGTGAAAAAGATTAGGGGAAGAAAAAAACAAAAACAATTTTACACGTGGCATTTTATCAGAATTACCTAGGACATTATGAAATGTGACCTGCAGGTGGTAGCAAATGTCAATTTTTCTAGCCAATGATAGTTGTCAAATCACCCCAAAACCATCATTTTGCATTCTTAGGATACTACCTATACCTTGCACTTATATTTAAAACATGAAGAGGCCTGCTATGAACGATGTATGATTTCAGGCAGATTTAACTGAATACAATCAAAACTATTTTATACTTTTTGGCCTAAGTCTCTGAAATTATAATTTGAAGCAAAAGGTTAGTAAAATAAATCTTCTGTGGCACAGACGAGCTTATGAGTTATTTAGATTTAGCTCATGATTAGTGTTCATTATCCAAATCATGAATTGTTTGATTTCACGCCTCAATCCAAGCACAGGAAAGTTATGTAGGCCTAGTGGGTCCTAGAATTTTATTCCATTTTCCAGCCTGAAAAACTTTCCCCACTGTTGCTTTTACACAGGTGAATATTCAATGACAAATTATTCAAGTCACATTCTGCTCCATTAGTACGTTCAGAGAGTGACTAAGAGTAACAGCCTATTGGCTGAAATACTTTTTAAAATACTACATTTAAAGAAAAAAATGAGGATTTGTATCAAAGAAAATTCTGGAAGCCTGATGATATTAACATTAAAAAGTGTGATATGTCAATAATACTATAATTAACAAAACCAACTTTAAGAAAAAAATTAAGCTACTGTCTTTGTGCTTATACAGTAACTTACTTTGCAGATTATGTTAATAGGTAACTGCTATTTAAGACTTTACAGTGACCAGAGTTAACTAGAAGAATGTTCTTCTTGGGGAAAATAGTTTTTCAACTTGAACTTGCTAACAAATGTTACAAACTATATTTTTTAACCAAAATGGAACCCAAGTAGTTAATTTAAAAAATAAATAATAGGGCTTCCCTGGTGGCGCAGTGGTTGAGAATCTGCCTGCTAATGCAGGGGACACGGGTTCGAGCCCTGGTCTGGGAAGATCCCACATGCCGCGGAGCAACTAGGCCCGTGAGCCACAACTACTGAACCTGCGCGTCTGGAGGCTGTGCTCCGCAACAAGAGAGGCCGCGATAGTGAGAGGCCCGCGCACCGCGATGAAGAGTGGCCCCCGCTTGCCGCAACTAGAGGAAGCCCTCGCACAGAAACGAAGACCCAACACAGCCAAAAAAATAAATAAATAAATAATAATTAAAGGTGCTAATAATTTGAAAAAATTTAAAAAAAATAATAGTAGCCTAGTTAGGGAAATAGGTGTGCTCATGTATCTCTGACAGGAGTATAAACTAGTCCAGTTTTTCTGGGGGAAGACGGAGTTATTTGGCAACATAAGGGAAAAAAGCTTTTAAAATATACATTTTTCTTGACTCAGAAATTCCATTTCTAAGAATCCATATTAAGAAA
Organism: Balaenoptera ricei; assembly: GCF_028023285.1. Taxonomy (NCBI): domain Eukaryota; kingdom Metazoa; phylum Chordata; class Mammalia; order Artiodactyla; family Balaenopteridae; genus Balaenoptera; species Balaenoptera ricei. The sequence continues at coordinate 98,835,147 of NC_082660.1, forward strand.
ATAATTACATAAGAAAATTAATTAGATTAAAACAAATATATTCTATTTGTTTACAGTGGAGGGAAAAAGTCTAACAATAAGGACTTAAGTGGACACTCCTATACTGGAATACTATTTAGCTAAAAAAAAATGGTAATTCAATTCTATATCTACTGACTTAGAAGAAAGTCGATGACGTTGGTAAGTTAAATATATATAACAGAACGTAATGTCACCACCCAAAGGTAACTACTATCAAGTGATTTTTACTTCCTCCTTTAAATTTTCTGTATTGTCCAGTACTTTATAATGAATATAGGTACCTGTAATCAGAAAAATGATATTTTCATTTCTTAGGAGGGAAAGCAATAGGTTAAAACTAGGTTAATAGCTTCCAATTAAACATGAAGAGTACACAGTTTCTCTCTGCTCCCCTGGAAAATAAACAGTTTAAAAATAACTTTTTAGGGTTTCCCTGGTGGCGCAGTGGTTGAGAATCTGCCTGCCAATGCAGGGGACACGGGTTCGAGCCCTGGTCTGGGAGGATCCCACATGCCGCAGAGCAACTGGGCCCGTGAGCCACAACTGCTGAGCCTGCGCGTCTGGAGCCTGTGCTCTGCAACAAGAGAGGCTGCGATAGTGAGAGGCCCGTGCACCGCGATGAGGAGTGGCCCCCGATCGCCGCAACTAGAGAAAGCCCTCACACAGAAACGAAGACCCAACACAGCAAAAATAAATAAATAAATAAATAAATTTACAAAAATTTCCTACCAAAATTCCAAAAAATAATAATAATAATTTTTTAAATTAAAAAGGTATTAACCACAAAGAAAAAATAGAAATGAGAAAAAGAGGACACTGGGTGAGAAGGCCCAACGAAATCTTAGAAGACCAAAAGCAAACAGGCCAGCAGTAACTGACTGGGAGCCAAGAGAGCTAAAAGCTAACTGCCCACATCGAAGAACGCCAACAAGAGGCAAACCAATCTCCCGAGCCCGTAGACAGAAGCTGAGGGACAGAAGACAGAGATGAGGGGCATGCTGAAAACAGCAGGGCTGGCCCTCATCTGTTCAGAGGACAGTTCTCCCTCATCCTGCTCTTCCCCAACCAGGCTGGAGACAGATTTACCTTTTGGAAAAACTGAACTAGAGAGACTCTGGACTCGGGACACTTACAATAGAGGGAGGGAGTAAGGCTGAAAACCTAAGGGTTCAGTGAGGGGAAGACCTACCCACCCCAGCCCCAGCCCCCTTCCAGTGCCCTTTTTTTTTTTGGCTACCAGAATATTGGCAGTCATGCTAATATCCCCCAGGTAAGAGACTGCAGAAGTCTCCTCTGGACAAGTGGAATGACTCAAGACACTAACATTTGAATAACTTTTCAGTGAAGCCCAGCAAGCTTTCCAAACAGCTTTTTAGAACCTCATTCTCAAATATGAATGGACAGACAAGGATCAGCAGATATATGCGAGGCTGACCAAAGCAAGCAGAAAGTGGAACTTGAAGGAAACAGAAACAATAACAGGAGAAGGAAACTTCATAAAAGGAATCCCTTCAACATCCTCAGAGGATGACTGCACCCATGAAAGAGCAACAGGATGCTATTAAAAGGACACTAAGAAAGCAGGAAAGAGCTCTTGAAAATTGAAATTCTGATTTTGGAAGTTGGAAGTTCAATAGACGGAGGCAATGATAAAGTTGAGGGATCTGCCAGAATATAAAACAAAAAGGACAAGATATAAAGAAGATGTGGCACATATATACAATGGAATATTACTCAGCCATAAAAGGAAACAAAATTGAGTTATTTGTAGTGAGGTGGCTGGACCTAGAGTCTGTCATACAGAGTGAAGTAAGTCAGAAAGAGAAAAACAAACACCGTATGCTAACGTATATATATGGAATTTTAAAAAGTGGTACAAATGAGCCTAGTGAGAGGGCAGGAATAAAGTCGCAGATGTAGAGAACAGACTTGAGGGCACAGGGTGGCAAGGGGAAGCTGGGACGAAGTGAGAGAGTAGCACTGACATATATACACTACCAAATGTAAAATGGATGGCTAGTGGGAAGCAGCCGCATAGCACAGGGAGATCAGCTCGGTGCTTTGTGACCACCTAGAAGGGTGGGATAGGGAGGGTGGGAGGGAGACACAAGAGGGAGGAGATATGGGGATATATGTATATGTATAACTGATTCACTTTGTTATAAAGCAGAAACTAACACACCATTGTAAAGCAATTATACTCCAATAAAGATGTAAAATAAATAAATAAATAAATTGCAATCCTCCCACCCCCAGCAAAAAAAAAAAAAAAAAAAAGGACAAGATAGATTACAAAAGAAAAAGAAGATAATAAGATTAGAGGATGAAAGTAGAAGGTCAACAACCATATAAAAGTAGTCCCAGATAAAAACATGAACACAAAACGTAGAGGGGAAAAGCAATGAAAGAAAAGCAAACAAACAACAAAAGGTAAATGGAGATTTCCCAGAACCAAAGGGCAGAGATCTCTAGATTGAAAGGGCCCACACCAAGTAAGTATACGCAATGGTAAATGATAAAACATTCACACCAGGGCACATTAGTATGAACTATCAGAACAAAGATGGACCATTCCAAACACAGACTAGATGACCACCTAGCAGGGATGCTGTGACATGCAATAAGAACTAGTTAGGTTATTCTACCATATAACATTTAAAGATCCTTCCAACATGGAAATTCATTATGTATATTTAAGAGGCAGGTTTTTTAAAACACAACATAGTAAATCGACTATACTCCAATAAAAATTTAAAACAAACAAACCAAACAGACATCTTGAAGAGTCTAATGCACAGGACCTCATTAAATAACTTTTAGGGACATCAACAGATAAGCCATTTCTTACTTACTGGTATTTGCAGCTTCTCTAATCTCTTTCAGTATTTCAGCTTCCATGGCAGGGTCATTGCAGATATCAACCCAAGTGCCTTCCACCCCTTTCTGTTGTGCCAGAAGCGTCAACCTTTGCTGATTAGGAACCACAAAACTTATCACATAGGACTGGTCACTAAAAAATTAGAAAATAAAACAAACTAGAAACTAAAACATTAAGAACAATTATTCATAAATTATTCAAAGAAATAGTACACATAATTCTGAATATATATTTCTCTTATTTGTTACAGCTTCATTAAGAAGTAATAAAGCCCATAGTACTGCCATAAAGACAGACACATAGATAGCCCAATGATATAGAGAGTCCAGAATAAACCCCTGCATATATGGTTAAATGATCTTCAACAAGGGTTCCACGACCACTCAATGGGGAAAGGACAGTCTCTTCAACAAGTGGTATTAAAAGAACTGGATATCCATATACAAAGGAATGAAGTTGGACCCCTACCTTATAGCACATACAAAAATTAACTCAGAATAGATCAGAGACCTAAATCTGTAAGAGCTAAAATTATAAAATGCCTAGAAGAAAACATAGGGGAAAAGATTCATGACACTGGATTTGGCAATGCTTTCTTAGATATGACACCAAAAGCACAGGAAAAAACAGAAAAATAGATGAAGAGTACAACAAAAATGAAAAATGTTCTGTGTATCAAAGGTCACAACAGAGTCTAAAAAGGCAATCTATGGAACTGGATAAAATATCTGCAAATCATATGTCTGATAAGGGGTTTATATCTAGAATGTATAAAGAATTCCTACAACTCAACAACAAAAACAATAACAAAATAACCCCATTAAAAATGGGCAGGGGGCTTCCCTGGTGGCACAGTGGTTGAGAATGTGCCTGCCAATGCAGGGGACACAGGTTCGAGCCCGGGTCTGGGAAGATCCCACATGCCGCGGAGCAACTAGGCCCATGAGCCACAACTACTGAGCCTGCGTGTCTGGAGCCTGTGCTCCGCAACAAGAGAGGCCGTGATAGTGAGAGGCCCGTGCACCGCGATGAAGAGTGGCCCCCACTTGCCACAACTAGAGAAAGCCCTCGCACAGAAACGAAGACCCAACACAGCCAAAAAAAAAAATTAATAAATAATAAATAAATTTAAAAAAAAACAAAACTGTAAGGAATTGGCTTAAAAAAAAAAATGGGCAAAGACCTGAAACCATAAAACTCCTAGAAGGAAACATAGGGGGAAGAAGCTCTTTTGACATAGGTTGTGGCAATGACTTACTGAATTTGACACCAAAAGCAAAGGCAACAAAATCAAAACTAAACAAGTGGGAGTATATAAAACTAAAAAGCTTCTGCACAGCAAAGGAAACCATCAACAAAATGAAAAGGCAACCTACAAAATAGGAGAAAGTATTTGAAAATCATATATGATAAGGGGTTAATATCCAAAACACATAAAGAGCTCATACTACTCAATAGCAAAAAAAAAAATCAATTAAAATATGGACAGGGGAACTGAATAGACATTTCTCCAAAGAAGACATACAGATGGCCAGCGGGTACATGAAAAGGTGCTCAATATTACCAGTTATCAGGGAAATGCAAATCAAAACCACAACAAGATATCACCTCACACCTGTTAAAATGGCTATTATCAAAAAGCCAAGAAACAACAAGTTTTGGTGAGGATGTGAAGAAAAGGGAAGGGAACCCTTGTGCACTGTTGGTGGGAATGCAAAGTGGTGCAGGCACTATGGAAAACAGTATGGAGACTCCTCAAAAAATTAAAAATGGAACTACCATATGATCCAGCAATCCAACTTCTTGGTATAAATCCAAAGGAAATGAAAACAGGATATCAAGGAGGTATCTGGTCCATGTTCATTGCTGCATTAATCCATAATAGCCAAGATATAGAGACAACCAAGTGTCCATCAACAAATGAATGGATAAGGAAGATGTGGTGTATATGTTCAATGGAATATTACTGAGCCATGAGAAAGAGATTCTGCCATTTGCGATAAAATTGATGAACCTGGAAGGCATCATGCTAAGTGTACCAAACCAGACACAGAAAGACAAGAACTGCATGGTATTGCTTAAATGTGGAATCTTAAAAAAAAAAAAAAAAAGTCAAACTCATAGAAACAGAGAGTAGAAAAGTGGTCACTAGGGGCTGGGGGTGGAGGCTGATAAAAGGGTACAAACTTTTAGCTATAAGATGAATAGGGTCTGATGATCTAATGTGTAACATGGTGATTACAGCTGATAACACTGTATTGTATAATCAAAAATAAGAGGGAAAAAAATTTTAATGAGCGAAGGACTTGATTAGACATTTCTCCAGAGGTGATATACAAACGGCCAAACAAGCAGATGAAAAGATGCTCAAACATCACTAATCCTTGGGGGCAAGATATCCCCTCAAACTCATTACCGTGACTACTATAAAAAAATTTTTTTAAAGTAGAAACAAATGTTACTGAGGATGTGGAGAAAGTAAAACCCTTGTACACTGTTGATGGGAAGGAAAAAAAATAGTGCTGCCATAATGGAAAGAGTATGGCAGTTCCTCAAAAAATAAAAATAGAACTACCATATGATCCAGCAATCCCACATCTGGGTATATATCCAAAAGAATTGAAAGCAGGATCTTCAAGAGATATTTGAATATCCATGTTCATAGCAGTATCATTCACAATAGTCAAGAGGTAGAAGCAACCCAAGTTGTCCATTGATGGATGAATGACTAAACAAAATGTGGTCTATACATACAACGGAATATTATTCAGCCTTAAAAAGGAAGGAAATTCTGACACATGATACAATGTAGATGAATCCTGAGGCGCATTCTGCTAAGTGAAATAGCCAGTCACAAAAAGACAAACACTGTATGATTCTATTTATTCAAGGTATCTAGAGGAGTCAAATTCACAGAAACAGAAAGTAGAATGGTGGTGGCCAGGGGCTGGGTGGGGGGAGGGGAAATGGGGAGTGGTTTAATGGATATTGAGTTTCATTTTTGCAAGTTGAAAAGTTCTGGAGATTGGTTGTACAACAGTGTGAATATACTTAACCCTAGTGAACTGTACACTTAGGATGGTTAAGATGGTAAATTTAGGTTTTGTGTTTTTTATAATTAAATTTTTTAAAGGGAGTAATAAAGCCCAGAAAAATAAACCATATTAACACATAAAGAAAGAAAACGGTTCAATCTCTCAGGTTTTTTAATTTAGAAAACTTGTACTAGCTGTGTTACCCTCTTGGGAAAATTACCTATGCTAAGTTTCAGTTGTTATGGATGTTAAATGAAATAACTGTTGTGGCATAGCTAAGTATTTAGCAAGACATAGTAGGTGGTCCAGTAAATAGTTAAAATGTCTGGATTATCTCAAATGACCTTTAAACTGTTGAATTCAAGAACTTTCATAAATTTATAACATTCCCCAACTCTGAAAGTTTGATGTTTCCCTTATGATTATATCCATTTTTTCCCCATTATCCTTTTACTGTAAGTATATGAAACACAAATGCAACTTTAAAATTACCTTTTGGCAAAAGCACAGATGTTGTCAATAAGCGGACAGTTCTTCAGTGCAGCTTCTACTTTCCCAAGAGATACATATTCCCCTGCTTGTAACTTCACCAGATCTTTCTTACGATCTGAAAGTCATGAAGCATGTTATGTTATCCATAGTACATTTATTAAGGTATGTCCAATTCTGATTTTCTTTCAGTCTCATCACCTTAATCTTTATCTATAAAGATACTTCTTTTAAAATCTTGTTATATCTAATGTTTGCCCATACACATCAGTTAAAAAGAAAATGTCTAGTTAAAGAAGTACTGGCTAAAATGTTATATCCTACACCAAAAGCTTTAATATCTTACTATAATGTTTAATATTATAATAATTTAACAGAAGGAACAAAGACTTTGGGGCATTAGATTTGAATGGTAGCTCTGCCCGTTACTAGCTATGTGATCCTAGACATGTCATTTGACCACTCCAACCCTCAAATTTTATCAGGGATAATGATGCCTACCTCATACTGGCATGTAGCACAATGTCTGACATACAGAACACAGTCAATAAATGTTAATTCCCCATTTTCCGGATTTGTCATTATCTTGTTAAAATGACAGTGCACTAATAACACGCTGGCATAGGATGGCACATCATCAGGTTGCCTTATATCCTTTGTGTGAGTGCTGACTTGCCTACCTATAGGCTGGGAACCCAGTCTACATGCCACCAGAGCCAGCCTTTGATTCCAGCACAATTAAGGATCAAGGGGAAAAAGGCGGTGGTGGTGTAGGTGGGGGAGTTACTGGTTCTAGACTGAGCCATGTTTCCTGGGAATTTCGCTGGCAGATCAAACTTCTAGGCGAAGAACCAATTTTCCCAGGAAATCTCTAACTATATTCAGGTCACATATGGGTCCAGAGACAGACTTAAATGGACCACTAGAGATAATGACTGAGGAAATTTTATGGCTTGAAAAGGATCTGAATGGGACCCAACAGAGTGGTCCTTATCGGCTAGTCAAATTTTTAACTTTTGCCTGATTAAAATGAGTAGTGTAAGGGCTATTTTGGAGTAGCTCTGAACTTAGTCTCTTTCAGTAGGCTCAATAAGGGCAGTGCCAAGCCAACTGACATTCTCAGAAGAACAGATTAATGTTGAGGACTGATATTATAATTTTCTAAGAGTCCAGGCTAGTTAGAATCATATAAATGGCCACTAGGGAAAATAACATGTCCACAATGCTTCCTGGGTGGGGAGGTAAATGGTGAGGAAGGCCTAGAATAGGGTATGTTACAGTAGATGGTTATACGGAACCAAATATATCAATAGTTGACCAAAAGAAAACAAAACAAAGAAACAAACAAAGAAAACCTCTTCTGAGCAATTTTTGTTTTCTCACTGCCAACTGCTATTTTCCTGCCCACCCTCCCTACTCCAATGCTGCTTCTGCTACCACTTAGTAAGGTGCAGGCACTGCCCTGCTCTAAACATTTTACATGTATCAACTCATTTAATCCTAACAAAACCCCTACCAGGTCAGTATTGCTGTCCCTATTTCACAGATGGAGAAGCGCAGACCGAAGTCAAATAACTTTTCTAAAGTTTAAGCCAATGGAATCATCAACCCTATTAATGACTTGACCAATATTACCTTTCATATATGTGGAAGTTGCAAAAACTAAAGAAAAGCACAAAAAAGAGAATACACTGACCGATAATCTGTAAACACCCATCGGGATGGAATTCTCCAATATCACCAGTGCAAAACCACCTTTGGCCATTTTCGTCCACAGAATAATCCTCAGCTGTTTTCTCTTCATTTTTAAAATATCCCATGGAGATATTCTGTCCACCGATTACGATTTCACCTCTGGGGTTTGGCTTGTCATGAACTGTATAACCACCTGGATGTCATAAAAGCAAATTAGTTATTGTTCTAAAACAAATTTACTTGTATTAATTCTTAAAGATCCTTTGCTACTATTGTTCCCCTGATCAAATTTTACTTCACTTTACGGGAGCATATTAGTTAATATTTCCCAGGATCATAAAATTTCACACTTAGAACATCATTAAAGCTTAGGGTTCACAGAGTTCTGTTAAGATAAAATCACCCCCAAGAAGGGTAACACTTGAAGTTGTTAGAAGTAAATTATTAATATGTTGATATCAAATGTGTTTCAGATATACTCTAAGGAGGTTTTAATCAAAGAGCATAGGTAGTTATAAATTTAAAACTATTCGATATTTCAGCATGACAAAACCCACTGTACATAAAACATTAAACTCATTCTTATTATATAAAGCAAAGGTTCTTTCATAGCAAGGAAAACTCCAAATATGGACCCACTCTCCAAAACTGACATTAAAGCCCAGTACCAGAAAAATAATAATTAAAGGCAAAATTCTCCTTACCAAGTTTTACAATATACCTTGTTTCTCTGATTCCACTGCTTAATAAATAACCCATTTAGTAAAGCAATTTTGATGCTGATGCCCAATATACATAGACACACACTCCCTATATTTTTTAAGATTTTCATTCTAAAATCGGAAAGGCATTACCACGGGAGAAAGGAGGACTTATTCCCAACATGTAAAACGCTTGGGAATAAAATTGGCCTTTCAGTGTGGTATTTAAAAAGGAACGGTTGTTTGCTCATAGAGCACCACAGTAATGCACATAATAAAAAGTCACATAGGACAAACACTTTTTGAAACTTCGAATTTATGTCAGACAAAGCCCATTCATTTTCTTGGGTTCAAACAACCTAAGGGATGTGTCCTACAAGGTAACTGGTCCTTTAAAGGGTGAGTCTATGGCTCTTTACACACAACAATATTGTACTATATTCATCAGACTTGTTTAGAGACTAAAACTTAACTATCCCACCCACTAAAAAGGCAATTATGTAATGTAATAGAGATGCTAAATATCGCTATGGCAGCGATCACATTACAACATTTAAATGTATCAAATTAACATGCTGTACACCTTAAATTTACACAATGTTGTATGTCAAATATACTAAATTGAAAAATAAAAGAGGGACTTCCCTGGTGGCTCAGTGGTTAAGAATCTGCCTGCCAACGCAGGGCACACAGGTTTGATCCCTGGTCCGGGAAGATCCCACATGCCGCAGAGCAACTAAGCCCGTGCACCACAGCTACTGAGCCTGCGAGCCACAACTACTGAGCCCGCGTGCCACAACTACCGAAGCCCTCGCGCCTAGAGCCTGTGCTTCGCAACAAGAGAAGCCACCGCAATGAGACGCCCGCGCACCGCAATGAAGGGTTGCCCCCTCTCGTTGCAACTAGAGAAAGCCCGCACGCAGCAACGAAGACCCAAAGCAGCCAAAAATGAATAAATAAATAAATAAATTTTTAAAAAATAAAAGAAAATCTTAAGCTTTTTAATTACTCTTCCTTTATCTGGCATGGCTAGGCTATTAATTATTTTGCAGTTAATGAATATGTTTAATATTTTTCACAATTTCATCATAGGAAGACTGCTTTACTTTTGCAGATTATCACCAGTGTCTGTAAAGCACAGGTTTCCTCTAAGTGGCTCGCCTTCTGCAGTTACTTATAAAAATTAAACTATACAAATAGCTGGACAATTGATTCTCAACTATAAAAATGTTTGCTGGGGGCGATTGGGATTGACATGTATACACTGATTTGTATAAAATTGATGACTAATAAGAACCTGCAGTATAAAAAAACAAACAAAAACAACAACTAATACTAAACTTTCTTTGGGTTATTTGTATGGAAATATGTTAATATAAATGTTTCAGACATTATATGAAATTTCTAAAAATCTTATATGTTCTGGTATAATGTTATAAGTCATAATTCTAGTTATTACTTTAAAATGTATATCTCAGAAATAACTAAATTTCCCTGTCAATTGCATTATTATGAACTTTCATCAAATCTTTAACCGTGGTCATTTTTAAGTCTTTTGGCATTTACAGACAGTTTTGGGTGTACTCTGATGCTTTTGCAAAAATGTTCCTATAAAAGGGTTTCATCTTCAAGGAATTCATGGAAAAGACTCTGACAAGTACTGGTTTCTGGTAACTGACTGTACTGCTGAACTGAATGAATAAGCATTTTCAGAACTCTAATGGAAAACTGATGAACTCATAAAAGTGCTAACAAAAGATCAAGATGAAAAAAAATTAATTACATGGGACTGAGTGAACTGATGAGGATGATTATAATTTTTGTGACTTTCTGTTTGAATAAAAAAAAAATCCCACAAGGACTCAGAGGCAAAAAATATACAAATCAATCTTCACTGCAAAGTAAAGGACCTGTTACAGTGGAGGATTACTGGACTGAATGTCAATACTATGACATAGTATGAGTGTGTTTCGTGTTTGGTAATTGCAATCATTGTTGCTTTTGTTGTGGTCATCCATTTACAATGCTTGGTGTCAGTTTATTTATCTCTTGTAAAAATAAAATACAGTGTGTGTGTGTGAAAAAAAAAAAAAACAAAGCTGGAAAATTCCAAAATACTTGAAGGTTAAATTGTTCTATTCTAAGCAATACATGGATCTTGCTGTCTGTATGTGAACTGAATAACATGCACAGTGACCAAGCAAAAAAAAAAAAAAAAAAAAGAAATACAAATTATCAGGTCTCCTCAGATCTACTGAATGAGTCTTTCTGGAGGCAGGGTCCAGGAATTTGTATTTTATCAGCTTTCTAGATGATTCTCATGCATGCTAAAGAGTAGGAACCACTCTTCTATATGCCAGGTTCTGTGAAAATCTGTCCCCATTGCTACATTCTCTGTGAGGTTGTAAGGCCATATGGATAAGATAGGGAGTAAAGAAGGTAGTTTTTGAAAAGCCAGTAAAAAACTACTTAATATTGTTTACATAATGCTGTTTGTTAACTTCCTCTTTTCACTTAGTTGTTTGGAATAGCAAATTTTCTAAGTGAGTTTAAGGTGCACTGGTGAATTAAATGCAAAACCTGGATTAAGGTTGAGATTTTCTTACTCCTTGTTCAGACCCAATCCATTCTTTTTATTTTCCTCCACAAGGTTCCCATTTGCCTCTTGAGTAATCCAGTGGAACTGTTTTTTCCTTACTAAACTTCAGGATGTACCAGGAGTCAGGTCCAGGAAAATGTCTTCAAAATAATTCTCTCCTTGGTATCTTTTCTGATATAAGATCTTGCCAAGAGCTTGTTCTCCACTGCAAAATCATATGGTGATTCACTGTTTACCAAAAGTTTGATTGAGCCAAACCAGGGATGTGATTTAGGAGACAGCAAAGTATGGTAGAAAGTGCATCAGTTTTAGTGTCAAACAGTTCTAGGTGTGATTCATGGTCTGCCACTTACTAGCTATGCAATTAATGTCTCTGAATTTCAATTTCCTTGGCCATTGAATGTGCTGTGTGTTAAGTAATTCTTAATTCACTTGTTTGTCAGTCTATGGGTTTATTTGTATATGCCTATCTCACTACAAACAGCTGATGAAGTTAATGAAATAATTCACATCAAGTGTCTAGTCCTTTGCCTGGAACCTATAAGATATTTAATAAAAGTTAACTCTCTCTTTTAAAAAAAAAATGTTTGCTGGGGTCAAGCGCTAAGAAGTTGGGGGGTGTGTGTGTGTGTGTGATTAGTCACTCTATCCCCTGAAAATATGGGGTTTCATTTCCCAGCCCAAACCTACTCACTAGCAAAATCTAGCTTCAGAAGATAGGATATACATCCTTCTCCAAATCCAGGGAATGCCCTGCTAAGAATTTTTTCCTCTTTACCATCGAGTATTCCCAAGTTCAGAATCATCATGCCTAGATTCTAGAGATTTCCCTTTCCTCTTGGGAACCTAACAATGTTACTGAAGAAAAAGAAAGCACAGGGAACAAGCAACAGCAAAGACTCGCTACCGCAGACAACCTAATGCTTTTTAAAAATGGAAGTCTAGAGGCTCATGGTAGTTTTTAGCATATCTAGAAACACTAGAGCTTGTCATAAAATGCTTACCTTCCTGCCAGTCTTTTAGCTTAATTTCACAGCAAATAAGAGGGGCTCCAACTCTGCCCGTAGTATAGTCAGTAACTATAAGGGAAAGAGCAACAAAGATATTAATTAGTGTAACACATTTCAGACTCCCACTAATGTGATTACAGGAATATTAAAGTTGGAGCCAGATTCTGAAAGATGACAAAAGAAGAGGCCATGGTGAGAGGAATGCAAAGCGTGACCATTTTTCAATAATTCAGCTTTATTTATTTATTTATTTATTTATTTTTGGCCGCACCGCACAATGTGCGGGATCTTAGTTCCCTGACCAGGGATCGAACACGTGCCTCCTGAAGTGGAAACATGGAGTCTTAACCACTGGACCGCCAGGGAAGTCCCTTCAGCTTCATTTTAACAGTGCAATTGATTTCAATGTTGGTACATCATTTTGGCTTCTCATGGCTACATTTCGGATAATCAAGTATAAAAATCTGTTAAGGGAGGAGAGCTGGCTCCACCATTACCTACATAGGATTCTGGTAAGACAGATTTTGATTGGAAGTCCTCCTCTACAACTCACTGACTGGATGTATAAATTGGACAAGTTACTTAACTTCTCTAAACCTCCATTTCCTCATCTATATAAAAGGGGATAATAACAGAACCCATTTCATATAGGGATATGCTGTGAGGGTTAAATGAGATGATTCGTGGACAGTGCTTAACACTTCTTGGCAAAAACCAAAGTGTTCAATAAATGTTAGCAGCTATTATCCAACATGATGATGATGATGATATTATCCTTTTGTAGTTTGTGATTATTGCTTGCAGTAATCAAGTATTTATGGACAACCTATTATGTACCTAGCATTATATTAAACATTGTGAGGAAAACACATTAAAGGTAAGGAGACACTGCCCTCAATGAGCTTACAAACAAACTACCTGGAGAGAAAAGCACGTGAAATAATTTAGAGCACTTTTAAATACTAAATTGAATGGTACTGATGGTGAGAACAATAGCACCTTGGAGATTAGAAAGATCAATGTAAGATGAAATGTCTGGGAAACACTTAATTGAAGAGTTGCACATGAGAAGATGGCTGTGACCAGATGGCAAAAGGGGCATTGCAAGAGAAGGGAACAGAAAATACAAGAGAGAGTAAGAAGATTGGCTTATTTGGAAACAAGAATCCTGGTGTGTACACAGGTGGCAAATAATGATGAAGAGGTACAATGGTGCCAGGTTAGAGACATCTTGAAAGCTACGTTCACCAGGTATGAAGCAGTGTTTGAGGTGGATGTGTCTAACAGAAGAATAGAGGATGAATCAGAAGTAATATAATAGAGGCAGACACAGCAGCTGAAAGGCTGTTACCACAGGGCAGTGTGAAGTAATAAAAGGTTAGATGCCAAAGGTGGCAGGCAGTGGAGGGAGCAATCCAATGAAAAAGTGGGAAGATCTGGTGAAAGTTAAAGATATTAAAAATAAACAATCAAATGACTTCAAAGCTAATGCCCTGAATGATTTTAAGGATGGTAATAACACTGTCAAACAATTTGGCAATGGAAAGATGGTTTTGGATAATGGCATTGACTTTGGACATAAGTTTAAAGTGAAAGTGAGATAGTAAAAAAATTACTATACCCCATTGTTTCACAACCTAGGGTGATTTGCCCCTTAAGGGATATTTGGTAACATCTAAAGATATAATTCATTGTCATATTATCTGGCAGCTATCTAGTGGCTAAACATCCTACAATGTGCAGGAGAGCTCACAACAATAAAGAATTATCTGGTTCAAAATTTCAGCAGTGCTGAAGTTGAGAAACCCTGCTATAGGCTGTTGAAAACAACAGAAAGCAAACAAGAAGTCAGGGCAGGAATACAGATTCGAGAGGGAGCACAAAAGTGATACCTTATTCCAAGAGTGCAGTTCTCCGAGGAAGTGATCATTTAGAGAAAGAAGATTACAAGACCAGGGTGACAGAACTTTCAGGACTGACAATGTGTCCTAAGTATTTACGAGGCTTAAAAATAAAGGGTACACATGACTCAACTACAAGTTTCTAAAACTAAAATATGTAGATTTTCATTGAATCTGATATTACTTAAGAGGCATAAAGTTACCATGGTTCCCAAAGGCAATGCAAATTGGCCTTACCAGTAGCAATTAACATAATTATTTGCCACATTAAAAATGCTTACCGAAAAAAACCACAGTTACAGAAAGATAGACAAGATGAAAAGGCAGAGGGCTATGTACCAGATGAAGGAACAAGAAAAAAAACCAGAAAAACAACTAAATGAAGTGGAGATAGGCAACCTTCCAGAAAAAGAATTCAGAATAATGATAGTGAAGATGATCCAGGACCTCGGAATAAGAATGGAGGCAAAGACTGAGAAGATGCAAGAAATGATTAACAAAGACCTAGAAGAATTAAAGAACAAACAAACAGAGATGACCAATACAATAACTGAAATGAAAACTACACTAGAAGGAATCAATAGCAGAATAACTGAGGCAGAAGAACGGATAAGTGACCTGGAAGACAGAATGGTGGAATTCACTGCTGCGGAACAGACTAAAGAAAAAAGAATGAAAAGAAATGAAGACAGCTTAAGAGTCCTCTGGGACAACATTAAATGCAACAACATTCGCATTATAGGGGTCCCAGAAGGTGAAGAGAGAGAGAAAGGACCAGAGAAAATATTTGAAGAGATTATAGTGGAAAACTTCCCTAACATGGGAAAGGAAATAGCCACCCAAGTCCAGGAAGCGCAGCGAGTCCCATACAGGATAAACCCAAGGAGAAACACGCCAAGACACATAGTAATCAAAGTGGCAAAAATTAAAGACAAAGAAAAATTATTGAAAGCAGCAAGGGAAAAATGACAAATAACATACAAGGGAACTCCCATAAGGTTAACAGCTGATTTCTCAGCAGAAACTCTGCAAGCCAGAAGGGAGTGGCATGATATACTTAAAGTGATGAAAGGGAAGAACCTACAACCAAGATTACTCTACCCGGCAAGGATCTCATTTAGATTTGATGGAGAAATCAAAAGCTTTACAGACAAGCAAAAGCTAAGAGAATTCAGCACCACCAAACCAGCTCTACAACAAATGCTAAAGGAATTTCTCTAAGTGGGAAACACAAGAGAAGAAAAGGACCTACAAAAACAAACCCAAAACAATTAAGAAAATGGTCATAGGAACATACATATCGATAATTACCTTAAATGTGAATGGATTAAATGCCCCAACCAAAAGACACAGACTGGCTGAATGGATACAAAAACAAGACCCATATATATGCTGTCTACAAGAGACCCACTTTAGACCTAGGGACACGTACAGACTGAAAGTGAGGGGATGGAAAAAGATATTCCATGCAAATGGAAATCAAAAGAAAGCTGGAGTAGCTATACTCATATCAGATAAAATAGACTTTAAAATAAAGAATGTTACAAGAGACAAGGAAGGACACTACATAATGATCAAGGGATCAATCCAAGAAGAAGATATAACAATTATAAATATATATGCACCCAACATAGGAGCACCTCAATACATAAGGCAACTGCTAACAGCTATAAAAGAGGAAATTGACAGTAACACAATCATAGTGGGAGACTTTAACACCTCACTTACATCAATGGACAGATCATCCAAAATGAAAATAAATAAGGAAACAGAAGCTTTAAATGACACAATAGACCAGATAGATTTAATTGATATATATAGGACATTCCATCCAAAAACAGCAGATTACACGTTCTTCTCAAGTGCGCACGGAACATTCTCCAGGATAGATCACATCTTGGGTCACAAATCAAGCCTCAGTAAATTTAAGAAAATTGAAATCATATCAAGCATCTTTTCTGACCACAACGCTGTGAGATTAGAAATGAATTACAGGGAAAAAAACGTAAAAAAGACAAACACATGGAGGCTAAACAATACGTTACTAAATAACCAAGAGATCACTGAAGAAATCAAAGAGGAAATCAAAAAATACCTAGAGACAAATGACAATGAAAACACGACGACCCAAAACCTATGGGATGCAGCGAAAGCAGTTCTAAGAGGGAAGTTTATAGCTATACAAGCCTACCTAAAGAAACAAGAAAAATCTCAAGTAAACAATCTAACCTTACACCTAAAGAAACCAGAGAAAGAAGAACAAAAAAAGCCCCAAAGTTAGCAGAAGGAAAGAAATCATAAAGATCAGAGAAGAAATAAATAAAATAGAAACAAAGAAAACAATAGCAAAGATCAATAAAACTAAAAGTTGGTTCTTTGAGAAGATAAACAAAATTGATAAGCCATTAGCCAGACTCATCAAGAAAAAGAGGGAGAGGACTCAAAGCAATAAAATTAGAAATGAAAAAGGAGAAGTTACAACAGACACGGCAGAAATACAAAGCATCCTAAGAGACTACTACAAGCAACTTTATGCCAATAAAATGGACAACCTGGAAGAAATGGACAAATTTTTAGAAAGGTATAACCTTCCAAGACTGAACCAGGAAGAAACAGAAAATATGAACAGACCAATCACAAGTAATGAAATTGAAACTGTGATTAAAAATCTTCCAACAAACAAAAGTCCAAGACCAGATGGCTTCACAGGTGAATTCTATCAAACATTTAGAGCTAACACCTATCGTTCTCAAACTCCTCCAAAAAACTGCAGAGGAAGGAACACTCCCAAACTCATTCTATGAGGCCACCATCACCCTGATACCAAAACCAGACAAAGACACTACAAAAAAAGAAAATTACAGACCAATATCACTGATGAATATAGATGCAAAAATCCTCAACAAAATACTAGCAAACAGAATCCAACAACACATTAAAAGGATCATACACCACGATCAAGTGGGATTTATCCCAGGGATGCAAGGATTCTTCAATATACGCAAATCAATCAATGTGATACACCATATTAACAAATTGAAGAATAAACACCATATGATCATCTCAATAGATGCAGAAAAAGCTTTCAACAAAATTCAACACCCATTTATGATAAAAACTCTCCAGAAAGTGGGCATAGAGGGAACCTACCTCAACATAATAAAGGCCATATATGACAAACCCACAGCAAACATCATTCTCAATGGTGAAAAACTGAAAGCATTTCCTCTAAGATCAGGAACGAGACAAGGATGTCCACTCTCACCACTATTATTCAACATAGTTCTGGAAGTCCTAGCCACGGCAATCAGAGAAGAAAAAGAAATAAAAGGAATACAAATTGGAAAAGAAGAAGTAAAACTGTCACTGTTTGCGGATGACATGATACTATACATAGAGAATCCTAAAACTGCCACCAGAAAACTGCTAGAGCTAATTAATGAATATGGTAAAGTTGCAGGATACAAAATTAATGCACAGAAATCTCTTGCATTCCTATACACTAATGATGAAAAATCTGAAAGAGAAATTATGGAAACACTCCCATTTACCATTGCAACAAAAAGAATAAAATACCTAGGAATAAACCTACCTAGGGAGACAAAAGACCTGTATACAGAAAACTATAAGACACTGATGAAAGAAATTAAAGATGATACCAACAGATGGAGAGATATACCATGTTCTTGCATTGGAAGAAACAACATTGTGAAAATGACTATACTACCCAAAGCAATCTACAGATTCAATGCAATCCCTATCAAATTACCAATGGCATTTTTTACGGAGCTAGAACAAATCATCTTAAAATTTGTATGGAGACACAAAAGACCCCGAATAGCCAAAGCAGTCTTGAGGGAAAAAAATGGAGCTGGAGGAATCAGACTCCCTGACTTCAGACTATACTACAAAGCTACAGTAATCAAGACAATATGGTACTGGCACAAAAACAGAAACATAGATCAATGGAACAAGATAGAAAGCCCAGAGATTAACCCACGCACCTATGGTCAACTAATCTGTGACAAAGGAGGCAAGGATATACAATGGAGAAAAGACAGCCTCTTCAATAAGTGGTGCTGGGAAAACTGGACACCTACATGTAAAAGAATGAAATTAGAATACTCCCTAACACCATACACAAAAATAAACTCAAAATGGATTCGAGACCTAAATGTAAGACTGGACACTATAAAACTCTTAGAGGAAAACATAGGAAGAACACTCTTTGACATAAATCACAGCAAGATCTTTTTTGATCCACCTCCTAGAGTAATGGAAATAAAAACAAAAATAAACAAATGGGACGTAATGAAACTTCAAAGCTTTTGCACAGCAAAGGAAACCATAAACAAGACGAAAAGACAACCCTCAGAATGGGAGAAAATATTTGCAAACGAATCAACGGACAAAGGATTAATCTCCAAAATATATAAACAGCTCATTCAGCTCAATATTAAAGAAACAAACACCCCAATCCAAAAATGGGCAGAAGACCTAAATAGACATTTCTCCAAAGAAGACATACAGACGGCCACGAAGCACATGAAAAGATGCTCAACATCACTAATTATTAGAGAAATGCAAATCAAAACTACAATGAGGTATCACCTCACTCCTGTTAGAATGAGCATCATCAGAAAATCAACAAACAACAAATGCTGGAGAGGGTGTGGAGAAAAGGGAACCCTCTTACACTGTTGGTGGGAATGTAAATTGATACAGCCACTATGGAGAACAATATGGAGGTTCCTTAAAAAACTAAAAATAGAATTACCATATGACCCAGCAATCCCACTACTGGGCATATACCCAGAGAAAACCGTAATTCAAAAAGACACATGCACCCGAATGTTCATTGCAGCACTATTTACAATAGCCAGGTCATGGAAGCAACCTAAATGCCCATCAACAGACGAATGGATAAAGAAGATGTGGTACATATATACAATGGAATATTACTCAGCCATAAAAAGGAACGAAATTGAGTCATTTGTTGAGAAGTGGATGGATCTAGAGACTGTCATACAGAGTGAAGTAAGTCAGAAAGAGAAAAACAAATATCGTATATTAATGCATGTATGTGGAACCTAGAAAAATGGTACAGATGAGCCGGTTTGCAGGGCAGAAGTTGAGACACAGATGTAGAGAATGGACATATGGACACCAAGGGGGGAAAACTGCAGTGGGGTGGGGATGGTGGTGTGCTGAATTGGGCGATTGGGATTGACATGTATACACTGATGTGTATAAAATTGATGCCTAATAAGAACCTGCAGTATAAAACAACAAACAAACAAAAAAAATGCTCACCTTCAGTAACTGTGCCAGCACCACACGATTCTGTCAGTCCATAACCCTGACCAACCGGGCAGCAGAAGCAGACATTCATGAATCGTTGTGTCTGCGGAGACAGGGGTGCTCCACCAGACAGCATCATACGGACATTCCCTCCTAGCAAAGCCTTCACCTTTTTAAACAGTATCCTTGATAAAAGGGGTGATAAATGATTTTAATATATGCACAGATTATTCTTGGTGACACACTAATTTATAGGCTCTGGAAAAGATTTCTCAACGTTGGTTGAACACCTATATTTCAGGACCATTGTGATAATGAGACGTGAACAAAGCAACAACTAGTAACACATTGAAAAAAATGCCAGAAAAACTCTTAAAAAGGCAAAAAGAAAAATGTATGGTGTCAGGAAACTACTTTGACACACAGTAAATGAAAGAAAAGGATGATGTCAAAGGAAAAAATGTAAAGTTACCTTTGGAACATTTAGTCATCTATCTTATTTCCCTTCCAATGAAAAATGCTTCCCCATCTCAACTCCCCAGCACCACATTTAAAATGACCGTTATATTCATACACTTAATATGCTATTTCATGAATACAATAAATCAGAAACCTTCACGCCAAATAAATCTTGAAAATCACTTTTTTGAGTTAGAAATGGCATTTTTTAAACTCAATTGTCTTGACACAAAAGTCTACTCTAGTTTTTCTTCATGAGACCAAATATTATAATTAAATCTTAAATATGTACTCAATTATTAACATTTGTTAATTTGCCAAGATCAGAGTTCAAGGTCCTCTGCTTGCTATACAACCAATGAGGCTTAGAAGTGAATAAAAGAGAAATTCAACGTTATGATCATGGTGGTGATGCTCAAACTAAATTAACTTGTCAGTTACTTACTCATCTTCCAGATGTAAAAACACAAAAAGATTTAAAGGCTCAAACTACAGAGTCTATGAGATATACTTACAGATTGCAAAGCGGTGCATCATACCCCTTTTTGATCTGTTCCAATTTGTAATCATACCCTATCTTGAACAGAGTTTTCTGGATATAATTCATCTCTTGGACTTTGCTCATAACATTCTTATAAATTCTATCCATGATTTCCTAAAAGGCAAGCAACATATTAAATAATCTGAAAAGAACTACACCAACACTGAGACAGTCCTAGTCGAAAATACCTTATTTACAATATCTTAGGTAAAAGTCTTTAGTAGAATGGAAATATTTATTATATTGTAGGATTAATTTCACTAACTTGTTCACTATTTCAAAAACACTAAGGACAAGTATACGGGTTTCTTCAGTTCTACACACTAAGTTTATCTAAAATTTTTTAAACATTGACTGGAGAATAAATAGTTCATTCACCTATCACATAAAGATAATTTTTTTTAATTCTTTTCTTCAAATATATTCACTTATTCTCAAATAGCACTAAAACATCCAACTATGTTGAATCTAATCCTGATGTTTTTCTTACTACTACCCTGTGACTCTTACAGCCTGGCAGAGAGTTTTACAGTTTCTTAAAATTCTTATGTCCCTATAATTTAGGCATGTCTATTCCATTTTAATAGAAGCTACGATAACAACAAAAAAAATAGGATTCTTGTTCACAGCTCCTTGGAAAATTAGAAGTAGGACTAGGTTTGGGATATACTGACTCCCAAGCTAATACATGCAAAACAGAAAACAAAAAAAAACCCAAACAAACCAATAAAAGCCCCAACTATCACTAAATGATGTTTTCTTGGCATTACTTAGCACAAATTAACAAGAGTTATTGCATAAAGCACACCTATTTATAAACACCTAGTTTTAAATATTTAAAATAGCAATTAATGTAAATTCAGTTGTGCTATAATGAATAACTCTATGGATGGCTCTTTCAATATTAGAACAGAGCCATTCACAAATGAGGACAGCAGAACCAGCCCTTGCATTATGCTAAGTGAAATAAGTCAGACAGAAAAAGACAAATACTACGTGATCTCACTTACATGCAAAACCTAAAAAAGTTGAATTCATAGCAACAGAGAGTAAATTGGTGGTTGTCCGGGTCTAGGGGGCGGGGGAAATGGGGAGATGTTGGTCAAAGGGTACAAGCTTCCAGGTGAATAAGTCTAGAGATCTAATGTACAGCATGGTGACTACAGTTAACAAGACTGTATTGTATACTTGAAAGTTGGTAAAACAATAGATCTTAAATGTTCTCATCATAAACACACAAATAGTAACTATGCGAGGTGATAAATGTGTTGATTAACATTACTGTGGTAATCATTCCACAATACATATGTATATCAAATCATCACACTGTACACCTTAAACTGACACAATGCTATGTATCAATTATATGTCAGTACAGCTGGGGGGGTGCATGGTACAATGTTGTTTTCTACATTTCCACAAAAGGTATCACTGTTGGATAACTGAAATCTTTGTTTATATCTGTGACTGAGAAATCCCAGAAGTTCCCTAAAATCATTTCAACATCCTATAACTATCCTGCTTTAAAAAGTGTATGGAAACCAGACAAAGATGTCACAAAGAAAGAAACCTACAGGCCAATATCACTGATGAACACAGATGCAAAACTCCTCAACAAAATACTAGCAAACAATCCAACAGCACATTAAAAGGATCATACACCATGATCAAGTGGGATTTATCCCAGGAATGCAAGGATTCTTCACTATACAGAAATCAATCAATGTGATGCACCACATTAAGAAACTGAAGAAGAAAAACCATATGATCAACTCAATAGATGCAGAGAAAGCTTTCGACAAAATTCAACACCCATTTATGATAAAAACCCTCCAGAGGGCAGGCATAGAGGGAACCTACCTCAACATAATAAAGGCCATATATCACAAACCCACAGCCAACATCCTTCTCAATGGTGAAAAACTGAAACCATTGCCTCTAAGACCAGGAACAAGACAAGGGTGCCCACTCTCACCACTGTTATTCAACATAGTTTTGGAAGTTTTAGCCACAGCAATCAGAGAAGAAAAAGAAATAAAAGGAATCCAAATTGGAAAAGAAGACGTAAAGCTGTCACTGTTTGCAGATGACATGATACTATACATAGAGAATCCTAAACATGCTACCAGAAAACTACTAGAGCTAATCAACGAATTTGGTAAAGTAGCAGGATATAAAATTAATGCACAGAAATCTCTTGCATTCCTAAACACGAAGGATGAAAAATCTGAAAGAGAAATTAAGGAAACACTCCCATTTACCACTGCAACAAAAAGAATAAAATACCTAGGAATAAACCTACCTATGGAGACAAAAGACCTGTATGCAGAAAACTGTAAGACACTGATGAAAGAAATTAAAGATGATACAAACAGATGGAGACATATACCATGTTCTTGGATTGGAAGAATCAACATTGTGAAAATGACTATACTACCCAAAGCAATCTACAGATTCAGTGCAATCCCTATCAAACTACCAATGGCATTTTTCACAGAACTAGAACAAAAAATTTCACAATTTGTATGGAAACACAAAAGACCCCGAATAGCCAAAGGAATCTCGAGAAAGAAAAACGGAGCTGGAGGAATCAGGCTCCCAGACTTCAGACTATACTACAAGGCTACAGTCATCAAGAGAGTATGGTACTGGCACAAAAACAGAAATATAGATCAATGGAACAGGATAGAAAGCCCAGAAATAAACCCACGCACGTATGGTCACCTTATTTTTGATAAAAGAGGCAAGACTATACAATGGAGAAAAGACAGCCTCTTCAATAAGTGGTGCTGGGAAAACTGGACAGCTACATGTAAAAAATGAAATTAGAAAACTCCCTAACACCATACACAAAAATAAACTCAAAATGGATTAAAGACCTAAATGTAAGGCCAGACGCTATAAAACTCTTAGAGGAAAACACAGGCAGAACACTCTATGACATAAATCACAGCAAGATCCTTTTTGACCCACCTCCTAGAGAAATGGAAATAAAAACAAAAATAAACAAATGGGACCTAATGAAACGTAAAAGCTTTTGCACAGCAAAGGAAACCATAAACAAGACCAAAAGACAGCCCTCAGAATGGGAGAAAATATTTGCAAATGAAGCAACTGACAAAGGATTAATCTCCAAAATTTACAAGCAGCTCATGCAGCTCAATATCAAAGAAACAAACAACCCAATCCAAAAATGGGCAGAAGACCTAAATAGACATTTCTCCAAAGAAGATATACAGATTGCCAACAAACACATGAAAGGATGCTCAACATCACTAATCATTAGAGAAATGCAAATCAAAACCACAATGAGGTATCACCTCACACCGGTCAGAATGGCCATCATCAAAAAATCTACAAACAATAAATGCTGGAGAGGGTTTGGAGAAAAGGGAACCCTCTTGCACTGTTGGTGGGAATGTAAATTGATACAGCCACTATGGAGAACAGTATGGAGGTTCCTTAAAAAACTAAAAATAGAACTACCATACGACCCAGCAATCCCACTACTGGGCATATACCCTGAGAAAACCATAATTCAAAAAGAGTCATGTACCACAGTGTTCATTGCAGCTCTATTTACAGTAGCCAGGACATGGAAGCAACCTAAGTGTCCATCGACAGATGAATGGACAAAGAAGATTTGGTACATATATACAATGGAATATTACTCAGCCATAAAAAGAAATGAAATTGAGTTATTTGTAGTGAGGTGGATGGACCTAGAGTCTGTCATACAGAGTGAAGCAAGTCAGAAAGAGAAAAACAAACACCGTATGCTAACACATATACATGGAATCTAAAAAAAGAATGGTTATGAAGAACCTAGGGGCAGGACAGGAATAAAGACGCAGACATAGAGAATGGACTTGAGGACACAGGGAGGGGGAAGGGTAAGCTGGGATGAAGTGAGAGAGTGGTATGGACCTATATACACTACCAAATGTAAAACAGATAGCTAGTGGGAAGCAGCCGCACAGCACAGGGAGATCAGCTTGGTGCTCTGTGACCACCTGGAGGGGTGGGATAGGGAGGGTGGGAGGGAGATGCAAGAGGGAGGGGATATGGAGATATATGTATACATATAGCTGATTCACTTTGTTATACAGGAGAAACTAACACAACATTGTGAAGCAATTATACTCCAATAAAGATGTTAAAAAGAAAGTGTACGGTTTGCAAATGTCAAATCATGTTGTAAACCTGAAACTAATATAATATTATACATCAACTATATTTCAATTTAAAAAATCACCCCCAAAGGAAATAAATAAATTGTACCATGTGTACCCTACCAATAAATCATGTGTATGTCATTTTTTTTCAAAAAGTATGTTGGGTGGAAGAGAGCATATGGGAGTGAGACAGATGTGTGAGAACCACTTCCACCGCTCCTTCCAACGCTATATACCAATCACAGGCACAGAAAGGGCTTAATGAGTAAGGAACACAACACATTTGCAACAAGTTGGCAGGGTTTATTGTTAGCACATTCAGTCACCCTTTACCTCAACCTAACATTACATGACGTTCAGTGGAGTCACTGCTTATCAGCAGCGATTTACTCTGAATTCTCACACTGTGAACATGTGACCATTACAGTACTAAATGGATCTTTTATTCTGACTCAGGAAAGAAACAAACTCAGAAAATAGAATCTATCCAAAACAATTCTCAATAATAAGATTTTTGAAAGGCTTATTTACAGACGAGTGGGAGAAGCTAAGGGAGCCAATAAGGTTTGGTGAAGCATCAATGCACTAGCAACATAGGAGGCCATTGACTATCCCTAGGCCTGAAGAAATAAGAGGAGAGAAATATTACTGGAACCTGGTAGAGGATGGTAACCATGGGAAAGACCTGGTTAGAGCCAACAGGGAAGAGACTGTCCAATGAGCACCTGGCAACAAGTGCCAAAATTCGCAGCCCAGCAGGGAGAGGCAAAGGCAGTAAGTATGCAGATCTCTCTCCCTGCCCTCTGAACTTTCATGACTGCCAACAAGTGGCTAAGCCCCACCAGAAATCAGAAGGCAAGCAAGTCCTCCCGGTAATTCATCCACAGAATTTAGCCTCCCAAGACACAAAGTCAAGAAGAATGAACAATGGGTAATTAAAGGATACATGGCATATCAGCTAACTCCTGTTTATCTTTCAGGCCTAAATTCAGACATTACTTCCTAGACTCCTCGGCCCTTCCCCCTCCCTAATTATGTTCTCTGATACTGTTTCCTAGGAACTCCTGGGTAATAAACCCAACACACTGTTTCCCAAAACAAAACAACAAAGACAATCCTAAATAGACAGCCATAGTGGTTGAGAAGTCTCTGCGATCAGACTGATAAAAGAGTTCAAGCTTTAATGACCACCTATGGGCTCTGTGACCTTTGGCAAGTTTTTTTTTCTTTATAAAATGGGGATAACAGGACCCACCTAGCAGAGTCTTAGGGGGGATTAAGTGAGATGATCCATCTAAAGCACTTTAGCACAGTGTCTAGAACATACTTAAGTACTATGCTACCTATTATTAGCATTTTATTATGCTTTTATTTATTTATTTTATTTATGGCTGTGTTGGGTCTTCGTTTCTGTGCGAGGGCTTTCTCTAGTTGTGGCAAGCGGGGGCCACTCTTCATCGCGGTGCGTGGGCCTGTCACTATCGCGGCCTCTCTTGTTGCAGAGCACAGGCTCCAGACGTGCAGGCTCAGTAATTGTGGCTCACAGGCCCAGTTGCTCCGCGGCATGTGGGATCTTCCCAGACCAGGGCTCGAACCCGTGTCCCCTGCATTGGCAGGCAGACTCTCAACCACTGCGCCACCAGGGAAGCCCTTATTATGCTTTTAATCAGAAGCCTCTCCTTTTAGTTTGTAAACTTGCTGAATTCTACAGCACCTCTAAACAAAAAAGCAACTGCTACTCTGATCTGTTCTAATTCTTTGGTTATTTGGTAATTTTGTAATTAGAAGCTAAAAAAAATGTATCTTCCATCTGTAATTCTTAGAAAAAATTGGACTGAACACTTCATTGCGTAATCGCAGGCTTTCCGTGTGCAAAAACAATTCTTTGAAAGATACTGGGATAAGATGTAAAGTCTGATCATGATACAAGCAGTAGTGATACTCACACTGGAGTTTCCGAAGCCTAAAGCGCTAGAATATATTTGATTATACAAGTTGGAAACACTGTGTTAAATATCTCATAATTTATCATTATAGGGCTATAAAATGTAACATCTTATTTTTATAAAAGGCAATATTTCACATAAGGATTTTGAATATCTAGAATTCAACTTTTTTGTCTGGGAGTTCTCTCAAATGACAGTTTCCTTAGTCTTTCTTAGCCACCATAAGGGTCAGGAGGCTTGGATTCTAGAATCAGCTCTGCCATGAACCAGCTCTGCAACCTTGGATACACTGCCCCAGTTCTCTAGGATGGCCTAGGTTGCCTCATTTTTGAATCAAGTGATTAAACAAAATGATCTTTAGAGTGTATTCTACCTTTAAAATATTATGACCAATTCTCAGACTAGGTAATTTGAGCTAGGTCAGTTTCATCACTTAATTTTCAAGAATTGGCAAACCCTAACAGGCATACACTTCAGAAGTTTGCCATTTCATCTTTTCCCAGTGCTTAGCTAAGATTTTAAGACACACGTTTTGCCATAATTTCCCCAAAGTAAAATTATTTTAAAATGTAGAAAAATACCTAAGAGTGTTACTTTTTTAAAAGTCCAAGTGCAGGCAGTGAATGACATAGACATTCTGTACTCACCGGGACAGCTGCCATGAGCGAAGGCTTCAGTACAGTACAGTCTCCTTTGCTTCCCTTTTTAATTTTGCTGGACTAGAGTAAAGAAAAAGTAAATAGGATCAAGGAAAGAAACCTTCAGCAGAAAACGTTATAATTCAAGTATTAACAAGAGCAAAGACAGACATTTTTTTTTAACATCTTTATTGGAGTATAATTGCTTTACAATGGTGTATTAGTTTCTGCTTTATAACAAAGTGAATCAGTTATACATATACATATATCCCCATATCTCTTCCCTCTTGCTTCTCCCTCCCACCCTCCCTATCCCACCCCTCTAGGTGGTCACAAAGCACCGAGCTGATGTCCCTGTGCTATGTGGCTACTTCCCACTAGCTATCAATTTTACATTTGGTAGTGTATATATGTCCATGCCACTCTCTCACTTCGTCCCAGCTTACCCTTCCCCCTCCCCGTGTCCTCAAGTCCATTCTCTAGTAGGTCTGCGTCTTTATTCCCATCTTGCCCCTAGGTTCTTCATGGCCTTTTTTTTTTTTTTTAGATTCCATGTATATGTGTTAGCATACGGTATTTGTTTTTCTCCTTCTGACTTCACTCTGTATGACAGACTCTAGGTCCATCCACCTCACTACAAATAACTCAATTTCGTTTCTTTCTATGGCTGAGTAATATTCCATTGTATATATGTGGCACATCTTCTTTATCCATTCATCTGTTGATGGACACTTAGGTTGCTTGCATGTCCTGGCTATTGTAAATAGAGCTGCAATGAATATTGTGGTACATGACTCTTTTTGAATTATGGTTTTCTCAGGATATATGCCCATTGGTGGGATTGCTGGGTCGTATGGTAGTTCTATTTTTAGTTTTTTAAGGAACCTCCATACTGTTCTCCATAGTGGCTGTATCAATTTACATTCTCACCAAGAGTGCAAGAGGGTTCCCTTTTCTCCACACCTTCTCCAGCATTTGTTGTTTGTAGATTTTTTGATGATGGCCATTCTGACCGGTGTGAGATGACATCTCATCGTAGTTTTGATTCGCATTTCTCTAATGATTAATGATGTTGAGCATTCTTTCACGTGTTTGTTAGCAATCTGTATATCTTCTTTGGAGAAATGTCTATTTAGGTCTTCTGCCCATTTTTGGATTGGGTTGTTTGTTTCTTTGCTATTGAGCTGCATGAGCCGCTTGTAAATTTTGGAGATTAATCCTTTGTCAGTTGCTTCATCTGCAAATATTTTCTCCCATTCTGAGGGTTGTCTTTTGGTCTTGTTTATGGTTTCCTTTGCTGTGCAAAAACTTTGAAGTTTCATTAGGTCCCATTTGTTTATTTTTGTTTTTATTTCCATTTCTCTAGGAGGTGGGTCAAAAAGGATCTTGCTGTGATTTATGTCATAGAGTGTTCTGCCTATGTTTTCCTCTAAGAGTTTGATAGTGTCTGGCCCTACATTTAGGGCAAAGACAGACATTTACACATGGAATTTGATCTCTACTGCTCTGTGAGTTATCTGTGCCAACTAACATAACCTACAAGTCTGAGGTATGAGTGCATTAGTGCTTTATGATGTAGATTATTTCTTCTAGCACATTTCAGCCTTTCTTAGAGGAGAAACTCTGATCCAGGATAAAAGAAAATGGGATATTTTGGTAAACTGAGCATTTTTATTAATAACATATCACACATAGCACAGACCATCCATTTTCAAACAAAAACAAAAAGCAAAAAACTTCAACTAAGGTAGATAAAGCAGTAAAACAAGCCTGAAGATAATTTTAACTTTCTTTGATTAGCCAAAAGGCAAAGCCACATCTCAAAGTCACCACTATGAACATCAACTAACATCATACAGAAATACTAATTTGATAACATTTTGGTTGATAGAATACTGAAGACAATGGAAGTAATTATTTGTCTCAGAATAACTTTAAAATATGTAGATAAAGCAATGCTAACAAATCCTCAAGGTTATTTACTGCAGCTGCATACTTTTGCAGCCAAGGAGAAAGTTTTAGCTGAATTAAAATATCTCATGTTTTAGTAATCTATCCTCAGCCAAACACTGTAACTTAATATGATCATGCCAATATACTGAAAAGCTTGTCACCTGGTCAGAGAGAGTAAGTGGAGAAGAATATCCAATCCTACAACCATAGGTAAAACAAGATATCTCTGCTGTCAGTTCTAGTACATGAGCCAAAGGCAGGTAGCCAATATATGTGTCCTTTGGTCTAAAACAAAGTAAGAGAAACATTTTAGCCATTCTTACAAAGACACTGTAACTTAGAAACATCAATGACCTTAGCATTTTAATACAGACTAGAGAATGCCAAACATGAGCTCTGATTTCTAAGAAGAAAGTTGAATAATTCTCTCTTACCCCAGTCCAGGAATTCTCTCACACTGGCCTGTCATTCCAGCTATCAGATTGCTATGATGCATCATCACTCCCTTAGGTCGACCAGTAGAACCACTGGTATACATGACGATAGCCAAGTCCGAAGGAGTTGGTCTATTTGGAGGAACGCTTGCTAAATAAATGACAAAGCACCAAATTTTCTCTAGTTTACAAGTCAAATTGCTAAGCAAAGGTAAGATTTTTAGATTTTGCCGTAATGATAAACTATTTAAAACAAATACTCTCTACTGTTAATCACCAGGAAAATGGTTATCAAATTCTGGTTACCTGCAATGAGAATTTCAAACTCAATCTGGCCCACCTTCTGGATGTTTAGCCCAATCCCTGTCTGTTCATGCCTCTCTGCACAGTGCTGTTTACAGGGCCTTGTTGTGGAAAGATATCTAAGATTTGGAGAATCAGGAAGATAAGAGTATTTTGTGTGAGCTCCTCAAGCCTCCGTTTTCTCATCTCTAAAATGAGACAGTTGGACTAGATTATGGTTCGTAACCACTAGTGGGCATGAGAATCACCTGTGGAACTTAAATAAAATACTATCTCTGGACCCTAGTTCTGAAAATTCTGATTCTGTATGTGTGACATGGATCAAAGGCTCCACAGGTGACACTCATACACACTCCTGACTGAAAACCACTGGACTTGATTTTTTTCAAGTTTTTCAAAAAATAATTTTATTTTAAAATAATTGAACCATGGATATTGAATTAGAGAACCATTATACATGTAACATATTTTTATTAGATTCCAAGTAGCAAGTAAAATCCAAAGGATATCAAACCAAAACGATAATGCCTACTGGTTTGATTGTTGCTTCTTGAAATCTATACAGGAAATCATTGTTTAAAAGTATTGAAAGTGCAGTGAGATTAAAATTATAGCAGGAGATCCTTTCTCTCTGCTACACACACACAGACACACACACACACACACACACACACACATATGCTCACTCACTCCTGTAGTTAGAATACTTGGTATGTATCTGGATTGGGGATTCTTTTGCGTCTTCCAGAATTAGTGCTTTTTCCCCTATCAGGGCATACCATACTTTGATTCTTTTTAATCAAAATCAGACAGGAATTTTTGGAAACTAAGAAAAAGAGACAGTTTAAAGGGGTTTACAAGCCCTTCATTTCCTACCAAAGGTAATATCTAATCAGTTTGTAAACTTCGTTTCTTCTTGCCCTCTGTCTGCAGGTAGGAACGTTTAATCATCTTAAGGGTCCTGAGCCCCAGTGCCATCTCTGCTTACTGAATGATTGGGGGAGGGAAATAGAGAGGTCTTCCCAACAGATTACAGTCAGCCTTCTTGAGCAGGGATCTGCAGGCTTTCTTTGCAAAGGACCAGACAGTAAATATTTTAGGCTTGGAGGGTCATATGGTCTGTGCCAAAACTACCCAACTTTATTGCTGTAGGGTGAAAGGAAGCATAGGCAGTTGTTAAACAAATGGATGTGACTGTGTTCCAATCCAACTTCATTTAGAGAAACAGAGGCAGGCTGGAGCTTGTTAACCTGTCTGCTAGAGTTGTGCTTCTCAAACTATCTGCTGTGAGGACCCTTTTTTCCCCTAATAATTTACGGATGGGTGCATTTGTAAAATACAATAAAAATGAATTACTGGAACAACGAAGTTAAGAAGACATAACATAGAAGCTTAACATTTTTAGATGAAACAGGCAACAAATCACATTTCAATAAATATAATTAGAACAGTCATACACAGGGAAAAAGAATTAGAGAAACTGTAAATGTTCCTTGAAAGTATCTTTCAGCCTACTAATAAAGAGAACTGCTATTACAAGACTTAACGTTTTTTGTCATTCCACAATACTAACTAAACAAAAAGTTGAGTGAAATTTCAATTCCCCGTTTATTAAGTGCCTACATGCACACTCTAAACAAACACTGTGTATGTATATATATATGTGTGTGTCAATATTTTAAATTTTAACGTGACATGAATTTGCTTCCAGCTCTTAATCTATCTAGCCTAGGTTGGATGGGCAAGAGTGCTGCCCACAAGAGATAATGTATATCTAAACTGTTCATATAGCTTTTTAATAGCTTTACTGAGGTATAACTGATAATATAAAGAACTGAATATATTAATGTGCACAATTTGATGACTGAACGTAGACAAACATCCGTGATACAATCACCACAATCAGGGCAACAGGCGTGTCCCATCACTTCCCTAAGTTTCCTTGTGTTCCTTTGTTGTTGCTGTTGTTGTTGTTTTTGATTTGATCTTTAAGGCGACATCAACTCTAAGATTCTAACATGCTAAGTTTTAAACAGCACACTGGGGCTTCCACTTTCAACACAGTGTATTGTGCTAACCTAGTAATCTCCTTTCCTTTCTAGAATACACCAAAATAACCAAGAATCCCCAGGCATATGATCGCAATTAAATAAATAAAAGTTTAATAAGGTTGTTGGATTCTAAAAAATGAGTTTATACTCTGTATGATACTATAATGATGAAACATGTCAGTATACGTTTGTCCAAACCTGTAGGATGTGTAACACCAAGAGGAATCCCTAATGTAAACTATGGATTTGTGGTGATAATGATGTCAATGTAGGGTCATCAATTGTAACAAACATAGCACTCTGGGATGCTGATAATGGGGGACGCTGTGCACGTGTGTACCTTCCCCTCAGTTTTGCTGTGAACCTAAAACTGCTCTACAAAATAAACTTTGTTACAAATCAGTTTATAAAATGAATCACATTTCTATTTACAAGTTAAAATAACCATTTTAAACGGTATGATTTAGTACTGAGATAACCAAAGATAAAGTTATACTTAAATGGGGTAATGTTAATGCTCCTTAAAGGTATCTACTGTCATAGTTTATAAATCAAGCAAACGGGGACTGCATCCTTCTTCTGATGACTGATGGAAGCGGCAGCAGTAGATATGTTAAGGTCTCCTCAGGCTAAGCACACCATGTGACACTTCACTTCCTGTCATCACCATAACAACTGTCTACTCAGGTGAAGTATCACCCCAAACATATGTGTCTTATTAACTGTAGAGATGAGTGGACTAGGTGGGACCTGTGGTCTATGATGCTCGGGCTCACACAAAATTATGAGGACCAATACCCCCCATAGTTTTGTGCCAACCAATCCCTACCAATCAGGACTTCCCAGTCAAGTTTACCGCGATCTTGCAGGGTCAACCTGGTGTTGAGAGATAATTCTCCATGGGTCTCTTGAGTTTCTGTACATCTTGCGAGCAGAGGCACTGACTGTTCCAGACTGTCTTTGCAAGGATGACTGCACAGTGAACAGCCTTGGAAGACAGAGAAAGTGCCTCCCTCCAGAGCAAAGAGCAGGCATGTGCACTGCCCAGTACGATAAAGATAATATCTCTCCCCAGAGCAAAGGGCAGGCATACTTATGCCTGTGATAAAAGACTCCGATTACTCATCTAGTAGAGTATCGTGATCTTCTCATTAAACATGAGAAAGAAAAATATTTCAGTGGAGTATTTCATTTGCTCAACCCTCTGTCCTGATGACCAACTGACATTTTGATATAAGACACACTTAACTTGTTTCAAATGAAACACCAACTACCATATCAGTGGTAGAATAATCCAAGTATGGTTTTGGCAAACAGCTCTGCATCCTCTGAGACATGATGAAAATCAGTAGCATTAAGCATTTAAAAAAAAGAAAAGTTTACTGAATGGAAGGCCTGAGATCTTTGCCTTACGTGAGTCCAGATTGGAAGGTTATAGTAGGTTTCTTTGAAAAAAGAAAAGTTTGGCAGCAACTGCCATAAGCCTCAACCATTTAGTAATATTTCAAATAGTGGTTACCTTTTTGAGGCGAAAGGGAGAGAAAAATCTTAGTCATATATGGTCTTGATAGTTTTTAAACATTTTTAAAGTTTTTTAAATCAGAGAACTTTGATTTTTTTTTTTAAATCAGAGAACTTTTTTTTTAAATCAGAGAACTGATTTAAATCAGAGAACTTTACAGCTTTCACTTGCATTACTGCTTTTCCTAACCTACTGGAATAACAAGCCTTGAAGAGATTAATCAATTTGTTTTAACTGCTTTACTTACAGTATTCTGGCTTGGATCCCAACTCTTCTACTGATTGCATGCTGTGAATCTTAAACCCTTCAGGGTATTCTGCCTTATTGATCGTCTTATTATCCACATAAATGATATGTTTAACACAGTTAATATCCAACAATGCATTCTGTTGAGCAGAAAGAAAATCCAGTTATTAAATATAGGTATGCAATAAACTCAATTCTTGAACATTCTCCTATGCTGTCAAACACCACCATGAATTAAAAGAAAATTTCATACTTACCTTAAGTTTACTCTCCAGAAGTTCGACACTAGTAATCAGATAGGTAGCCTCAGATTCATTTAACCCGTGAACTACAGCTTCTCTGCCAAGTGTGGCATATAAAGTCACAACTACATAATAAAAAATGAACACAAAAGTTAAATGATAAACATTTCTTAGATATACTATTTAAGTCAACTTTTAATGACAGATATACTCACAGATGCAAAGACATTTTATAATCTAATTGGATTTCATAGTCTCTGCTATTACCCTTCAACCTTGCCTCAAACTTCCTGGTGGTTACAAATCTTTCTCACAAATTTTCGGGATTCTAACTTTTTAAACCTAAAGAAACCCAGAAATACTGGAAGTGCCACAAACTGGGCAAAAATCATCAGTCAATTCAGTTTCTCAAGGCCAATAGGTTCTGGCTGAACACTTGCTTGGAAAACAAGAGGATCTCAGGACAATTTCACATGTAAGCAAAGCCCACTCTCTCTCCCCTCCAAAAACACCAGGCACTTACGAGGAAAGTTGTACTTAAAGCAGGTCTGTGCTGCGATCATCCATTCAGCCCTGGTCTCACAGAAAATGGCAATAGTGCTCTTTGGCTTCAGTCCCAAGGCAGCGAGTCCACTACCAAAGTTATTCACTCTGCAGTTCACTTCGAGATAGTTCATCCATTTATAATTCCCAAGAATTAACTGTTAAAGTGAGACATTCTGTAATATTAGCATAGGTACTCAAACAAGCAATTAACATACTATTCAAAGTGTAGAACTCTAAAAATACCCTCAAGTGAATATACACAGATGCTGTGAGCACCTTCCGAGAATTAGTTACGGGCACTATGATGGAACGCCAGCATGTTTTAAATGCACTTGATTTACAATCAAGTAAAGTGTACCTTCCCCTTTAAAAACAATAGGAAGCACAAAAATGCTTTACCTTCTTAAAAACCTTTCCATTTGGCTGCATTTCATTTTCTTCACTTAGGATTTCCCTGGTCCCCAGGCTGTCCTTCTTCCCAAACTTGGATACGGCATGATCGAATAATTTATCCAGGGTGTCTACTCCAGGGATGTGTATGACAGCTAGTGAGTCGAAGTGCGTGACAGAGCGATACGGACTTCCAGGTTTGTCTGAGGTGGGCTTAGCTTTTATTCTCTTTGCCATAGCGTTTTTCTTCTTGGCATTGGTAAGAAAATACCACGGAATAAATACAAGGGCACTGTATATTGTTATTAACAAGTGGATAGGCAGCAAAATAATGGTGAGCACATTTTGCTTAAGTTTCATAGTGGCAAGGCTTCTAAAATGGTGTTTATTTCTTGTTATTCTTTGGCTTCAGAAAGCCTGATTTTGCTGAAGAAGGCAATAATGGAAGCGGTAGTAAGAGTAGCAGAAGAGTCAAGGCAGTTCAATTTTAACGATACAGATAAGAGTTAGTAATCTTTGGAAGCCGACAATAAAGTACACCTGTAGGTGAAGACAGTGAACCAGGCAGAGATCAGGGAAAACAAAACAAAACAAAAACAAAACAAAAGAGTATTAACAAGTTGATAGACCATTGATTTAAATACTCAGGTCTTTATTAGTTTCTATAATTGATTTGATACAAGAAAGCGGAAATAACTGGTCTGAAAGACTGGCATTTTCCAGTTTGAATCGTTACGGCCATAAATTTTAAATTTAATTTTTATAGGTTTTTAGGTATACTACACACCACTCTGTAAGTCAGTCGTGTAACACTTCTAGTGCCTATATGAGGGCAGGCATGTGGTATTTAAGTTTGGCTACACTTCGGGACAGTAGTGAATGCCAATATTGAGGTTTCTCATAAATATGTATATGTAAAACTGGATAGCTCTAAATAGGATTCGGTTTTGTATCCAAAAGAGAGAAAAAATCCACCAATTTCGGTTTATTTCTCAAAGATCAACCCAGAAATATTATTCTGAGGTCTTCTTTAAGATAATTTCTTGGTAATGCTATTATTCACTACCTCCTATCCCCCAAATTGGAGCAATACAATCATAAAATCATTTCCTACCTGCCCACTTTGTGCTCAAAATTGCACCAGTTGCCTGGGAGTGGGAGTATTAAGTCCACAGTAGTGTAAGTCCTGGCCCTTGCCCATTACGAGTTAACACTTGTGAGGCCATCAGCACACAAGATAGATCCAGTGTTTTTCAAACTTTGTTTGCAGGAGAAGGTGGCAGCGAAACCATTTCTTCAAATAAACACTCATGCAGACTTCCCATATATAGACTCCAAAGTGACCACTGGAGCCTTTCTGATGAAAAGCCTGTGGAAATACCTAAGTGCTACGGTGTGCAGTGCAAGCAATAAATGCGATAGCAGTTCAGAGCAAGTGCAAAATGGTCCACAGTTACTAGCGGAGGCTTTCTGGAGATTAGACTTAAGCTGGACCTTATGTCGGGGATCTGGAAACAAAGGAGAAAGAATGGAGGTCGTTCTGGGCTGGGGAACCACATGATAAAAGATAAAGAGGTAGAAATGAAAGGACTTTGGGAGAGGAGAGACTGCCAAAAATAAGGACACTCACCTGAGTGGGGCACAGAGTACTTGCTGGCTAAACAGGCCACAGTAGTACAGGGTCTGACAAATCAGGCAAAGTAGTTTTGATTTGATTTGACAGGAAACTGGAGGCCACTGCAGGTCAGAAAAAACAGTGCCAAATGGAAAGGAACTGCAGAAACGGCCTCAGGGAGAATAATGTCTCTCCAGCAGCCTGCCTTCAGCTGAGAAAGCTGTTTTGGAGAGTGGCAGTGTATTTCAACTACAAAAATTAAAATATTAGTTCACTTTGAGGAGACAAATTGCAGTGCATCCTTCTGCAACTCTTGTGGAAATGGACTACTGACCCCAAGAGAGTTGTGCGTTTTTACACCAACTACTATAAAACGGTAGCTTAATCCTTAATCCTGCCTCTGCTTTTGTTCATGTCCTTCAACTGAGTGTGGTGAAATGAGCAAGAAACTACAGGTGAAAAGACCTGGGTTTCAGACCCCATCTCTGTCACTGACTGGCTGTGTAACCTTGGGCAAAACAATCTGTCTGAGCTTAGGATCTGACTAGATCAGTAGCCCTTAACTTCCTAGAGGTGATGCGCCCCTTTCAGAATCCAATGAGAACTATGAACCGAGTTCCCCTCAGAAAGATATGCAAAATGGTATACACAAATTCAGGGGATTCTTGAGTTCCCTGGAATCCATCCTTGAACACCAAAGGGTGACACCACCCTTACACTAAAAATTTCTGGCCTAGATGATTTCCTGGGGCCCTTCCAACTTTAATTTTATGATTTATTATACCTAGAAATTGCTTTCTCAGTCTCTTTGACAAGTCTAACAATCCTCTCCTCCATCAGACATTCCATGACTAACCAAATCCTTGATAATCTTTCCTTTTTCTAACTTCCCACATCACTTGAAATGTCTACCACTCATTCTGATCCTTGATTATACCATCATTTTTAAACATCTAAGCACCTAAGTATAGAGCACAGACCAGGAGTTCTCAACCCTATCAAACCCAACACCTCTTTGTTATAACAAATACTTTATAATATTCCTTTATACACCTTAAAGGACAGTCACAGATGATAGTCTCAGATGATAGTCTACCTACACACACAATTTTTTAAAATAATTCTTTCCTGGTAATATAAAGAAGTACTGAAAGGAAATCAATTCAAAATAAATACTTATTTCAATATGTAAATTATCAGGGACAATACAAGAAGTACCACCTCAGGCTCACCCTTGGGGCTGAAGAAGTAGAAGACAGCTTTTGAAGGGCTTACAATCTAGCTAGATTTAAACTGTATTGTATGTGTTCAGTCATTCATGTTGTTATATACACTTAATCTTTTAAACAGACTTGCCTTAAGTCTTGGAGGTAGGGAAACATCTACTTAACCTCATAGTACAGAGACACATACACATAAACACACACACACACACACACACACACACATAGAGCACACAAGGCTCAAAGAACATTCAGGTAAAGAGAAATCAGAGAGGTCATTTAGTCCAGAAGTTTTCTAATTCTTTCTGGTGGTACTGGGGGCAGGGGGCGAGGCATGGCTCATTCATTTGAATAAAATCTTACGTGGACGTGAAAACACAAGTACAGATAAAAGCAAAAGGCAGAGTTGATTTGGTGGGGGCACACTGGAACCTCCATTTCAGCTGAATATTTGAGCCACTGATATTGTCTGATCTTTCATCTCAAAGAGAAGCAAATGTGTGACAGTACAAACTGTAACCAAGGCCTGTCCCCAAGTCTGGTGCTCTTTCAAGCTCCCCAGCCAGGCTCTGCCCAGTTCTGCCTATCATCTAAAAATCCTTCCTTATCAAAGGTTTTCCAGTGTTACATCCAGCCTATTGATAAATTCATTTAAAAAAAAAAAAGATTTGAACACCTACTATGTGTAAGTTTTGAGCACTTAACACAAAGATGAGTAAAACATGCTCTCAATCCTTTATATGCACGTGTGCATGTACATATGTGTCCATATGTATGGTAGGGTGCAGGGAGATGAGTTCACAAATATATACAGTAGAATATGATAGATCCCATCAGAGAAACAAGAACAAAACGCTAAAGGTATTCAAAAGAGGGATGAGATTACATCCAGTTTTGGGGGGACAAAAAGAGGGAGGAAGGAGAACCATCCAGAAAGGTTTCACAAAATAGCACAGTATTTGGAGTCAGTATGGAGGATGGATATGTTTTCAAAAGGAGAGGACAAAGATTGGGAAATGAGGACAGTCCTCATGGACTGGGGAATGGATGGGGGCAGAACTGCAGGATGTATCAGAAAACAGCCAAGTAGAGTAGCAGACGCTCTCGAGCTTTCTGTGTAAAGTGCTGTTCCCCTTTTATGATCTAAGTCAATGGGAAAATTGAATTATCTCAGAGTCAGTGTTACTAGAACGCCACTATACTATAAGAGACACGTGTATGATGATTTGGCAACTCAAGATTAAGCACCCTGCTATTATATTAGGGGAAAATGAATTGTTCTCTAAAGAAGAGAAAGTCTGATATCCTGGGTGGTAAATGGACTAAACAAAGTTAGGAGGTCTGGCTTCTAACCTCAGCGTCTGCTCTTATGTGTGACTTCGGGTGAGATATATGACCTCTCACCTAAAAGCTCTGTACCAGTGGCACTGTGTGTAAAACAGGAATATCGCTTGTGTCGTCTACTCCATGGCACTGTTGGGAGAATCCTTCGTCGGATCCAGCTTCGATTTCATGAGCGTTAACAATCAGTTCCTGGAATACACTTTCGACCCGCTTGCATCTCTCCGTCTTCGTGGTACTCACTCGGCTAAACCACAACCTGGTTAAATCCTGTCCGCCACCTAATCTGCACTTGTCCCCATGCAGCTGAATTTGGCTGGAGAAACACCCAGCTGTGCTGAACGTCCCCCTTTAGATCCGTGATTGCTCCCGCAGGCTTGCTCTCCTGGGGTTACCCTTTGTTCTCTCTCTTCAGGCCACCGAGGCTCCTCCGCCATCCTCATTCTCAGCTGCTGACCTGGCTTCCCACTTGGCTGAGAAAACTAAAACCGCCTGAAGAGAACTTCCACAGACTCCCATCTACTCGGATCTGTGGCCACGTGCTCTCTTCTCTCCCGTGACTAGAGATGGACTAGTGATGCCCCTAGCTAAGGCCGACCCCTTCACCTGTGTGTGACACCCCTGTCTAGACCACAAAGACCTGGCGGCGTCACTCTACCGATTCTTCCCTCTCTCTCCTGCCTCATTAATTTTTCCGGCTCCACTGAATCGGTCCCATCGGCATCCTAACAGGCTATTATTTCTTTCATCTTAGAAACCACTCCCTCTCTTGTACCTTCTTCTCTGGCTACGGCCCCATTTCTTCTCCTTCTCTGTAGGAGAAGGAGAAGAGCTGTCTCTGTGCTCTGTCACCCACTTCCCTCCTCCTATTTCCTCCTGAACCCACTACGCTCGGGCTTTCCCCTCTACCACTCCACAAAATTGCTCTGATCAGGGTCACCGATGACTTCCATGTTGTCAGATCCCAAGGTCAATTAAAGCTCAGTCCTCATCCGCTTTGACCCACCACCAGCCTTTAGCCCCGTTGACCCCTCTTTTCCTGCTGGAAACTTCTTCACTTGGCTTCCAGGAGACCCCATTCTTCAGGTTTTCTTCCGCCTTCCCTGGTCACTCCTTCTCCATCTTCTTTGCTGCTTCTTCCTCATCTCCCTGACCTCTAAATGCTATAGTGCTCAGTCTTTGAACCTTTTCTTTATCTATGCTCACTCCCATGGTGATCTCATTTAGTCTCACAGCTTTAAAGAGCATATATATGGTGATGACTCTCAAAATGTTCCCCCCTTAGCCTGGAGGTCTCCCTTAGGCACCTAGGTTTGTATATCCAACTGTTTCCTCAACAGATCCATTTAGATATCAGTTACATATTCAAATTTAATACATATGTTGAAAATTGAGCCACTGATCGTCCTCCCACAGACCTAGCACACCCAGTCTTCTTGCCTGTTTCTGTAGTTCCAGTTGCTTTGACCAAAAGTCTTCGATGACCAGGTTCACTTTCACTCCCCTCTCTTTCTCACACATTCCACCCCCAATTCAACAGCAAATCCTACCAGCTCTACTTACAAAACAGATATCAAATTCAACTACTTCTCACCACCTCTACTGCTACCATCCTGGCTCAAGCCACTATCCTCTCTCACCTGGATAAATGCAATAGCCAATCTGATCTCCCTGCTTCCACCTTTATACTAAATTCTAAACTCAGCAGCCAGAGTGCTCTAGTTCAAGTGCAAGTTAGATCATACCATTCCTCTGCCCAAAATCTTTCAAAGAATCCCCATATGACTCATTCAGAAATAGAGTCCTTACTCTGACCTAGGAGATGGGATCTGTCCTCCACCTCAAGTTTCCATCTTCATCTCCAACACTTTTCCCTGTCTCATTCTGCTACCGTCCCACTTGTTCCTTGCTGTTTCTGGGACACACCAAGCATGACCCTGCCTCAGGGCCCTTGTACATGCTATGCTCTCTGACTGGAATGTTCTTCTAAGATACCTGCACAGCTTATTCTCTCACCTTCTTTTTGTCTTTACTCAAATATCACCTTCTCAGTGAGGCCTTCTCTAGCCACTCCAAAATCAAACCCCAAGACCTCCTATCCCTTTCTCGCTTTATTATTCTCCTTAGTACTTGTAACTACTATGTCATATGCTTTATTTTTCATGTTTATTATGAATGCCCCCATTAGAACATAAAAGCTCCAAGAGGCAGAGAGTTTATTGTTTGCTGCTGAATCCTCCTACAACAGTACCTCTGTGTGTTAACTGTTCAATAAACTTGTTGACTGAAATAAGAATGGACATGGAGGGACTTTCCTGGTGGTCCAGAGGTTAAGAATCCGCCTGCCAATGCAGGGGACACGGGTTAGATCCCTGGTCCGGGAAGATCCCATATGCCGCAGGGCAACTAAGCCCGTGCGCCACAACTACTGAGCCCACGTGCCACAACTACTGAAGCCCGAGCGCCTAGACCCTGTGCTCCGCAACAAGAGAAGCCACCGCAATGAGAAGCGTGCGCACTGCAATGAAGAGTAGCCCCCGCTCGCTGCAACTAGAGAAAGCCCACGTGTAGCAATGAAGACCCAGCGCAGCCAAAAGAAAAAAAAAAAAAGAATGGACATGGATTGCTCTGAAACTATAAAGTAAAAATGGACGTAAGTGCAATAGCCGGAAGACAACCAACCTTAGCCATCTTTTTAAAAAATCACTTGTCCATGCCAACACTCTAGGAAATGGTATACTCTTAAAGTCCCTGGTAATTAATTTGAACATGTGTTTAGTTGCTTGAGAGAAAATATGAAACTGGAAAAACTGCCTGTTACATGGAGGGAAAAGACAGTTGTTATAAAAGCAAGAGGGTTATAGAATTTTTACTATGTGCTTTTTCACGGATGCCTTTCAGAGAGGAATGCTGTCCTGCCATGTATGAAGAGAAATACTGCTGTCCCACCAGGAGGACATAAACTCTGAGTTGCGCTTCCTTGAAATCAAGTGATGCATTTGTATTTCAGCTGTAAAAGGGCAGGGCATCAGCTTCAGCCAGGGGATAGCTAATCATTCCTGTTGATGTTCGGCATTCTATATGAGAATCAGATTAATAATGACTTATTGAACCTGTACTAGGAGCTAGGCACTGTGCTCAGTCCTTTAGATACATTATTTCATTTAGTCCATCAGAAAACCCTTTTGAAGTAATACCCTGATGACATAGCTGATGATATAACAGTCTTAGACAGATCATTTGCCCAAGTTAACACAGCTAAGTAGGGATTTGGACCCAGGTCTATCTGATTTTAAAGTCCATACTTTTAGCTGTACTGTCTGTGACCTTGGTCATACTGGTATAATCTAAATGAGTGAGAGTGACAAACTTTGTATATGAAAAAAATCCTGATGACAACTTTAAGCACTGATCTGTCCTACAGCCTAAGGCATTTTTATAGGGGAAAAAGGCCCTTTAGGTGTCTAGTAAGTCCTAAAGTGTAAGTGAAAATCAGACACAATTTTTTTAATTTTGAGGTCAAGTTTAATGTTAAGTATTTCATTCCAGTTACTTCAAACGCTCTGAGATAGTTAGGTTAAACACAAAAAGCATTAGTAATACATTAAGCTCTAGTACACAAAGTAAACAAATACTACATACTGATTAAAGTCTGAATTTAAAAGAAATCATCTTTCCCAGCAGCATGTGACACAACACCCATTTAAGAATTAAAGAGAAAAACTAATAAACTGAAGTCAATGCCAAGACACTTTTTTTTCAAAAGTTTTATA
Organism: Balaenoptera ricei; assembly: GCF_028023285.1. NCBI lineage: Eukaryota > Metazoa > Chordata > Mammalia > Artiodactyla > Balaenopteridae > Balaenoptera > Balaenoptera ricei. The sequence goes on from NC_082660.1 coordinate 98,878,175, forward strand.
AAATAGACTAAACCAAGCAAGGATGCACACATCTACCAAGCTGAAACACGTGGTAGGGCAAATTAACTTCATCTGTCCTTGATATAATACCTTATGAAAACACAAAAAATATAAACTTGATAATCAATGATTAACTATGTCAGTGCTACTTTAAGAAATCACATTTTCAAATCACACATCACTTAAGGGTAATTTAAACACCAAATAAAGAGATAATTTGCCTTCTGAAAAGGATAAGCTGTATTCACTAAACTTTAAATCAGAAAATTATAAAAAATCCAAGAGATTAAACAGGTAAGCATACCGGTTGCACTTTAAAAGATCATACTTCTACATAGATATTACATCACCAAGACTTCTGTAAAGGGCTGGGGTGCTTTTTTTAAAAATCCTATTTTCTTTCACACACTATTAAAAAGCTCCAAATGATTTTAAAACATATAGGAGAAAGCTCATATACATGTTAAAGAAATTGGTTGCCTTTGGTTCATGAAATCAAACTTTACAGGAGCTACGTTACAATATAATTAACTTTATATTTTAATATTAAAACTTTTAACATTAAAACACTTGTAGACAAATGACTTATTTAGCCATTTTCCTACAAAATGGCTAAATAAGTCACTACAACTCAGCTACCTGGCCACCGTGATGTGAAACTGTATCATGGTAGAAAACAAACAAAACAACTTCACTCTCCTCTTCAGTAGTAAATATACCTTATAAGTGAGATTAATAAAAGAACTCAAAGACTGATAAATCTGTTGAAGACTGAAATCTTACAGCCATTCAGTCAACTCTTGACACTAAACCTAAAACATTAAAATTAACATTTTAACATTAAAACTTTTTAAGTGTTAATATTTTAAGAAAATAAAAGTCATTAAGAGTAGCTAGCAGGATCTTTTGCTAGCAGGCAGTCTACAAGACTGAATAATCATGTGAAATATACATCCGTCTGTCCCTTGTAGGTCTCATCTGACTCAAAGTTAGTAAGCCAATATAATAAATATGAAATAGCTTATACAAGCAAACTTTTAACCCGGTATACAGTAATTATAATAAATACATTTGAAAACTGAAAAAAGCAAAACAAAAACACCTAGGGTGAATATATAGATGCTCTCTAACACCACATTGCACCTGTGCCTAGCTAGTTTGACTAGGAGTGTCTCACAACTATGACCGATCTTTGCGTGTGTCTCTAACAAGATTAACCAAACCCGTTTACTTCATCACCTGGACAGGTATTAACTCCTGAAGTCGCCATCCTGCTAGTCTCTTCCCACCTTTCCCCAGCAAAGAAAGCACCTCAGCTGCCATGTCGAAGATGCTCTTTCTTGTTCTAGCACGTGTTTCCTCCCATAACGCCTTAAGAACATCCTCAGCATTCATTCATCAGATAATGCTTTTTCTAGGTCATCGGATAGTATATAATTGGGACCCTACTCACATGTGTTAAAATGAGATCTAGTATGTTGAAATGAGATCTAGAAGCCCACGTTGTACTTCTGCACTTCACACACAGTGTGTATAATTACATATCTCTTCCTCATTTTAAGTGATCGCAACACACGATTTTTTTTTAACATCTTTATTGGAGTATAATTGCTTCACAATGTTTTGTTAGTTTCTACTGTATGACAAAGTGAATCAGCTATATGTATACATATATCCCCATATCCCCTCCCTCTTGCGTCTCCCTCCCACCCTCCCTATCCCACCCCTCTAGGTGGTCACACAGCACGGAGCTAATCTCCCTGTGTGTTGCAGCTGCTTCCCACTAGCTATCTATTTTACATTTGGTACTGTATATATGTCAATGCTACTCTCTCACTTCGTCCCAGCTAGCTTTCCAAAGTTGAGAGTGGGCTGGATATAATTTAATCCAAAGCTTACATGTAAGGAATTTTGAGGATACATCATGCTAGAAGTGGCACCTACTGACAAAGCATGATGTTACAATCCAACTTTATCAGACATCATGAAAAAGGGGAGACAAACTAAGTTCTAGGAGTTATGTGTTTAGAGAGAAATATAAGGGTTCAGTGCTGTAGAAGGGAAGCAGCCGGCACAATGACAATTCCAGTGTTCTACAGCTGCTGCTAAAGAGGATCTGCTACAGGTCCCTGTAGACAAAACCCTGCTGCTACATTAGACGGCCCATCACGCATGGTGTAGACTTGAATTTTGTCTGTAAAGTCTTCCATTTACTGGATATTTTTTCTTTATGATCTTAACATTAGTTAATCAAAAACAACTGGGCTACAGATCTGACCTTTCAAATTAGCTCACAGTTACAAATGTGTTTCATCTGAGTGAGAAATATGCAGACTCTACTGTCATCTTACCTCTTTGTTACTCATCTGTCTTCTATCATCTTATCTACTAATTATAATAAAGTAATACAACTGTGGGCTGCCAACCATGAACTCAGGTTCAAATAAAAATCTGTAACCAGCAGTGATACTTCCCACGGGAGTACCTTTGTGTTATAGGGAGAATTTTGCAACTTACATCTTTTTTGGCCACATGCCCTATCTTCCACCTTTGCTAGAGGAGGGACCAGTTTAATAGGTTGGTTCTCTGCTAATGTTGTTTCCCAGTACTTCACACTGTTAAAAGTTATGCAGCAATGTAGTCTTAAACCATTTCTTACAAAACGGCTAAATAAGTCACTACGACTCAGCTACCTGGCCACCATGACGTGAAACTGTATCATGGTAGAAAACAAAACAAAACAAAACAAAAAAGCTTCACTCTGCGCTTCAGTAGTAAATATTCCTTATAAATGAGGTTAATAAAAGAACTCAAAGAGTGATAAATCTGTTGAAGACTGAAATCTTATAGCCATTCAGTCAACTCTTAAATATTAGTGTTGGTAAGAAAAGGGCACAGGTATTCCAAAGACAATGAAAAATTCAATACGTATTTTTTAATTAACATTATTATTAATTCAATATGTATTTAAATTAACATCATTATTAATTCAATATGTGTTTAAATTATTGACATTGCATTAGTGTGTGCCTGACATTTGAGAAATTAAAGAATTCTCAACTAAAGAAGGAAGCCACATGAAGTCAAACACAAGAAGCCATGGAAAAGTACTCCTAGAGGTAATGTCTCCATGTTAGGGATGGGTAATACTTTCCATTCTGTTCTCTCTTCACGTTCATTTGTTTACCTGGCCCATGCGAGCTTCACAAACGTGAGTGAGGCAAGGGAGATGAGGGAATTAGGTACTTCTGTTTTGAAGTGTATTTGGGGATAGCCAAGGCAGAGCTATGCCAATTGAAGAGGAGTCTCCAAAGTGTCTGTTGACTCCTGAACACAACTGGCCAGATGGTCTCGCTAAGGCTCCTGGCAAGTCCAGCTCTTCACCTTGGTAGTTTTTTCTGTTACACATCTAGATGGGCTGCAGGCCAACTACTATAAGTATTTATCTATGTGTGTAGGATGTGTGTGTGTGTGTGTGTGTGTGTGTGTGTGTATGTGTGTGTGTGTGTAGGGGTGGGGGGAGGGGGGAGAGCGAGAGAGAGATAGAGAGAGAGAGAAAGAGAAAACAGACTCTCTGGATAAATAACTATAGAAGCCTGAATACTACAGCCCTCACAATTGCACTATGGTCTATTTCCCAAAGGAAACACTAAACTTATTGGTATCTTCTTTGTCAATCATGGGATAGTATGCTGCCTATGTAGCTGAATTCAGGGACAACTAATTCTGGCCTGCTGATGAAAATCTTTGGTCATATTCAAGATTTTTCTAATGCAGGCTGATCAGTAGACTTTAAGCCTTAGCTTTACAAGAACATTGAGTGTTTTGAATTAGCACATAAGAACTACTAGATCTTCTGTTTCAATTTCATACTCTATTATAATGAAAGCAATTCTCAGAAGACCAGAAATACAAGAGAGGCAGCACTGTATACAGGGCTTTGGTCCTAGCTCAGGAGCTTGCTGAGCTGCACTACCTGGAACAAATTAAATTACCTCCTGTCTCTTTCCTCATCTGTACAATGAGAAAGTTGGATTCAGATTTTAAGATATCATGGACCAATAAAAGTTTTAAAAACAAAGAAGGCAGCAATGACACAGCTGCCAATTTTTTTTTTTTTTTGGCCAGGTATGGACATAAAAACAAAAAACATAAACCTATCATTTACTATCACCATCATTTCATAAAATACAGAATGCGTCTAACTCCTCAAAATTAGGAGGATATATCTTATAATAAGAAGCAATCCTTTAAATGGAAAAAGTTTAGCTTTAAAAACCTCATGGCCTGGGGCTTCCCTGGTGGCGCAGTGGTTGAGAATCTGCCTGCCAATGCAGGGGACACGGGTTCGAGCCCTGGTCTGGGAAGATCCCACATGCCGCGGAGCAACTGGGCCCGTGAGCCACAACTACCGAGCCTGTGCGTCTGGAGCCTGTGCTCCGCAACAAGAGAGGCCGCGATAGTGAGAGGCCCGCGCACCGCGATGAAGAGTGGTCCCCACTTGCCGCAACTAGAGAAAGCCCTCGCACAGAAACGAAGACCCAACACAGCCAAGAATAAATTAATTAATTAATTAATTTTTAAAAAAATCTCATGGCCTGTTGTCTTATTTTCCTCACTTCACCATGGACCAGTAAAAACTCTTCACTGGCGAGGGCACGGTCTAAAGGTCAATGTTTGGGAACCCCTGGACTAGGTAATTTTCAAGGTCCAAGGCTCAAACACTAAAATTCTAACTTTAGGTGCTCTGTTGTATTTCTTTCATTCTATATTATAGTCTAGAGTAGGTGCCTCAGTGAAGGACAGTATAGATGCTTAGATTTTTGAAGATCAGAAATATATGTAAATCAGTTTGAGAAACAGTAACTAGAATAAGCTTCAATTTATTGGAGAAAATATACACTACTACAGATTCAACTTCATCAATATTAATGAACCATTCACTGGACACTTACACTTATTAAGCTCATTTTACAGATGAGGAAATTGAGGCAAAGGGAAGCTAAATAGCTTGTCAAAGACACACCGCCTCAGTAGCCAGAACTGGAACTCCAATCTGTGACTCCATTTTCTGGTAATACTCAAAAGAAAAAGATTGTATTTGGATTTTAAGTATCACTTCCCCTTTCATAAGTGAGTGACAGATAGTTTAAATTTTAGAAGTTGCCCAGAGTAAAAAGCTTTCCTATTTTACTTTTCCAAATATTGCCTTTTTAACACAAACATAAATACTGGCAGGGCTTTTCTAATACAAAGAGAGGAAAAATGCCTGTTAGTTTGGTCACTTAGTTTTCTCCAAAAGCCGACAAGATTGCAAATATAGAATTTTTAAAGGACAAATACTTACAGATTTCCTCTTTTTCTCTTAAGATGAACCCGTATATCTTTCGTGATTCCAATCTGCAATAAGAGACAACATTTATGTGTATAGTGACATGAGAAAAGATCCCCTTTAAAAAGAAACCTCGGACTTCCCTGGTGGCACAGTGGTTAAGAATCCACTTGCCAACCCAGGGGAAATGGGTTCAAGCCCTGGTCCGGGAAGATCCCTCATGCTGCAGAGCAACTAAGCCCGTGCACCACAACTACTGAGCCTGCGCTCTAGAGCCCGCAAGCCACAACTACTGTAGCCCGTGCGCCCAGAGCCCATGTTCCGCAGCAAGAAAAGCCACCGCAATGAGAAGCCCATGCACCGCAACAAAGAGTAGCCCCCACTCGCCAAAACTAGAGAAAGCCGGCACACAGCAACGAAGACCCAATGCAGCCAAAAATAAAAATAAAAATAAATAAATAAATTTTTTAAAATAAATAACTAAATAAAAAGAAACCTCACGTGCTGTTTCACATTACCTGTGCATGATAAGCCAGGTACCAAAGGAAAAACAAGAAATGACTAAAAGTCGTGCTATTGGGATCTCACAAAAGTAACTGAGCCTGGCTCTAAGAAACAGTAATCAAAACTCTACAAGTGGGGTTTACCCCAGGAATGCAAGGATTCTTCAGTATACGCAAATCAATCAATGGGATACACCATATTAACAAACTGAAGGAGAAAAACCATATGATCATCTCAATAGATGCAGAAAAAGCTTCTGACAAAATTCAACACCGATTTATGATAAAAACCCTCCAGAAAGCAGGCATAGAGGGAACTTACCTCAACATAATAAAGGCCATATATCACAAACCCACAGCCAACATTGTTCTCAATGGTGAAAAACTGAAACCATTGCCTCTAAGATCAGGAACAAGACAAGGATGTCCACTCTCACCACTATTATTCAACATAGTTCTGGAAGTTTTAGCCACAGCAATCAGAAGAAAAAGAAATAAAAGGAATCCAAATCGGAAAAGAAGAAGTAAAGCTGTCACTGTTTGCAGATGACATGATACTATACATAGAGAATCCTAAACATGCTACCAGAAAACTGCTAGAGCTAATCAACGAATTTGGTAAAGTAGCAGGATACAAAATTAATGCACAGAAATCTCTTGCATTCCTATACACTAATGATGAAATATCTGAAAGAGAAATTAAGGAAACACTTCCATTTACCACTGCAACAAAAAGAATAAAATACCTAGGAATAAACCTACCTAAGGAGACAAAAGACCTGTATGCAGAAAACTATAAGACACTGATGAAAGAAATTAAAGATGATACAAACAGATGGAGAGATATACCGTGTTCTTGGATTGGAAGAATCAACATTGTGAAAATGACTATACTACCCAAAGCAATCTACAGATTCAGTGCAATCCCTATCAAACTACCAATGGCATTTTTCACAGAACTAGAACAAAAAATTTCACAATTTGTATGGAAACACAAAAGACCCCGAATAGCCAAAGCAATCTTGAGAAAGAAAAATGGAGCTGGAGAAATCAGGCTCCTGGACTTCAGACTATACTACAAAGCTACAGCCATCAAGACAGTATGGTACTGGCACAAAAACAGAAATATAGATCAATGGAACAGATAGAAAGCCCAGAGATAAACCCACGCACATATGGTCACCTTATTTTTGATAAAGGAGGCAAGAATATACAATGGAGAAAAGACAGCCTCTTCAATAAGTGATACTGGGAAAACTGGACAGCTACAAGTACCATTATATTTTAGAATGATGATAATCAATTTTAGCCAAACAGAAAATCCTTCATTTTACTCCTAAGTCAAAAATTATTCTTTTCAATGCTAGAAGAACATATAAATTGTATATCCATGACAACAATGAATATTTCTTTATGTAGTTAAATCTGCAGTATCCAGGGGTAAGTTCTTTGTTTCACTTTCTAAGTTTTGAAGCAATGTTTATTTATACTATACCCACTGTCTTTACCCTAGCTCAAAGACAGAGTCTAGTTTGAATGTGAGGAGAAATACTTCAACTCTAGCTAAGAATTCTATTATCACCCATTCTGTTACTTAACTTCTCCCCTTATAATTAGTATGGTAAATTATGTATATAAATTATATATATATATACACACACACATATAGTTTTATCATTAGTATGGTTTTATATATATATGCACACATACACACACACACACAATTTCCATACCACACATATGTAAATTGTGTGTGTATAAAAATGACAAGTACCTAACCTACAATATAAGTACCAGACTTCACCTGGGACGGGAAGATAAGCTACATGCATAGAAATTCCACTCCTTACTTCCCAAGTTGCACACTTTCAGAACTGAAATAGGCTTTAAAATGAGAGTAATGAACTAGTCTCTAAAATCAAACTCTCCTCCCTCGCCCCTCCAAATGGACTAAAATAGGGTCTACTTTCTAGAACATTAGGAAAGCAACTTATATGCTTCCCTACACAGCAAAATTAAGAATTTCTTTCTAATCAGTATTGATTAGTTTTACTCTTAAGATGAATGTAAGAATAGTAGAAAACAAAAAAGAGTGCACTATCCCTATCCTTTTGATTACCTTGGATGAAACTAACAACAGTATCAAGAGGGAAAGGCACATTCTTTTTAAAAGCTCTCAATAGACCAACTGCATTTAAATAAGAATTTTTTAAAGCAACAAATATCAAAAATCTACTTGTAAGATCCACCTAAGATATAGCTTGACTATTAGGAAACAACCACTGGGGAAGAAAAGTTTTAATAGATGAAAATTGCTGTCACATTGAAAATTCTTGACTCAGGACCAGCAATCTTTTTTTTTTTTGCTTTTTTTTTTTTTTAATTTTTAAATTTTATTCTATTTTTTTATACAGCATGTACTTGTTAGTCATCAATTTTATACACATCAGTGTACGCATGTCAATCCCAATCATCCAATTCAGCACACCACCATCCCCATCCCCCACGGCTTTCCCGCCTTGGTGTCCATACGTTTGTTCTCTACATCTGGGTCTCAATTTCTGCCCTGCAAACCAGTTCATCTGTACCATTTTTCTAGGTTCCACATACATGCGTTAATATACGATATTTGTTTTTCTCTTTCTGACTTACTTCACTCTGTATGACAGTCTTTAGATCCATCCACGTCTCAACAAATGACTCAATTTCATTCATTTTTATGGCTGAGTAATATTCCATTGTATACATGTACCACATCTTCTTTATCCATTCGTCTGTCAGTGGGCATTTAGGTTGCTTCCATGACCTGGCTATTGTAAATAGTGCTGCAATGAACATTGGGGTTACATGTGTCTTTTTGAATTATGGTTTTCTCTGGGTATATGCCCAGTAGTGGGATTACTGGATCATATGGTAATTCTATTTTTAGTTTAAACTAAGGAACCTCCATACTGTTCTCCATAGTGGCTGTATCAATTTACATTACCACCAACAGTGCAAGAGGGTTCCCTTTTCTCCACACCCTCTCCAGCATTTGTTGTTTGTAGATTTTCTGATGATGCCCATTCTAACTGGTGTGTAGTTTTGATTTGCATTTCTCTAATAATTAGTGATGTTGAGCAGTTTTTCATGTGCTTCTTGGGCATCTGTATGTCTTCTTTGGAGAAATGTCTATTTAGGTCTTCTGCCCATTTTTGCATTGCGTTGTTTGTTTAATATTGAGCTGCAAGAGCTGTTTATATATTTTGGAGATTAATCCTTTGTCCGTTGATTCGTTTGCAAATATTTTCTCCCATTCTGAGGGTTGTCTTTTCGTCTTGTCTATGGTTTCCTTTGCCGTGCAAAAGCTTTTAAGTTTGATTAGGTCACATTTGTTTATTTTTGTTTTTATTTCCATTACTCTAGGAGGTGGATCAAAAAAGATCTTGCTGTGATTTATGTCAAAGAGTGTTCTTCCTATGTTTTCCTCTAAGAGTTTTATAGTGTCCAGTCTTACATTTAGGTCTCGAATCCATTTTGAGTTTATTTTTGTGTATGGTGTTAGGGAGTGTTCTAATTTTATTATTTTACATGTAGCTGTCCAGTTTTCCCAGTACCACTTATTGAAGAGGCTGTCTTTTCTCCATTGTATATCCTTGCCTCCTAATCCTGTCACAGATTAGTTGACCATAGGTGCGTGGGTTTATCTCTGGGCTTTCTATCTTGTTCCATTGATCTATGTTTCTGTTTTTGTGCCAGTACCATTTTGTCCTGATTACTGTAGCTTTGTAGTATAGTCTGAAGTCGGGGAGGCAGATTCCGCCAGCTAGGTTTTTTTCCCTCAAGACTGCTTTGGCTATTTGGGGTCTTTGTGTCTCCGTACAAATTTTAAGATTTTTGCTCTAGTTCCATAAAACATGCCATTGGTAATTTGATAGGGATTGCATTGAATCTGTAGATTCCTCTGGGTAGTATAGTCATTTTCACAATATCGATTCTTCCAATGCAAGAACATGGTATATCTCTCCATCTGTTGGTATCATCTTTAATTTCTTTCATCAGTGTCTTATTGTTTTCTGCATACAGATCTTTTGCCTCCCTGGGTAGATTTATTCCTCGGTATTTTATTCTTTTTGTTGCAGTGGTAAATGGGAGTGTTTCCTTAATTCCTCTTTCAGATTTTTCATCATTCGTGTATAGGAATGCAAGAGATTTCTGTGCATTAATTTTGTATCCTGCTACTTTACCAAGTTCATTGATTAGCTCTACTAGTTTTCTGGTGGCATTTTTAGCATTCTCTATGTATAGTATCATGTCATCTGCAGACAGTGACAGTTTTCCTTCTTCTTTTCCAATTTGGATTCCTTTTATTTCTTTTTCTTCTCTGATTGCCATGGCTAGGACTTCCAAAACTATGTTGAATAATAGTGGTGAGAGTGGACATCCTTGTCTTGTTCCTGATCTTAGAGGAAATGCTTGCACTTTTTCACCATTGAGAATGATGTTTGCTGTGGGTTTGTCGTATACGGCCTTTATTATGTTGAGGGAGGTTCCCTCTATGCCCACTTTCTGGAGAGTTTTTATCATAAATGGGTGTTGAATTTTGTCAAAAGCTTTTTATGTATCTATTGAGATGATCATATGGTTTTTATTCTTCAATTTGGTAATATGGTGTATCACATTGATTGATTTGCGTATATTGAAGAATCCTTGCATCCCTGGGATAAATCCCACTTGATCATGGTGTATGATCCTTTTAATGTGTTGTTGGATTCTGTTTGCTAGTAGTTTGTTGAGGATTTTTGCACCTATATTCATCAGTGATATTGGTCTGTAATTTTCTTTTTCTGTAGTATCGTTGTCTGCTTTTGGTATCAGGGTGATGGTGGCCTCATAGAATGAGTTTGGGAGTGTTCCTTCCTCTGAAAGTTTTTGGAAGAGTTTGAGAAGGATGGGTGTTAGCTCTTCTCTAAATGTTTGATAGAATTCACCTGTGAAGCCATCTGGTCCTGGACTTTTGTTTGTTGGAAGATTTTCAATCACAGTTTCAATTTCATTACTTGTGATTGGTCTGTTCATATTTTCTATTTCTTCCTGGTTCAGTCTTGGAAGGTTATCCCTTTCTAAGAATTTGTCCATTTCTTCCAGGTTGTCCATTTTATTGGCATAGAGTTGCTTGTAGTAGTCTCTTAGGATGCTTTGTATTTCTGCGGTGTCTGTTGTAACTTCTCCTTTTTCATTTCTAACTTTATTGCTTTGAGTCCTCTCCCTCTGTCTCTTGATGAGTCTGGCTAATGGTTTATCAATTTTGTTTATCTTCTTAAGAACCAGCTTTTAGTTTTATTGATCTTTGCTATTGTTTTCTTTGTTTCTATTTCATTTATTTCTGCTTTGATCTTTATGATTTCTTTCCTTCTGCTAACTTTGGGTTTTGTTTGTTCTTCTTTCTCTACTTCCTTTAGGTGTAAGGTTAGATTGTTTATTTGAGATTTTTCTTGTTTCTTGAGGTAGGCTTGTATAGCTATAAACTTCCCTCTTAGAACTGCTTTTGCTGCATCCCATAGGTTTTGGATTGTCGTGTTTTCATTGTCATTTGTCTCTAGGTATTTTTTGATTTCCTCTTTGATTTCTTCAGTGATCTCTTGGTTATTTAGTAACGTTTTGTTTAGCCTCCATGTGTTTGTGTTTTTTACATTTTTTTTCCCTGTAATTCATTTCTAATCTCACAGCGTTGTGGTCAGAAAAGATGCTTGATATGATTTCAATTTTCTTAAATTTACTGAGGCTTGATTTGTGACCCAAGATGTGATCTATCCTGGAGAATGCTCCGTGTGCACTTGAGAAGAAAGTGTAATCTGCTGGTTTTGGATGGAATGTCCTATAAATATCAATTCAATCTATCTGGTCTATTGTGTCATTTAAAGCTTCTGTTTCCTTATTTATTTTCATTTTGGATGATCTGTCCATTGGTGTAAGTGAGGTGTAAAAGTCCCCCACTATTATTGTGTTGCTGTCGATTTCCTCTTTTATAGCTGTTAGCAGTTGCCTTATGTATTGAGGTGCTCCTATGTTGGGTGAATATATATTTATAATTGTTATGTCTTCTTCTTGGATTGATCCCTTGAGCATTATGTAGTGTCCTTCCTTGTCCCTTGTAACATTGTTTATTGTAAAGTCTATTTTATCTGATATGAGTATTGCTACTCCAGCTTTCTTATGATTTCCATTTGCATGGGATATCTTTTTCCATCCCCTCACTTTCAGTCTGTATGTGTCCCTAGGTCTGAAGTGGGTCTCTTGTAGACAGCATATAGATGGGTCTTGTTTTTGTATCCATTCAGCAAGCCTGTGTCTTTTGGTTGGAGCTTTTAATCCATTCACATTTAAGGTAATTATCGATATATATGTTCCTATGACCATTTTCTTAATTGTTTTGGGTTTGTTTTTGTAGGTCCTTTTCTTCTCTTGTGTTTCCCACTTAGAGAAGTTCCTTTAGCATTTGTTGTAGAGCTGGTTTGGTGGTGCTGAATTCTCTTAGCATTTGCTTGTCTGTAAAGCTTTTGATTTCTCCATCAAATCTGAATGAGATCCTTGCCGGGTAGAGTAATCTTGGTTGTAGGTTCTTCCCTTTCATCACTTTAAGTATATCATGCCACTCCCTTCTGGCTTGCAGAGTTTCTGCTGAGAAATCAGCTCTTAACCTTATGGGAGTTCCCTTGTATTTGTCGTTTTTCCCTTGCTGTTTTCAATAATTTTTCTTTGTCTTTAATTTTTGCCACTTTGATTACTATGTGTCTCAGCGTGTTTCTCCTTGGGTTTATCCTGTATGGGACTCGCTGCGCTTCCTGGACTTGGGTGGCTATTTCCTTTCCCATGTTAGGGAAGTTTTCGACTATAATCTCTTCCAATATTTTCTCTGGTCCTTTCTCTCTCTCTTCTCCTTCTGGGACCCCTATAATGCGAATGTTGTTGCGTTTAATGTTGTCCCAGAGGTCTCTTAGTTTGTTTTCATTTCTTTTCATTCTTTTTTCTTTATTCTGTTCCGCAGCAGTGAATTCCTCCCTTCTGTCTTCCAGGTCACTTATCCGTTCTTCTGCCTCAATTATTCTGCTATTGATTCCTTCTAGTGTAGTTTTCATTTCAGTTATTGTATTGTTCATCTGTTTGTTTGTTCTTTAATTCTTCTAGGTCATTGTTAAACATTTCTTGCATCTTCTCGATCTTTGCCTCCGTTCTTTTTCCGAGGTCCTGAATCATCTTCACTATCATTATTCTGAATTCTTTTTCTGGAAGGTTGCCTATCTCCACTTCATTTAGATGTTTTTCTGGGGTTTTATCTTGTTCCTTCATCTGGTACATAGCCCTCTGCCTTTTCATCTTGTCTGTCTTTCTGTGAATGTGGTTTTTGTTCCACAGGCTGCAGGATTGTAGTTCTTCTTGCTTCTGCTGTCTGCCCTCTAGGACCAGCAACCTTATGATACTGATTTTAGAAAATGTTTTGGACAAATCGATTGCATAATATCAAACATTGGACTTACCAAATCTCTTCCTTCCAAGTTTACTCAAGTAGTATGGTGATACATGGGTGATTCTGAATTCACAAGGCCTTTACTAAAATACTAAAGAACTGAATAATAGTTGAAAGAAGCATGTGTTACTTTAAGAGACCTTGACCAGGAATTACTGCTGTGTAATAAACCAAATGTTCCAAAATCCTGGACAATTTTTGCCAGAAGTTACATTTTGTTTTCAAAGCCATGACTCAATAAATATACGTACAGAGAGCACTAACATAATCAACAATAAGCACTCATGAAGCAATATTTTTTTATTAATTTTTATTGGAGTATAGTTGCTTTACAATGTTGTGTTAATTTCTGCTGTACAGTTCGTGAAGCAATAATTTTAGAAGAAAAGTATTAGCATTTTCCTCTACATTAAAGATGAGATTGATAAACTACTTGAAAAGGAAAAATATATTTTTAGAAACACAGACTCTTAGAGCTAAAATATGGCCTGTTTCAACAATTCTCAAAGTATCTGGGGCTGCCAGTTCGTTGTAGTACTACTGTTTATAATATTACATCCCCCACTTTCATTTCTGCCAGGAATAATTTTTATTTGCTGAAACAGGCAGCAATGCACTGGGGATCCATCAAAAGTAGTTCCAATTAAGAATAAAGAAATTATTCATTGTTGCCAAATGTATACAGAAAGGCACTTTTTATCCTGTTGACAGAAGTGTAAATTGGTACAAGCTTTATAGAAAGCAATTTGGCAATAGGCATCCAGACGCTTGAAGTCACATATAACTCATGACTGAATAATTTCACTCTCTACTTCTACGAATATCCTAAGGAAATAGTCCGAGATGCACACACACACAAAAAATGTAGACAATAGTCACCATTGTGATATAAATAACAGAAAACCTAGAAACAACATCAAATGCCCAAAAGGAGACTGGTAAAATAATGATCTATCCTTATGACTGAATACTACACAGTCATCAAGTGCAGTGTTGTCAAAGATATTTAAGGATATGAGAAAACGGTCAAGATATATGAAGTGAAATTGGTTTAAGATGCAACTTAACCAAATATATGCAGGCTACAAGCTGAAATGTTAATCTCTGGGTTGTAGAATTATAGGTGATTTTTAGTTTTTTCCTTCTATTTTTCCCTACATTTTCTAAAACTTCTACAGTGAACATATTACTTTTATCACTCAATACATAAGTAGAAAATATAGCACCAGTCTCAACTAATTCTAGCGTGTGCCTGTGTATATATGTGTGTGTTGATAAGTGACAATGAGTATGGCCCTTAAGGCATTTGGCCCCACTCACGTGGTGAAGAGATGCTACAAAAGGAGCCAAAAGTTGACTTCAACCCCACTACGGAAAGAAGATTTGACACTTCTGTTTTTAAACTAGACTCAAAGTAAAATAAACTTCTTTCGCTCATGTAATATGATCTATGAAGCGAGATAAAATGAGTGGGTTTTTTTTCTTGCCATAACTACAATGTTAAATGTTTCCTAAAGCTAAGCATCCCCGTGGTACCCTCTGTCAAAATGTGGCTAACAAAAATTGACTACTACTGGCAAGTGAACAGACAATATCAAAGAGCCAGATAATCATGAGGGGTTCCATACAGATGGAAATACTGTATCAATAATTTCCTTAAAGCCCAGAGTTCCACTCACTTATCCTATTAAAACAAACAGGAACGCAAATGCCAGATGATACCAGCATAAGATTTAATAGGTATGAGAACAGTCACACTGGCACTCCTCTGCCCCATAAGGAAACCATTTTTCAGCTAACCAGATGAAGGTGTCATGGGCAAAAGGCACCAACTGGGTATCCCTTCTTTGCTTACCACACAGGTGATGAAAGGGACGGTGAAGGGAGGGGATTTCAGAAGTCAGCTCTCCATCAGTACCCACTTGTTTACAACCTGAACTCTGGGACCAACTACTCAGAACTTTAGAGGCTATCATCTTACCTAAGAATGTCTTGCTTCAGACGTTCCAATCAACTGTGGTATCAGCTTACTAATGTGTACTAGCTGACTTCAAAAAGCAGTAGGAGGCAGAAAAGGCTGAATCATTTCTTTCCCTCAAAGTTTTCATTTCAAAATGTTTCAGGCAACAGTAAAGTATCATTAAGTAATCTCACTTCCTGTAAGGCCCACACAGCTCTGTGTCCTGCAGTAACCTCGACAGGGCCTAGCAGCACTGAGTTCACAATGCCCCAAAATTCTAAAAGGAACACAGCTGCTACACATACAATTCCACTGCAATATACAATAATACATTTACTGGAAAATTAATGGTTTTACTCCAAAGTAAAGGGAAAGCTACCTGTGGCTGCTGGTTACCTCAATCGGGTTGAGCCAGTGCTTCTGAAGGGTAATCACATTTCCCAGCTTGCCTAGGTCTGTCCCCTGGTTTACACATGTTGTCCCAGAGTAATTCTTATCAGAGTGTCCCCCCGCCTTTTGGCAAAAACATCCCTAATGATGACCCTAGTAATAACCCTAACTCTGGTCGCACGGAGAACAAGGCAAGAATGTATAGCTACATCAGCAGAAGCCTACCTTCACTACTGGAAAGACACTTCCAAGTACTAAGTCCTGACTGAATCCACAGTCACATATAAATGGGAAAATAAATGAAACAACCAGCTTTGTGCCATTTAACACACACACACACACACACACACACACAAACACACACACACACCTTTTTATTCCAAGTGTTTCAACGATAACAAATTAGAATCTTAAATAGTTTACATACAACTATTTATAACCCAACTTCTAAAATCTAGAATTAAATTTGAATTAATAATTTCAAACCGAAGTCAGTTCCTCATCTTACAAAGCACACACTTGTATATTAAGTACATAAAGGACAAATCAGATCTGTTGTAAGAAAATATCTCCACGAATAGGCTTTTAATTCATGTGACTTTTAAAGACTATAGTCCTATTTAAGAAGTTGTGTTTACCCTTTCACTAACTTAACCTAAATCAGAGAAAAGGATATTGCCAAATCAACTTTAGCAAGCAAACAAAAATTCTAGCCTTGCGGGGAATACATACCTTACACTCATTGTTTAAAAATATGACCAATTACAACTCTACAACCGTAGAGTTGCATATCAAATGAGGTATCTGATTCCCAATCAATGATAAAAGACTAAAGCAAACCCGAGACTTTCCGGGCTAACCCAGATGCTGTAAGCTTAAGGAATTTTTCACATTATTTATAAGCTCTAGTTCTTGGAAGAGGCTGTACCCAGTACAGCTTAACGTTCAGTTTTACTAAGAAAGATTTTATTTAACTTGGCCCTTAAAAAGACCACAGATGAACAGGATAAGGCGCTATGCTTCATCAAAGGGTAAAGGGGGGGGAGGAGCCGGGGAGGGGGGGGCAGGACAATGAAGCGCCAGTATCTATAACGCAGCGTCCTGCTGAGGTAGTTGTGAGCCAACGTGCTGGAGCCAGACGGCCTGGGTCCAGTTCCTGGCGCTACCACTTACTAGAATGGGGTGACCTCGGGCAAGTTCTGTGCCCTCTGTGCCTCATTTGCTACAACTCTAAAATGGAGGGAACACTACTCCTACCTGCCGGGACTGGTGTGAAACTTATAAATGAGTTGATCTCACAGCTCGAGCCATCACAAACTTCTTTTAGGTTCTCAAAAGCACGAAGCTTAATGTCTCACCTCTGCGTCTAGCACATCCTTTTCTCTCTGCCAAGAACATTCTCTTCTCCCTTTTCCTGGCTTCCTTTAGGTCTCAGTTTGAATGACGCTTCTAAAAAGCCTTCCTTGACCTCCCCGCTTTACGTCAGGTGCCTCTGCTGTTTCCTCTCCCAGCACAGCACCTAAAAGCGTTCAAGTTTCTGTTCCCTGGCTGGGCTGTAAGCTCTTTAAAGACAGAAGTCATCTCTGTCCCCATCGCTGCTATAATCCCCAGAACCTAGCACAGTCCAGGTACACAGTAGGTGCTTACTAAATAGTTCTTGACTGAAATAACAAGTCATGCTAAAGAGGAAGGAAACCAAAGAATGATTTCCCAGTTAAATCTTTCACTCTATGTGTGTATGCCTCCTCACATCTGAGATACATAGGCGTGCTTCCTCTCATACACTGACAAGCTTGAAATTAAACACAAGAGGGGCCACATTCTGGCAGAGTACAGATTTTACTCCCATTCTGGGTAGGAATCATGACTTCATAAGCAGAGCAAATAAGTCTGCTCAGTATGTTTACACGTATGATTTCATGTCTCATATTCCAAGGCCTTTACTTAAATAAGGATATCACAGCAAAATTATATGGCTAGTGTAGCGCTCTGATTCTTATCAGCTGGGCTAAATGAAACCCGTTACTGCAACTGGCACAGATGGAGAAAAGAAAAGGAAGATGAGACCATAAACATGGGAGAACAGGAAAGAAAGAAAAAAGTGAAAGTAGAGGTGAGAGCAACATCAGCTGCTCGTCTACAAGGTACCACTGGGTGGCGCCAGTGCCCCTGGCTAGCCAATACAGATACAGAACCAGGAAGCAGAGCCGTCAGTCAGCCTGTATTTTCCAGAGCTTCGGCTGGATGATCAGAAGTCTATTTTCAACACGCTGATGGACAGATGCAATTCACCGGAGTTCAAGTTCTCTGCATATGTCATCAACATAGGCATAAGTCTTAAGGATGTTGTGTTTATCAGAGACACCTGGAAGGTGATTTGTCAACATTTTTGCCTGTTGAAATGTTTCAGAGTCAGCTCACCATTCTAAATGCAGAGATTCTCAGTAGAGTGAGAGGCCAGGGGTTCTCCGTGGAGTGAGAACGGAGGAAAGGGATCAGAATGACCTAGAAAGCTTTTTTAAACTATTAGGTTGAACCATATAAAATTGCCAAGAGTTGAAAAGCTGTTACATACAAAAATATAGCAATTTCAAATGGTTCAACCTAATGCACACATATTTAGAATCACTGGGTTAATGAGCCATTGTTACTGATAAGAGTGTCCTATTTCTCAGGTTTGTTGGGGGGGAAAACATTGAGAACACACGCATAGTTTGGCCTTAAATCATGAAGAATTAAGTGAACGAAGAAATGGAAACAAAATAACTAAGGACAGGGAATTCCCCGGCAGTCCAGTGGGTAGGACTTGGCACTTTCACTGCCGGGGGCCTGGGTTCAATCCCTGGTCAGGGAACTAAGATCCCTCAAGCCACTGGCATGGCCAAATAAATAAATAAATAAATAAGGATAGGGAATAGATTAAACTATATTAAAAATAGCAGACATGGGAAGATGTTCACAAAAAAAATTAAATGCTATATTAAGTGTAAAAAAGCAAATTACAAAACGGTATATAAAACACATTTTGTTTTTTAGGGGAATCCAAAAAGGTTTGGGGGATATGGAAGGATATATACTAAAAAATCTCAATAGTTGTCTCTGCGTAGGGGGACGACTCGTACTTTGTTTTTTTTATCCATACATGTTTTCTAAAATAAACATGTATAACAATTTTGGATCCTGGAACAGGAAAAAAATTAAACACTTTGGTAGTAAAACTAGGGAAATCCAAATAAATTCTATAGTTTAGAGTATTGCACCAGTGTCTGTTATGTAAAATGTTAACATTAGGGGGAGCTGGGGAAAAATATCCAGGACCTCTGAACTATCTTTACAAATTCACTGTAAATCTAAAATTATTCCAAAATGAAACATTTATTTTAAAAAATAAGCCATGTATTAAGATCACATTTTTTAAATCCAGAAGAAAAAATCCATTTGGTTAAGAGATTCCTACATTTAAACAAGAATATGGTGGAATAAAACTTCTTTGGTAGAAAGAAGTCTTGGAAGAAGCTATGCCTTCTAGCATGACAACCGAAAGCTGTAAAGACTTAATGACATATGCAGTGGCTTTCATAATATGAAAGTGATGTTATCCTATTGGGCATAGGCTCACTGAAGCAGGAAACAAACGGTTGAGTCTCTATTTTCTTTGGTTTTGTAATCATCACTGCTGAAGACTAACCACCATAAGGACATCTGAGGGAAATAATTAAAAATAAGTATAGCCAGTAACCACCCTTTTCATCTGTAATATTTTTAAAAATTTAGTTTCCCAAATCCTGGGCAGCTACAGGTACATGCACATGCATTCATTCAAGAAAAATTCAATGAGCATTTACCAAGCCCACTCCTTCTGGAGCTTACTGTTCAACAGACAATATTTTAAGAGGACATGAGACTAACATAGAGAGCAGACATATACGTAGAATAGGAAAGGAGGCATACCCATGAGCCAACCCTCAACCCTATAATAATAGCCCAACCAGACTTTTTTAAAAAGTTAATAATAATAGCTACCCTCTGGGATTATCCAGTTATACCTGTTAATGCTTAGGTACCAGCTGGCTTGCTCAAAATGGATTTTTTAAAATTTCCTTTAAATATTGGGGCAAGGAAAATTATGCAAAGCCTGAAAATGAGGTTCTGAAAAGGAATAAAGGAAAGGACAATGCAGAGCTAAAAACACAAACAGAAAACTAAAAGGTCTGGATCAATTTCATCTGCAGACTACTATCCACCTGTTACAAACAGGTTATAACCTTCTGGTTCTAATCCTCCAGCAAGTGTAAAGTTTGGAATAGGTTAGTTCCGCTGCAGAACACACCCAAGGGAGGTTTCCTTACTCGTAGGTTTCCTTACTTGTAGGTTTCCTTACTTGTAGGTTTCCTTACTTGAGTATTGACAGTGTGTCAATATAAGGCACTTTTGCAGAAGATGAGATCCAAAACAAGAATTTCAAAAACAGATTTAAAGAGAAGCGCCAGTGTACTAAAAACTCCCCAGCAGAGCAGAAGTCTTTTTCCCATCTCAATGAGACACTGTTTAAGGAAGGGGAGTTATGTGTCCCCATAAAAAGGTCAGCCAAGAAACTTGCTATAACTTCCAACAGTGTTGATATTTCCGACCAGCAGATATCACCCATTTATCCCTAAAGCATTTAACTTCCGCTGTATCTACGATGGGTAATTTGCCTTTAAAACATCCCTTTGCAGTTATTTCTGTGAATAGTTAAGCGAAAATACATCATCTTTAAATTAGGTTATAATTCAATCCTCCTGGAAGCATCTGCAAACAATGTGAGCAGCAGTAAAAGGTAAAGGCGGTTCGCTTCCTCATGTACTATACGGGGCAACCTGCTGCTTACTCTTCTTCAAAAGCAAAACTAAGGTCAACACAGAGGACGTTCTGAAAACAAACATTCTCTGTTAAGCATACATCTTGAGGCCTGATGGTTGTGTGACAGCAACAGGCCAGATTTTTAAAGAATAAGAAAAGGGATTAATCAGAATGCTTCCAGCACCT
Organism: Balaenoptera ricei; assembly: GCF_028023285.1. Taxonomy (NCBI): domain Eukaryota; kingdom Metazoa; phylum Chordata; class Mammalia; order Artiodactyla; family Balaenopteridae; genus Balaenoptera; species Balaenoptera ricei. The sequence continues at coordinate 98,898,895 of NC_082660.1, forward strand.
CGAGCTTATGGTTTCCAGGGTTGCTATACCTGAAAGTAGAAGAGAAAGGCATTGAGGTTCGGCGCCCGGTGCCAAGTCCAGGCAACATCCTGATCTTTCATCAGCAATGGGGTATTGCCGGTAAAAGCAAGAAAAAAAATTTTTTTTTTTTAAAACAAGGTCTAGCAATCGCAGGACATGGCCCCAGATCTGGCCAAGTACCAAACTCAAATTCTAAAAGTTTAGCTCATTCCACAGGACAATTTTATGCAACCCAAATATGTAACTGTATGACTTTGAAACATCATTGATTTTCTTTCACACAAGAGGCAGAGGTCAGCAGCAGAGGCAACAAATCTAAGAATTGATTTTCCATCCTAAACAGACTCCTAATCACTCCTCTCAAAGCAGAAGAAACATTTTCTCATGATCTCATGACAAAATGTTATGACATCTAGAAGAGACCAGACAAATACAATGACCTTAGTGTCACATTAGCTAGGAATGATGCAAAATTAAAGAAATCAACTCTTGGTTGAAAAGCAATTCTTTCAGCCAAAATTAGCTGCTTCAAAATGAGTTGCTTGCATCTCATCGAAGTCATTAAAGTAACATATATGTGTTTCATAACAACAATCCTGTCTTTGGAAAAACAGAGTTTTGACTCACTTTTGCAGATTTCCACCGGAGACTGTGATAGTAGATTAAACACTGCAAGGCTTCTCAACACACTCTTAGCTTAGGAACCCAATAGGCTACAGCTGGTTTTTAAAATATGTCTCTAAAGAACAAACTGGAGTTGAGATTCCTAGTTTTCAAAACTCAAGGTACGCTCTGGCTAGAGACCATATGTTCATGGCCAACTCTCACTCCTTTGATCATGCCCTAGTATAGCACTGACCTCCTATTTCCTGTGGGCAGTGCCCTAAGCAACATGACCCTTCAATCAAAGGCAGGGAGGGAGGTGGTCAACAGTCTTCCTCAGTTGAGGACAGTTAGAAGCTAGATTGTATGGAAGCACTTTCTCCCTAAGAGGTTAAAAAAAAACCCTACAATCTTTAGGGTTAGGGGCTTTTTGAGAAAAAGATCAGCTGTCTGAAAGTTAAGTTAGGAACGACCCTCCCATTGCACCACATGTACTATATCACTGCAATCATAGGCCAATCACGCCACACAAACATTTCATATAACCAGATAACAACGGCTCAAATGCAGGGTACCACTGAGACAAGACAGAGATTGGGAAGCTATCTGAGCACTGGAATATTCTTCCCCCAAGAGCCAAGTAGAATATTCTTCTACCTTTGCAGAGCCCTTAGGCTTACAGTGACTCCAGAATGACCCTACTGAGCTAGGATTCAAGTCAGCCGGCAGGGCAAGTACAAGTATCTTTTTAACCCTAATGAACACTTTGTACTTCTGGGGTTGATCACCCCTCATTCAATTCTACTCAGTCCTAAAAGAAAGGCGTAAAAGTGAGGTTGGGGGGCTTCCCTGGTGGCACAGTGGTTGGGAGTCCGCCTGCCAATGCAGGGGAAATGGGTTCGAGCCCTGGTGCAGGAAGGTCCCACATGCCGTGGAGCAACTAAGCCCCTGCGCCGCAACTACTGAAACCCACGTGCCTAGAGCCCGTGCTCCTCAGCAAGAGAAGCCACCGCAATGAGAAGCCCGTGCGCCGCAATGAAGAGTAGCCCCTGCTCGCCGAAACTAGAGAAAGCCCGCGCGCAGCAACAAAGACCCAATGCAGCCAAAAATAAATAAATAAATAATAATTTAAAAAAAAAAAAAGTGAGGTTGGGGAACTCCATTTCAAAACATGGATTTAAAAAGGAGGTGGGAGATTCACCAGGGAAGTTTCCATTTTGCAGGTGTCTTTTCTAAAATTACTTGCAAAGAAGTAAATTCTTTGGGGGATACTTCCTAAAGAAAGCTACTCCCTTACTAACAGTTTAATATTCAACAATCTCTTGGTGATCAAGAGAATATTAAAATTAATGTAAATATGTGCATAAATTAAAAACCTGCTTCCACATAAAAACCCGGGCCTTTATACTTGACACTAAAAACAAAATCTAAGCAAAGGAATCCAAAAATTTCTGGTGGAAAATCTGTGTTATATAATGTCCTTACGAGTTCATTCTGCTTAAAAATGTATAATGTATAACTATATTTGAATGAATATGCTAATACTGACATTCCTTTCTATTGGGGGAAATAAACACTACACAGCTTTCCATCTGCAGGTTGCTATAATCCACCAAACAGTGAGCCTGAACCATGACTCTTCTAGTTTCCAGAGTATGGAAACCACCTGCTTCACAGAAATTCTAACCTACTCCTGTAAGGAAGTGCCTGGGCACAAACGGAATCCCAAATATTTCACCAAAGGCTTTAAACCATCCTAAACTAACTTTGCACCAAATCCTGAAGGTCTCTGTGGTTCCAAGTACAAGAATACCATTATCCTAGGCTGCTTTTCTCTTTTCTGCTCTATTTGTCTGAAACACATTCATCTGACAGTTGTTTATGGCTAGTTCTGCCCAGTTCTACCCCTCAGTCAAGTGATGATTCTTCAATTAGTCTTTTAAGCTATGTCTCAAACTTAGTATCTTCAGTGGTCATGGGGAACATAGCATCTTTTACTTGGATGCATTCCATGAGATACTAGTGCTAGTTCTGTCTTCTCTTCTGTTTCCAAAGCCATAACTGAACTTTAAGCTCATTCAACCAAGTTCCTGTTTCCTGTCTGCGGGAAATGTTCAGCTTTCAGTTCATTTGAGAAGCAGAAATGACTAACGTATTCTGAGAATAACGAATGATCACCATCTCAGCGGGAGCAGCTCTGCCCATTTCTGCAGGCTTTCCCTGATGACTCATCACTCGGGTACCCCCAGGGGAGTGGTCCTTCAAAACCCTATCATTACTTTTTTTTGTAGTATTAAAATGCTTTAGGCACATATTGAAGGTAATAAACAGGATACCTAAGAGAAAACAGGTATTTCACCATGCCTTCCACTGCCTTAACTTCTTAACAACCACTAGAAGCCACCATAAATATTTCCAATACCTCTGTTAAAAGCCTCATCTCACATGTCCCTGTCATTAATCAAGCGAGAAATGGGAAACCTCTATTCTGACTCCCACATAAAATCTGCTAACTTCACAGCGCCTATGAAAGAAAAATCCTCTTGCTGTGAAATCAATTCCAGAAAGGCCAAAATGCACAAGATGCACAGCCTTGGAGAGCGGCGATGCTATGTCAATCGTCATAACAAAAATATGAGTAGCTATGCTGGGCCATCACATTAACACCATTGTCTACAAGGTAGAATCTTCTTTTATTAAATACTGTATTGAATTCATCATAAACTAAGGTCTTTTCACCTCTAAGTCCCACAGCATAAACCCAGAAAAGGTTATAATGAGCCTACGGCGGATGTGCTTAATAAATGCTTCTAGAGGACATGTGAGCAGAATACGTACATACTTGCCCAAATCAAACACAGTTCTCCTAATGTTCAATTTTATATACTATAGACTGAGTTACCATAGACAAAAATTCATGTTGCCACAGAGACCTAGATTTTCTTTACTTTTATAAGTTGTGAAAGAACACAACTAAGCCCACACATTTACCAAAAATTAGAGCGGTTGGTTTTTCTTTGAACCAAAATAACTGTTCAAGCTCAGTTTTAAAATCTTCATTAAAACCAAACTCCACCCAAAAGATTCCTAATGACATTTTAATACATTGCACTTATACATCATTACTAGTAACTACAATTTAAACAACATGTGCATAAATTCCAAACAGAACTGAACTGGTTTAACATTGAGGATTTTTTAATTCCTTGGTTATTTACTTTTGGTGGCCATGACTTTAAGATTATAGTTTGTCCTAGAAACCAGTTATTTTAAGTAGAACACTACATTTACATGGCACAGTGTTGTTCTTTTTCCCACTAAGATGTCTTTTTCACTTATTCAGAGTTACCGAACGTGAAAGATGCTCACAGTATACAGTCAAGTTAAAGGAAGCAAATTACAAATCGGTATGCACAGTAAGAACCCATTTTTGTAGAAAGAAGACACATATGTTTGCACACATGCATGTGTGCACACGTGTGCATGCAAGCATCCATACATGTGTGTACACAAACGTGTCCCCAAAAGTTGACAATAGATCTCCCTGGGTATGGGATTATGGTGCTCTTATTCTTCTTTATACTCATATTTTCAGTGCAGAAAATTTAGATAATACAAATAGTACTTTAACAAAGGGAGAAAATTATTTTTAAAAACTACCTGAGTGCTCTCCAAATACAAGGCACTCACTCCATTTCAGAAGCGCATTGTAATTATCCTCCAGTGTGTAATGTTGCATATGAGGAATCTGTATAATTACTATCAAAATAGTGATCATAAATTAAAATGCATTGTAGAATTGTATAGGGTAAAATGTATAAGTATCTCTATACTGCCTTCCTCTAACACCACTCCCTTTTGCCCTAGAGATAACCATTTGTGGTGCATATCAATCACACTTTTTTGTATTAACCATACGCATGGTAAGGTTTTGTTCTTTTAGATAAGTGGAATCATGGTATATGGACTGTTCTATAACTCCCTCCTCTGCCCTCCCCCACCTTTAACAACATATTTTGGAACTCCTATGTCAGTTTATATAGGTCTGAAGGGTTTCTTTCCTTTAATAGCCCCATGTTATTCCATAGAACAGCATGTCATTATTTAAATCATTCCCCTTCTGATGGACATTTAGGTTGCTGCCAAGTTTTCACTGTTATGACCAGTTTCAGTGCATTGAAATCTTGTATGCATCTTTATACAAATGTGCAGATATTTCCTTAGAATAGCTTCCTACAGAATTGCTGGGTCAAAATACATGCATATTTTAAAAATGAGAGGATTTTGGTACTCTCTATCAAAAAGCTACACAATTTGCACTCTCATTAACAGTGTATGAGAGTGCCCATTTCTTTCAAAAAGTGGATATTATAGTTTTTGCCAATGTATTTGGTAAAAAAAAAAAAAAAAGGTTTTCATTTCCCTAATTACTAGAATGAATTTGAGTATCTTTTCTTTTTTAATCATCATTTCAATCTCTTCTTATGTGAAAGGCCAATTCATAACCCTGTGCCACTTTTTCTAACAGGTGCCTTTTTCTTATTGATCTGTAGGAGCTCTTTACATATCATAGATATTACACAGTAGAAACCTTTTTATCTAATGTTATTTGGAACACTTGATTAGCTAACTGAAAAGGTCAACTAAGGTGAACTGTCATAAGAAAATATGCACATGACAAACATTTCATTTTATCTTCATTTTATCAGTGGTAAATGTACACTCGTTCATCAAACTTTCGATAAAGGGCCAAGAAGCCAAGACCTTTCTTTAACTCCAGGCCCACAGACTGTAAGGAAATTTCATTTGAATTCTTAGATAATGTAGAACTTCAAAGAACTTAAAAGACACTTGCAAGGAACTATGAGTAGAGAACCCTTCAGATTTTTATATTTATTTTATACAAATCTTTTATCGTTGTCTTACCCACACCTAATTATACAGTAATAACTTGCTTTCATCAACTCTTTCCAAAGCATACCATATGTTTTGTTATAATAAACCTATCCCCCAGCTTCAACAATTATCTATACGTGCTGAATTTTATTTCTTTCACATCTCTATGCACCCCGTACCTCAACCCCCATATAATCTGAAGCAAATACCAGACATCATATCATTTCATATGTAACTTTTCAGTAAGAACTTCAATTCCCCACTACTCAGACTGTATCACATTATAAAACATGAAAATAAATTACATATTTACAAAAACAAGAACAACGAGCATATATAGGTTCAGTAATAAAAGCATCTGTTGTACTGGTGGGTCCACAAGCCTGGCTTACCTGAGACCAACCGACTAATAGCAAGTGTTCAGTGCACAGTGTATTTTACAAAAGAAATGAGTATCATTTAATATGGTGAGTCAGTTAAGTAGAAGTCAACAAAAGCTTCCACTGCATATGTAGAAGTTATTTTCCCCCAGTCTGTCATATGCCTTTTTAACTTTGTTATGGTGTCTTGTGCTTTCCAGAAATTTTAAAAATATATACTTAGATGTTTAAAATACATCCTTAATGTATCTTTGTGTATGATGTGAGGCTGAGATCCATTTCTTTCCAAATATACAGCCCACGGTGCTAACTCAATTTCCATTTTCAACATTACTTGTAGGTAGGACATTTAAAAGAACTAAAGTATGAACTTCTAACTTACGAAAGGAAGCTGTGCAAACAAAATAATAAACCAACAGTCTTAAGGTCAGCTTGATAGGCTCGAACTACTATGTATTTAAAGATCACAGAAGTTTGGGGAGCAGGAGCAACAGTACTGCCATACCTGGCTCCGTCATTACCACTCTGGCTCACAGCAGGCTCTCCAAAGGACATCGCAACTGGATAGGCCTGCTTCTGAATCTCACTATTTGCCATACTTGTAAATTGACATTCACACTGAAATACCCGACACTTGACGACGACAACAACAAAATCAACCTTCCCAACTCTCTATCCATTCCTTAATGCTGCTCCTAGACCACAGTGCCTTCAGACTTAGTTAAAGAAAATGAATACACTGTTCTGAACCACAATTTCCCATGGAAATATACCTAAAAGATACTAAAAGTCAAGGTAAAGTTTGTCAAATTTCCTTTATAACATAGAGACTCAATAATTTTTAAGGTTGCTTTATCTCTGGGCAAACTTTTTGGGTAAAATTTACCAGAGAGTAAATTGGCTTTTAGGGCCATAAGTTCTCTGTTTCAACTCTGACATTGTATTTTGAATGCAGCCAGACAATATATAAATGAGTGGATGTGCCTGTGTGCCAACAGAAGTTTATTCATAAAAACAGGTGGTGGGCAGGATTTGGCCACCAGCAGTATTTTACCAGCCCTTGTCTTATACCAATGATTGATCTTTTTCAAATCCACTACCCTGGCTATACACTTATTTGAGCAAATATGGTGACGCTGAAGGGACAAGTAATAATTTCAGTACCACCTTACAGAAATGAATACTCTAAAAATCGATCACTAAGCTCTTCCTGTAAGTTCTCATAATATGAGCACATATGTTTTTCAAAATATAACACTGTAAGTCACCTTAAAACTAATGCTTATTTTAAAAGATAATTAAAATGAACATTAAGTAGCTACTATAAAAGAAAAACATGCAGTCTAGACAGACAAATTCAACAGTCAGTCTATTCACTATTCTGAGTAGCAAAAGCCTACTAAATCTATCATCATATTCGCAACTTCACTACTTAAAATGCAGAAGCACACTTTCAAAGTACATTTAAATGAAAACACGACTTTTTTTCTTTGGACTACTTACCACAAATGTTGATTATGAACTATACAGTTTTGCCAAAATATTTTAAAATTAGAAAGTGAAACCAAAAATCTCCTTGGCATATGACGTGTCTACTTAATTTTAAAATATTAATTTTAATGTTTCATTTGACTGCCTGGTAAGGCAGAAATTATATTTTAAGGCACAAAAGGATGGCAGCCATTTTAATATAGTGAGAGCATGTATATGAGTATGTACACACACTGTAAGCCATCAGGACCACTAGTTCGAAGAATACATCTGAGCTCCAGGATTGCTCAAAGAAAAAAATATTCACACTGCTTACAGAAGTACTGGATGTTATACAGAACAACAAGGAATAAAATTAAATAACAAAGGTACATAAGACCCCTTGACACCAAAGGCATGATCCATAAAAGGAAAAATTGATAAACTGGACCTCATCAAAATTGAAGATTTTTGTTCTGCGAAACCTCCCTGTGAAGACGACGAAAAGGCAAGCTGCAGGATGGGAGAAGATATCTGCAAACCATCTAGCCAACAAAGCACTAGTATTAAGAATATATAAAGAACTCTCAGAACTCAACAGTAAAAAAAAAAAAAAAAAATCCAAGTGTTAGCAAGGAGGAGCACCATTCACGCATTGCTGGGGCACGGGCGGGGGTATGTAAGATGGCACAGTCACTCTGGAAAGCAGTTCGGCAGTTCCTTATAAAACTAAACGTGCAACTACCATACGAACAGCAATTGCACTCTTGGGCAACTATCCTAGAGAAATGGAAATTTATGTTCATACAAAAACCAGTACACAATTGTTCATAGGAGCTTTATTCATAATAGGTTACAAAATACGGGAAATAGCCAGATGTCCTTCAATGGGTGAACGATTAAACTATAATACATCCACAGCATGGAATACAACTCAGGAATGAAAAGGAACTATTGATACAAGACACAGTCCCTGCATGAATCTCCAGGGAATTACACTGAGTGAAAAAAAGTCGATCTCAAAAGATTACATATCACATGATTTCATTTGTATACCATTCTTGAAATGACAAAATTATAGGCAAGGAAAACAGATCAGTCGTTGTCAGGGATCAGGGAGGGAGGGAGATGGCTGTGGCTATAAAAGGGCAACATAGAGACCTTTGGGGTGATGGAATTGTTCTGTATCTTGACTGTGGTGGTAGTCACACAAATTTACACATATGGTAACACTGCATAGAACTAAATACACACACGCAAGTGAGTGGATGTAAAACTGGAGATCTCTGAATCAGGTGGAGGGCCTGTATCTGTCTCAATTTCCTTGTGACATTATGCTACAGTTATGCCAGATGTTACCACTGGGGAAAATTAAAGGGGATTATTTTTATGATTGTATGAGAAGCTACAACTATCTTAAACAGTTAAAAGAGAAAGGAAGAAAAAGAATATATAAGACCAGCCAATAGCAGGAGTGGAAAAAATAAAGCTTTCATTTTTGCTAAAGTCTCAATAACTGAAAGTCAAGGAAAGAAAAAAAAAAAAAAAAGGAATGCCAAGAAGAGAGTCTACAGGCTACAATTAATACAATCATCTCCTCCTCCCCTGGGGAGCCTTAACTTCCCCAGGATTTTGCTTCTGTTCCTGATTTGACTGTTGTTAATAAAAATAAACTGACATAAAAACTGTCTCTCCAAAACTCCCACCATCATCACCTCCATCCTGGACTATAAAACTAAACCTTGCAGGGTAAGGATTGTCTTCTTAACCATCATATCCTAGTGGCCTGGCACAAAATACGTGACAGATGGAGGAACAAGATAAGCTGAATGAACGAACAAATGAATGAATGACTGAGATGCCTGCATAGTCTTTTCAAGCGCCTAGCCAATTACAGTTACAAGGCAGTATGTATACATTCCCGTACAAATTTCTTAAAAGCCCTGAATGTTTAAAAAAAAAAAAGTGTGGTATGCACACCCTTCACTTGCAAGCCTAAGTTAGCAATAGCTGACTTTTGTAAAATGCTTCCCAATTTATAGACTTCCACATATAGTCATTCATTTGATAAGGATGAATTAAGAATTATGCATATATAGATTGGAACTAGTGTAAGCAGATCTTTCAGAAAAACGTTCTAAATAACTAAGGATTTACCTTAGCTTATTTTAACTAAGGATTTACGGCACAGCCTTAACGCAAATTGTGATATATATATATATATATATATATATATTTTTTTTTTTTTTTTCAAATTGGGGGACTTATACGGATTATTCTGCCAACATCAAGACCCTCTGACAGATGCAAAAATGAAGAGAGGTAAAGCGACTTATTCAAGGTTATACCATCAGCTAGCACTGGAACTGGCACCTGAGCCTCTCCGGAGTCCCAATTCATTTCTCTTCTCACTGAATTGGGCAAGCCTCTCCTTTCTCCACCCATCCCACCCCTACCCAAAACACTCAAACAAAAATCGTAATCTGAATCGCTTATTTTTAAAATGGGGGTTTTAGGGGGAAAATTGAATTTATTCAAGATGTTACTTGTTGCATTACACCTTCTGTGGATTTTTAGGTGTCAAATTACTTCTCCTATCAGAACAATAAGGTACTTTATTCTGTGGTGCGAGCAGACTAACAGTTTAATGTTTCATCCTCCACCTAAATGGCAGAGAGGGTGTTAATTATTACAGGAGTCTTACAAGTCTCACACTTCTTTTCAATCGAAAAGATGAGCTATATTACAATCCAAGGAAGAGGCCTCACACTATTAAAATCTTGACTGATATGCTCATTGACAGAACAGTCATTGGATCTCTGCTTACAGCCTTATGTATCAAGAGCAGTTAAAACTATTTGTTAGAGGCGATATAAAAGAAAAAGTAACGTGGCAAGCAACTACCGGGAAATGAGGATTTCATCAGGTTAAATCTCCGTTATGCTGCAACATGTTACTAAGCGTGAGTTTAGAGGTCCTAGAATCAAAACACTAGAAGGAACCTTCGTTCAACATCCTCATTTTTGTAAATGAGGAAACTGAGGCGTTGATTAAACCATTAACCAATAAAGCAGACTGCTTACTTTTTCAAAGGGATTCATTTAAATGCCATTTCGCCCTTATTCTCCATCTCGCCGTTTCTTAGAGGGATGATTTTTTTTTTTAAGGTGAAAAGAACGATTAGAGCAAAGTCATTTCAAGAGGGTGGAAAAAAAATGCCTTTGAAGGAGGAGATGGCTGGAGTGAAGAGAAGAAATGACGTCTTATTTAAAATATGTAACCCCTTAATGGGGGTTAGGCAGTGAATCATATTCTCCTCGATTCTTCTCTGTGCTATTGACATCGACCACAGACAGTTCTTTTCTGTAGGGCAATCGAATGAGAGGAAGAGGAAGTGAATACAGCTGATGCTAAATATACAGCACCCATGGAGAACAGGGATGTAGATAGGTAGAACAGGAAAAAATAAGAGCATGTTTCTGCTAGAAACCAGCCGTTTTTCTAACCTACCGAAAGATACGGAAGCTAAGAGGATATCGGAAGCTAGGGCATCCCACAAATTCGAAGGGCGGATGCTTCTAGGGCCAGAGAGATCCCCTAGCTCTCAGATATAGAGAGACTCGAAGGGGACAAAATGGAGTTGAGGTCCAGGAGCGCCCTAAAGGTCGTTTGGAGGTCTGGCGAGCCCCTGATGTGCTCATTTGGAAAGGGTCATGGCAAAGCCTAGTACCCCGATCGGGAAGATGCTTTTGGCTCTCGGAGGGCGGTGAGCGGCAGGAAGAGGCAGGCCAGGGTCTCGAGGACCCCAGACCTCAGCAAAGGAGATGATACCGGGACCTCGGGAATCTTCCTGGCCCCGGAGGAGGCGGGAGGGTAGAACGCCCGGGCTCCAGAAGAAAGCGAGCGGATTCCGGTAATGGAAACGTCCCCTCAACCTCCTCCGGGCTCAGGTGTGGGACGACAGCTTGGCCGGAGCGGGGGCCCCGGCACAGCGACAGGGCAGGGGTTGCCGGGGCAGGAGCCACGCCGGCCGGGGTTACTCACCGGAGGCGCTGCCTGCGGCGTCTCCGCAGCCGGCCAAAGCTCGACACGCGAGAGGCTGGTGGAAAGGAGCCGCGTGCCCGCTAGCGCTGGGGCGAGGAGGGGCGCGCCACGGAGGCCGGAGAAAAAGCCGCAGCGGCGCGCGCACACACGGAGGGCCGGCGGAGGAGAAGGCGGAGCGAGGCGCAGCGCGGCGCGGGCCCGGAAAAGACGCGCCCGGAGGGGCGGGCGGAGCGGGGGCGCGCGGTGGTGTGGCACAGCCGGCCGAATCGCCGGCGAAGGCGCGCTCGGCCCACCCACGCTCCCGCCTCCGCTCACCCCGACGTCAGCCGAAAAGGAGGGCCCGAGCGGGCCGCTAGCGGCGGGGCGGGGGGGTGTTCGGTGTGCTCCGGGGGAGCTGAGCCCGCTAACGGCTCCCCGCGGGCTCACCGCAGGGTCCAGCTCCAGTCCCCGGGGCCGGGTGATTGAGCGTGTTTTCGGGAGGTCCGGGCGCCTGATTTCAGCGAGATGCAGAATGGACCCACTCCCGCACCTGCGCTCCCTTCCCAGGACTCCACCCCAGAATGAAAGTTCCCCTCGGGTCGTCTTCCAGCTGCCCTGTCAAGATATTCATCTTGGGACTTCACTGCTCTTCCTATAGAGAGAGATCTTAACGTTCTTTGCCTAAGACATCCTGCTTCTCCAAGCCCCAGCTAACGCCTCTCTTCCCTTTATCTCGCCTCTCACTGCGTTAAGACCCCATCCAGCCATCCCCACTTATGAAATATCACAAGAATGCAGGGTTTTCACTTAATGCCTTGCATTTCCACGATGGTATAATGGCAAAAGAGCTCATAACTGATAAGGAAATGTCACCGCAGCACTATGACATCTTACTGGCCCCGACTGTTGCTTCTGAGCCAGTCCTACAAATACTGTTCCTAAGAGATTCAAGAAATTGTTGTTAAAAATAAAATGCTGGCGAACTGTCTCGGGGTTTCAAAAGAGACAGACCATAATTGCAAATGAGCCACGACAAACTGCCAAGAATATATCACCAAAAGAAAGAAAATGCCAGTATGCTTCCAGTTGTCTGATGCATGATGGAGGGCCAGCTTCCTCTTCTTGCTAGGAATGGACATGTCATTTCACTTGCTGTTTTGTATTTTCCCATAGAATTACTGGAGGTAACAACGTGTGTTTGTGTGCGTGTGTGTGTGTGTGTCTGTGTGTGTGTGTGTGTGTGACCACCTCAGATTACAGGCTAGAGTTGTTCTTAGACTTTAGTATGCATCTGAATCATCTGGGGGTGATTGTTAAAATATGGATACCTGGATCTGAGAAGGGCTGAGAAATATGAATCTTTAATAAGCATCTCAGGTGACACTGTACGTGGTTGGAGGCCCACAGTTGGAGAGCATAGAGCTACAGCCTTTGTATGTTACTTCTTTGAAGTGGGATTACTCATCCAATTTACAACAGGCCCACCCACTTATGTATAATATGCCTATGAATTTTGCTATGGCAGTCACATAACTTCCTTTTTCGAGATTGACCTAGAAAGTTCAGGACTTCAAACAACAAGTTTAATTGTCATGTTTATTTACAAGATCTTGTTGTAATACCAGAAATAACTAATCATTTCTCAGCTATATAATTCACTGGGTACCTATAGTGACAGAGCACTGTCATGTACAGTAGGGTTAACACAAACGAAATCAAAGAAATGATCATCCCTGCCCTCAACAAACTTAGTGTCTAGTGGTGGAATTAAAACACAGACACAGAACAGACCCAGTGTAGCACATAAATCAGACCAAAATGAAAAAGAACACATAATGAAAGAGTACTCTTGTCAATTTCCTTTACTAGCGGTCACTGAGCCCAGACCTTTTCAATTAGGTAACTTCCTCTGAACACTGAGTCAGTCCTAGGTTACTGAAGTTCCTCCAACTTTACGAGGTATAAAGGGAAGAGCCTGAAGCTATCGGTTTTTGTTTGTATGTATGAATATGTCTACATATATACCTATGTATAAGGATGTCTGTAAATATAGATATAGAGGTACTTATCAGACAAGAAACTAGTTGAATTTTCAAGATCGTTATCACTTACACTATTCATTAATGCTGACGGTTCTGGCTACCTTTATCACCTACTGTACCCCACCTTTTCCTCTCCAGTTAACCACATCCCGGGTGAAGAGGATAAAAGAGCTACATCTCCAAAAAGGAAACCAAGTGTATCCACACTATTTCTAGCTGCTCTTTTTTCACTTTTTCAGGATCAAAATAAACCTTGCTTAATTTCTTGTCATCAGAAACCCTCCAGAACAACTACCCAGGAACAAAACATTCCCCCAGCCAACTGTCTGACATTTTAGAGAGAACATTTGCACCATTGTTTAGTAGTTTGGAAGACAGGGGATTATTATCCCTAGTTTACAAATAGAGAAACAGATGCAGGTTAAATGACTTGTCTAGTCATACAACTAACTAGTAGCAGAGCCTGGATTTCCTACCACAGTTCCCAAGACTCCTAGACCAGGGTGCCTGCCACTACATCAGGCTTCCTAGGTAATAAGTTTTGCCCAGAACTACTAGTCCAATTAGAAACAGAAGAGATAAACATGAAAATGGAGAAGAGTTAGGAAAATGTACAGTGCAATTGACAGATTCAAAATACAACATAAAAGACACCGAAAGCATGGAAATTAAACTGAAGGCAAACAGAATTTACCAAGACAGCTCTGTTAGCAGGTACTGATATATAGGCCTTGCCCATTTTACTCTCCTGTAACAAGAAGCTGAAACAGATAGCCAGGCCGCTCTTGGCATTAGTTATTTATGGAAGGGCAGAAAACAACTGTTCTTCATTGACTGTGTAACAAGCCTTTGCATGTTAAACATACTTCACATGTTTGTAAAATAATAATTTCCTTTTTGGTCCCACGACAAGCAGCAGGACTTTATAATAATATTTGCATAGACAAATGATGTTATGCTTTGTCATTCATGAGACCTTTTTTTTTTCTCAGACCCAATAACCAAGCCAAATATTGTCTTCAATGGCATGTCTGAAACAACTGGTGAAATCAGAAACCTAGGCAGAAGATGCTCTCACTGTGAACATAAATAATAACCTAGGCTACTCCTTTCAAAAATGGCCAAAGCCACTGCAGCTAGATTTAATGTCATTTTTTGAGAAATGACTTTTTTATCTTTTCAAACAACCATTTCTTGTCATTCCAGTACATTTCACTGGCTTTTAAATTAATTGAAAAGCCAAAACAAATGGAAAGACATTGAACGCATCTGGATGGGAAAACACGGTATAGTAAAAACTCAGTTCTTCCCAAATTCATCTGTAAAGTCCAAATCAAAATCCCAGCAGGGTTTTAATGAAACTTGAATTTACTGTCTCTCATTAACTCATTCTTTCTCTTTTGAAAAACGAATTCCTATCCCCTCTAAATAAAATCCTCCACAATATCCTTGCAAATTGCTTTAGCAACCTTCCCAAAAAGAAAAAAAAAAAAAAAAGAACAAAATATTCATATTATCCATAAGACCAGAGGCAAATTCATGGGCGGTGGTAGTCATCAAATCTGCAAAAAGTTACCTTTTGTATATTTTGCCCATTTTCTGTAGTTAATTCTAGCCCAGTAATGTTAGGGGAAAAGGTCATCAATATCATAACTCACCTTAAATCTCTATTTTCCTTTCCTTTTCACATACAAGAATATTTGATTTCATCACCCATTCTTAAAAGACAAGGCAAATTTTTAAATTTTTAAATGTCCCTTACTCAGAATCATTGACTACTAGAGTCAGGAGGCCACATAGAGTCAGAGTAGCAGGAGGAAAACTATTTGGGCTTTGGACTTGGACCACCCTAGACCGAGTTATATAACCTCTTCTGAGCCTCAGCCTCCTCATATGTAAGTTGAGGATAATAATGGTACCTCATGGGGCTTCCCTGGTGGCGCAGTGGTTGGGAATCCGCCTGCCAATGCAGGGGACACGGGTTCGAGCCCTGGTCTGGGAAGATCCCACATGCCGCGGAGCAACTAGGCCCGTGAGCCACAACTACTGAGCCAGCGCGTCTGGAGCCTGTGCTCTGCAACAAGAGAGGCCGCGATAGTGAGAGGCCTGCGCACCGCAATGAAGAGTGGCCCCTGCTCGCCGCAGCTAGAGAAAGCCCTCGCACAGAAACGAAGACCCAACACAGCCAAAAATAAATAAATAAATAAATAAATAAATAAATAAATAAATATTTAAAAAATAATAATAATAATGGTACCTCATTCATAAGGCTTTTCTGAGGGAGGGTTCAATGAAATCATGCTCCTAAGATGCCTGGCTTATGGCAAGCATGTAGAAAATGGTGCCTATTAATTACTAACTTTGACCTCCTCATTTCACAGGTGAGAAAAAAGGAAACTAGAACCAAAACTCGTATCCTTCCATTACACCACACCAATCTTTCTCCAGATTCTCCTATTTATTGAGTGACTTCTTTAAAGCCAAGGGCTAAATTCCTTTTGAAGTGGTCTACAACCACCACCTTCACTTTCATTCACTAAATCACTCTCTGACCTCCAAGCCAACCCCCATTCTTTTCAATCCTCTAAATGTACCCTTTCTAATGCCTTCTGTGAAATCCACAAGCCCCATCATTATACCTAGGTATTCACTCTGCTTAAACCTTCGAACACTCATTCAAAGCAATCTTTTTTCAAACTAAAATACTGTAAGAAATCTGTCTCCTTCATTTGGACCATATATGGCACCTGGTACAGGCCAAGTTATTGTTATTCAAATGGAAAATCTTTAGCAAGTGATTGGATAATGATGGCCACCAGTTATTGAATACCTAGTATGTGCCAGGCACTGCCCCAAACACATTACATGTATTATTTCATTTTACCCTCGCAATGAGCCCATGAGGTGGATGCTATTATTATTCCAGAGGAAATGTACATAGGACTGAATAAGTAATGTTTCACATGTCCATCTCATTATCACATAAACCCATCTAAGAGAGAAGCAAAGTCTCATTTTGGAATATCCTACTTCTATATTAGACCCAGGGAAAACCCTTCCTATAAAAAGACATTTAAAGCAAATACCTTGAAGGAGAATTCATAGATTTTGAAAGTCACTTTTAGCTATGATATGTATCTAATCCATCCATACAGGCAACTTTCAGAATCGGTGGCTAACCTCAACTTTCTGCAAGCTCGTTTCAATGGTATTTATGAAAGAGTTCAACAAATCTGATTTTATTGCCCCTGGGCAAAATTTAAGTATGGCAGTCTAGATCAGTTTATGAATCAGTTCCTGCCTGAGACTATGCTCTCTCTTTATTGAGCCATGGTGCAGATTAGGTCCTATATGAAGGTGGACAAACTCTTAGTAGCTGTACACCACTGTACATGGAATAATACATTTCTGAAAAGCTATTTACAAAGCAAATTTTCACGCAGCAAGCCCCGCTTTCCACTGATTGTCTCTTTATTATATATATACATTTTTTATTACAAACAAAGTGCGTGTTTACTTCTTTTGTTCAAATAGAAGTATATGAAGTAAAAGAATCTCTGATCCCTCTCCACAGACATAACTGTGAACAATCTGGTATATATCATTCTAAAAGTTTGCTGTGCACATATACAGGCACATATACTTATTTTTTCAAAATGAGATTATGCATATTGCTCTACAAATTGCTCTTATGCACTTAATAATATATCACAAACATTATTCCATGTCATTATGTTTGTATGTAGATAGATATCTAAAGAATTATACCTCATCCTTTTTTCACTGTTACACAGTATTCCATAGTATGGATATACCATAATGTATTAGTCATATACCTATTCGTGTACATTCAGGATTTTTCTCGAATTTTTCACAATACTCCAATTAATATCCCTATGCATATATCTCTGTGTATTTGTTCAAGCATTGCTACAGTGGAGCCCTATAAGTGGAAATGATGCTGGGTCAAAGAGTATGTGTGTTTTAAATTTTAAAAGATACTGTCAAATTGTCTTTTAAAAGGGTCAAACAGTCCTACTTAGAGTGCACAACAGTACCATTTTCCTTATATTCTTGAAAACATTGAATACTATCAATCTTTAAAAATCTTGCCAATCTGCTAGGAAAACAATGCCATCTCACTGTTGTTTAATTGGCTTTCATTAAAATGTTTGATAACTGTTTATATTTTTCTATAGAAGTAATAACTATTCATTATAGAAAATATGGAAAACACCAAAAATGGATAAAGAATGCTTTTTAAATCCACAATTCTGCAGCCCAGGGAGAACCACTGTTAATATTTTGATATATTTTTTATTAGTTTTTTCTTATGGATTTTTTTTCCAAAATTGGATATTGTGTGCTTTTTTCACTTGACATTTAATATGAGCTCTCCCCCATGTTATTAAAAATTATTTTAAAACAATGTTTAGGATTGCATAATATTTTAGCATATTGAAGTCATAATTTACTTAACTAGTCACCTATTCTTTGCCCGACATTTAGTTTGGGTCATAAATTTTTCCAATACTATAAATGATGTTCTGAGCATTCGTGAGCATAAATTTGTGTCTCCCTAATTATTTTGTTAGAATAGCTCCTAGATATAGACTTACTGAATCAAATGATACATTTCAAGATAATTGAATCATATCACCAAAACAGTTTTTCTCTGATTTTCAAAAGAAATTGAAAACAATAATTGTAGTAATAGTCCCATTTATCAATAAACCCCAATAAGAAAACAAATGCAAGTACTTATTTGCTGTAAAATCACAAAGGTAATTTTATTTTATTTTTTTAATAAATTTATTTATTTTTGGCTGTGTTGGGTCTTCGTTGCTGCACGCGGGCTTTCTCTAGTTGCGTCAAACGGGGGCTGCTCTTCGTTGTGGTGTGCAAGGTTCTCACTGCGGTGGCTTCTCTAGTTACAGAGCACGGGCTCTAGGTGCGCAGGCTTCAGTAGTTGTGGCACGTGCGCTCAGTAGTTGTGGCTCGCAGGCTCTAGAGGGCAGGCTCAGTAGTTGTGGCGCACAGGCTTAGTTGCTCCGCGGCATGTGGGATCTTCCCGGACCAGAGCTCGAACCCATGTCCCCTGCATTGGCAGGCAGATTCTTAACCACTGCGCCACCAGGGAAGCCCACACAAAGGTAATTTTAAATTAAATTAAATATAATGATTCTTGAAATAAGTCACCAACAAAATAAATAGTGTTTGGTTCAGCTTAGAGAGGTTGTTTGTTTTTTAAAAATTTATTTATTTTATTTATTTATTTTTGGCTGCATTGGGTCTTTGTTGCTGCGCACGGGCTTCCTCTAGTTGTGGCGACAGGGGGTTACTCTTCATTGAGGTGCGTGTGCTTCTCATTGCAGTGGCTTCTCTTGTTGCAGAGCACGGGCTCTAGGTGTGCGGACTTCAGTAGTTGTGGTGCGTGGGCTCAGTATTTGTGGCTTGTGGGCTCTAGAGCACAGGCTCAGTAGTTGTGGCGCACGGGCTTACGTTGCTCCGCGGCATGTGGGATCTTCCCGGAACAGGGAACAAACCCATGTCCCCTGCATTGGCAGGCAGATTCTTAACCATTGCGCCACCAGGGAAGTCCGAGAGAGGTTGTTTCTTTTGTGTAGAATTTGAGTTTGGGAAATTTTTTGGCAGGAGTACAATATTTTAACATTCTGCTGCAGAAGAAAAGTCAAGAAAGAGATAGCTTAATTGAACAGAACACACTAACCTTAAAAGTCCCTTTCAGCTTCAATCACACCTCCCTCTCCCACACCCCATATTCTACCCTGTTTCCCGGCATTTTGCAGAAGCTGCTGCTTTCTGGGAAATAAACAAGCTGACCTAGGGCTAAGAGAAAGACTAAATACAGAAACACAAGGAAAGCACTAATGCAAAGTACACCTGTGAATTAACAAAAAAGAAATAGCCAAGAAGTAATAAATATATGAAAAACAGGTCTTAAGATAATGCAGAACAGACCACTTTTCTGATAAAGTTCTGTGATCATAAATTTTGATAGAGCCTTTATCTTATCTAGTACATTTTTTTTTAACATCTTTATTGGAGTGTAATTGCTTTACAATGTTGTGTTAGTTTCTGCTGTATAAAAAAGTGAATCAGCTATATGTATACATATATCTCGATATCCACTCCCTCTTGCATCTTCCTCCCACCCTCCCTATCCCACCCCTCTAGGTGGTCACAAAGCACTGAGCTGATCTCCCTGTGCTATGCAGCTGCTTCCTACTAGCTATCTATTTTACATTTGGTAGTGCATATATGTCAATGCTACTCTTTCACTTTGTCCCAGCTTACCCTTCCCCCTCCCCATGTCCTCAAGTCCATTCCCTACATCTGCATCTTTATTCCTGTCCTGCCCCTATGTTCAGCAGAACCTTTTTTTTTTAGATTCCATATATATATGTGTTAGCATATGGTATTTTTCTCTTTCTGACTTACTTCACTCTGTATGACAGATTCTAGGTCCATCCACCTCACTACAAATAACTCAATTTCATTCCTTTTCATGGCTGAGTAATATTCCATTGTATATATGTGCCACATCTTCTTTACCCAGTCATCTGTTGATAGACACTTAGGTTGCTTCCATGTCCTGGCTATTGTAAATAGTGCTGCAATGAACACTGTAGTACATGTCTCCTTTTGAATTATGGTTTTCTAAGGGTATATGCCCAGTAGTGGGATTGCTGGGTCATATGGTAGTTCTATTTTTAGTTTTTTAAGGAATCTCCATACTGTTCTCCTTAGTGGCTTTATCAATTTACATTCCCACCAACAGTGCAAGAGGGTTCCCTTTTCTCCACACCCTCTCCAGCATTTATTGTTTGTAGATTTTTTGATGATGGCCATTCTGACCGGTGTGAGGTGATACCTCATTGTAGTTTTGATTTGCGTTTCTCTAATGATTAGTGATGTTGAGCATCTTTTCATGTGTTTGTGGGCAATCTGTATATCTTCTTTGGAGAAATGTCTATTTAGGTCTTCTGCCCACTTTTGGATTGGGTTGTTTGGTTTTTTGATATTGAGCTGCATGAGCTGCTTGTATATTTTGGAGATTAATCCTTTGTTAGTTGCTTCATTTGCAAATATTTTCTCCCATCCTGAGGGTTGTCTTTTCGTCTTGTTTATGGTTTCCTTTGCTGTGAAAAAGCTTTTACGTTTCATTAGGTCCCATTTGTTTATTTTTGTTTTTATTTCCATTTCTCGAGGAGGTGGGTCAAAAAGGATCTTGCTGTGATTTATGCCATAAAGGGTTCTGGCTATATTTTCCTCTAAGAGTTTTATAGTGTCTGGCCTTACATTTAAGTCTTTAATCCATTTTGAGTTTGTTTTTGTGTACAGTGTTAGGAAGTGTTCTAATTTCATTCTTTACGTGTAGCTGTCCAGTTTTCCCAGCACCACTTATTGAAGAGACTGTCTTTTCTCCATTGTATATCCTTGCCTCCTTTGTCAAAGATAAGGTGACCATATGTGCATGGGTTTATCTCTGGGCTTTCTATCCTGTTCCATTGATCTATATTTCTGTTTTTGTGCTGGTACCATACTATCTTGATTACTGTAGCTTTGTATATAGTCTGAAGTCAGGAAACCTGATACCTCCAGCTCCATTTTTCTTTCTCAAAATTGCTTTGGCTACTCAGGGTCTTTTGTGTTTCCATACAAGCTGTAAAATGGTTTGTTCTAGTTCTGTGAAAAATGCCCTTGGCAGCTTGATAGGGATTGCATTGAATCTGTACATGGCTTTGGGTAGTATAGTCATTTTCACAATATTGATTCTTCCAATCCAAGAACATGGTATATATCTCCATCTGTTTGTGTCATCTTTGATTTCTTTCATCAGTGTCTTATAGTTTTCTGCATACAGGTCTTTTGTCTCCTTAGGGAGGTTTATTCCTAGGTATTTTATTCTTTTTGTTGCAATGGTGAATAGGATAGTTTCCTTAATTTCTCTTTAAGATTTTTCATCATTAGTGTATAGGAATGCAAGAGATTTCTGTGCATTAATTTTGAATCCTGCTACTTTACCAAATTCATTGATTAGCTCTAGTAGTTTTCTGGTAGCATCTTAATGTGAGGAAACCTCTAAAATTGCAAATAAATACTAATGCAAAGACCACGTCAGCTTCTCTCATCTGAGATGACCAGCTTCAGCCTTTCCATTGGCTTTGTATATTAATCCCAAGATTATGAACATGCTGTACCTACATGTAACATAACCCTTCCCAGATAGATCGTAAGCTCTTGACTCTTCATCAGGGACTAAAGTTGTCAGTTTTACTCCCCTGGCAACGGCAGTGAAATGACCCAGAGCTCCCCAGGTCTTGTGCCACAAGGTCTGGAAGGAGGCTGTATGGGTGGCAGGGCAGAATCACCTTATCATTTAGTATAACCTTTTCCACAAGTGAAGGGGGTGGGGTCGTTTCAAAACCCAGTATCTTCCTGCAAAAAATAAAATGCATCATCAGATTAAGTGAAAGTCAAGGTATCTTCACTTGAGGTCACAGAACTTATGGAATTTAAGACTGGTGAAGTTCAGGAGGTGAGAAATGTTTTAGCCACTGACTAGGAAATAGTGTTATGTCCTGTCTGAGCCAGTTGCATTATGTTTGATAAACAAATATCTACGACACACATTGCAAAACGTAGATTAAGAAACCTCAGGGCAGAGGACAGATCATCACATGTAGAAAATACCGAGGCACTTAGCCAGTACACAAAGAGGAGCATGGCTTCAGAACTTGGAAGCCTGTGTCCCTAGGCCTTATTTTTTTTCTCCTTTTTAACTTATTCTGTTGATACATGTTTGAACTGAGGCAACAGTTTTAATTTTTATATATGCAAACATAGAAAAAGTATGCATTGCCTCTGAAATTTAACATAACACATGAACTTCTCAAATAGAATTTTAGAGCTGTAATGGACTTTAAGGATAATCTAGAGTCCAATCATTCATTTATTTACAAATGAGGAAACTGGGGCTTCAAGAGGTTAAGTAATTTATCCAAGTTTACAGAACTAGTTATTTCAGAACTGGGGACCGGAACACAAATCTCCTGACTGGGCTCAAAGCTCAACCTATTTTGCTACATTGCCTACCTCATGTCAATTTGCCAGACGTTTGATAATCTAACCATAAGCAAATTACCATAACCACATTTATTAAAGTGCCCTGTATTGCTCAGATTAAAAGAATAATCAGGAATATCATTTTAAAAAAACAGGAAAATATGGTTTGTTCTATTTATGTGGAATGTGTCTGAGAAAGCAAATGGAAATTTTGAGGGGAAAGGTGATTTCTTCTCCATTACCTAATTTGTTAAAGAAAAAAAGTAAACTCTTCCAATACATTTGTCGATTTTCTGCATGTGGTCAATCTACTCTACAAAGGTCCACTCCTTTGTAGAGGAGGTTGCAACCTTCTCTTTACCCAATGGATACATGGAGTTGGTGGTCAACTTGCCCCATCTATATGCCTTCCATATTTCCTGTCTGCCACTTTTATGACATTCCTGCTATGATACAGTTAAATGTAACTGTATCAGCAAATATTCAAGGCCAGTAAGACCTGATATCAGAAAGGAACTTTCCAGTGTTATGGAAAATGTGATATTCTCAGGAGTTGAGGCCAGGAAGACATTTGGGGTATCTGCCAAATATAATTTTATAACACTAGCTCTCTCATTCCTGTTTGCTTCTGATCTTTCTATCTTCTGCACAGGATAAAAGAAACTGTAAAAGTTCAGAAATATTCCAAAGTCAGAAATAATCTGAAGATGGTGGAATAGAAGGACGTGAGCTCACTCCCTCTTGCGAGAGCACCAGAATCACAAATAACTGCTGAACAATCATCGACAGAAAGACACTGGAACCCACCAAAAAAGATACCCCACATCCAAAGACAAAGGAGAAGCCACAGTGAGATGGTAGGCGGGGGGGAATCACAATAAAATCAAATCCCATAACCGCTGGGTGGGTGACTCATGAACTGGAGAAAAATTATACCACAGAAGTCCACCTACTGGAGTGAAGGTTCTGAGCCCCACATCAGGCTTCCTCCCTGGGGGTCCAGCAATGGGAGGAGGAATTCCCAAAGAATCAGACTTAGAAGGCCAGTGGGATTTGATTGCAGGACTTCGACAGGTCTGGGGGAAACAGAGACTCCACTCTTGGAAGGCACACACAAAGTAATGTGTGCATTAGGACACAGGGGGAAGGAGCAGTGACCCCATAGAAGACTGAACCAGGCCTACCTGCTAGTGTTGGAGGGTCTCCTGCAGAGGCAGGGGGTGGCTGTGGCCCACCATGGGGACAAGGACATTGGCAGCAGAAGTTCTGGGAAGTACTCCTTGCTATTAGCCCTACCGGAGTCCGCCATTAGCCCTACCAAAGAGCCTGTAAGCTCCACTGCTGGGTCGCCTCAGGCCAAACAACCAAGAGGGAGGGAACTCTGCCCCACCCATCAGCAGACAAGTGGATCAAAGTTTTACTGAGCTCTGCCCACCAGAGCAACACCCAGCTCTACCCACCACCAATCCCTCCCATCAGGAAGCTTGCACAAGCCTCTCAGATAGCCTCATCCACCAGAGGGCCGACAGCAGAAGCAAGAAGAACTACAGTCCTGAAGCCTGAGGAACAAAAACCGCATTCAGAGAAAGACAGACAAAATGAAAAGGCAGAGGACTATGTACTAGATGAAAGAACAAGATAAGACCCCAGAAAAACAACTAAGTGAAGTGGAGATAGGCAACCTTCCAGAAAAAGAATTTAGAATAATGATAGTGAAGATGATCCAGGACCTCGGAAAAAGAATGGAGGCAAATATCTAGAAGATGCAAGAAATATTTAACAAAGACCTAGAAGAATTAAAGAACAAACAAACAGAGATGAACAATACAATAACTGAAATGAAAACTACACTAGAAGGAATCAATAGCAGAATAACTGAGGCAGAAGAACGGATAAGTGACCTGGAAGAGAGAATGGTGGAATTCACCGCTGTGGAACAGAATAAAGAAGAAAGAATGAAAAGAAATGAAGACAGCCTAAGGGATCTTTACGACAACATTAAACACACCAACATTCACATTATAGAGGTCCCAGAAGGAGAATAGAGAGAGAAAGACCCGAGAAAATATTTGAAGAGATTATAGTTGAAAATTTCCCTAACATGGGAAACAAAATAGCCACCCAAGTCCAGGAATCACAGGGCGTCCCAGGCAGGATAAACCCAAGGAGAAACACACCGAGACACATAGTAATCAAAGACAAAAGATAAAGACAAAGAAAAATTATTAAAAGCAACAAGGGAAAAATGACAAATAACATACAATGGAACTCCCATAAGGTCAATAGCTGATTTCTCAGCAGAAACTCTACAGGTCAGAAGGGAGTGGCACGATATACTTAAAGTGATGAAAGGGAAGAACCTGCAACCAAGATTACTCTACCCAGCAAGGATCACATTCAGATTTGATGGAGAAATCAAAAGCTTTACAGACAAGCAAAAGCTAAGAGAATTCAGCACCACCAAACCAGCTCTACAACAAATGCTAAAGGAACTTCTCTAAGTGGGAAACACAAGAGAACAAGAGGACCTACAAAAACAAACCCCAAACAATTAAGAAAATGGTAATAGGAACATACATATCGATAAATACCTTAAATGTGAATGGATTAAATGTTCCAACCAAAAGACATAGGCTCGCTGAATGGCTACAAAAACAAGACCCATGTATATGCTGTCTACAAGAGACCCACTTCAGACCTTGGGACACATACAGACTGAAAGTGAAGGGATGGAAAAAGATTCCATGCAAATGGAAATCAAAAGTAAGCTGGAGTCGTAATACTCATATCAGATAAAATAGACTTTAAAATAAAGAATGTTACAAGAGACAAGGAAGGACACTACATAGTGATCAAGGGTTCAATCCAAGAAGAAGATATAACAATTATAAATATATATGCACCCAACATAGGAGCACCTCAATACATAAGGCAAATGCTAACAGCTATAAAAGAGGAAATTGACAGCAACACAATAACAGTGGAGAACTTTAACACCTCATTTACACCAATGGACAGATCATCCAGACAGAAAATTAATAAGAAAACACAAGCTTTAAATGACACAATAGACTAGATAGATTTAATTGATATTCATAGGACATTCCATCCAAGAACAGAAGATTACACTTTCTTCACAAGTGCGCATAGAACATCCTCCAGGATAGATCACATCTTGGGTCACAAATCAAGCTGTGGTAAATTTAAGAAAATTGAAATGATATCAAGCATCTTTTCTGACCACAACGCTATGAGATTAGAAATAAATTACAGGGAAAAAACATAAAAATCACAAACACGTGGAGGCTAAACAATACGTTACTAAATAACCAAGAGATCACTGAAGAAATCAAAGAGGAAACCAAAAAATACTGAGAGACAAATGACAACGAAAACACAACGATCCAAAACCTATGGGTTGTAGCAAAAGCAGTTTTAAGAGGGAAGTTTATAGCAATACAATCCTACCTCAAGAAACAAGAAAAATCTCAAATAAACAATTTAACATTACACCTAAAGGAACTAGAGAAAGAAGAACAAACAAAACCCAAAGTTAGTAGAAGGAAAGAAATCATAAAGCTCAGAGCAGAAATAAATGAAATAGAAACAAAGAAAACAATAGCAAAGTTAAATAAAACTAAAAGCTGGTTCTTTGAGAAGATAAACAAAACTGATAAACCTTTAGCCAGACACATCAAGAAAAAGAGGGAGAGAATTCAAATCAATAACATTAGAAATGAAAAAGGAGAAGTTACAATGGACACCACAGAAATACAAAGCATCATAAGAGACGACTACAACCAACTCTATGCCAATAAAGTGGACAACCTGGAAGAAATGGACAAAATCTCAGAAAGGGATAACCTTCCAAGACTGAACCAGGAAGAAATAGAAAATATGAACAGACCAATCACAAGTAATGAGATTGAAACTGTGATTTAAAATCTTCCAACAAACAAAAGTCCAGGACCAGATGGCTTCACAGGTGAACTACATCAAACATTTAGAGAAGAGCTAACACCCATTCTTCTCAAACTCTTCCAAAAAACTGCAGAGGGAGGAGCACTGCCAAACTCATTCTATGAGGCCACCATCACCCTGATACCAAAACAAAAGACACTACAAAAAAAGAAAATTACAGACCAATATCACTGATGAATATAGATGCAAAAATCCTCAACAAAATACTAGCAAACAGAATCCAACAACACACTAAAAGGATCATACACCATGATCAAGTGGGATTTAACCCAGGGATGCTAGGATTCTTCAATATATACAAATCAATTAATGTGATACACCATATCAACAAACTGAAGAATAAAAACCATATGATCATCTCAATAGATGTAGAAAAAGCTTTCGACAAAATTGAACACCCATTTATGATAAAAACTCTCCAGAAAGTGGGCATAGAGGGAACCTACCTCAACATAATAAAGGTCATATACGACAAACCCACAGCAAACATTATTCTCAATTGTGAAAAACTGAAAGCATTTCTCTAAGATCAGGAACAAGACAAGGATGTCCACTCTCACCACTATTATTCAACATAGTTTTGGAAGTCCTAGCCATGGCAATCAGAGAAGAAAAAGAAATAAAAGGAATCCAAACTGGAAAAGAAGAAGTAAAACTGTCACTGTTTGCAGATGATATGATACTATACATAGATAACCCTAAAGATGCCACCAGAAAACAACTAGAGCTAATCAATGAATCTGGTAAAGTAGCAGGATACAAAATTAATGCACAGAAATCTCTTGTATTCCTATACACTAACGATGAAAGATCAGAAAGAGAGATTAAGGAGACAATCCCATTCACCATTGCAACAAAAAGAATAAAATACCTAGGAATAAACCTCCCTAAGGAGACAAAAGACCTGTATGCAGAAAACTATAAGACACTGATGAAAGAAATCAAAGATGACACAAACAGATGGAGATATATACCATGTTCTTGGATTGGAAGAATCAATATTGTGAAAATGACTATTCTACCCAAAGCAATCTACAGATTCAACGCAATCCCTATCAAATTAACAATGGCATTTTTTACAGAACTAGGACAAAAAATTCTTAAAATTTGTATGGAGACACAAAAGACCCTGAGTAGCCAAAGCAACCCTGAGGAAAAAAAGAAAACAGAGCTGGAGGAATCAGACTCCCTGACTTCAGACTATACTACAAAGGTTACAGTAATCAAGACTATATGGTACTGGCACAGAAACAGAAATATAGATCAATGGAACAGGATAGAAAGCCCAGAGATAAACCCACGCACCTATGGTCAACTAATCTATGACAAAGGAGGCAAGGATATACAATGGAGAAAAGACAGCCTCTTCAATAAGTGGCGCTGGGAAAACTGGACAGCTACATGTAAAAGAATGAAATTAGAACCCTCCCTAACACCATACACAAAAATAAACTCAAAATGGATTCGAGACCTAAATGTAAGACCGGACACTATAAAACTCTTAGAGGAAAACATAGGAAGAACACTCTTTGACATAAATCACAGCAAGATCTTTTTTGACCTACCTCCTAGAGTAATGGAAATAAAAACAAACATAAACAAATGGGACCTAATGAAACTTAAAAGCTTTTGCACAGCAAAGGACACTATAAATAAGACAAAAAGACAACCCTCAGTGCTATGTATCACTCAGAGATGGTCCCTTACTGTCCTAGCTCATCAATGATACTCTCTTGAGTCTGGGGCAGGAAGACACAGTGGAATAATGTTTTAGAAACTAAAGCAGGAACTCAGGAAACAGCTTTAATAGCACTCCTTCCAGGAGCTCTGATAAAGCTAAGAGAGGACCCATTACTGTAGGTGCCAGGTGCTGGTACAATAATGGTATGAGTTAATGCATCAGGCAAGGCCACAGCCTAATGAGATCTTCTTTCACTCACCCATTGACAAATTGAGGCAGAGATCTGCTAGTTTATTCATTCATTCATTTACCTGTTATATGTATCACACCCTAATAAGTGCTAAGAAAGAGGCAACAGAAATTAACCCATATTCAGTATACAGATGGTGCCTAATAAACATTCTTTCACTTCCAGAAGCTTAAAATATTTTACAGAGATAAGATACTGGAAAGAGCTAAGTAAATATAAAAAGTACGATATCAAGGCAGTGTTGCACGATAGAAAGAACATAGGTTTCTACCAATATCAAAATGTATTATTTAAAGTTATTTCTTTATTACTTAAAGTTATAGGAATTAAAATTGTGTTATTCATGTAAGACTAGACAGATCAACGGTATAGAACAGAGAACAGTACCATAAATAACCATGTAAATGTAGATGAAAACAACAAAAAGATACCACTTTCAGCAACCATATTAAATGTTTGACAACACCACCTGCTGGTAAGAGTGGTGAGAAAAGGGAAATCTTATATAGAAAGTAGGACAAATTAAAATAGCTACTCTAGCAAAGCAATTTGGCAATATTATATAAACCCAAAAACACTCAAACCCTCTAATCCAACAGTTCAACTTCTAAGTATTTTTTCTACAGCAACTTTTACACAGTTTCTTACACAGAAACTCCGCCCAAAGAGACACATAAAAATATGCACAATGCATCACTGGGGAAAATGTAATGTCAATTAATCAAAGAATGGTGCTATGAAAAGAGAACCATAGATGTAGAATTTTAAACAAAACTTGGTCATTTACTAAGAATGGCATTGCAGGAAGGAAGGAGGGAATGCTTAATATCCAGAGGCTAGGCAAACACCATACCTCAGTTCCTTAACATGTCAAAAATCACAAACTTTCTTTAGTATATGGCACTTCCTGAAAAAGCCCTTCAAGAATTTTTTTGGGTTTTCAGAAGCCTTCTGACATACAGGTGGATCTCATGACACTCAGCAGGGAGGGGAGAGCAGACCTCATTTTCACATGTCAGCAATCTTCAAAAGGTTATTAAAAAGATATGCTTGTAATACATGTTTGAAAGGGGATTAGAGTGTCTTTCCAATAAAACACAAGTACTTATCATTCTGTTAATGGGTAAGATTTATTTAATGAAGAAGATTTTTTTCATCAGTGGATGAATAAAATATGGTATATTTATTCAATGTATTTATGTGAATGAAATTGATCTATATGTACCAGCATGCGGACAGATCTAAGTAAAATAAATGGCTGCAAAAAAAAAGAGACAACCCTCAGAATGGGAGAAAATATTTGCAAACAAATCAACAAAGGATTAATCTCCAAAATATATAAACAGCTCATGCAGTTCAATATTAAAAAAACAAACAACCCTAAACAGACATTTCTTCAAAGAAGACATACAGATGGCCAAGAGGCACATGAAAAGCTGCTCAACATCACTAATTATTAGAGAAATGCAAATCCAAACTACAGTGAGGCATCATCTCACACAGGTTAGAATGGGCATCACCAGGAAATCTACAAACAACAAATGCTGGAGAGGGTGTGGAGAAAAGGGAACCCTCTTGCACTGTTGATGGGAATGTAAATTGATAAAGCCACTCTGGAGAACATTATGGAGGTTCCTTAAAAAAACTAAAAAGAGAATTACCATATGACCCAGCAATCTCACTACTGGGCAAATACCCAGAGAAAACCATAATTCAAAAAGACACATGCACCCCAATGTTCATTGCAGCACTATTTACAATAGCCAGGTCATGGAAGCAACCTAAATGCCCATCGACAGACGAATGGATAAAGAAGTTGTGGTACATATATACAATGGAAAATTACTCAACCATAAAAAGGAACGAAACTGGGTCATTTGTAGAGACGTGGATGCACCTGGAGACTGTCATACAGAGTGAAGTAAGTCAGAAAGAGAAAAACAAATATCGTATATTAACGCATATATGTGGAATCTAGAAAAATGGTACAGATGAACTGGTTTGCAAGGCAGAAATAGAGACACAGATGTAGAGAACAAACGTATGGACACCAAGGGGGGAAAGAGGGGGGTGGGAGTGGTGGTGGTGGGATGAATTGGGAGTTTGGGATTGACGTATATACACTAATATGTATAAAATAGATAACTAACAAGAACCTGCTGTATAAAAAAACTAAATAAATAAAATTAAATTTAAAAAAAAGAAATAATCTACACTGAAAATGTACAATAAACACAGGACAAGATGCTCAGCCTCATCAGTCGTTAGGGAAATGTAAATTGAAACCACAGTGAGACACCACATTCACTGAGAAGGCTATAAAAAAAGAAAAAGGAAAATAACAAGTATTGACAAGAATATGGAGAAATTGGAACCCTCCCACATTGTTAGTGGGAATGCAAAATGGTACAGCTGCAGAAAACAGTTCAGCAGTTCCTCAAAAATGTAAACACAGAATTACCATATAATCCAGTAATTCCACCCCTGGCATATACCCCAAATAACTGAAAACAGGTAATCAAACAAATACATGTACAACCCAATTTCCTAGTAACTTTATTCATGATAGCCAAAAAAAAATGGAAACACCCCAAAGATCCATCATTTTGTGAATGGATAAACAAAATGTGGTATAACCATAGAACCAAATATTATTTGGCCATAAAAACGAATGAAATACTCATATGTGTTACTACATGGATGAACCTTAAAGACAGCATGCCAAGTGAAAAAGGCCTGGCACAAAAGGTCACATAATGTATAATTCCATTTTTTTTTTTTTTTTTTTGGCCGTGCCATGTGGCTTACGGGATCTTAGTTCCCCGACCAGGGATCAAACCCTGGCCCACGGCAGTGAAAGTGCTGAGTCCTAATCACTGCACCGCCAGGGAAGTCCCTATAATTCCATTTATATGAAATATCCAGAATAGATAAATCCATAGAGACAGAACGCGGAAAAGTGAATGTCAGAGGCTGAGGGTAGAGGAGACACTGCTTAATGGGGGCAGGGTTTTACTTTGAAGTTCTGGAAATGTTTTGGAACTAGATAGAAGTGGCGGTTGTACCACATTGTGAATGGGCTAAATGTCACTGAATTGTATAGTTTAAAATAGCTAATTTTATGCTGTGTGAATTTCACCTCAATAAGTTATTTATTAAAAATCTGCATTGAAAGAACAAAGCAAAAGATGATAAACTTTCTATTTTCAAAAGATCATGAACTGGAGCATCAAAGAAGACAGTAATATCTCAGTAATACCTCAACGCTGATAGTAATACTTCAGAAAATAAAACTGAGTAGACAACGTTCCCTGGGGGTAAAATCTATGTTCAGTGAGTTGTGAGGTATTTTTCTTGCTCACTTCTCTTGGCTTGTTTTCTAAGAGTGAATGTTTTCAGTCTCTGCTTGGGATCCTAAGCCCTAAAACCTAACAGCTTCAGCATTGATGTTTTCACCTGTCCTCAAGGGTTTTTCCACTTCTCTTAAATGGGAAATAATCTAGGAATGAAATTTTAATTATTTTTAATTCAATTCCGAATTTGTAATTACTTGAATAAATTCTTCACTTATATGCAATACAACAAGCATAACTATTTTCTGATCTAATGAAATTTATATACCATGTAGTGTGCTCCTAAATGATGAAGACTTCAAACTACAAATAGTTCTTTTTAAATATTCTGAACTTGAAGTTTTACTCCCCAATTTTCATTTTTTTCTTAAGAGCCTACTGAAGCAAAAAAAAAAAAAAAAAATTTCTTAGAAATTCGAATTTCCAGAAATTTAAAATCTTTACTCCAAACTCATTTATCTATCCATTTTGTCATTAAATAAATATTCATTTAACTCCGACTCTGTGCCAGACTGGGGGTGGGGCACAGAGATACAAGCTAAACTAAAGAGACATGGTTCTTGCTCCTAGAGAGCTTGTATGTTAATGTAGAAGACAAACGAATAAGATAACTTCAGAAAGTGGTAAGTGCTATGGACAATATAAAACTGTGGGATCAAGAGTTTTGTGTGGCGGTATACTTTAGACAGGGTGATTAGGGAAAGCTTTACTGAGAAGGTGATGTCTGAGCTGAGATGGGGTTGATGAAAGGAAGCCAGCCATGCTTAAATCTTGGGGAAGCGTGGTTCAGGCAGAAGGATCATCAAATGCAAAGGTGGTACAGGCAGTCTGGGCTCGCACCTTTCACAGTTGGATGGATCAAGAGAACCAAGGGCAGAAAAGCATGGAAAGAAGACAGAAAGGTGGGGAGGGCCTGGTTTTTCAG
The DNA here is from genome assembly GCF_028023285.1 of Balaenoptera ricei. NCBI lineage: Eukaryota > Metazoa > Chordata > Mammalia > Artiodactyla > Balaenopteridae > Balaenoptera > Balaenoptera ricei. The sequence goes on from NC_082660.1 coordinate 98,931,610, forward strand.
AGTTTTATAGGCTAGCGTGAGAAGTTTGATTTTACTCAGATGCACCTATGCTCTGAAAATGTCTTTCAGCACCAGAAGTCATCTGGACAAAGAAGTAGCAGAAAGAGTTTGGTGAAACACACACACACAATTTTAAAAGGGCTCTACCAAGATAACTACACCTTTCTCTGGTTGTGAGAAATTAATTTGATCAAGTTGAAAGATTGTTTTCTTCCCCTCTAGTCCAGGGTTTCTCAACCTTGGCACTATTGGCATTTGGGGCTGGATAATTCTTTATTTGGGGAGCTGTCCTGTGCATTATACCATGTTTACCAGCATCCCTGGTCTCACTAGATGCCAGCACCACCCCTCCCCTGAGGTTGTGACTTCCTCCAAAACATCTGCAGATGTTTCCAAATGTTTTGCGGGATGCAAAATTGACCTTGGTTGAGTACCACCATTCTAGTACAAGGCAAGGAAGTGAAAAGGAGCACGTACAGAGGTAGACTTTGAAGGAAATGGCATCTTCTTTTTCATTTCACCTTCCCACCTCCAGGGTCATTCCAAAGCCTCTCTTGATTCCCAGAACTCATACACTGGTGCTAAGTAAATATTCAGTAAATTCACTCAGTGCACACTACCACTCTGTACTATTCAAAATTTTTCAATAGCAGGGTGATAGGTGGAGGATACCACTGGATTTGAATAGTCTGGGTAGCTGCCTCAACTTTCCGGCTCATTTTGAACAGTCTTAGAGAGATTAAATCTCCTACTTTATGTCTATATAACACCAAAAGAATTATTCATTTTATGTATTCCAACAAAGTTCTCTGAAAATACAACTTTTATTCACTGACTTCAATTATGAAATTAGACCTGTATTTCCATATGCAATATCTAGCATAGTAGAACATCCAAGACTCTAAAGCAGGGTTTCTCAACCTTGGTGCTATTGACATTTGGGGTCAAACAACTCTTTGTTGTGGAGATCTGTCCTGTGCATTATAAGACCAGCAACCACTGTCTCTGCCCACTAGATGCCATAAGCACCCTACGTAGCCAGACTGTTATAAAAATCTAAATGTCTGTAATAAATATCCAGGATTCCATACAAATGTAAGTGAACAATGAATAAATAAATATGGGAGAAGAGACAGATCTCCTGTACAGAATTCCAAATAATTTACGTAGATACTCCCCCTTTGACAAGATGGAGCATACCTCACGCTGCAAGGGAGGGCTACACAAGCATGTGACTTGCTTCCAAAGAATAGAGTATGGGATGGGCGGGGCGGGAGGTGGATGGGAATAACTTTACACTGGAGAAACCTCACAAATACTATCTTCAACAGGTGGTCAAGATTAACACCATTAGTGATGTCATGTTGACAGCCTTACATATGATGTGATGAGAATGGCACTTCACCTCTATTGTCCTTCCCCTTAAAAACCCACAACGCCAGTCTAATCATGAGAATAACATCAGACAAATAGCAATTGAGGAACACTCTACAAAATACCTGACCTGTACTCCTCAAAACTGTCAAGATCATCAAAAGCGAAGAAAATCTGAGAAACTGTCACTTAGAGAAAGCTAAGGAGATATGACAATTAATACAATGTGGTTTCCTGGATGGGATCCTGAAACAGAAAAAAGATACTAGGTAACAACTAAGGACTGAATAAGTTATGAACTTTAGTTAATAATAATGTTGCCCATATTGTTTCTTTGGTCATAACAAGTATCATACTAGTGTGAGATGTTAACAATAGGAGAAACTAACTAGAGGTATTCAGGAAATCTCTGTACTGTGTTTGCAACTTTTTTGTAACTCTAAAGCTATACTAAAGTTTAAAAGGCTTCTTTTTAAATGTCTGCAGACATTGCCAAACATCGCCTAGGGGGCAAAACCTCCCCTGATTGAGAAACAGAGCTCTAGGTCAATCTAACCATTTGCTTTTTCGTTATAGCACTTTCCATCCCTTGTAATATTTTACCAAGTCGAGATTCTTCTCTATGTTGTCAGCAACTCTTGATGTTCAAGAATTTTTCTTATAACTTTAAAATCTCCTGAGTCATGACCCATAGCTTCCAGAACTTTCCTCCTCTCCACTTTTGTCTGGCAATTCACAACATACCTATTGAAGTGGGGTTTACTGTCATTTCCCTCATGGGTAACAATATCTAACAAATCAAGTCTGTAAATTCTTCCATTTCAAGACATGAGGTAATTGTTCAACTATTTCTTTTTTATGGTTTGAAAATCTTCATAGTGCGATAACTAATTTAAAAGGGCTACTTGTGGAGTTTGGGTCTTTTGAACACGAGCCACTGGTTCTCCCTGCTTGGCCCTGCAATAAACCTTTCTCTGCTCAAAAAAAAGGGTGGGGGGAGTACTTGCATGTTTTCACTGTTGCAGTAACTGTAGTTCGAGAGTGATATTATCTTCATAATAAGGCTGGTTTTCCTGAAAAGATACCCCACTGAATTATGGAACAGAAGTCTTCTGCTTTAGATATAAAGTAGAATTAATTCAAGGCAAAGAGGTCTACCAAACTCAACGTCACCCATCACTTTCCATAGCGTTTCATGATGAAAACCCATCTTAACTCATGGTTGTTCAGCCACAAATACTAATTAATCTCTGCACTCTTCTGGATCTAAAGAGGAAGGAACAAAAGAGTTTGACTCAATATTGAAACTAAACCTGAAAAAATGAAAGAGAGCAGTAAGAAAGAATGACAAAGACAGTCAAAACCTCTTTCAAGGTTGAATTCTCTTTCTGAAGTGGTGGTTCCTTTTATACCACTGTTTCCTTCCTCTGATATGCTCTTCCTATTTCCACCCAGGCCCTAATAGAAACATAGCCTATGTTTTTAATATATGTGTAAGAGACTATCTTGACTAGGCTGAAGCTAGTGCTAGAACTTTGTCTGAAAAAAATCAGCTGACACTTTCCCCTATTCCTTCCTTCACCTATTAGCATAATTCTGTATACATGGAGACCTTGTGGTTTGGCCTGAAGAAGGAGTGATAAGTTGGGTTTTTGTTTGTTGGGTTTTTTTTTTTTTTTTTTTTTGGTTTTTTTGCTGGGACACACAAAAGAAGAAAGAGAGAGCTTGAAAGAACAGAGGGAAAGGTAGAGTGTTGGTGCTCTGGCTAGCCCTTTGGATTCAAGGTTCAGTGTGGAAGACAGAGCCAAAAGCTGAAGAAACCATTTTCATGAAGGACCTCCTGTGATTCTAGGCTCAAATATTGCTGTTTAGGGCCAAATTGATAAAATCAATTGATAAAATTAGTATAAAGTTGGGTGAGGGTCCCAGATATCAATACCTCAAGGACTGAAAGCTCAGTGCTATTTGCATGAAGGGTATCAGCAGCAGAGGTAGTGATGAGGTGCCTTGTCTAGTAGGCTGGGCTATAAGAATATGAATGATACTGTTATAAACACATGCGGTAAACCCTCTTGCTGAGGATGGCTAGAAATAACTGGAGAGTCTTTGGAAGGGGGTTACATTCCTCTGTGAGCCTGCAGGGCCCTGCAGCTGATGAAATTTGGATAGCAGTGTTCATGTGATCTCATTTCACCCTCTGGAAAAGTCTGGCATATTTGTGTTAAATAATTCTTGTCTTCTAGGCCACGCTTCTAATAAAAACTGGGACTTCTTAAGCCTACCTCCATCATAGAAGACTGCTACTCCTCCAGGCCTAAGCCATCACTCCCCTCCCAGAGCTAAAGGAATTCTACTGCAGTTTCCACCGAGAGTCCTTCAAGCTATCTTATCTAATGTCATTAACTGGCTACAGTTCTTATCCTCTGTAAATTCCCAAGAGTTAGTCTTCCGCAGATAGTCTCTTAAGTCAACAAGGATTCTTCTTCTCCTTCAGAGGAATCATCTAGCTTTATCCCCCGTGGTAAGCTCTAAATATCCTTTTATAAACACTTCACACAGGGAGCCACTTGCTTCTTTCAGTCACCAATGTTTCTTTTTATGAAAGTAGATAGCTTCAAACCATTACTTTGCTGAAAATCCAGACTTTTACAACTCTTGGATAAATATAACACTATTTTGTTCCTTGTCTCATTTTCTTTGAACCGTTTACTTAATGTGGAATAACAGGCATTCATGCTCTTTGCATTGTGACAGATACAAAAAAAATTTCCATCAACACTAAGATTTCTAGAACATATTATCAACTGACAAAAGATTTAGCACAGATTTCTTGAACCCTAGTCACTTGTCTTATTGCTAAGATTCAGATGATGTCCATAAGATCCCATAATAATATGGTCAGTTATATTGTAGATATTGGTATCCTGACCATTCCCCTCAGTCACTAAGGATGTAAAAAAAAATTGTGTAGTAGGTCCATTTTTATCTTTGGTAGCCAAGACTAATAACCCAGCAAGGAATTTAGAAACTCATCTTTGGAGTAAGCTTCCAATCTTCTTCTCAATAAGCATGTAATTCATACAAGATCCAAGTGCTCCTGTAGTCTGAGTGTGTGCCATGGAAGATATTCACAAGATGACGTGCAAATAATCAAGGAAATAAATGCAAATACTACTGAGGTCATTTACTGGCTATATCAATGGAAACATTACATAACATCCTAAGATAATCATGGAGATAGACAACTAAAAACTAGTGACAAATCTTGCTATCTAGACGAAGCAGAAAATCAAAATTATAAAATCGATGTCTCAGGAGATTAAGGAGGCAAGAATAGTGTTAAAGCAATATCAATCTTTAGATCAATCCAAAGATCTTCAGAGTTGGGTCTAGGGTTTCTTTAATAACTATATCATCATTGTCTCTAAAATCAAATGAAAAACGAGGATCACCAAAAAAAGAGGTCTTAGAATGAAGCTAAGTGGAATTATACTAGGCCTGTTGCACGTTCTAACAGTTTCCACATAGCAGGTACAAGTTGGGTAACTATAGACAGGTAGTCCTTCTCCCCAGGAAAATGCCATAAAGTCGAAGTAAAGCAGAACTCTCAGGATTTTCCCATTACTGTAGAATTTCAGACATCCTCGGCAGATAATAATCAAGCAAGTCATCCACAAGCAGAAACTATGATAACGTGCCTTCCACTGTACTAGGTGCCACGGGAGATATGAAAGAGACATAAGATATAATCTCTTATTGTGGAGACAAGACTTGAATACATAAACCAGAGGAAGCTATAAAACAAAACAAATGGGCTAAATGCCCTGGTACTGACTAGAAGTGTCAGAACAAGTGCAAAAAGGCCAAGGTAGTGGAAAGTTTTACCGAGAAGTTTGGATTTGAGGCAGACGGATCCTGAAGGAGGGCAAGAGAGGATAACAGAATTTCTGGATACCAATATCTACTTCCTTGGAAGAAGAAACAATATGAGTGATGGCGGAACCTGGGAATGAACATGGCATGTCAAGGAGAGTCTGAAGACTGGCCTGATTGGAGCAGAAGATTCATGTTGGGAAGAGTTGAAAGGAAGTTTGGGAGAGACAGACTGCGAACGGGAATAGACTTTTAGAGCTGTGAACTGTGAAAGGCCACAGAAACGGCACCTAGGTCTCCTTACACACATGAGTGTAGAGGAAACTGCCTCACTTTTGAGACTCTTCAATCACTCTTCCACACATGGAAGACTCCACCAACAGTGGCATCTTTTAATAGTACAAGAGGCGGTGATCATGATGCAGAGATGGAGGCAAGTAATCATAAATAAGAATGGCTTAGGGTGCAGTCCCTGTCTTCTGAGAGTTAACCATTATTGCTCCACCCATTGAGGTTGAAGTCCTTTTCTTACCAAAAAAAAAAAAAAACTTAACCCTTGCCTGGGGAGAATAATAGCTATTTGATCAGTTGTACAGTTAATATACAATGAAGTGCCTGTCATTCTAGCCTGCCAATATTTCAGCAAGCAACTCACTCTTTAACACAGATCAGATTACCTTTTTGTTTTTAAGGTTTTTATCTAAGCGTTGCAGAGATAACATCTACATTGAAAGGTGGCATTAAAAACATAACAGGAACTTCTGGTTTCCTGTCCAGCATGTAATGAGCTTGGAAGTCGGCACTCCATCCTGACAAAAAGTAAAAAGCTGAACAAACTGAAAAATCAACAGCTCTTCTTAGATCCACAGAAGAAGTGAGGTCACAGGGTAAAATGTTCCCTTAAAATTGGAGAGACAGACAGGCAGACACAGAGAATCACAGCTTATCTAAGCAGAAACCTCCAAAGGAACCAGTCTGGGTAGGAAAACCTGAATTGTAATTGATGAATTACTGGAGGCTTAGTGTGGACAAGTCTATGAGTTAAAAACTCAAGGGGAGACCCCACACTTTTGTGAGTTTTATCTCCTGGAACTCTACCAGGTTCTTTTTTTTTTTTTTTTACTATTTTTTTTAACATTTTTTTAAACATTTTTATTGGAGTATAATTACTTTACAATTGTGTGTTAGTTTCTGCTGTATAACAAAGTGAATCAGCTATATGTATACGTATATCCCCATATCTCCTCCCTCTTGCATCTCCTTCCCACCCTCCCTATCCCACCCCTCTAGGTGGTCACAAAGCACCAAGCTGATCTCCCTGTGCTGTGCGGCTGCTTCCCACTAGCTATCTATTTTACATTTGTCTACCAGGTTCTTATAGTGAGGAAAAGAGGGGAATTCCCTCAGGCTTCTGGCAGGAGGAAGGGAAAAGTTTCCATTTTCAAATAGGCCAGAGCAGTCTGTTCTTCTTAACAAGACTTATCCTCAAGAGAATCTATTTTACCAGAGCCTAACCTATTAGGGTTGTAGTGGAGCCTGACTTACTTGGAGGAAATGAAATACTCAATTTTAGCTTACTCTAGCCTTCCACATGAGGAAAGAGAAATACCCACTCCAACTCCCTCCAGCCATTCTGTCCTACCTAAGGTGAGAAGGGAGGACTGAGAAACACTGATGAATTTTATAGCCCAGGGGTACAGGCTCATTAAAAGACTGAGACCTAATCATAGGACTATAGAAAACTTTCTCTCCCCTCTACACATTACCAGCATATCACTAAAGGCCTATATACCGAAGATCTTTTCATTCAGTACAACATGACTTGCTTTCAACAAAAAATTATAAGGTATACTAAATGGCAAAAAAAAAAAAAAAATACAGCTTGAAGGGACAAAGCAAGCATCAGAACCAGACTCAGTATGGCAGGAATATTGGAATTATGATCATGAATTTAAAACAACTATGATTAATATGCTAAGGGCTCTAAAGAAAAAGTAAGCGATATGCAATATAAGCAGAGAGATGGAAATTCTAAAAAAAAGAATACAAAAGAAACACTAGACATCAAACATACTGTTACAGAAATGAAGAATGCCTTTGATGGCCTCATTAGTAGACCGGACACAGGTGAGGAAAGAATCTCTCAGCTTGAGTATATATCAATAGAAACCTCCAAAGCTAAAAAGCAAAATAAACCCAAAGCAAGCACAGGGAAGAAAACAATAAAAATTAGAGAGGAAATCAATGAAATTGAAAACAGGAAATCAATGGAGAAAATCAACAAAACCAAAATTTGGTTCTTTGAAAAGATCAATAAAATCAATAAGCCTCTTGCTAGGCTAATTAAGAAAAAAGAGAGATGACACAAATTGCTAGTATTAGAAATGAAATAGGTAACATCATTAAAGATCCTATAGACATTAAAAGGATAATAAAGGAATACTATGAACAATGCCATGCCCACATATTTCTTAACCTGGAATGGACCAATTCCTCGAAAGACACAATCTGCCAAAACTCACACAAAAAGAAATAGACAATCTGAATAGGCCCATATCTATTAAAGAAATTGAATCAATAATTAATAACCTTCTAAAACAGAAAGCACTAAGGCCAGATAGGTTCACTGGTGGGTTCTATCAAACATTTAAGGAAGAAATTATGCCAATTCTCTGCAATCTCTTTCAGAAGATAGAAAGAGAGGGAATATTTCCTAACACATTCTATGAAGCCAGCATTACCCTAATACCAAAACCAGACAAAGACATGACAAGAAAAGGAAACTACAGATCAATATCTCTCAGGAATATATAAGCAAAAATCATCAACAAAATATTAGCAAATCAAATCCAACAATGTATAAAAGGAATTCTATACCATGACCAAGTGGGATTAGTGAAAGAATAGACAAATAAATCAAAGGAACAGAGTAGAGAGCCTGGAAATAGACCCACAAAAATACATATATTCGACTGATCTTTGACAAAGGAGCAAAGGCAATACGATGGAGCAAAGATAATCCTGTCAACAAATGGTGCTTGAACAATTGGACATCCATATGCAAAAAAAAAAAATCTAGTTACACTTCCTACGAAAATTAACTGAAAATGATCATAGACCTAAATGTAAAATGCAAAACTATAAAACTCCTAGAAGATAACGTAGGAGAAAACTTAGATGACCTTGGGTATGGCAATGATTTTCTTAGGTACAACACCAAAGCCAGAATCAGGAAAGAAATAATTAATAAACTAGACTTCATTAAAATTAAAAGCTTCAGTTCTGTGAAACACAACACCAAGAGAATGTGAAGACAAACCACAGACTGGGAAAAAAATATTTGCAAAAAAACATACACTCTGGAAAAGGCGAAATTATGGTTGCCATAAAAAGGTCACTATAAAAAGAGGGGAGCCAGAGTGAATGTGGTGGTTACCAGGGAATAAGGGGGGAGAGAGGGATGAATAGGCAGAACACAGGAATTTTAGGGCAGTGAAAATATTCTGTGTGATACTGTAATGGTGGATACATGTCATTATACGTTTGTCAAAACCCATAGAACATACAACACCAAGAGTGAACCCTAAGGTAAACTCTGGACTTTGGATGATTATAATGTGTCAGCGTAGGTTCATCGATTGTAACAAATGTACCACTCTGGTTCGGGGGAGGCCGTGCGTGCCTGGGCACAGAGAGTATATAGGAACTCTCTGTACTTTCAGCTCACTGTTGCTATGAGCCTAAAGTTGCTCTAAACAATAAAGTCTATTTAAAAGGGGAAAAACCACAATGGACAAAATGTTAAAAATTAAATTATTCTAATGGCACTAATAAGGTGGCATTCTTTTCAACGGTTTACATCAGAAATTCCAGTTGCAAAACTCTATGCCTTTTATTTTACTGGTATTTAAATGTATGGGAGCCCTAACTAGGCCTATTTTTTGCCATCCTTGAATCTACTGTTACAAAACATAAGTAACTATTTAAACTTGGGCATGGCCATGGAATCCAGCCAGTAGCTTTAAGGAATGTAAAAAACTGAAAAGGCCCAGTGTTTGTTCTCCAGGGAGAAAAGTACTGACCCAATGTACTTAAACATACTTAGTCATTCATTCAACAAATATTTATCAAGTGCCTACTATGTGCCAGGCATATAGTGTGTGCTAGGCTCTAGGAATACTGTGCTAAGTTCTTGCTCTCAAAGAGCTAACAATCTAGTGGAGGGACAGACAACAATCAAGTAATCACACTAACAGATGTCAAAAAGGAACTATAATAAGTGCTACAAAGGCTAGTACACAGTGCCCAGACACTTGATAACAGCTGGAGTTGACCTGCTTGGGGACTCAAAATGAGATCTAAAGGATGAATAAGAGGTGAGAAAGGAAGGAACAACAAAGAAATCCGGATATGCAAAGGCCCCATAGCAGGAGGGAGCATGGTGGCATGAAGAACTTAAAGACAAATGTGGCTGTAGGTGAGGAAAGTGTAGGGGTCTGTGATAAGGCTGGAGAAATAAGTACTTGCCAGGTCATGCAGGGCCTTGTAGGCTACATTAAGGAGTTTTCTTTGTGTTTATTTTAAGAGTGATGGGAAGCCATAAAGCTTTTAAGCATGAAGACAATATGGCATCCCTTATGCTAAGACCATTCTGGCTGCAATCAAGAGAACAGATTAGAGGGGAGCCAGAGTGAATGTGGGTAGATGAAGAGTTATTGCAGTAGTCTAGGAAAGAGGTGGTAGGATGGTGGTAATGGAGATCGAAAGAAGTGGATGGATTCTGGAGATTTTAGGAAGTAAAATAAGCAAAATTTGACCCCAGAAAAGCAGGTTTCAAAGTGGGGGAGGAGCAAAGAGGTATCAAAATATCCCTAAGTACCACTGGATAGAATGGTAGGGCAATCCACTGAGAGAGGGAAGGCTAGAAGAGGACCAGGTTGGGGAGCAAGTTGAGTTTGAGGGGGCATTGGGACATCCTAGAGGACCGGTCCAGTTAGGCATTTGGATATACCAGTCTGAGGTCAGATGAGAGGTCTGAGCTGGAAATATAAATTGGGGAACTCATGGGTGTGCATGTAGCAATTAAGCTGTGGATGTGGGTGAGTTTGCCCAGGCTGAGAGCATAGAGATGGGAGACGACTGAGGACTGGGCCGCAGGAAAAGTCAACATCTGTAATGATAAAGTAGCTGTGACAATATGTGGATTCTCTCTCCACTTCCGGAATTCAAAAATCCTGAATTCTTTCTTTCGCTTTGCCACTCAATCACTTGATAACGTCCAAAAAATAACTCTCCCCTCTTTAAATCAACATTCCATTTCTTGAAGGGGATTGTGCTATTTTTATGAGGGGGTACTTTTACTTTTTACCATATATCATTAGGAAGATGTTAGTAAATATACTGTTAATACTTCTCAGTAAAACTGGAAAAAAAAATATATATAGTGTAAATACTGTTAAGTTGAGAATATGATGGCAGAAGTTTAACTTGTTAAAGTAATGAGCCTTATTCATAGATGCGTGGGACTCAGAGAGAGCTGCTGTACTCTTCCAGAGTGGTTTCTGGCAGGGTGGGAAAAGGGTAGCCCCTGTACTACTGTGATCTTCAATATGGTTGGGTCCTACATACCCAACCTTTCTCTGAGTGTAGAGCTATGCTTTCAAATTCTATAGACTTCTGGTCAAAGACTGCTCTGGGAGAAAGAGAGACAGAGACAGAGACAGAGAGACAGAGAGGCAGAGAGAAATCCCTTGCCTTCTTACTCAACTCTATAGTGCATTTTTTTATGCCCTTGGGAGGTAGAAGGGAGGAACAAGCTAATAATTTGGTTGATTCAACATGCTGACCTCTGAGTCGAAAAGTTACTCAATAATCCTTTTAGCAGGCGATGCTAAAAGGATTATTGGGGGGGGGGGTGGTATTCAGAGTCAGGAGTCTCTCGCTCTAATACTGACTCATACACTAGGTTATCTTGGGGTAAACCATATCACCTCCCTCCGTTTCCATATCAGCAATATCACCTGTCCCCCCAATCTCCTGGGGTTGTTATGAGAGTCTGATGAGACCACAGATCTGAAAGCATTTTGAAAATGTCAGGCATTATCATGCCAAAAATTAAGCCATCCACTGGGAACTAGTCTGTTTTGAATAAGACACAACTTCTTTGTTACACCATACAAGTATCAATTCCTGTTCTAATTGTTTTATTTCCAAACCATGTTTCCTTTGAAACTAAAGGTTTCTGAGCTATTGAGATATAAGCTGGCTGCTTTTACCTCTGCAACTAAATATAAAACTATCTAAATAAAACATTATTATATTAATCAATGGTCCAGTTTACAAATGGAAACTCTAAAAGAAAAAATGTAAAACCAAGATTAGTTTTTATCATAACATGACCTGAGCCCACTAGACCTTACATTATCTAGCTCCCAACTATCTCCTTGACCTCCCCATGTACTACTTCCCTCTTCGCTCACTCTGCTTTTGCCCTTTAGCAAAGGCCTCCATGCTATTCCTTGAACAACCCAAGCGCTGTCTTTCCCCACGGACTTTGCTTTGCTTCTAGTCATCCAATTCCCTCTGACATCCCTCATTTCATTCAGGTCTCAGTGGATCCTTAACTACCCTAACTACCCTCCCTAAAGTAGTACATATCCCTAACACTGATCATCCATGTCTCTCTCTCTCACTCCCTCCTCTTAACTTGCTTTATTATTCTTCGTAGGACTTATAACCACCTGACGTCTTGTGTTTGTTTTTCTGTTTTCCTCCCAACAAGTATGTAAGCTCCATGAGAGCAAGGGATTCTTGTCTGGTTTGTTCCACTGTTGTATCCTTATACTTCGAGCATATAGGTACACAATAAATAGCTGTTGAGCGGAAGAATGAAAGAACATATTCTTACCACTCCTCTGGCTGGCAAAGCCCTTCCTAACACAGCACCTCAAAACCATGAACTTAAGAAATCAGAATGGAATGCAAAGTAGCAGGATGCTTCCGCTGGGCACGATCATGTGGCTGGTTTTGCAAAAATGCGGAGAGGGGCATCAAGATCACACAGGGTATTTTGACCTAATCGAAGCCCTTAATGCCATCGACAGAACTGGGCTTCGGCAACTTTTGAATAAATCTGGCTGCCTCGAGAAGTCTAGCAGGTTCACAAGTTCCCTCTCACTAAAACAATATGGGCCTGTTAGTGGGAATTGGACATTTCATCTAGGTGTCCTTTAAGCTTGTTATCTTAGCAAATTAAGTGTGTTGGGGTCAGCTACAAGCTATACTTAGCATTAATTGTCAGGTTAGATTCACCAATAACCAAGTCCTGGAATACAACCAGGCTACTGGCATTGAAACAACTTGAATTCATCGAAACACAAACCAGAGAATAGAGGACACGAAACTTACTGCTGCCAATGCTGACCGCAAATGGTGCAGTTATCAACACAGAAGGCCAAGGCAAAGCTTTGTGCACAAACTGAAGCACAGTATGTCCCATCTGTTGGGGGGGGGGGGTGCGGGAATCTTAATTTTGTTGCAATTTGGGCATCTGCTCTGTAAATGATCTTGTGTCTGAGATCGTACGACCATTTTATGAGAGGAGGGGATAGTCAGAGTACATCACTGAACTAACCAGAGCCCGTAAGAACAATGAACAAGAAAAAAAAGAAAAGGAAAAAAAGAAAGGAAAAAAGGGCTAAGCATTGATTGTGGAGACAAAACTGTTTTGATGAAGTCCGTTCAATCATATCAGAAAATTTGAATGAAATGGGTTAGATTTTGTACTCATAATTCATTTAGTGAAATGTGTTCTCATTATTTTTAATATTTATAGAGTATGGCTTATTGATTCTGCACTATAGTTAATTAATTACTGTTTGCTTCCATCTTCCGTTTTGTTTACAAGGAAGAAACTAATCAAAGTATTGAGATATTTCTACTTCCACTCACATGCTCAGAGGTAGCCAGATCTCTAAGCAGTGAATCCAGTACTTGGAACTATATCCTCATCCACTGGCCATGACCTAGGATGAGGTGGATCTCCTAGTGGAGAATTCTTTGTTTTCATCCTCTTCCTCTTCAATGCCATCTCACTTCCAACTACAATAAAGACATTTATTGATTGACTTTTATGTGTCTGGCAGTCTGCCAAGCACTGGGATTTTTTTTTTTTTAAACCTTTCCACATCTTACCTTCAAACCTCAAAACTCTGAGTGGTCCCTCTTGGAAACAACAGCACATGAACTGTCTTCATATTTAGAAATCAGAAACGGGGTGGCTTTTTTGGAGTGAAGGAATCAAATGGGAAGGATGGTAGAGTGGTTAAAAGCACAGATCTTGTGTGGAGTCAAAATCTCCCAAATCAAATTCTTGCTCAGGTACTTCCACAAGCTGTGTGATATTGGCATGCAGTGTAACCTCTCTGGGCCTTACTTGCCTCATCTGTAAAGCAGGAATAATAATAATAATCTATGCACCAAAGAGTTGTTGTGAGGAATATATGAGAAAATTCCATGTAAGGTGTTAAGAGCCTGGTTCATTGAAAGTGCTCAATAAATATTAGCTATCATCATGCAAGGTACTCAAAATTTGCAGGCTCAGTAGGGCCGACTTTGGCTACAAATCAAAGAACACCTTCTTTTGTGAAGATTGTGTGGAAAGACTATTAGTTGCCTAATATCCTTTTGTGTTAAGCCCTCACACACAGTGATCATTGTAAGTGTGTAACCAGGAAATCCAGCAATACATGGGAAGTTAAACTCAGATACTGGGCTTTCAAAAAGCCCGTACATTTCTGTAAGAAGGAGTTAGCAAACTTTCTCTGTAAAGGGCCAGATGGGAGTTATTTTAGGCTTCACAGGACAGTTTCTATTGCAACTACTTGACTCTGCTGCTGTGGGGCAGAAACAGTCATAGGCAATATGTAAAGGAATGGGCATAGCTGTGTTCCAATAAAACTTTATTTACAAAAACAGGCCATGGGCCAGATTTGGCCCATGGGTCATAGTTGGCCCACTCCTGCTCTAAATAGTTATCCTAGCCTATCAGGATTCTAATGGCCATTTCAGCTGAGTAACCACAGAACGCAAATAAATTGCAGAGGGGAATAGAGGGAGTGAGAAGAATTGAAGAAACCGGAGGATAAGCAGTGGCTCCTCCAATGTGCGTCCCCCATCCTACATGGTATTAGATGTCTTCCATGACAAGGGAACAGCATATTCCATTCATTCTCTCCTTCATTTCACAAGTAATGGTGAAACACTCACCAGGCCCCAGGCACTGTGCTGTGACCTCTAATGCTGAGTGAAAACAGACCAAGTCCCAGCCTTCATGTGACTTACAATCTCATCAGGTAGGAATAGGGACCAACATCAGTCCAATAACCACACAAATAAATGGAACCCCACAACTGTGCTGGGTCCTGCCCAAGCTTATAAGAGGAGGTTTGCTGTAGTCATGGAGCTCAAGGTGGGCTTTCCTGAGGAACATAAATCTAAAACTGGAGCTGGCACCTGACAAATGAGTGGTAATTAGGGAATAGAGTGGAAGAGCATTCCAAGCAAAGGGAACAGCATGGGCTCTTCGGTGGTAGAAAGTATGGTGTGGTCAAGGGATGAAAATAAGGTCACTGTGACTTGAGTCCAGAAAGCCAGGTGGAACATGGTGGGAGAAGGGGTTGGGAAGGGAGGTAGAGGTCAGACCATGCAGAAACACCTAGAAGCAATCATTTATTTATTTATTCAGCAAATATTTACTGAACACTATGTTAGGCTCTGGATACTGTGGTGAAAAAAGGCAGACAATTAAACAAGCACACAAATAAATCTATAATAACAAAGTTCCACCTCTAGAATTTCAATGCCCCAAAACTCTGTCCAGTGGCCTGATACATTTTTTTCTTAATTACCTGGCCTGTTCCCAAGATGCAGTCCCAATTTAACCAAGTGCCCTGGTTAGAGCTATACATTGATATATTACTCACTCTATCCATTTCTTTTTGGAATCATGAATGGATTTGATATATCATCCCCAGGGCTCCGCGTGTGAAACACCGTGTATCTCTTTTCTGGGTGTGAGCTTCCAGACAGATGTGGTTCCCTTGGGCTGTTCATATTGACAAGTCTACGCAACTTGCCATTGACGATGCTATCATGGGCAAGACTGTGACAATCAATTAATCTGAGTATTTGACATATAAATCCAATTGTTTAAATCTGAGCTCTTTTTTTAAAAATTTGCCACCTGCTTCTCTTACATATTTATTCCTGTGGCAAACTCTATCAATATATTCTAGCTTACATTTTTAAATCCTTAGAAGAAACAGGGATCTATTCTAGGGAACTGCAAGCTTAACAAATGCTTTTTGATTTCTGATGACTGTGAAAACCTAACAAGACTTTTAAACAGTTTCAAAGTGACTTCATTACAATGATACTGTTTCACTCAACGCCTTGGCCTATTTTTCTATCAAAGAAGAAAATTAAAATGTCATGGAATGACTCCCTTTATATAAAGCTGGGCTGATTGCTATCCAGTACTTGACCCTGGAGCAGTTGTGATTCTCAAAGTATCGTTCACAGATGCTTGGGGGTTCCCATGACCCTTTGGGGGCACTGGAGAGGTCAAAATAGGATTTCCTTTTCCTGGAGTGTTGGCATTTGTGCTGATGGTGAAAAAGCAGTGGTGGGTAAAACTGCTTGTGCCTTAGTGTGAATCAAGGCAGAGGCATGAAACTATACTACTAGTCATTGTATTCTTTACCACCATCCACTTACAGAAAAAGACATGCCAGTTTGCTTAGGAATATCCTTGATGAAGCAGTAGAAATTAAAATTATTTTTCATTAAAATGTTATTTTTGTTGACATGTGATTCATTATTATTTTTATTTTTAAGCTAATAAATATTTTTAATTGTCTTAGTTTTAATTTCTAATTTGATCAACATGGATAGCTATCTTTAGGGTCCTCAATAATTTCTAAGAGTGTAAGAGGCTCTTCAGAACAAAATATTTGAAAACTGCTGCTCTCTTAACTTTCCAAGCATGACTCTCAACTAGGCAAATTTTCAATTATGCGTTGTACGCAGACTTTTCATATCTCCAGGTCTATCTCTTCTTCATGACTTCTCAAAAATAATGACTAAGGGCTCTAAATTAGCCTTCTAAAATTCCTTAAACATTCTCCTGTGTGTTCACCCAATTTGTTTCTCTTCACTCTCTCCTAGCATGGTGTTTTGGAAAGAGTGACCTGCATTTTCCAGAATATTGGTGTAGTGGGCAGTGGTAGTTGTGGTTCTTGTCTACCCCACACACTTGCCCATTGTTCTTTGCCTAGTAACATTATCTTCCCTTTAGTGAACCCTCTCCCCATTCCTTCTCTTCCTGGTGAAGCTGTCAATCAAGTGCTCCCCCTTTACCCTCAACTCTGCACTACAAGAATGGGCACATGGTCCAGGCCCGGACCAACCATAGCACAGCATCTCCTGGGAAACGGTGATTGGCCGAAGGGATAGGGCACGTGACCTAGGCTAAGCAAGTTGGAATCCTTACCCAAAATTGCCTGAAGTAAAGGTAGTCCTCACTTTGATCATGACTTTTTAAGGGCATATGATTGGGGCTACTACCCACAATCTTTCCCACCATATAAAGAGAGCCTGCATATAGAAGGAATCCAAGCAGAGACAAGAAGAAATAGAGATGATTAGAGAGACATTTCTGGTAACTTTGATTCCTTATTTCAATCTCTGAGGCCCTGGTTCTTGGCAACATTTTCTCCCTTCAATTCTGCCAGGTATCACAGAGTTATGAGAACAAATAAATCCACTTTTGTGCTCAAGTTACCTTTCCAGTTGAAAGAGTTTGGAATAGTACATTTGAGGAAGTTACTTAACCTTCTGACTTCAGTTTCTTTATGGGAATACCCACACCCTCACCTCACAGCTTGGGAGGATTTAATGAGACAATATTAAACACACTGAAAACGGTAAAGCATTAATCAAGTGTTAAGTGTAACAAGTATTCTCTCTCTCTACCCCAGAAGCAAGGTGGCTAGACTTCCTGCCCCAAAACTATATTTAGACCACTAAGTATACTCATCCCAAATCCTCGGGTCCAAGAATGGCTTAAGAGGTCCTTAAATTTCTTCTGGAAGTCAAGTAAGGTTTAGAAACCCTTTATAAGACAGTTATTGTATCTAGAAGTTTCATCCTGCACTTAGGGCAGCTCAAGAATTATGAGGACACCAGGAAAGCAGTGACTATTCAAGAATCTGATTGGAGGTCTGGATTGGATCTCAGAGGACTTCAGTAAGTCCAGAACAAAAAACCACTGAGTCTTCCTTCCTGAGAAGGTTCAGTCAGCCCCGAGTGAAGACCGGCTAGAGTCTTCAGAAGATTGTCACATGTTAACCAAAGAGGACTCCCACACAACTAAATGCCACTTAATCTGAAGCATAAATGAATGAACCAAAAAAAAAAAAGAAAGCTCAAATGGTGGGAGGAACACAGTCAGGTGAATCATCTATGGCAGATGGAATTTGGGGTGTAGGTGGGGGCTACTGCCATGGGAACATTAGCGGCTTCTACAGTGTGCTTATTAGCTCTAGGTTACCAGTAT
This sequence comes from Balaenoptera ricei, assembly GCF_028023285.1. NCBI lineage: Eukaryota > Metazoa > Chordata > Mammalia > Artiodactyla > Balaenopteridae > Balaenoptera > Balaenoptera ricei. Next base: position 98,949,473 of record NC_082660.1, read on the forward strand.
ATTTTAGCCCAGTGTTTTCTCACTGTGGCCCGGGCTATCCAAGGACTCCATTGGATCAGAACCAAGCTGTTCTCATTCACTAGTGACTACTTTATACTATGCCTTTTCAGAAAATGACAGAAGGAAACGTGAAGCCTCCTGGGGGGCAGTCTTTTGTTCTTTTTCGTCAAAAGATTGACTTCCTCTTAAATGACTCTTCTATTACTTCTCATTGTCTCCTTAACTGAATTTGAGTATGGGGCTACAGAGAGCTCCATTCTCCAGGCGAGGCTTCCCACCAGGAAGTGGATCATTTCAACGGGAGAGTAATTTTATTTCAATTGTTAAAATAGCAATCCTCCCCACTCATCTCTCGAAAAATTCAAGGACAGTGAGACAGGCATTTGCAGTTTATATTCCAGGTAAATATGTAGCATATTTACTCATTAGCTGAGAAACAAGAATGGCTTTTAATTTTGAAGGAGGATTTGATCATTAATATTCTTTGTATTGTTTTCAATTCTGCCAAGGACCTTCCAGATGGTCTTGTTTCTAGGGGGAAGTGTCTTACTCATCACTCAGCTTTCTTTTTATCAATAATATAACAATGCAATAACTCTCCTTCCCTTCTGGTAGTCCTTAGGCCCTCTTTCCTGCCGTTGGTGAGAATGCATGGGGTTTCAGAAGCATTAAATTCAGAGATGAACACAACATGCCTGTTGAAGGCCTGACTTTACAATATCATCACACCACACACACACCGGCCCTCAAATATCATTGAGCTTATTCCCTCTGTTAAAAAGCAAATTTAATCTCTGAGAACTTTGGTTCACCTGTCTTAGTAGGTAGTATTCCCTTTATAACCACACAGGAATCAACTCTGCAGTGCCTTAAAGTAAATTTGGACATGAAACTTGTAGCTTTACCAGACCAAACTGGAAAAAAAAAGTCGGTTCAGTTCTCCAGAGAGCAGGAAACTCGGCGGCCAGGTGAGGCCAGAGCCATGCTCGAAACAGTCCCCATGACCCAGATCACCACAGCTTTGGCCCTACAGACTGAACAGACCGGAACAGTGAGAGCAAATCAGACTTTCATTAGCTCTGCCTTTCTGAAAAGCATGTTTGTTTGATATGGGGAAACAACCAGTTAATGTTCTACGCCACTCAGGTGTAGCTTTATTACTTTTTTTATACTTTATTACTTATTTATAACGAGGTAGATTTAGCTGGCACCGGAAAATTGCAGAATAGGAAGTTCCAAGGAAGGGGCGGAGCTTGGAAGAGCCGCTTCTCTGACAAGTAGAAATCTCTGTGTGACGCTGTTACAAGGCCATTTGGCACACTTTGCTTCCTGACCCAAGTCAGTCAGGTACATTATAAGCTCCAGGGCACCCTCAGTTCACCCCGCCCCCAACTCCCGAGTTGTTCTACGTCCGTGCATGCCTTCCAGGTCTGCTTGTCTCATGGGAAGTAGAACCAATATTTTAGGAGAAAATATTAGGCAGCACTAACAAACATTGCAACTACTGCTGGAAACAGACACAGTGATCTTCTGAGGCCAGGGTAGACCTCTGACTATGACTGTTTACAGCTATTGATGACTATGATTTTGACTAGACTACTTCTCTAGAGCTTACCCAAGAGAGTCACATTTGCATCTCGAGGATGAACCAATGCAGATTTGAGACCTAGTCTTCAAGTCCCTTGATTCACACGCACAGATTCTGTCATCCTCTGGGCAAAAAAACCCCAGCAACACAAAGACCCAATTACCCCAATTATTAGAAGATAATAATTGACCCTCCCTTATGCCCTACCAAGTGAAGAAAGACTTACCTGGGTAATGAGTTTCTGAGAAGAGATTGAGAATGCTCTGCTCTGCCATTTCCAGGTCTTCTGTGTACGGGTTTTATTGTGGTTTTCTCTTAGCTTACGGGAGAAAGCCTGAGCTTGTCTCCCTGAATCAGTGACTAAGTGGATGAGGATCCCTAATTCAGGGGTGGAGGGAGGTGTTAGAAAAACAGTTGAGGTCTCACATCCCAGCTGTGTCTTCCAGCCCAGTTTTCTAACTGATATTTTCACCTCCTATCTGACTCTGGTGTTTGTCTCAGTTGCTTTCAAATTAGGAAGAGGAAAAGGCGTGTTATTTATTGTTCTCCTAAAACCCAACAGAACAATGGGTAAATTTCTCAAGGAGAAGTAGAGAGGGATGATAACAACAGAAAGAAAACTCTCACAAACCTCATGAAGAAGCTCAAACTTCACTACCTTCCATTTTCCTTACTATAATAGTCTTCACGAAGATATGCTATTTAGTGCAGTGCTTCTCAAACTATCTATAGTGAAAGACCAGTCATGATGACCATGATGATAGTTTGATGCTGAGATGCTAAGTGTACTTCCAGGGGAAGGAGCTTGGCAGTGCCACTCTGCCTGCTCAGATGCGTTGCTGGCTGCAAAATAAACGCTGAACGCTATTTTTGCTTTTTGCCTTTTTTTTTTTTTTTTTTTGTGAAACTGAAAATCTTCTTTGGATTTCTTTCAGTTAGTGAAAACAGGTACTAAAGAAAAATTAACTTCCTCCCTCCTCAGGGACTATGCCCACATTTTAAAGAGCTGTTGACAATCCCACTACTGGTCATATACCCAGAGAAGACCATAACTCAAAAAGACACATGCACCCCATTGTTCATTGCAGCACTATTTACAATAGCCAGGTCATGGAAGCAACCTAAATGCCCATCGACAGACGAATGGATAAAGAAGATGTGGTACATATATACAGTGAAATATTAGCCATAAAAAGGGACGAAACTGGGTCATTTGTAGAGACATGGATGGACCTGGAGACTGTCATACAGAGTGAAGTAAGTCAGAAAGAGAAAAACAAATATCGTATATTAACGCATATATGTGGATTCTAGAAAAATGGTACAGACGAACCGGTTTGCAAGGCAGAAATAGAGACACAGATGTAGAGAGCAAACGTATGGACACCAAGGGGGGAAACCGGGGGCAGGGAGTGGGATGAATTGGGAGATTGGCATTGACATATATACACTAATATGTATAAAACACATAACTAATAAGAACCTGCCATATAAATAAATAATAAAATTTTAAAAATAAAGTGCGCATAGATTTACAGGGAGGAAAGGAATGGTTAGATAACTAACTGTTGACATAAACTAGTTTATTTTAAATGTATAGGTAAGAAATTAGGACATAAAGCTAGATAGTATTTGTCGGAGGGGAGGAATCTAGAAAAGTTGGAAACATAGGGTACAGTTACAGGAAGAATGAGTGAGGTGGGAGTCCCTGGAATGGGAGGCAAGGTCATCATTATGAATGCCCGAAGGACCTAGGAGCATGGTTACCATGCAATTTACTTACTGAACAACCAAAGCCAGGTTGATCCTGGGTCAAAACTAAGAACATGGGATGCTGACAATATCGAGGACCAGGACAAAAGCCCAGGACTGAAAAACAGAAGCTAAGGCTAGATAGCCAAGAAAACTAGGTACAAAACAGGCCGTGTCTGGTGAAGATCCCAGAAATGGAAGGTAACCGGGAAGCTTGAAGTCTGAAACCGGACAAGAAAGTTCAGCAGAGCCAGATGGTGGACAGAATGAGATGCTCAGACAAGAGTGAAAGTTTAGGAAAGTATAAAATTAGAATAGAGAGCAGTTCTGGAACACACTGAAAAGAATGGACTTGAAACTCAGGCAGAGGTTACAAGGGTTAGAAACCAGATTAGAAGTTTTGGTGTCAAAAATCAGAACAGAGGCAAGAAGTTCTGGCAACAGGTAAAAGGGATGAATAAGGGCTTGACACTGGTCCAGTTTGTCTGAGATTTGGAGCTTAATATCATTCCTGTTAAGGCAAGAACCAATCCCGGAAAGCTTCATCGAGACCCTGTAGGTGAGAGTCGCTGTTTGGAACTCCCCGGCTGAGATGTGAGTGTAAGGGCAAGACAAAGCATAGTTTTTGGCAGGAAGATTCAGGCACTTTGGTGCTGAGGAAACATGGAAAGGAAGGTGATTTTAAAAGCATAGGCTTTTAGTTATTTACTTCCACTGATTTTTAGACCTCTGTGTTTCTCACTTGGTGCTCCTAGTAAACATGAACCCCTCCAATTTTGCTGTCCTTCCTCCATTCATTCACCATTTCCCACCAGTGTCTGGACATACCAAGACAAGAGCCCATATGCATCTTATGTCTGTCTTAGACATTCTATGAGAAATGGTTTTGTAACTCTGCCTTAATAACCTGATAATTGTCATATATAATTTTTTTCTATTAAGCTTAGAGTGCTGTCAAAATGTGCAAGAGTGATTTAACAATTATTACTTCTAAGTGGTGTTTGTTTAAATTTTATATTGACCTTTAAAGATACTAGGAGGTTAAGTAAAATGATCTGCCTGACTGGGTCATTTAGACCCCACCTGCAGACTCATTCCCACCCTGATCACAGGGACCAAGGATGGTGGTCAAAGAGATTTAACGAGCTCTAGGCCAGTAGCTCTGGTGCCTCAGTAGTAAGCCAACTGTGGTATTACTCTATATTGGATTCCCCCTCCCCTGTCAGATGGGGGCCAGACAAAGTGTGGGACGAATCGGGTGACTGTAATGGAACCAGAGCACGATTTCACTGTGGCTATAGTGTGAAAAGCCTGAGAGCACATCCAGGCTTTCCAGGTATCCTGGAGAGTGCCATGAATCAAAGCCAAGGCAGTTTGTATAACTACAGAAGCAGCATTCCAATAGGTTCAATAGAGAGCAAGAGCTAAAGTCTGGAATCCGACTAAGGGCAAAACAAAACAAAATAAATGCAAACAAATAGTAACAACAAACTAAGAAGTAAAAGAGAGTTGAGTGAATAAAATCAAACATGAAGAAATCCTAGAGACAAAGTGAGTACAGAAGCTTCCCATTTTTTTCACCTAATCGCAGCTCAGGCTTAAATGGATTGCTGTACAAGGTTCATATAAAGTGGCTCCAGTAGAAGAGTCTGGCTTCTTTGTACTCAGATTTTGATGATTAGATTCTTGCCTTGTTTCTTTTAACTTGGCCTTCATCTTGCTCCTTTATCTCTGCATATTTAATTTGGTCATCTCAGAATCGTAATTCCTCTAGACCTGGGGCCCTTGTCATTCCTATCTGTCTGTCGTCTCTGCTTGAACTTCAATCTCCTCTACTTGTTTCCTGATACTCATATCCATCCCAGTGCTTTGGTTATAGCCAAATGCTTGTCTCAGTGAGCTCTTCCAGGCTACTGGGGGACACAGCTGTAGTCCCTATTGAGAGCCCTCTGATGCCAGTGATCTGTTTACACAGTGCCTGTTGTTAGACTTTACCAATGTGCTGTACACTGGTCCAGATGTCCTCTCATTGCACAATAAATGCTTATTGAATTTAACTTCCTGGAAACTTCCCAGATTGCCTGCCCTGCCCCAGTGGGGTAAGGTTCAGGGGTTTCCAGGTGTCTGGTTTCGACAAAGATGGTTCAGCATTTGAGCTTGTTATCTGGTTGAAAATACCAGACATGTGACTATCCTTTTTTTCCAATTAAATAAATCATATTGTTATGTTATCTCAAAAATTGAATACACATAAGCATTGAAATCTAATAAAAGCTAGAAATTGTTATCAGTGGATGTTCTGTGTCATGTCTTTTCAAAATTAGGGCTTCAGATACATATCCACTGTACCTAGTATTTTTGCAGACACCACTTCACAACCCTATCTAGGTTATTGTTCCTCCAACCACATTTTACAGTATGAGAAAATGTAAAGGAGAAATATTAGTCAGCTTGTATCTTAGAAAATAAGTGTAATGATAGGAATGCCATTAACATCCACAAAAATATATTGAGCACCTGCTTTAGTGATTTGAGTACAGCTTTAGAGTATGCTGATATCTCTACTTCCTAAAGGGAGGAAAATGACTTTAGCTGCAACTTCATTAGATGGCTTTCTTTAAAGAGAGATACATATAGAAAGATATATCAAGATAAGCATGAGCATGGTTACAAAAATAAAATAGGAGACTTCCGCTTCTCGGAAGATGAAGTTGATATACTTTTCTCTATTTCTCCCACTAAGTACAACTGGAACTCCTGGATATTCTATATAAAATGAACATAAGAAGACTCTGAAAGGTCCAGAGAAGAAAGCAGACCAGCTAGGGACTTCAGAACCTAAAGAATTACACAGTGCTAATTTACCCTGATATTCCTTTTGCCTCACACATTCTAGACTTGGAGCTGAAGAAGCTGGCAACCCAGAAATGCCAACAGGCACAGAAAAAAGTGTCTAAGCAGTTAAGTCTGCTCTACTTAACCAAAGAACTGGGAACGGGACAGCCTAGCAAGGCAGAAATTTTTCAAACAATACCACTCTACTCTAGCTAAACAACACAGAGAAGACTGTGACCCTCATTCTCACTCATGCCAGCAAATGCCAACTGGCAAGCCTAGACTTACCTCCTCACCAGACTGTAATGTCAGAGAAAGCCAAGTAGGGAGTCCAGACTTTCATCTTGGCTGGCCAGGAATAATCTCTCCTCCACCCCCAGTGGTGTCAATGGAGACTGTTGTGGGGAGCCAGAACATCCACCCTCATGTCGCAGTAGCAAGGAGCCCCCAACTCAGGTGCTGACAGAGGCCAAGTGGAGAACTGGGACATCTACTTCTACCTGAAATTAATGAAGGAGACCTACCCCTTGCCCTACTAGGAGGTTATCAGAGAAAGCCAGCAAAAACAGAAGGTTTAAAGGAGGTGTTGTGTCTCACGATATACTATGAATATGCCCAAGTTTTGATCTAAAATCGTGCATCTATCAAAAACCAGGATGATCTCAAACTGAATAAGAAAAAACAATCAATAGATGCCAACAATGAGGTGAAAAGAATGTTAGAATTATCTGACAAAGATCTTAAAGCAGCTATAGTAAAAAAAAAAAAATACTTCCACAAACAATTACAAATGCATTTGAAACAAATGAGAAAATAGAAAATCTCAGAAAAATAGAAGGCATAAAGAACTAAATAAACAAGTAGAAATTTTAGAGGGTAACAACACAATAATCAAGATAAAAAGCTCAGTGGATGGGTTCAACAGCAGAATGGAGGGGACAGAGAAAAGAATTCATGAACCAGAAGATCGAAAAAAAGAATTTACCCGATCTGAATACCAGAGAGAAAATAAACTTAAAGGAAAAAGAACAGACACTCAGGGACCTATGAACCTATAACAAAAGATCTAACATTCATGCCATCAGAGTCCCAGAAAGAGAAGAGAAAATGGGCAAGGCTAAAAAAGTACTCAAGAAAAGCTGAAAATGTTTCAAATTTGGCAAGAGACATAAACCTACAGATCAGATTTAAGAAGCTGAACAGACCCTAAACAAAATAAACTGAAATGAAATCCACAGAAAGAAACATCATCATTAAATTTATAACTAAAAACAAGGGGAAAATCTTGAAAGCAGCCAGAGAAAAACACCTTGCCTATAAAGAAAAACAATTCGAATGACAACATATTTCTCATCAGAAACCATGAGGGCCAGAAGGAAGTAGCAAAATATTTTACATGTTTGAAAGCAAAGAATCGTCAACCTAGAATCCTATATCCTGGGAAAAATATCCTCGAGGAATGAAGGGGAATCAAGACATTCTCAGATGTGGGAAAACTAAGAGAATCTGTTGCTAGCCAACCTACCCTAAAAGAATAGCTATCAGATATTCTATAAACAGAAAGGAAACGATAAAAGAAGGAATCTTGGTATATCAGGAAGGAAGAAGACAGCAAGCAAAAATAATATGGGTAAATACAATGGGCTTTCTTTGTCTCCTTGAGTTTTCTGAATTATACTTAATAATTGAAACAAAAATTATTGCATTGTCTGATGTGGTTCTAAACGTATGTAGAGGAAGCACTTAAAACAATTATATTATAAACAGGGGAAGATAAAGAGATATAAAAGGAGGTGAGGTTTCTACACTTCACTCAGACTGGTAAAATAACCCTAGTAAGCCATGATAAGTTATGTACATATAATGTAAGACGTAGAACAACCACCAAATTTTCTTTTTCTTTTCTTTTGTGTGTGTGTGTATGTGTGTGTGTGTGTGTGTGTATTTTCTTTTTCGTTTTGGTGTATTTTCAAAGTGATACACCACAAAACACTACAGATAATAAAAATGGAATTCTAATAAATGTTCAAGTAACCCACAAGAAGACAGGAAAATAAAACAGAAAGATGAAAAACAAAGAGAACAAACATAAAGCAATCAAAAAAATAAAACAAACCGGCATACTTAAGCCCTAACATATCACTAATTAAATATAAAGAGTCTAAATACACCAATTAAAAGACAGAGATTAGCAAAGTGGATTAAAAATATGACACAATGCTATGTTAGCTAAAAGAATCTCACTTCAAATATAACTGGAAGGGCTGGTTGAAAGTAAAAGAATGGGAAAAGTTACATCATGCAAACATTAATCAAGAGAAAGTAAGAATTGCTATAATAATAGATAAACTAGACTTAAGAGCAAAGAAAGTGATCAGAGTTCTACAGGAACATTATATAGTGATAATAGGGTCAGTCTCCAAGAAGGATAACAATCCTAAATGTTCATACACTAAAGATAGCTCCAAAATATGTGAAACAAAAACTGATAGAACTCAAAGAAGTAAAGAAAAGCTCAATTATAGTTGGAGACTTTAACACCCCTATCTCAACAGTTGATAGAACAACTAGAGAGGAAATCAGCAAGGATACAAAAGAGTTCAACACCATTAGCCAACAGGATCTAGCTGGCATATAGAAGACTCTTCACAACAACAGCAGAATACACATTCTTTTCAAGCACCCACAGAACATATATCAAGATATACTATATCCTGAGCCATAAAACAAGCGTCACTAAATCTAAAAGATCTGAAATCATACAGAAAGTGTTCTCCAATCACAGTGAAACAAAATAGAAATCAATAACAGGAAAATTTCCAAACACTTGGACACTAAACAACACACCTCTAAATCTATGAGACAAAGAGGAAGTCTAACTGAACGAAAATGAAAATACAATATACCGAAATCTGTGGAACATAGAAAGAAGTTTTGAGAGAGGTATTTATAGCACTAAATGCTTATATTTGAAAACAGACAGAGTCTCAAATCAATAATCTGAGTTCCCACCTCCAGAACCTAGAAAAATAAAAACGAAATAAACACAAAGCAACCAGAAAGAAGGAAATAATAAAGTTAAGAGCAAAAAATTAATGAAAATTTTAAAAGAAAAACAACAAGAAAATCAATGAAACAAAGACCTGGTTCTTTGAAAAGATCAATAATGTTGACAAACTTCTAGCAAAACTGACAAAGAAAAAAGAAAGACAAAAGTCACCAATATCAGGAATGAAACAGAGGATATTACCACTGAGCCTGCAGACATCAAGGGATAATACGGGAAGACTACCAACAATTTTACACACATAAATTTGGCCACTAAGGTGAAATGGATGAATTCCTTAAAATACAAACTACCACAACTCATACAGATTAGAAAGGAAGAACTAAAACTGCCAATACGTGTAGAAGACATGATTGTCTACATAGAAAATCCCAAGGAGTCTGCAAAAACATCCTAGAACAAATAAATGAGTTCAGCAAGGTCACAGGATACATGGTAAGCATACAAAAACTCAACTGTATTTTATATACTAGCAATGAACACATGGACACCAAAATTGTATATACAATACTATTTATAATTGCTCAAGAAAAAAAGAAATCTTAGGTGTGAACCTAATGAAATATGTATAGGGAGGGCTTATATGCTAAAAACTCCACAATGCTGATAAAAGAAATAAAAGAAAATCTAAATAAATGGAGAGACATACTGTATTCCTGGATTGGAAGACTCAAAACTGTAAAGATGTTAGTTCTCTCCAAACTGATATATAGGTTTGATGAAATGCCTACCAAAATACCAGCAAGATTTTGTTTGTAGATAAAGACAAGATTCATCTAAAATTTATATGGAAAGGCAAAAGAACTAGAATAGGTGAAACAATTTTGAAAAACAAAAATAAACTGGGAGGAACCAGTCTGTCCAATTTCAAGACTTACTGTATTAGTTTCCTACTGCTGCTGGAACAAATTACCATAATTTAGTGGTTTTTAAACAACACAAATTTATTATTTTACAGTTCTCAAGGTTAGAAATCCTAAATCAATCTCAGGCTAAAGTCAAGGTGTCAGCAAAGCTGTGTTCTTTTTGGAGGCTTTAGGGGAGAATCCATTTCCATGCCTTTTCCAGTCGCCTACATTCTTTGGCTGGTGACCCCTTCCTCACAACAGCACTTACTCTCATTTCTGCTTCCATCATCAAATCTCCTCTCTCTGACTCTGATCTTCCTGCCTCCTTTGCAATTACATTGGGCCCACCTGAATAACCCAGAATAATCTCCCCATCTCAAGATCCTTAATTTCATCACATCTTCTAAGTCCCTTTTATCATGTAAGTAACAGTCACAGGTTGGGACATAGACATCTGTGAGGGGCCATTATTCAGCCCACCAGACTACAGTAATCAAGACTGTATGGTGAGGGATAGACACATAGATCAATGGAACAAAACAGAGAACCCCAAAATATGCCCAACTGATTTTTGACAAAGGTGCAAAAGTAATTCAACGGAGGAAAGATAGCCTTTTCAATAAACAGTGTTGGACAACTGGACATCCAAAAAAAGAAAAATGAACCTCAACCTAATGGACAACTGGACATCCAAAAAGAAAAAAAAAAAATGAACCTCAACCTAAGTCTCACACCTTACACAAAAGTTAACTCAAAATGAACCACAGACTTAAATTTAAAATATAAACCTACAAAACTTTTAGAAGAAAAAACATAGGAGAAAATCTTTGGGATCTAGGACTAAGCAGTTCTTAGACTTGACACCAAAAGCATGATTCATAAAAGGAAAAATTGTTAAGTTGAGCCTCATCAAAGCTAAAAACTTTTGCTCTGCAAAAGACCCTGTTAAGAGGATGAAAGACTAGTTACAGAGTGGGAGAAAATATATGCAAACCACATATCTGACAAGGACCTAGTATATAGGATATAGAAAGAATTCTCAAAACCAAAAAGTAAAAAACAAAAAATCCGATTCAAAACTGGGCGAAACTCATGAACAGACTTCACCAAAGAGGATATACAGATGATAAATAAGCACATAAAAAGATGTTTAACATCCTTAGCCACTACGGAGATGCAAATTAAAATCTGAACGAGATATTACCACACACCTATCAGAATGCTTAAAATAAAAAATAGTGACAACATCAAATGCTGGTGAGGAAGTAGAGATCACTCATACATTGTTGATGGGAATGTCAAGTGGTAAAACCACTCTGGAAAACAGTTTGGCAGTTTCTTATAAAACTAAATATATAACTACCATATGACCCAGCAATTACACTCCTGGCATTTATTTCAGATAAATGAAGGCTTACGGTCACACAAAAATACGTAGATGAATGTTTATATCAGCTTTATTTATAGTAAGTCAAAACTGGAAACCACCCAGATGCCTTTCAACAGGTGAAATGTTAAACAAGTGGTAGTACATTCTTATTGTGGAATACTACTCAGGGATAAAAAGAAACAAGCTATCAATACACACAACCTGAATGAATCTCCAGAGACTCTGAATGAAAAAAGCTAATCCCAAAGGTTACATACTGTATGATTTCATTTATATCACATTATTGACATGACAAAAATTTTAGAAATGGGGAATAGCTTAGTGGTTGCCAGAGATTAAGGAGTGGGTTGAAGGTAACATGAGGGTAATGGAACTGTTCTGTATCTTGACTATATCGGTGTCAATATCCTGCTTGTGATAGCGTGCTATGGTTTTGCAAGATGTTACCATTGGGGGAAACTGGGTGGAGTACAAGAGATCTCCCTGTATTATTTCTTACAAGTGCATGTGAATCTAAAATGAACACTCAACACTAAAAGTTTTATTTAAAAATAAATACATGATAGTAAGAGATTAGAACCATAGGTAAAATAAGAATCCCTGAGTCTGTACTGAATTATATAAACAAACAAATCTTAAAAAGAAAATAGTACTCAAAGGCTTAAAATGAAAACTGGTGATCTCTTTTCCGCCTCACCCCCTTTGTCACACTTCTCAAGGATAACCACTATCAACACTTTTAACTGGGTTCTTCTTATATTTACCTACATATTTCTATATGTAATCTGTAAGCTTATATTGTCATTTCCTTATCAATTTTTTGCATTATCTATTGAATTCCTATTTTGATACATGAACATAGCTCCCATCCTCTCAATTCATTTTTGTTAAATCAGTGGTCAGTAGTTACATTATTACGATGGAAACACCTTGCATTGTTGAAGCAAGTAGATTCTATGATTGTGTTTCCTTTCTTGCATACCCTTTTGTTTTTCCTAGAGTTGCTAGAGGGTTTTTTCCCCATTTCCTTTGGTTCTATGTACCTATCAAAATGCTTCATTAGGCCAGTCAGATGTCTACCAAATTTTTTTCTGATCTCATATGTGTATCAGATAATTTAACAATTCCATTTCATTTATTGACAACTTCCTTCTCAGAGCTGGCTCTCTCCTCATTTGCCTGCTCTAAACTGAAATGACTGTTCCCTTGACCTGATGCACATTGTCATCCTGTGACTTCCCTCCACTACCTTACAGTGTTGATGTCATTGTTCACTGAACCCTATGTCTTCTTTTTTGTTTTATTACCTCATTTTGCTGCAGATCAGAGGGTGAATGAAAGGCAGACTTTTTAAGTCCTTCTATATCCTTGCATGGCTGAAAGTGACTGTAGTCTAACCTCACTGGGTATAGAGTTATAGGATGAAAATAATTTTCTCTCAGAGATTTGAAGGTATTGCTGCGTTGTCCCCAGGCTTTAAGTATTGATGTTGTAAAGTTCCATGCTGTTCTGCTTTGTTCTTTGTATGAAAAAGAGTGAAATAGGTACCTATGCATAAACTGTAGCAATTTTAAAAGCATGGAGGGATAAATATGTACAAGTTTGTGCAAATAAATATGAAGACGAATGATCTCTTTTTAGAAAAATATAAATTACCAAAATAGACCTAAGAACAAATAGTGACATTTAAATAAACCAATAACCACTAACTAATTTGAATCACAACTAAAAATCTCCCCACCAAATATACCATAGACCCCAATTATTTTAGGTGTGGATTTTTACCATAGTTGTTTAAGATGGAAAGCTTGCAAAATTGTTCTCTGAATCTATTACAGTCTTGACACCAAAACCAGGTAAGAACACTACAAGAAAAATTATAGACCAAACATCCAAGCATAAATGTAAAAATCTAAAATAAAATTTTGGCAAGTTTATTTCAGCAGAGTATTAAAAAAAATCATGAGCAAGTAGGGTTCATTCCAAGAATTTAATAATGTTTCAACATAAAAACCAAGCAGCTTAATCACTACATTAACAGACAAAGGAGAAATATATGACCATTTCAACAGATGCAGAAAAAAATAGTTGATGAAATTCAGTATCTATTCATGATAAAAAAAAAAAACAACTTCTGACACACTAAGAATGGAAGTGAACCTTGATTTAACCTGATACAGGATATCAATCCAGAACCTAAAGATAATATCATACTTAATGGTGAAACTTTAGAGGCCTTCTCATTAAAATCAGAAACAAAACAAGGATATCTGCTAAGGTTGTTTCTATTCCACACGGTGCTGGAAGTTCAAGGGACTACAATAAAATAAGCAAAAAAAAAAAAAAAAAAAGAATTTTTTAAGAAAACAAGATTTAGAAAGGGTGATACACAACTGTTATTTGCAGATGATATTATTGGCTACATAGAAAAGCCAAGATATCTACAGACAAGCAGAATTATAAAGAGAGTTTGACAAATGCTGGCTATAAGATCAACATACCAAAATTAGAAATAAAACAATAATATATTAAAAATTATAAGAAGAAAAGAAGTGTAGGACCTTTAATCAAGAAAATTATAAAACATTAGCAAAGTACATAAAGGAAGACCTTTAATAAATGGAAAAATATATCATGTTTATGGATGGGAAGTCTTAATATTATAAAGATGTCAATTTTCCCTGAAATGAATCAATAAATGCAGCACAGTTACAATAATAATCCTAACATGGGATGACAGAAGAGCCAAGAATAATCCTAACTCATACCACATACAAAACAAATTTCAGATGGATTAAAGAACTACATCTGAAAAGCAAACCTTTAAAACTTTTAGTAGAATGTACAGGATGATATTCTTATGATCTCAAGGTAGGGAAGGATTTCTTAAACCAAACACAGAAAGACCAAACCAAAAAGAAATTCTTGATACATTTTAATTAATCATATTGTAAAACTACTATACAACAAAATACATCAAAATATAAAAAGACAATTCACAAACTAAAGAAGATAACTGCAATGCATATAACTAAAAGGATTCAAATCCAGAATATATATCAATAAGTAAAGAAGAAAACAACCCCAAAGGGGCAGGGGAGGACAGACACATAAACAGTGACTCACAGAACGGGAAGCCTAAATAGACAACATGTGAAAAATGCTCATCCTCACTAGTCACCAGAGAAATGCAAAATGAAGCAACAAGATACCATTTAACACCCATCAGATTGACTAAAAATTAAAAAGAACTCAGCACCAAGTGTCAGTGGGGATATCGGGAAATGGAACTTCATACTCCACCAATAACAGTGAAACTTTGTAAAATTTCTTTGGAGCCTAATTTGGTGATACCTAGTAAAGTTAAAGATGTACGTCAACTAAGAGCTTGCAATTCCACTTCCTCATCTCTCATACTATGTAATTAGAGATCATCTAAAATTGATATATCAAGAAATTGAGTTAGATATAAGCAGATTCTATATCCCAGGGCTTCTCAAACTTTCACGTGTATACAAATTATCTATGATTCTTTTTAAAATGCAAGTTCTGATTCAGCAGGTCTGAGAAGAGGTCCAAGATTCAGCGTTTCTAAGAAGCTCCCTGGTGGTGCCCAAGTTGCTGATAGGAAAACTTTATTTTGAGTAACAAAGAGATAAAGCATAGGTTGCAAACTCAAAGGCCTACAAAGGCCAGGCAGGTGGGAAAGGTGTGAAGCTGATTAGATAGGGACTGCAATGAACTAGAGAGTATACCCTGAATAGAGAGGCAACTGCTATCCAGCTTAGGCTGCACAATGCAAGTTCAGAGGTTCCAATTTCTCAAGAGAGGGCTAGAAAATTGGTTTTATATGAAATCTTCCAATTTTTAAATGTTAACAACTATTTAGAGGGGAAAAGAAAACACTATATAAACTAAAAAAAAATGCATCTTTGGGCAAGGTATGACTTGCTGGCCTTCAGTGTGCAATCTCTGATCTAGAGTTAAGATTGTAACCAATAGAAAACTTAATATCAAACTGTTCAGAGGTTGCCTCTGGTATGTGGAGCTGGGATGGGGAGAGGAGAAGCTGAAGACTGCTGCTTCTTATCATAAGATCTTCTATACTGTTTGGTCTGTTCCTAGATGGGCATAGCTTTGACTTTTTAAAACTGCTTTTACATAAGACAGTTATGACTAAATTTACGGTTGTTCCATATTTGCCTTGCCCACCCTAGCTATGATTTAGTTCAAGCTTAATCAGGAACATATTGTCTAATTACGATGTTGCTCTTGTGGGAATCCAGTAACCTACTTTATAATGATCCTTCAATGATGTGATTTCAAGGAATACAACATAGTGACAAGTAAAGATGACCTGAAGTGTAAAATTAATTAAATTGCATCAACAGCCTTCCCTGGGGTCTTGTAATCAGCCAGTAGTTCAAAAAACGTAAAAAATCTAGGACCCCAAGGCTGGATCGCCACGGAGGTCATGCTGTCCACCATACCACCAAGTACTTGAACTCTATAGTTCCTTAACTTATATTGTTCTACATTCCTGACTTCTCCTTTAATATCACATAAGGTGTAGAATACCAGGTCCAGGTCTTAAAATATTTTTGATTCACAATAACAATGATATAGTATGAATAATGACAAAGATGATGCCTAACATTTTTTGTACATTTACAATGTGCCAGACATTGTGGCCAATACTTGATGTATATCATCTTATTCGATCCTAGGAAAACCAACTGATAGCTCCCTATAAATGACTTGTTAGTTACAAAAGGACAATATTAATGTTAGAGTGAAGAAACCTGATGGACATCACCTTAATCAAGTGATCAAAGTTAACACTACAAATACTGGGACAATCCGACACCATATGCCTGCTAATATGATGCACTGAGAAGGACACAACATAACTTCAGTGGTATTTTTGTCCAAAACACGTAATCTTAACTTAATCATCATAAAACAACAGACAGACCCAAACTGAGAGACATTCTGCAAAATAACCAGCCTGTACTTTTCAAATATGTCAATGTCATGAAACACAAATAGAAGCTGAGGAACTATTACGGATTAGAGGACATTAACAAAACATGACAGATGGATTTAGTGTATGATCCTGTTTTGGATCCTGAATTGGGAAAAGTAGCTAGAAAGGACAATATCCATAAAAATGACCAATTTGAATATGTACTATGGATAACAGCATTGCATCAATTTTAAATTTCCTGATTTAGATAAATGCACTGCGTTTAATGTAAAAGAATGTCTTTTACAATATGTGAGTTATATCTCAATAAAGCTACTTATTGAAAAAAAAAGACAATGTCTAAGGTTTAGGCTTTCTTCACTTCCCCATAGCTCATTCCTCACTTTCCCAGTTTTCTCAACCATGTCTGATTATGTACTTTCATTCTTACTTTCCAACTTCCCTCTTGAATTTGAAGAGAACCAGTATTGGAACATTCCATCCACAATTGGTTCAGTGATGGACACACGACCCATGTCAGGCCAATTTGTACCAGCAAGACTCCATTTAGGGACTTCCATTGCTCTACTGGGAAAGGGAACTCCACTGCTGGATTAGGCATTTTGAGATTGAAGGTACCAGGGGTCTCTAGGAAGAGCCTGAAAATGGAAACCAACCAAAGGGAAGTATCTCTGTTGCTCTTGGTGAAGTAATCTGCACTGTGGATTAAGCCATGTATGAAGTTGGCTCTAACCCTGAACTTATTAAGCTTATGGTAAGCTCTAAATTGCCTGTTTTGATTAAGCCAGTTTGGGTCTTTTTTCTTCTTTTTTGTCACTTGCAATGAAAGAATCCTAAAGGATATAGGCTGTTTTTCCTGGGTGCCAACTCCCTCAGGACATGATTTCAAATCATCACCCCTCACGGGACCCTGCCTGTCAGGCCTAAAATTATAGGTTCCTGCCTATCAAAGGAGGGATACCAGGCAGTTCCTAAACCACAACACGTGTAAATTGGATTCTCACATAACACACAAATAAATGGGCATCAAACAATTGTTACCCCATAACTGAAACGTTGGAAAGGAATTGGTGGTCATATAATGCAGAAGCATGATAAGTGGAATCAGGAGTTATTCTCTTCCTATCCAAAAGCCAGAGAGGTTATGCCGGTAAGGGAAGACGGGGCAAAGAGTGTGGAGGACTCAATAACCTGGAGAAAGGGTAAATAATTAGGTGGGCCTCTGATAATTAAACTAGCAGAATCTCCACACAAGGAATGCCATTAGCTGTCTCTGAGAGCCAACCAAGTGAGTGTCTGTACATGTGTGACTTGAGGTTGGAAAACATGTAGAACTCCAATCAAGGTAGTCACCTCAGAGAGACCAAACTGGAAAATGACTGTAAATAAGTAACCTGAAACCCAAGTATATACTCCCCTGCACCTAGCCTCATGCTTGGCACATGGCAGTTCCAGTAAATATTTGTTGTATGAATGAATAAATCTATATGAACAAAAGGGTCAACACACCGGAGGGAAATCTATTGAGCCTGAAGTAGGCAGTCATCTTCCACGTGGCGTCCAGGGGACAGGGTATCTCAGGTAGATATATACGTAGTTAGGAACATGGATGTGGCTATGGATAGAGAAAATATAGGCAGAGACCTGGCTCTGTGTGCTTGGTTAATGTATATCCACCACTGGACTACAGACCCTCTCTCAGTGGGGGGACCCGACCTTGGACTCTACCGTGTTGAACAAGGTAAATTTTACTTATTGTGGCCTCTTGGCAGCCAGCCAGCTGGCTTTCATCTAGTGATAACCTCCGCATTTGTCATGAGCTAGGCTAGCCTTAGCACAGCGACTGCTTTAACCTATGCACGGATCAGTGAAAAATACAACCATTGCATCAGGGAAGATGTTTAAAAAGTGGAAACCATGATAGATCATCAGAGCGTGTAGTTTTTGCTGTGTGATTCCTCCTTCTACAATCTTACATTGGGAGCACTTCAAAGAGGACTGGGTGAGAATATTGCACAAAAATAACACTAGGCCTTTTGTGGCACCCAAGAGAAGGTCCAGTGGGCCTTGCCCCATCTCCATCAGGGACATCACGTTCACATAGACACTGCTACATCTCTCGTTCCAGATAGAAACACATTCCAGATTAAAAACAAAAACAAGTTTTCCATTTCTAAACCTACTAGTTCAATGCAAGGCCTTGCTTTGCTCTGTTGTGTGGTTACAATTTCTTATCAAAGGAAAACACAGGGGTCTCACTGTGTCCTCTGTGTCAGTCATAACTAGAGAAAGGGAGTTTGATCCCTCCTTGATTTATTCTTCCTTTTTTTTCTTTTTTGGTCGAAAGGTCAACAAAAAATATTTGCTCGGAGAGAAAGGATATTATGTAAATAATTAGCCCATTCCAAGATTATGTTGTACATATATATAGTAGAGTAGAAAGCTTAAAAAAGGACAGGAATTTACAGCGGGACTTCTTTGAGAAACAGGAACTGTCTCTATAGTTCTGCTTATCTAGAATACATGAAGAATGGATTATATTGGCTAGTGCAACGAGGCCCCCAGCCCGGACCTGGATTTTCAACGTGGCAAAGAATCAGAAACAAGTGAGGGAGAACTAAATGCTAATGCCATACTGAACTGAACAGAATCTCTTCTTCGTCAAATGATAAAAATGTTGTGCTACTGGATTATGTAGACTCTCTGGGTCCTTGGTGCGTACACTAATTCCTCCTCGTGGGAAACTCTAACAGAGCATTTCTGGGATAGCCAGATAAGAGTGTGCTCAGACGGGTACCCAGGGGCATCTGGTGAGGCTCGTTTTGATGATGCTTTCTTTCTCTGATTTTACAGGCTCAACCACAGCTTTCTCACCTGCGGTTTGGTCTCCTGAGGCTATCTGAAGCATCAAAGGGTAACAATACTAAAATCTATACCTGACCATTAACCAATGTCTCTATTCCCCTTAGGTGCAAATGGAAATAACTTTATGTTGTTGTTGTTCATGTTTTTCCAGTGTTGTCCTCTGCTTTCAAAGAAGACAGTGAAGGCTGATGAAGATTGAAAATCGTACCACCCATCAGTATTTTGAGGGCATCCAGGGTCGCTGATAGGTGTACTGTACCAGGAGTGGAGCCCTTCGTGGGAAGTTGTGGTGGATCTAGCGCCGCATCAGTGAGCCGCCTGCCAGTGAGAACAGGTGTCTGACACCCTTACCTTGTTCACCACCTCCTCAACCCACTCCACTCCTAAATGGTTTCAGGTAGCCTTGATTTAAGCCCCCAGGCCTGATGCTCGATTCTCTCCTTCCAGAAGGGACATTTTGCTAGCGTTGCCTCTAACTCACATTTCCCTTTTGGATTACTTCTGCTCTCTCTGTTTCAGGTCAACACTTTCACTGATCCAGAAACAAAAGCAAGGAAAAGCTGGAGGGGGAAAGAAACATGGAAGAAGACATTTTGGCTCCCATGGAGGCTCTGACGACACAGGAGAAGGACACAGACTCAGCAGGAGCCCCGCCTGCAGTTCAGACCGCACTTGAAGATGCTACACTTGCTGCAAGTAGTGGGGAAAATGTGGGGCAGGAAAGCATGGGTCCAAGAGAGAGTGATGAGATGGAAAAATTGTCTGATCTCAGTCTGTGTCTGAACGTGGAAGGTGAAGCCCCATGCCCACAGGCAGCTCCCAATCACGCTGCACGGCAGGAGGCTAACAGCAGGGGAAACGTGGGGAAGAAAAACAGCCGTAAAGGGAGGAATAGAAAGGAAAGGAAGATTGTGTATTTTCCTTGGCCTCTGACGCTGCAGACTCGGGCATCTTCTGCAGCCTCGGTTCTGGGTAACGCTTGTGTCATGTGGCCTCTGCCAAGTGAGAGTAGGGAAGTTAGTGTGGGGCATGCAGCCAGGGAGCAAAGGAGGAACAGTGAGATGGAAAAGACATCCGTTCTCACTCAGCCTTGGGAGGCACCGGCTGGTGCCCCGTTGCCAGCGGCAAGTCCAGCTCAGCCCTCTCCTGAGGGGGATTCTCTAGTGGCTAAGGGGGAGACAAAAGTAGGGCAGAAAAACAGCCGTAAAAGGAGAAATAAATACAAGAAGAAGATCATGGCTAGTCCCTGGCTTCTGACAGTACGGGTTTGGGCACCTTACCCAGACCCAGGTCCGTTACCAACGGCTTCTGCAGGGGTTTCAGAAGTTGCTGATGATGGAGTTGACGTGGGGCTTAGAAGCGGAAGTCCAAAGGATGAGAAGGATAAAACGTCGGTTGTTACTTCTTGTCAGAGTGCTCAGGGCCAGGACTCATTGAAGGAGGTTTCCTTTGCTAACGATGGGGGGAACGTAGGGAAGAAAAGCAGGCGTAAGAAGAGGAATGAAAAGAACAAAAGTGTCTTGTCTAGTCCTTGGCCCCTGACAGTCCAGGCTTGGGCATCATTCACAAACACAGGTCTGGTTCAGACTCGTTGGCAGGGCAAGTCTTCCAAGGCAAGTATAGGGATGAGTACGGGCCAGAAAAGCTGGCTTCAGTTGGAGAAGAGTAAGGAAGAAGCAAAGTCCGGTTTTCCTTGGGAAGGCGCCTCCTTCCCAGCAACAGCTCCGGGGCAGGCTTCATTTGAGGGGGCTCCTGCTCTGGAAGACCTACATTCCAAGCTGAGCCAAACCAGGAAGATGCCCAAGAGGGAAAATGAGGACCAAGTGCAGAGCAGTGCAGAGAAAAGCCTGGAACCCTCTCAGGGCTGTAGAGATGTAGAGAGATACTCAGGGGATCAGGATTTCTGGGAATGCACGGAGATGAATGTCGCTGGGCAAGCCGACTGTCGTGACCGCGGGGAGCTCTGCCCTCAAGAGAAGACGGAGGCTCTGACCCTGACCAGAGCCGACACCCACGTCTGTTCTTCAGTGGTGGGGACGCAGGGACAAGAGAGGGAAAGTGCTGAATCTGAGACAGGCTGGATGGAGAAACGGGAAGATGTTTAAGATGTAGGAGAGAAAAGAAAGGGAACTAAGGAGCTCTCTGGGCCTTGGAAGAGTGACCATCTGTCTCTGTTTGGGAGAGAGAAGGGTTTAAAATGCTACTCTGAGGAAGGAGAGGCTCGCTACACAAATGGTCAATTTTCTCCTGTTATACCATAATATTGCAATCACACTCTTGATGGGCGACCTCTCTCCTAAATAAGTTTTAAGTTTACAGGTGGTAGATGCTGTATAGTTGGCACATACAGGGTAACGTTTTAGAGAAGCAAACGTCCTTATTCTGTCTGTGCTCTTTCCCATAAGATTTTTCACATCCTTGGGAGAGGTCTGTTATTTATGGCTGACAAATGGTATTATGAGTCTAGAGTGTAAACCAATGGCAGAATGTGAACTGGATCCGGAGAACACTTTTCCTGACTGGAAAATGTTATTGTGTATTGTATATTAGACTGTAAATTGCCTTAATGGTTGCAGTGAGTTCCTGGACTGGCCAGTTTACAGTTGCTGAGAGCACAGACTCTAGAGTCACAATGCCTGGGTTCAAACCCCCAGTTTGCAACTCACTACCTGTGTTCCTCTGAGCAAGTCACTCCTCTCCTCTGGATCCCAGATTGTGCTTCTATCACCTGGTGATAATAATAGCACCTGCCTCGTAGAATTGCATGAGGATTAAATGAGTTAACACACTTGAAGCCTTTAGAAGAGTACTCTGCGTATAATAAGCCCTCAAACAGTGTCGCCTATTATTACTTTATCTTGCAGCACTAAATTTCATGGACGGGTCTGGCAACTGTAGCATTATGTGTCTTAAAAGTTATACGAATGGCAGTGCAGACGTAAGACAGAAGATGATGCCTCCACTTAAAATTGTGGTAACAACAATCCTTAAAGCCATGGAAAAATGCTATTTAAGGGGAAAACGGGCAGTAAAATGGTAGCTATCATTTTGAAGTAGTAGGATTTCAACCATGTCAAGAAAATGTGCAGCAATACAGGCCAGGAGAGAAATATGCTACTATGTTAATATTATGTTGCTGGATGGTGGGATCATGCATGGGGATGTTTTTCTGCTTCTTAATTCTTTTCTATAACTCCCAAATGTCTACATTACCATGTAATCAGCAAATGATCAAAATAAATTAATGAGGGGGAAGAAAAAGACTTCTCCACAGTGGACTTGGAGGAGAGTCACCTGACATGGGAGGTGCTGAAGGGACTGGACCTTCCCCAGTGAAGACTCCACGACCTGCAGCTGCTGGAAAAGAGGTCCAGGTGCCTTTGACTATGGCCGAACAGAACACAGACAGCTACCCTACAGGGAAGGAGGGGAAGGACTTCTATTTTTCTCAAACAGCCTGTGGGAACAAGGGAGGGGTGCTTACTTTTCTGCTATAACCAACCATTGCCTGATTTGGCAGAGACTGTGCTGCTCTGGCTATATTATTGCTGCCGTCTGTCACGTTTGTTGAAAACTTATCTAGAAGCTTGGCTGGACAATGTAGCTGGGTAAAGGTTGAGAGTAAAAAGTAAATTTTTGATTTGGCCTTTTGTATAGCCTGGCTTTGGGGTCAATTTAGTTAAAATGATGTCCTGATGCATTCCCTGGCAACATTGAAGGGGTAGATATTCATGGAGGACTCGGGGGTGAGGGTCAAGTGCCCCTTTTATGTGTCCCAGATGCTGTAGCAGGGGTTTGGGAACTTTTAGAGAAGAACCTTCTTGAAGGTACAGGTGGGACTTTTCCGATGCCCCCTCATCTTCCTGCCCTGAGAGGTCCAGCTATACTCTGATCCCCCTTGAAGGGGACGGTAGTACCCCCAGTTGGTCACATGCCTTGCTGTAAAACCCATGGCCTTAACCAGAAGAGGGACTGCGTGTATGTGTGTGTTGGACAAGTGGCCGCATAGTCTTACTACCCCTCACTGTAATCTCAGGGGCGGGCTCTCTGATATACATCAAGGTTAGAATATAGGGAATGAAAGACTTCCAATGGAGCAGGGCTTTGGAAGGAAAAGAACAAAGGGCTCCATGCTTTCCCCCAGGTGAGTTTTCCCCTCCACTGTCTGCCACATTAGTGGGAAATTCAGCGCAGGAAAACTAAGCAGAGCAAGGGGAGGAACAGGGGAAAGGAATTGAGAAACTGGTTGCCCAGTTCTTGGTCTTGTTCAAGTTTAAAGCTATACAAGAGGGTAAAAGGGGTCTGAGGTTTCTTCATTGTCCAGCTCAGCTCACCTGGGTAAGAGACTCACAATGGATTTGAGGCAGAAGCCTATAACTATGAATAAAGACTGCGTTTACCTAATGTATTTCCTGTGTCACATTAATCTTGGGAAGCTTCAAGTACAACAGCAGGCAACTGACAAGAGTCTTGGTACAGTGTTGTGGAGGGAATCCAAGCATCTGAGAAACACAGCTAGCCTTGTGGCTGTCCTTTCTTTATCCTACTGTTGCCAAAGCTTGTACATAAAAGAGGTGGGAGCCGGGAGAACTGTTCTTTGACAAAGGCAACACGATGGAATCACTCATTATGGGATAAGATCTTGACCCTGAGCTTTGTAGTCCCAACACATTATTTCTGCCTATTTAAAATCTAAATCCTTCTGCCTGCCTTTCTTCCCTAAGAATTCTTGACATTTCTAGCCCTGTCTATCACTGCTCCCCAACAGGAACCATCTACTGCAACCAAGCTGGTCACCTTAGTGTCCCCCAAATATGCTATATGAGCATCCTCACCTGCAGCCTTTTTTCAAATTCTTGCCTACGCCTGGCCTGTCTTTCTCTCCTGGAACAGAGTCCCAGCTCCCATTTCAGAACACAAAACTCCACTAGGCCTTCCCCTCAGCTCACTGATGCATTTTCATTGTTTTATCTGGGCCTTTCTTTTCACCTGAACCAAAGCTATTTACTCTGTTGCTTCAGGGGCTCAGTGAAGTTTTGTAACAGGAAATATTCCTGCAGGATATATATTGTTCTAAAACTCAGTCAGCCACTTGGGGGGGTCACTTCCTGTATACATCAAGTGGGCTGGGTTCACAAGGGACTATACTCTGATTTCACAGCTAGGTAAAGAAATTGCTGAACATCATTCATTTCCTACCAGTAAAATAAACGGGCTCCCTGGGGTGGGGATGGGGGAGCCCTGAGAAACTCAATAGCTCTTTCATGGGACCTGCCTTAAATAACAATCGTGCAGTACCCAGAGTTTATATAGTCCTTAGCTTCCAAGAGGTTCACAGTGGTCCTTAATATCAAAATATGCTGTCCGTAGTTCATGAACATGGCATCAATGACCCATTAGCAGTAGGATGTGGGTTTGGAGTTGTTTTGCCAGCAGGGGTGAGGCTGCACTCAATCTTTCAGTCTCTTACTCCTTGTGACCGAAGGCAGCTATTTTCCAGCCAGGGATGGGCCTTGGAAGGGAGTAAAGCTAAATGATCCACAAAGTCCCCTCCCCTGGCCCAGAGCTCTCACCATGTCAGCTCACCAGCCAGAAGTACTTCAGTATCTCAAGGCTCTTGTGTTCTTCAATTACTCACATGACTCCAGGAGTGTGGGCTCTGGAGTCTGACCACCTGAATTCAAACCCTGACTCTTCTTACTAACTTGGATAAATTACCGAACCCTTCTATGCCTCAATTTCTTCAACTGTAAAACGAAACTAATAATAGTACCTACCTCTTAAGATTATTGGGAGGATGAAGAGAGTTAATATGTGTCAAGTGCCTAGAGTAGTGCCTGGCATGTATTTAAGTCCTCAATTCATGTTGGCTATTCCTATTATTCATTCTTCCCCAATGAAGAAACCAAGAACTGAAGTATTTTGCCCTGCCGGCTTTGGTTTGCCCTACGACCTAGTGCCAAGTTCTTCATCTTCAACTGGTTATCAAACTAGATTCCTTGACAACCATGTGACAGCCCTCACCCCTTTCCCATCCTGATAACACTATTTAAGTTCTCTTTTGACACTGCCATGGGTGCGTCAAAGAAACTTCAAAGAAACATTGTTTCTGCCCTCAGTGAGCTCAACATTTACTTCTGAAGATGGGCCAAAAGGAAGGCAACTTTGGCAGCATACACACCCTATCACAGTGAGCACAGCCCAAACCCATTGGATCTAGGCACATGGAGGCCCAGCCCAAGGACATGTTTTTAACCCAAAGTTGGGAAAGCCACAAAAAAAGGTCTGGGCGGGGACTTCTCTGGTGGTCCAGTGGTAAAGAATCCGCCCCCCACTGCAGGGGACGCAGGTTCGAACCTTGGTCGGGGACCTAAGATCCCACATGCTGCAGGGCAACTAAGCCCGCATGCCACAAGAGTGCTGCAACTAGAGAGAAACCCGAGTAGACCGTGTGCTGTAACGTGAAGATCTCGCAAGCCTCAACAAAGATCCTGTGTGCCGCAACTAAGACCTGATGTAACCGAAAAAGTTAAGGAAAATAAGTAAATAAAATAAATAGTTTTTAAAAATTTGTTTAATAAATAAAAGATCTGGGTGATGTCTTATAAGACATTCCTGGTTTGGTTTCCTGACAAGGTGAGAAAAATCCACATCTGTTAATCACCCACAATTATGCTGGATACTGTGAGAATATCTATCTATCTATCTATCTATCTATCATCTATCTATCTACCTACCTATTTCTTATTTCAGCAGGGTACCAGATCCTTGAAGAGTTTCCAATCTAGCAAAAATCTTGAAACAATTTTTAAAATAATGCAACAAAAGGACAAATGTTGTATGATTGCACTTATATGAGGTACCTAGAATAGTCAAATTCATAGAGACAGAAAGTAATATAATGGCTACCAGGGGCTGGGGGTGCAGAATGGAGGTATGAAGTTTCAGTTTGGAATGATGTAAAAGTTCTGGAACTAGACAGTGGTGATGGTTGCACAACAACGTGAATGTACTTAATAATACAGAACTGTACATCTAAAAATCGTTAATATTATAGGTTTTAAGATATGTACATTTTACCAAATGAAAAAAAAAAATGGTCTTCCCTGGTGGCGCAGTGGTTGAGAATCTGCCTGCCAATGCAGGGGACACGGGTTCGAGCCCTGGTCTGGGAAGATCCCACATGCCGCGGAGCGACTAGGCCCGTGAGCCACAACTACTGAGCCTGCGCGTCTGGAGCCTGTGCTCCGCAACAAGAGAGGCCGCGACAGTGAGAGGCCCGCGCACCGCGATGAAGAGTGGCCCCCGCTTGCCGCAACTAGAGAAAGCCCTCGCACAGAAACGAAGACCCAACACAGCCATAAATAAATACATAAATAAATTTAAAAAAATAATAATGCAAGACTATAAAAAAAAACTCACATGCTAAATTATGCAAACTATGCTGAAAGTTATTTCTGGTCATAATGTGTTCAGAATAAGGAAAACCGAAAGACGGCTGGAGTAGCTCAGGAAAGTTTTCTAGAAAAGGCAAGATATGAGCCAGGATTAGATGAAGGGGGACAATTTGGAAAAGGGGGAGTGAGAGGAAAATTGCTGGAGCAGAGGCCCAGAGATAGTGACGAGTATGGCCCCCAAAATGAGCACAGCCGCCCCACAGAAAGAGGTGTGTGTGCTTACCCAGCAGTGGGAACTGTGGCCGCTTGAGTGGGGTGGAGCCTGGCCACAGAGGGACTTGAAATGCAGGCAGACACTTGAATTGGAAGCTTTGGGCACTGGACATTCATTGTAGTGCTATATAATTTCATTTTTTACTACTGAAATCTGAGCAACATCTGCAGTCTACTTAAATATAAGGAGTCTGGTTTTGATAATATGTTATAATTATGTAAGATGTCACCATCGGGGGGGGAATTGGGGTGATGGGTATTAGAGACCTCTTGGCACTCTTTCTGCAACTTCTTGTGAGTCTATCATTATTTCAAAATCAAAAGTTAGAAAATGAATGTTCGAAAGATCAACGTGTCATCTGTGTCCGCGCTGATTTGAAAGGTGAAATGGACACAGGATGAGAAAAAGTTATTCCAAGCAGGTATTTCCTCACTTAAACATGGTTCATTCAGAAAAGAGGTTGGCCCTGGGTAAACAACACTTTCCTTTGGGCTGTTCAGTCAAGGAGAAAAATTTTTTGAGTTTGTTGAATTTTTGAGCCAAGTGCCGTGTTGCTGGATAAGGATGTTTGGTCTTGGGAATTTGGAGTTGAGACTTTCTAGTCAGCCATCTGGGGGTGAGTCAGGCTCTGACAGGGCAAACAGCCACCTGTTTATAAAGAAACTGTGAATGATTCATCTGCTCAGATGTTGAACCAGCTAAACTAGAGCCTATTCTCTAGGAAAACAATGGAAACACCTCTAAAGGTCTGTAGCCTATAGAGAAGGTGCTGGGCTTGGTACAATCTTCTACAGCAAGTGAGTGGGCATCTGGCTGTACAATATGCCCATCGAGCGACGCAGACTCAGAAGTCCATCATCCAAACATCATCTGCTTATCCAACCAAGCCCACTCAGCATCCAGAATCTACAAAAGAAAAAGCTGAATGCCAACAAGCAAATTTCTCCCACTTTCCTTCCTTGTATTTCTTTTCAGAAAACAGCTGTTGGTTGGGGTGGATAGTGAGTGAAGGGACAGGAGCCGGAGGGCATCCTTCCAGATCGTCTCTTCTTAACCGGTAGCTAGCTGGCCCATCGTCCCTTTGCCCCCCTCCCCCAGCTGATTGGGACCTCAGATGAGCCACTTGGAGTAAATCTGGCCGGCTGGCTTCAGCTGGTTGCCTGGATACAAGCCAAAAGTGGAGTGGCAGGGTGATGAGAAGGAACTGGAATCTCTCTTCCCTGTTTTCGTCTTCCACTTGCTCTTCCTAAAGTTTACACCCTTCATCCCATTCGGTTTCCGGCTTCAGCATTCCTTTCTGGGGCACAGGCCTCTTGCTGCCGGTTGAGTTTGTTTTCGGCCCTGCACAGCGGCTGGCTTCCTTAATGTTTCCGAGGCAGCTCAATTATCTTGATTGTTTCAGTTTGGGCTCCCTAATTAAACCAGCTGGTCATGAATACACAGAGGATTTATCACTTAATAGCTGAACGGCTAGGTCACGAAGGAATAGGAGAGAAACAGTCAAGTGATTGTTAACCTTGCAGAAAATGTAACAAGGAGATGGCCATTTGCTTCCTGTTGTATGCTTTAAGGTTCCTGCCTGTGAAAGGATGGCTTGTGTTTTCCCTTTTTGGCCTTGGGGGTCGGAAGCACAGTTTGCGGTGAGGTAAGGGGCATGGCAGGGCCGACGGCAAGCAGAGGAGACTGGGATTTCTGAGAGCAAGCTGCGTACTTTTGGTTTTTGTGTATCTCCTCAGACTAGTATCCTACAAGGTTTGTTCTAAAGGTATTTGCATGATTTCCCGGGCAGGTATCTGCATTCACCTGGGTAGGTAGCTCCATTCCAGTCCTTCCCACCGCTCCTGTGTGGCTCTAGGGAGAGGATAGAGTGAGTTTGCCAAGGGGACTCAAAACTTTAATGCCTTGCTTCATCACATCCCAAACCCTGTTCCCATTTAGCTGGTGACTGATGAGGATCCTTGACCTTGACCTACACCAGTGCTCCAGCAAAGCAGAACAATTACCCCAAGGCCAGGCGATACACCAGGCCAACAAAGTCACTTTTAACTCTCAAATTGCGTGCTGCGGTTGGGAGTGAGGAAGAGGGGCTTTTGAGTACGGGAACCGCTTTAGCACCTCCTAGCAGTGGACCGTGTGATGTGCCCTGCTCGCAAGCCTGTGCTCTTTCTTCTGCGAACACACTGGGCTACAAAACCAGCCCTATGGTGAACCAGGGAGGTGTGCAGCCCCTTGGGGAAGAAGATGAGTGGGCATCGGAAAAGTCCCACCTATACCTTCAAGAAGGTTCTTCTCTAAAAGTTCCCAAACCCCTGCTACAGCATCTGGGACACATAAAAGGGGCACTTGACCCCACCCCACCCCCCGAGTCCTCCATGAATATCTAGCCCTTCAATGTTGCCAGGGAATGCATCAGGACATCATTTTAACTAAACTGACCCCAAAGCCAGGCTATACAAAAGGCCAAATCAAAAATTTACTTTTTAATCTCAACCTTTACCCAGCTACATTGTGCAGCCAAGTTTCCAAGTAAGCTTTCAACAAACTTGGCAGACGGCAGCAATAATATAGCCAGAGCAGCACGTTCCCTGCCAAATCAGCCAACGGTTGGTGACAGCAGAAGAGTAAGCGCCCCTCTCCCATGTCAGGTGAATCTCCTCCAACACGTCCATCATGGAGAAGTCATCTTCCTCTCCTTCCCCTTCCCCTCCTCCTCCTCTTCTTCCTCCCTCTCCTTCTCCTTCTTCTTCCTTCTCCTCCTCGTCCTGTCCTCGTCCTTGTCCTCCTGCTTCTTCCTCTTCTTCTTCCCCTCACTAATTGATTTTAATTATCATCTGATTACATTGTAATGTAGAAATTTGGGAGTTATAGAAAAGAATTAAGAAGCAGAAAAACATCCTCTTGCATGATCCCATCATCCAGTAGTAACCAATATTAACATCGTAGCATATTTTTCTCCCGGCGTTTATTGCTGCACATTTTCTTGACATGGTCGAAATTCTACCACTTCAAAATGATAGCTACCATTTTATCGTCTGCTTTCCCCCCTTAAGTAGCATTTTTCCGTGGCTTTAAGAATTTTTGTTATCACAATCTTAAATAGAGGCATCATCCTCTGTCTTACATATGCACTGCCCTTTGTACAACTTTGGGGAGAGTCATTCTTAATGCTTTGTCTTTCAGCACTAAATTTCACAGAAGAGTCTGGTGCTGTGGTATTATGTGTCCTAATAACCCCTGGGGTCTTTGTTGAGTGCCAAAGCTTACCTCCATCCTTTTGCTGAAGCTGAGAAAACCAGACCCCAAAAATTTTCCTGTCGAAGTCATGTTTAAAGTTGGAGCATCTTTAGGCGTGTGGCTTCCAAGTTCTTATGTGGCAATGCCTAATGTTGTCCATTCCATGCTTCTAACATGCAGCTCTGTTCCCTATATTATAGGATGTCCAGTTCATCCAGGTTTGCCTAGGGCTTTGTGTTCTAGCACCGAAAATCCTGTCTCTTAGGAACCACCTCAGTCCTGGACAGATCTGAACAGTGGGGAGACTGTCCCTATTTTAGCACTGAGAAGTCCTGAATCTCCAGAAACCCTTCACTCCCAGGCAAACATAAATAGTTGGTCATTCTCTATAAGATTCCATAAGGAATTGGCTGATGGCATTGCTTTTACCAGGGGTATTTGCATTTTAATAAGACGTCCTCCAAATCATGAATGAACAATCCAAAGGAATGAATGGCTAATAGTGGAATCACAGGTACTGGGAGAAGTTGGTGGGATAGCAACTTTCCTCCCTTCTCATGCCTTTCAGTTCTCATTCAGGTGACTGCATACTCTGCCAGCTCCTTCCAGCAGGCAACATACAGTGTTATATTACAGTGGTTGGGAGTCCTTATCCCCTAGGGCATGGTTCTCAAACTTGAGCTTAAATCAGTGTCACCCAGAGGGCTTGCTAAAAACATAGATTTCTGGGTCCCATCCCCAGAATTTCCCATTCAGGTGGTCTGGGGTAGGGCCAGGGATTTGCAGTTCTAAAGAGTTTCCCGGTGCTGCTGATGCTGGTGGTCCTGTGACCTTACTGAGAACCATGGTGTATATTAGTTAGTACCGTCTCTGCAGACCAACTGCATGAGTTAGAATCCTTGCTTTAATACCAATTGGTTTCACAACCTTAGCTACTTACATAACTCCTTGTGCCTCAGTTTCCTCATTGGTACAAGTGGAGGTAATAACAGGACCTCTTTCATTGGATTGTTGTGAGGTAATGAAACAGTGCCGGGCTATAGTAAGCTACGTATGTGTTTATTAGCATTACCCCCAAGCTCATAAGAACTGATATGCTATTCTTCTTCTTTAGACTTAAAGCAAGCTGCAGGCACTTTGCGCTCCGACAAGCATTCCTGCCATGCCCGACCCCTGGGTAGGGTTTGCAGCTGCCCTGGTTCTTCCAGATGCTGACTGCCCCTCTGGAGAAGTTTGGCTGAGCTAGCATTTAGTATTCTCTCTATCCCACCCTGCAGGCTTTTAGAGAGCTTCCAGAAAAGCTCTCCTGTTTGCCAGGAGAATGCCCATCAGTGTATCCACAAAGCAGCCCAAAGTATTTGAATAACACATGGCCCTATAAACTCCATAGACAAAGCCTTAGTTGTTGAGGAAGAAAGACCGCTTAGTTGGAATAGACACATGCGGACTTCCTTGTTTAAGGACGGATGAGTTTATAGCAGGATGCAAACATTCAGTGTGTGTGTGTATATATATATATATATATATTCCCTTTTTCCGTTAGGAGGGGTCATTTGGCCCATTGTCCAGCAAAGAGCAACCTTCCCCAGGACGAAGGGCACATTTCTCCTCTTCCCTGCAGGAAGCAGAGGTAAGCGATTGAGTTTCGTGAACACTGAGCCCCTTCCCTGACCTCCAGGGAAGATAAGCCTCTTTTCTGTTGCCATTGATTGGGAGTCCGGTTTTAAAAGAGCCCCTGAGGCTCTCCCTGGTGGGCCCTGAAGGGCTTTTGCTAGTGTCAGTGAAAGAAAGAGGTGGACCTGCAGGGGAAAACAGCCAGCCTGAGAGCACATGGTAGATTTTAAGGGAGCAGGCACCACTCAGAGGTGACAGATATTTGCCACTTAGAATTTGGGCCTGTGTTGTTGGATCTTAAGACTTTAAAAAAAAAAAAAGAAGAAGCCCAAACTCCAGTTTTTAAAAGGAAGTCTCCTTTTTCTTTTTTTTTTGGCCACGCCACTTTTGGGATCTTAGCTCCCAGACCAGGGATTGAACCCTGGCCACAGCAGTGAAAGCGCTGAGTCCTAACCACTGGACCGACAGGGAATTTCTGAAATCTCCCGATTTTTAAATGTTGTTAACCAACTGAAATCTTAAAAAAAAAAAACATACCATGTAAGCCAAACAAATGTGTCCACAGCACATACTTGCTGCCAGCATATGACCTCCGCGTCATTATGAGAGAGAAGACACTAGGGCTTTTAGCACGGATGGCAAATGAGGTTAGCAGCAGGCAGGCAGGAGAGGCTCGGTGGGTGGAGAAAGGAGGAACAGGAGCCCTGGGTAGAGTCCTTGAACTGAGGGTGAGCACTGCCAGCTAGCTACCCAACCTTCAGCGGGTAAGAATAACAACTAATATTTATTGGACACACGCTGTGCCAGGCATTGTTCTGAAAGCTTGACTTGTATTATTTAATTCAATCATCACAATATCCCTGGGAGGTCGGTCTCATTATTAACCCCATTTTAGTTCACTTCACCTGCACCCCAGGCTCGCTCCAGCTGACTTCACGGACCAGGAGCTTTGCCCTGCCTGGACAAAGCACCCTACAAGCCAATGCACTACTGCTATGGGCGTTGGTTTTTTATTATTTCTTTCTTTCTTTCTTTCTTTCTTTCTTTCTTTCTTTCTTTCTTTCTTTCTTTATGGCTGAGTTGGGTCTTCGTTGCTGCGTGCGGGCTTTCTCTAGTTGCGGCCAGCGGGGGCTATTCTTTGTTGCGGTGCACAGGCCTCTCCCCGCGACTGCCTCCCGCCTCCCTCCACCCCCCCCCCCCACCCCCCGGCCCTGCTGCCGAGCACAGGCTCCAGGAGCGTGACCTTCAGTAGTTAGGTAGGTACCGTGTTGGTAGGTACCATGGATTTCATGCAGCAACACTACCCCAACCCTAAGAAACCTGGGAGTCCTGGCCAGGCATCACAGAGGAGCTCCCGAACCTGTTTGCTGGGGCCATGAGCTGAGCATGCCAGAGTTTAGACAGTGGGAAGTAGCTACATTATTCTAGTTTTATCTCCTGTTGTCTTAAAAACTAGTAGCAGAGCACCAAAGGAGTAACCAACAGAACAAATCAGCTTTGATGGGAGGCAGGGCATGGGCTCTCTATGCCTTTGAAAGCTACTTCTTACAGGAGATTGCAGGGAGGGATTTGCGGGGGGACTGGAGAAGAACATGAAGATACTGGGGACCCAGAGCCAAGAGGAGTGGAAAAGTAGGCTAGAAGGAGGCAAAGAGAAAGTTGGCCTGCTACATGACTTTTCTGAGGGCCAGTCTTGAATGGAGGTCATTAGCCTGGCTGCGAAAGAACCACAGAAGGAAATGGGGTTAGGAAATTCAATCAGTCCAAATGTTGGACTAGGGCCCCGGTCTCTTTGAACATTTTTTCCATTTCCTTTGCGTAACTGCAGCCACAGACGCGGGGAGGGGATTGTGAATCTGGCCTAAGGTCTTGGTTTATCATTATCTAAATATATATTTACCAAAGGCTTACCAAACAGGGTTTTTTTTTAAAAGTTCTGGGTGATGTCCTTTCTGGTATTTTCTTAGGGAAATCAGATTGTTGCTTCATCAAATGATGGGTTATTTATTGATGGAGAAAAGTAGCCAGCAAGACCATTTCCCCATATTGTTTAGTAACTTTTACACACACTCCTAAGTCATATTTATATACTGGCTTAGCACTAGTAATTACTAAACAACAGGAAATTCCTAAAAGGTTTCAGTATATATAAGGCATGGACATATATACACTACCAAATGTAAAATAGATAGCTAGTGGGAAGCAGCTGCATAGCACAGGGAGATCAGCTCGGTGCTTTGTGACCACCTAGAGGGGTGGGATAGGGAGGGTGGGAGGGAGGGAGACGCAAGAGGGAAGAGATATGGGGATATATGTATATGTATAGCTGATTCACTTTGTTATAAAGCAGAAACTAACACACCATTGTAAAACAATTATACTCCAATAAAGATGTTAAAAAAAAAAGTTATCAAAACATTTTGGCTTAAAAAAAAAAAACCTTTTGGCTAGAGAGTTTCATGTTCACTTTACAATGTCAAAGCTGAAGTTCATGGGTTTTCATCTCTCAACTACTGAATATGATTACTTTGGACCCACTAGTTAATTGGTCATTCGATAGCATCTATTGGGTACTCACTGTTGCCATCGTTGTGCCTAGTAACAATAGCTACCATTTACTGAGCACTTACTAACTGCCAAATATTGGGCTAAGTAGATTATCTTATTTAATCCTAATAACCACCCTACTCAGTTAGTGTTGCTACCTTCATTTTACAGATGAAGAAACTGAGACTTGGAGGAGTTTAGTAACTTGCCCAGGGCCATAATACAAGCCCAGGTCTCTCTGCCTCCAAAATCTGTGTCCTAAACTACAATAACAACCACAACACCGTCAGTGACAATGATTGACTTTTATTGAATACTTTACATGCCAAACATAGCACTAAGTGTTATTTATGTGTCATCTCATTTAATCCTCAGAATGATTCTGTGAGCTCAGCACTATTACCATTAGCCCTATTTTGCATATGAAGGAAATGAGGCTCAAAATGTCAATCTTCCCCAAATCACACAGCTGGTAAGTGAAGGAACTATGATTCAAAATAGCTCCATGTGACCGCAGAGGCCAACGCAAAGGTCACCTCCTCCAGGAAGCTTTCCATAAACCCTCTAAAATGTTTTAGGTGTCTATGTACCAGGTTGTTGTGAGGACTGAATGGGTTAATAAAGCACAGCAGTATCTAGCAACCTAGCATTTTTATCATTATTATTGAAAGGAAATAAGACAATCCCATTCCTATCTTGAAGGAACAGTCTTACCTGCCAGTTAACCAAATATAGCAGAACGTAAGTGTGAAACCAGCATGATGA
Source organism: Balaenoptera ricei (assembly GCF_028023285.1). Classification (NCBI taxonomy): domain Eukaryota; kingdom Metazoa; phylum Chordata; class Mammalia; order Artiodactyla; family Balaenopteridae; genus Balaenoptera; species Balaenoptera ricei. The sequence continues at coordinate 98,984,636 of NC_082660.1, forward strand.
CAATAATAGACTTGGATGCAAAATCCTGTTTCTGAAAACTTCCTGTCTCCTGTTTTTGACCTGAACTCCTTGGTGACTATAACAACTCTCTAGAAGCCTCCTAACAGGGGTCCACAGCAGATGTGGTTCATTTGTCCTGCACAGTGGTTTGTTGTTTGTTTTCATTTTTGACGTTAATATATTAAGGCACAGCATGCACACTCCAACTCACTGTGGGCACCACTGCTCTCTACTGTTTTAAACTCTCAACATCCCTGCTTAGCCCCTGAAGGCCTTTGAGTTGGAAACCTCTGCCCTAGTACCTCTACCCAGAGCCTTCATCAGGGACCGGCTGCCCTGGAAGAACTCTTGATTCTTCTTCGATCTGTAAGCATCAGCCTGAATGAAGGTGTGCCCCCCACCCACTCCCCCCACGTGGCACTGACCTCCTACTTCTTTCTCATCTCTTGCTGTTTCTGAGCTCCTGCTCCACACTCTGGCCATGCTGAACTTCAATCAGTTCCTCAAACAAATCGTGTTCTCTCTCAACTCCTGTCCTTAGCACTTGCTGTTCTCTCTGCTTGGAACATTTTTTTTTTTTTTTTTTTTACACCAGTTATTATTTTTATTTATTTTTGCAGCTTGGAACATTCTTAACCCTACTTCACTAGGTTAATTCTTCCTCATCCTTCAGGTCTTTAACATAGAGATCACTTCATCCAGGAACCTTTTCCCAACACTTTAAGTAAATATTAAGGGCTCCTCCTCTGAACCCTCATAGCGCCCTATACTTTAGTAGCAGAGACTGGCTAGTTTTTCACTAGCCCTATTTCCTTACTGGACAAAGGGGAAGATTACATGTCCCAGGTCTCTCTTACCTTTGGATTGACTTGTAGTCACTCTCGAGTCTGGCCATAAATCACGCTATGTGATACTCCACGTGCTGTCTTTGCTTATTGGCTGCAGAATACGGAAGCTCCATTGACGGACCTGAGGAGGTCTATGGGATGGTGAAGCCATATGACAGAAAGAGCCTGGATCCTGAGTCCTTGAAAGACAGCTGCCTAGGAGAGCTGTTTGAACTGGATTGGCCTGTGACACGAATGACAAACTTTATTGTGTTGAACCACTGAGATGTGAGGGTTGTTTGTTACAGCAGCTAGAAATAATTACCTTGATTAATGTATCTTCCTTATGTCATAGTACATAAAACCCTGATAGTAACTGCCTATTTACTCGTCTTTACTAGTCATTAGAATGTAAGCTCCACCAAGGCAGGGAGTTCTGTCTGTTTTATTCTCTACTATATCTCTAGCATCTAGGGTGCCTGGCACTTGTTAATTACTCAATAAATATTTGTTGAATAAAAAAATGAATGAGCATCTTATTTCTTTTAAAACCCACTTTGAAAGAGTAGAAGGAGCCATACCATGCCGTCAGGGCCATCGCACTCAGTGCTGCCTGAGGGAGACGCTGCCTCGACCAAACACCAAGTGATGCATTCTAGATCACAGCTCTAGAACCAACCTTATGGGGATAATCCCATCATCCCTTACATTTCTGTTAACCGCAGCCATTGCCAGTCTAACCCTACCACCTCCCAGTCCCAAAAACCTCTTGCCAAGGTCACTGAAGACTTCCACGTTACCACATCCAATAGGGTCCTTTTTGTCCTCATCTAACTTGATCTTCCAACAGTGTTCAGTACAGTTTACTACTCTCCTCCAACAGTCTCCTCTCTCAGCCTCTGTAACATCGTAAATTAAAAAAAAAATTCTCCTATATCTTTGACTGTTCCCTTTCAGTCTGTTTTGAAGCCTCCTCCTCTAGCTGATATCTGTTCCCATGGCATCTATAGGTTAATTTCTTCCATATTCGTATTCCCAACCCAAAGTCTCCTCTAAATGCTAGACTCACATCACCAACTGCCTGGAGATCTACTTGGAGTTCTCAGAGGCAATTCAAACTTCAGCTGTCCAAAATAGAATTCTCTATTAGTGTCCTCTTCCTACCCCTTCGGTATAACTGTTCCTTTCCATCTTTTCCATCTCATCAAAAGGAATCACCATCTACCAAGTTACTGAAGCCAGAAACTACTGAATCATTCTTGATTCTGCTATCTCCCTCACCTCTAACATCTAATCAGCAAGTTCTATAGTTTCTACATCCAAAGTGTACCATGTACCACTCTTCTTTATTTTCATGGCCAACACTTTAGTCTAAGCCAGTATTACTTCTTGCCTGTACTACTGTAATAAACTCTTAACTGATTATCTAACTTATACTCTCCTTCCTTCTAGTCTAGTCTCCACACATGAGCCAGAATAATGTTTTAAAAGGGCTTTCCTTGCACTTTAAATGAAGTCCATACTCTTTCAATGGGCTACAAGTCTCTATGTAATCTGGCCTTTGCCTACTTCTCCCACCTCCTCTCAGATCACTTTCCTCCGATCCTAGTAGACATACTGTCTCCTTTCAGGTCTGTGAATAAGGCAAGCTCTTTCCTGTCTCAGGCCCCTAAAACATGCTAGGCCTTCTGCCTGGAAAACACTTTCTTTCCCTTACTCCTGGCTGTTCTTCACAAGGCTAACTCCTTAATAAAAATATCCCCACATACAAGTCCTCCTTCCCCGACCACAATTTCTAAGTATGCTCCCTCCTCATTCTCTACAACTGCTCTCCCATTTCCTTCACACACCTATCACAATTTGAAATTACATATTTATTGCTTATTTACTTGTTTTTTTTTTTTTTTCTGCGCTGGGTCTTCGTTGCTGCGCATGGGCTTTCTCTGGTTGCGGCGAGCGGGGGCTATTCTTTGTTGCGGTGCGTCGGCTTCTCAATGCCGTGGCTTCTCTTGTTCCGGAGCACGGTCTCTAGGCGTGTGGGCTTCAGTAGTTGTGGCACGCGGGCCCAGTACTTGTGGCTCGCAGGCTCTAGAGCGCGGGCTCAGTAGTTGTGGTGCACGGGCATAGTTGCACCACGACATGTGGATCTTCCTGGACCAGGGATCAGACCAGTGTCCCCTGCATTGGCAGGCAGATTCTTAATCACTAGACCACCAGAGAAGTCCCCCTTATTTACTTGTTGATTGTCTATTTTCCCCCATTGTGTCTTAACTTTATAAGGGCAAAGACAGCATCTGCTTTATTCTATCAATGTATTACATAGCACCTAGCACAGCGCTTGGCACATAGTAGTTACTCTATAATGTGTGTTGAATGAAATAGCAAGCATTTCCACCTAGCTTGTGGAATTTGAGGAGGATGGTGAGGTTGCCTCCAATCCCATTCTAAAAAAACACTCTCTCTCCATCCCATTCAACTTATAACAGCATGTGAAATCCCCATTTGAATCAATCCTTTGGGCTAAGGCACTAGTTGGCAAACTACAGCCCACTAGCCAAATCTGGCCCGCCACCTGTTTTTGTACGTCCAAACTGAGAATAGTTTTTACATTTTTACATGATTAAAAAAATTCAAAAGAAGAATACTATTTCATGACGTGAAAATTACATGAAATTCAATTTATTTACTTATTGGAACATAGCCACTCCAATTTGTTTATGAATTATCTATTGCTAATGTCATGCTACAATAGCAGTGTTGAATAGTGGCAGCAAAGACTATGTATGGCCCTCAAAGCCTAAAATATTGACTATTTGTCCCATTACAGAGAAAGTATGCCAACCCTTGGGCTAATGTATTGAATGATCCTATTAAGATGTGTTGCCTGAGAAAAGTAGCAGAGTGAGCCATTATCTATCTGCCATCAACACTCAAACTTGGATTTGTTGATTTGATCTGTTTCAGTCACCCAGAAGGGGCCTAGGAAAATGGGTTATAAATCAAGAGAAGTTTTGTTGGGGGAAGAGAGTAAGACAGGTCCAAAGCACGTACCCCTGACCTTCTCTGGGGAGAAGAGGTACATTTAAGTTGTCCCAAAATTCGAAGCCATGAGTGGGGACCAGGGAAAGGGGACAGTGGTGCTTCTGGGGGAGCCTGGTGAATGAACCATGAGGGGGGTGGCGTCTGTCCATGCACAGTGGGAGAGAGGAAAAAGAGTATCTTCTTGCCCACATCTCCTCCTCATTGCTTGATGCTTAAAGTGTCTGAGAGCCATAGAGAACGCAGCCCAGCAGAAGCTAAGAACCTGCCGTAGAGTAGGTCAGGCTTCCCATTCAGTGGAAACTCATGGTTTCCATTGTGACGAACCTTGGGGGTGCCTGGTAACACTTGGGCTGGGGCACCATCCACCTGGGAGGGAGAGCTGGCCAGAGTCACTCCGAGGAGCACAGAGCGTCAGGAAAGCCTTGGGTCCCCGGAGGACCAGGGAAGGGATAAGACTGAATGTCAGCAGCACTTCATTCACTGTGTTGCTCTTTGCCCTCCTTCATACACATCCTCCAGACTTAGCTTTGTAATCACCAAGATCTGAAGCACCTCATCGCTATCAAGTCCTCTGTAACCGCTTTCCCCCGAACTCAAAACGTGACGGTTGGGATTGGGGCAGAGGTTTTCTACCCCTCTCCCAGCTTCTTTCTTACACCAAAGAGATGGCATGCTCCTGGGCCTCCAGAGGTTTTCTCAGGAGATTTCACTCATTTATTGGCTTAGGTGAGTATGCAACCACCCAGGCAATTGTCCTGCGTGCCCACACACTGACCCAGCTCCCTTTCCCTCCCCTACTGGGCAAATTATTCCTGCTTCTCAGCATGAGTCACCACATAAGAGCTACCACAAGGTCAGGGGCCCCAGCATGCTGTTTTTTACAAAGGGTGGGGAAACAGGAGGGAGGGAAAGAGAGTGGGTAGAAATGGGGAATGGAACAAAGCGAGTAGACCACAAACCAAAGGGGTAGTCTGGTCCTGGACTTCCTATTGGCATGGTGGGCCCTTTGATGTGTTAGGCAGCCTTCCTGTTGCTATTCAGTTTCACTTCCCTTGTTGTTTTTGTTTTGTTTTTTTTAACATCTTTATTGGAGTATAATTGCTTTACATTGTTGTGTAAGTTTCTGCTGTATAACAAAGTGAATCAGTTATACGTATACATATATCCCCATATCCCCTCCCTCTTGCGTCTCCCTCCCACCCTCCCTATCCCACCCCTCTAGGTGGTCACAAAGCACTGAGCTGATCTCCCTGTGCTATGCGGCTGCTTCCTACTATTTTACATTTGGTGGTGTATATATGTCAATGCCACTCTCTCACTTGTCCCAGCTTACCCTTCCCCTTCCCTTGCTCTTTTGTTCTGTTTATTCCCTTGCAGATTAAGGAGTTTATTCTCTGCTACAGTGTTAGGGCCCAAGGGGATCGCCAAGGAGACTTAGGGAAAGAGCCCTATATGAACATTCTCATGGACCTAAATAGGTGGAGTGTAATCCTATGAAGTTAAAGGTACTGTTGGAACACCGAAAATGGTGTTGAAATCCAAGGGCAACGTAGAGAACTAGTGACCGTAGTAGGACAAGACAGGCTGGAAGAGCCCCTAACCCTGGTAATAATAAAAATATTAATGTTATTAAAACACTGTTTTAAAACATGCACACATATGTACATATATACACGTATAATGTGTTTAATATGGTCCTCACAACAACACAATGTTGTACACAAGGTACTGTAATTAATGCCATATCCCAAATGAGAAAACCAAGGGCTCTCAGGTGAAGCAATTGCCCCAAAGTCTCTAGGCTACTAAGACACAGAGCCAGAATTTGAGCCTAGGGACCTGGCCCTGGAGTCCATGCCCTTAACCACTAGATTGCCGCTCAGAGAAAGTCGAAGTGCTTAAATATAAATGACTATTTTGGCCCTTGATCTGAGAGAGTCCCATGATCAATCCTTTCCTTCCAGGGCAGACATTCTGACATGTAGCTCTGAGGAGAGGGAGGGAAGGAGAGAAGGAAGTAGAATATGAGATGCTCTGCACTGCCACTTGTCCCTTGCCCTACCTCTTCATACCTAGGCACATGCTTAGCTTTGGCTGGGATTGGCAGAGTCTCGTCTGGCAAAAGTCTTGGAGGCTGGTACTGCAGCTTTGAAAAGTTCTTGGAGTAAAAGCTTCACGCTGCTTATGTTTCTTTGTGTCCGTATCGTGGATTTGTTTGTTTGCTCCTTGCCACGCATCATTTCCTCTCATATAATAGGGTTTTATGGGGCCACTCACACTGTTGGAGGACAGTATACACATTTTGAACTTAGGAGGGAGGCCTTCTGGTAAGAGATCGCAAAGGAGGAAGTGACTCACAACTGAAATTTTTCAGCTGGTCAGAACATTCTGTCTCATGCATTCAACCACTGATAGAGTAAGGAAGGAGTCTATCATTCCCATCTTCACAAACAAAAGCTGCCTGGGGTAACTATCATGCTTTCCGCTGAAACAAAGTTCACCATCAGAAACTTTCTGGGGTTGACTCCTGGACATAATTGCAGCCATGCATGGGTGCCCAGAATTACATCATATGTTTAAGCTGTAATGAAGGACTGGACTAAATATTCAATGACAGCTCAGGTCCTGGAACATAGCCAGTCTACTTGTAAAGAAACAATAATCATCGAACAGAGCCTCTCCAGGATGGAAAATAGATGACTGTCCCATACTCACACAGCTGCCATATGCTAGATTGAAGTGGGACAACCTCAAGCAGGGTAGACAGAAGGATGCTATAAAGATGTACCAAGTCATGACTTTAAAACATAGACTGCAGTTGCTGGGGAACACTGCAACAGATGGAATACTAGGTATGCCACAAGTAGGACGAGGGCTTCTGCTCTTTCTAAGGATGGGCATTGAGAAGACCAGGGGACAAAGAGCTTCAAGCTGAAACTATAGACCAAGGACAACCTTTATATATGGAGTGTAGATGATACTAATCGTCATGGGCATAGATCTGCATGTATAACTATATAGGCGTATAGTAGCAGCTTGAAAGACCTAACAGTGATCACTATAAAGAATATTAGTGGTTAACATATGGAGTAATACAATTAAATTACTTAGAATTTGATGAAAATGCTTACCGACCACCAAATATAGACTTTGCTAACCTCAACAGAGGAAAGTGAAGAGGAACAGGGGAAAATAACAGATGGAAATGTTACGAACCAGCTATGATTTTCATTTCTTCAAGAAAAACTTGTGATCATCTTTAAAGAGAAGGAAATAAGACGAAAAGAGGGAAACTAAGGATGTGAAGCCAGGTTCTTTCAAAATGAAGGTTTGAAAAAAAAGTAATGACTTTTTAAAAAAATCTCCATCCACCTAAAATTTTCTGCAAAGAATTTTAGAGGTTTATTAACTATCTGACTAGGTCTTGTGTACCGGAGGTTTTTAACCGGGGGTTTAGAGGGCCTGTGAAACCCTTGAGATTATATGCAGAACTCTATGTGTTTATTTAAAGATGTGTGCATATTTTTCCTTAAAGAGGGATTTCCGCCCTTTTTTATATTGGCTGGGCAATCTTGACATTAGTTGGTATGATATATTTGCCTTTAACCATAACATATTTACCATCAGTATAATTAAGATACACATCTCTGACTTAATGGGAGAAGATATTTGCAAACGATATATCTGACAAGGGGTTAATATCAAAAAAATATAAAGAACTCATACAACTCAACATCAAAAACAAATAACCCAAAAAAAAGCAGGCAGAGGACCTGAAGAGATATTTTTCCAAAAAAGATACATAAATGGTCAACAGGCGCATGAAACGGTGCCCAACATCACTAATCAACAGGGAAATGCAAATCAAAACCACAGTGAGATATCACCTCACACCTGTTAGAATGGCTATTAGCAAAAAGACAGCAAATAACAAGTGTTGGTGAGGTGCAGAGAAAGTGAACCCTCATGCACTGTTGGTGGGAACATAAATTGGTGCGGCCACTATGGAAAACAGTTTGGAGATTCCTCAAAACATTAAAAATAGAACTACCATACAATCCAGCAATTCCACTTCTGGGTATTTATCTAAAGAAAACAAAAGCACTAATTTGAAAAGATACATGGACCCCAGTGTTCATAGCAGCATTATTTACAATAGCCAAGACATGGAAGCAGCATAAATGTGCCTCAGCAGATGAATGGATAAAGAAGATGTGGTACACACACACACACACACACACACACACACACACACACACAATGGAATATTAGCCATAAAACAGAATGAAATCTTGCCATTTGCAACAACATGTATGGACATAGAGGGTTTTATGCTCAGTGAAATAAGTCAGACAAAGACAAATACTGCATGATTTCACTTACATGTGGAACCTAAAAAGCAAAACAAATAAACAAAGAGAAAGAGTCATAGATACAGAGAACAAACAGGTGGTTGCCACAGAGGAGGAGGGTGGGAAGAGGAGAGCAATAGATGAGGGAGATTAAGGGGTACAAAGATAAATTACAAGATAAATCAGTCACAGGTATGAAATGTACAGTGTGGGGAATATAGTCAATAATTATGTAATATCTTCATATGGTGAGAGAAGACAACTAGACTTACTACCATGGTGATCACTTTGAAATGTATAGAAATACTGAAGCATTATATAGTGTTGTGGGTCAATTATACTTCAGAAACAAACCAACAAACAAACAAACTCATAGAAAAAGAGATGAGATTTGTGGCTACCAGAGGCGGGTGTGAGGGGAGGGGGAATTGGATGAAGGCGGTCAAATCGTACAAACTTCCAGTTATAAAATAAATAAGTACTAGGGATGTAATGTACCACATGATACATATAATTAACACCGCTGTATGTTATATATGAAAGTTGTTGAGAACAAATCCTGAGACCTCATCACGAAGAAAAAATGTTTTTCTGTTTCTTTAATGTTGTATCTACGTGAGACAATGGATGTTCACTAAACCCATTGTGGTAATAATTTCATAATGTATGTAAATCAAATCATTATGCTGTACACCTTAAACTTATACAGTGCTGTACGTCAATAAAACTGGAAGAGGGGCTTCCCTGGTGGCGCAGTGGTTAAGAATCTGCCTGCCAATGCAGGGGACACGGGTTCGAGCCCTGGTCCGGGACGATCCCACATGCCACGGAGCAACTAAGCCCGTGTGCCACAACTACTGAGCCTGCGCTCTAGAGCCCGCGAGCCACAACTACTGAGCCCGCATGCCACAACTACTGAAGCCCACGTGCCTAGAGCCTGTGCTCCACAGCAGGAGAGGCCACCGCAATGAGAAGCCTGCGCACGGCCACGAAGAGTAGCCCCCGCTCGCCGTTAACTAGAGAAAGCCCGTGCGCAGCAGTGAAGATCCAACGCAGCCAAAAACAAATAAATTTTTTAAAAAAAACTGGAAGAAAAAAAGATATACATTTCTGGACAGAATAGTACCCATGGAAAAAAAACATAGAAGATGTAGACTAAACAATTTCTAGAGTATTAGGCTGATATCTGGATCCTGTGGCTCAATAAGAATAATTTATCTCACTATATGGTTCCATATCATATATGGCTGGGGAAGAAAGAATATGAACCTACACCTAAAAACCACCTATTACGTGCCAGGCACCACCATACATTTATTGAGTCAACAAAAATTTATTGAGTGCCTACTATATTTACATATATATTTCCTTTCCTAAGCCCCACACGATGAGAATTATTTCCCATACTTTATGGATGAGGAATTGAAAGTTCAGAGAGGTTAATTGATTGCTCAAGGTCAAACAGGAAATGTTAGAGTGGGGATTTGAACCCTGGCCTTCTTGGACTCAAAGCCTGAGTTGCAACCCTTAATCCCATGTTACAAACAAAAATATTGAGGCCTAGAGAGTCAAAATGTTTGACTGAATGTCACAAGTAACAAAGCGATGGGAAGTACTCAGGGCTGCCTTAGGCTTCTGTTCTCTGAGTAAGACCATCTGAGGAGCCAGCACCTATGACCTGTCTCTGGGGCTCTGCCAATCACCCTGGCACTGCTCAGGTTGCCTTCTCCAAAGCAGCCATGCCCCTATGCTCTTGTTTTCAGCAGAACTGATACTATTAGATTACAGGCTTCCCTGGGTGAGGTGACAAATGGCTTTTCCAACCTGCCAGCTGCCTGACTGAATCCTCCGAGGCAGACTTTCCTCACAGGGCGAACTCCAAAGAGTCAGCTATTGGTGACACTATTGTTTGACTTCACATTTTGGCCTACCACCAGCTTGTGGTGACGGAGTCTGACTTTTGGCTAGCCATGCCTGATTTGTAATTGATCAGTGTCTCCCCTTTAGCTGCCCTGCAGAAACTTTAGACAGTATTTGATATCTGTTTCTTAAATTAGCTGCTCTTTGTCCAAGTCACTCCTCCACACACCAGATCTGTTCAAGGATATTGGCCTTGAAGATCAAAGCTCCCATGACTTTCACTAGGACCCAGGAGCACTCACGCAGAGGAAATAGAAGAAAATGTTTCAGGGGCTCCCTGAGAATATAGGAGCTATAACCTGCTTCAGCGATCAGACAGAGCTGTTAGACCCAACTTCCAGAGGCTAATGGTGAAAGACTTGACACGGCAATCACATACTTTAGGATCAGAGTCATGTGCTCACACTCACACCCACAATTTTAATGTTTCCATGGCAACAGTGGAGGCACCAATGCTCTTCTGTCTCTTATATATTATAGCAGTCCCAATGCCCAGTGCTAGTTCTCTGCTTGTACAGTTCCCTGGAGTCTCCTGCCTCAGTTTTCCAAACAAGATTCCAGGAGAATGTAGAAAGGAACTCTTGGGACTTCCCTGGCGGTCCAGTGATTAAGACTCCACACTTCCACTGCGGGGGGGCGGGGGGCGTGGGCTCCATCCCCTGCCAGGGAACTAAGATCCCACATGCTTTTCTACTTCTTAATATGAAACCAAAAACGTGGGAGTTATTGAGCGACACCTACAGCTACTTTGCCCAGGGCCCTGTATCTCCAATCCTTGAGCTGCGAGAGGATTCTAAATCACAAGGAAAATAACCAAAAAGGCAGAAGTTAGACATTTCCTGGGCTGAGGACATTATTGGCACCCTTTGGAATGCCAGTGTTGATCAGTTACAATACCATTACCATCAGGATAAGAATACCCTGTTTACTGTAGCATATCCTTTCTGACGCTAAGATTTCTCAGAATCGCCCCTATATTTATGGAACCACTGGGTATACTTCCTTGGAAGCCTGAACAACCCAAGTCCATCCTTTGCTAAATGACAACCTCGAAAAATCCAAGATTATCTATTTCTAGAAACCAATTCTACCAGAGGGGTTGTACTCTGGATGTGGTCAGTGCTTTTGGTTTTCCAATGGTAACAAACTCCAATCCCCTCTACCCCAGCCCCCATGGTTATGATGATTGCCCAGAGCACCTGGCTGACAAACTGCCGCTCCCCGTCGCTCGCATTACCACCTGAACCATCACTCACATTACTGCCTGAACCATCACTCGTATTACCGCCTGAAACTTCCCCACCCCACCTCCCACCCCCTTCCGTGGAAAAATTGTCTTCCATAAAACCAGTCCCTGGTGCCAAAAAGGGTGGGGACTGCTGCTTTAGAGGATCCTTAATGCTACCTGTGGCTCAAACTAGTTAGGTCATTATCTTCAGAACCATGGCTAATTTAGAAAACTTTGCTAAGTCTCCTGACTCATATCTTTCTTGGTAGCTCTTTAGCAAATAATACTCATGGCGTGAAGCGTAGAAGCTCAGGTCCATGGGGCGGTCTAGGTACAAAAGAAGGCAAAGGATTCCTCCTGTTCATTATCCATCAGAGTCCAGAAACCATTCTCTTCTCTTTGTCCAGAACAATTAGCATCTATGCCAGGATATATCTTCATTGCCGTATCATCCCCAGTTCACTGTGGACCCACATACCCCTCCCCAGAAGGAAGTATGTTTATTCAAACTGAATGTGGCAAATAAACATGAAGAGGAGCCTTGGAAGCCAAAGAAAGGGAGGGGCTCTCACGAAGGTGTTGCAAGAAAGAGAGGCGAGGCTGGAGAGGATGGTCACGTCCCAGATCTCAGATGAGTCCCTGGGACGGCCACCAAGTGTGGGTTCTTGTTTTTGCGCAGGAAATAATTCAAGAGCGAGCCATAGCAAAGAGGAAAAAGGTTTACTCAGGGAGACACACAATCCACGGTGTGGGTCATCTGGTAAGGCAAGAGGCACCAGGGTATGAGGTTGTCAGTTTTTATAGGGGTGCGTAATTTCATAGGCTAATGAGTGGGAGGAGTGTTCCAGCTATTTTGGGGGAAGGGGTAGGGATTTCCAGGAATTGGGCCACCATGCACTTGTTGACCTTTATGGTCAGCCTTGGAACTGCCATGGCACCTGCGGGTGTGTCATTTAGCTTGATGACGTGTTACAATGAGCATATACTGAGGCTCAAGGTCTAGTAGAAGTCAACTTGTCTGCCATCTTGGATCTAGTTGGTTCTAATCAGTTTATGCTGTGTCCTCTGGCTATGTCATTCTTTTAAAGGTTGTGCCCTGCCCACTTCCTGTCTCAAAGGGGTCTCGTGGAACAAGGGTCGGGAGGACTCAGAGAATGGGGAGGGTGCCATAACCTAGCAGTCAACCTCAACCTAGCTACTAATTGTAATATATTCATGAGCACATCGATCTTTTTCTTTAACCTCCAGCTGGTGAAGTCTCCAGCTTCTTTGCCCGCCCCTCACTCCACCCTCACTCCACCCTCACCCCACCCCCACCCTCACTCCCATCCCATCAACCACCTGGTCTCTGCTGCAGGGTGGGAACTCCCAGAGCGCATAGGTCAGAGCAATCACCCCATTAGCCATACCCTTGGGACAGTTTGGGTCACTGCCCTTTCAGAAAGGCCTATCTAACAGAGGGGGAGGGGTTGGAAAAAGAGCTAGAGGAAACTGTAGAAAGAGATTAAGGGCACAGGAGGGGGGAAGGGCTGCCATATGGCAGAAAGGAGACCTGATTAAAAAGATTAGCTGCCCTTCAATCAGAAAGGCTGGGGTGGGGGAGATGCATTAGAAAGCTATAAAGTCACAAAAAGCCTTGTGGAGTGAACAATGAATTCCAAAACAGACAAAAGGAAGAACCCCCTTCAAGTTTATGAGGTGAGTTTAAGCCAAATCAAGGGAAGTCTGATTTTACACAGTGGAGAGAAAATTTAGAGAATCCATTACCATGAGAAATGGCACAAGCTGGCAATCATCCCCAAAAAGGCAAAGAAAGATGCACTCTTAACAAACTCACAGTGGATTATTACAGGAAAGGCAGTGACATCCAAGAGGCCAACCTCAGGCCTCCCTCAACCCATCCGTGAAAAGATAAGACCCCTGGACTGAAGAAGGGGGCTGGCCTAGCCTTTTCCATTCTTAGGTTCTTAGGCAATGTAATGAAGATCTGTTTGCATTCCCAACACCTTTGGTTTCTAGATCTTCCATCTGGAGAAGAATCAACCTACTGAAAACTGTACCTTCTACATGTCTTCTAAAGATTTTCCAAATAAAATTTTACAGTCTACCATGTTATAAATAACTTTGAACTTGGAGCCATAAACATAGTTATACAAACATCCTGGCCTAGGTCGTAAAAGTAATTAGTCTGAGCCCAAATGAAATCAGGCTCAAAGACCTAAGAATCTGAGTACAAGTGGAAACCTTCAACACACTTCACTTTTGCTAAAGTGAAGGGAAGGATTGGGGCAATTACCTGGTTCTGTGGAAAACTCCAAAGGCAAATTTGAGCAAGGCTGACTCAGAGGATGAGCTGAGCTCCTCAGGAACTTGTCACTTCTACAGGTCACAGGGTGGTAAGTAGCAAATGGAAAGACAAAAGGAGAGACTTATTCTCACCTTGCCTCTCTGTCTCTGTCTCTCCATCACACACACACACATGCGTGCGCGCACACACACACACACACACACACACACACACGATGCTTAGCATGTGGGAATAATGCGAGCACGTATTCAGTGAGGGCCTGACTACTTACAGAATTCTACCTTGTCACAGATAATGCCAGAAATATGTCAGCCAGTCAACCGGATGGCACTCAAACTTCGGGGAAACCTCACGCAATTACAAGATGATTATCATGCTCTTTTAGGGTTGACTGCACTAGAACAACTTTTAGATGTTACAGAAGAATTTGAGTATTTTCCTGGGGAGCTTTTAGACTGGCTGAGACATTTTTTAATCACTTGAAGTTGCTGCCAAAGGAGACATTAAAAATGGATGGATAGTTTTGGGTGATTTTTAAGGAACTGGCAGGGAGCCTGTTGAAAGGGCAACTTTACTTTGCTCTTCAGATTTATTGCCAAAGGCAACGCCATTACCTTTGCTGGGGGCAAAAGCAGTTAGTTTCGGTGACTGAGCCCAAGCAAGCTATTAGGAACGCCTGAACCTTGTTGCTGATGTCGGGGAGGAAGAAATTTTCCTCTACCTTCTAGGTTCCTCAGGCTGGTCTAAGAATTCAATTGACATGAGACAGATTAACGGGGGAAATTCAAACAAAATTTTAATAACATGTATATATGGGAGAGACCCAGAAAAGCTGAGTAACTCACCCAAATGGCAGACGCTCTCACCTTAAATACCCTTCTCAGCTAAAGAGGAAGTTGCGGGTGGGAAGAATCAGTTATGGGAAGTTACCAGGAAAAGCAGATTTATGTTAGTGCCTTCTCCATTGATAAGAATTTCTAGAAAGTTGGTGTTCCTACCCCCCCAGGTACAGAGAAGCAGTCACTCTTACAAATTGAGATTTCCCTTACAAATGTAAATGTTTCTTTCTTAAGGGCAAATCTTCCATGGTTTTCAGAGCACTTCCCATGTCTGCTTTTTCTCAGAAAGTAACCCACTTAAAACAATATGCCAGAGACGTATTTTAGGGTGACAAAATTTCTCTCCCTTACACTGAGAAAATAGGGTTTTTACGAAGAATTCCAGGGAGCCAAGAGGTTTCTGGGTAATATATAAATCACAGAAGAAAAAGCTACTTTTTCCAGGCCAAATGTTGCCTCTCCAGTGATGTAATAAGATCAATAGGCCATGAGGCCTTTGTCCTCTTCAAGTTGCTTTAGACTGTCCATTTAAAGACCTAATACTGTATTTATCAGAAACACTGTCTCTGTAGCCCTCAAGGAATGAGAAGGAGGAGGGAACCTCCACCCTTGGATCAGAGCTACTAAGGAGCTGCCCCCTAGATACTTTCTCTCTCTGGGAGAGAGTCCTGGCTCTTCATGAATGCCCCACGGACTTCTTGAAGCCAGCATTCTTCCCAGTGTAACTGAACAGGACCCTATGGGGCCTTCCTGGGACAGACCCTTCCCCCATATCTTCTGCTTCAGCTCCTCTCTGAAGTACCGAGATTATAGTATCCGATGCATATTTCTTGAGTATTTCAGATTCTAAAACCCTCACCGAATGGAAAAAATTAACTACTTGATGATCACGGGTATGGACCCCCAGATCTGGCGCCTAAGGATTGATAATGTTAACCCTTGTGACACCACCCTGTTACCTCACCATCAGCCAATCAGAGAATTATACACAAGCTGATCACGCACCCTGGGGGATACCCCCTCCCTCACCTGACCTTTAAAAATGCTTTGCTGAAACCCTTCAAGGAGTTTGGGGTTTTAGAGCATGAGCCACCTATTTTCCTTGTATTAGTGCCTTTACAATAAATGCTGCATTTTCCTTCACCACAACCTGGTGTCGGTAGATTGGCTTTACTGCGCATGTACAGTTTGGTTTGGTAACACCAGCACCTTGCATTACTAGGAAATCTGTATGCACCAGAAAGTGCACTTCTGTTAACTTCATGTCTTTACGTCTGCTGCTGACATCATCCTTATCTTCATCAGTAACACGGATCCTTAAATTAAAAAAAAAAATTATTACTCAGCCATAAAAAAGAACAAAATAATGCCATTTGCAGCAACATGGATGGGCCTAGAGATTGTCATATGAGTGAAGTAAGTCAGACACAGAAAGCCAAATATCATATGATATTGTTTATATGTGGAATCTTAAAAAAGGGTACAAATGAACTTATTTACAAAGCAAATAGAGTCACGGATGTAGAAAACAAACTTATGGTTACCAGGGGATAAGGGGGGTGGGAGGGATAAACTGGGAGACTGGGATTGACATATACACACTACTATATATAAAATAGATAACTAATAAGAACCTGCTGTATAGCACAGGGAACTCTAGTCAATACTCTGTAATGACCTATATGGGAAAAGAATCTAAAAAAAGAAAAAAGAGTGGATATATATATATGCATTGTATAACTGATTCACTGTGCTGTACACCTGAAGCTAACACAATGTTGTAAATCAACTATAGTCCAATAAAAAACTTTAAAAAATACATGTTATATATATTAGTTGTACAAAAATAGGCACACACACACACAAGGTATATACACAAAAGCATAAAGAAGAAAATTCTAAGTAGCTGTACATTCACCCCTCCATGATTACCACCACGTACCATGCAGTGGTTTTAAGTTTTCCAAAATTACCAGCTATGCCCTTCACACTTCCTTCTCCAGTGGGGTGGCAAGCACCCTAATGCCAGCTCGGTCTGATCCATGATATTGTATATTAACTTCTGGTCATGAAAACAGGCCCTTTCTGCTTCTTAAGGCTTAGTTCCATTTGTTTTGCAACTTTAATCTTCTATTTGATTCTAACTTCTTCCTCCTCACTCCCTCAGTGCTCCCTGTCCTGCCCCCTTTCTGGTGCTTACCCTTCTGGTGTGGGGGTTAGAACAAGAAAGAGAAACTAGTTGAGCACTGTGGATGCTACCACTTGATACCTCCCTTCAGCAAGTCTGCAGTTGGGTCGCTGCTGAGGAGCTGGGTGCTGAGCACACCCACCCCCAGGCACGGATGTCCCTGGCATCTTCCAACTGTTAATCCTTCTCTGCATTTCTCTGATGCATACGCCTCTTTACTCCACACTGTGTGTGTGTGTGTGTGTGTGTGTGTGTGTGTGTGTGTGTGTGTGTGTGTGTGTTGGGGGACCTGTAGCTCCCAATCCCTTCCAAGGCCCTGACTCCCATACCTCTTGGGAAAGAGAAATTCAAGGACAAGATATTTGCTCCCTCTTCACCTGGCAGTCCCATCATTCCTTGGATTCTAAAGGTCTTGACTCCTTTCCAGTGGCACTAGGCCTGGTCTACAAAGCAGGACCAGGGACTAAGCACATGTCTAAGCACTGTGGTTCTCTGAGGCCTCCCTCCAGTGGTGTGCTGGAACCAGCTAGCTCATCCCATCTCACAAAAATGGATTGCTAAATTTTCAGAAAACATGTTAGCCAGTTGACATCACATTGGTAGCTTGAAATTGGCCATGGTGGGAGTGTGTACACTCCAGAGATGCCACCAGTGGGCTGTTAAACATTTATCAGCATACCATTGCCTCTTTTCCACCAAGGGGAGGGGAGGTGGAGATGGGGAGAGTCTCTCACCATCACTGCAGTTCCTGAAAGGCAACCTCTGTTTTCCTTTCAATCCAACTCTAGGTGGGTAGAGGTGGCTGGCCTCAACAACTGGGGCTATTAGATTGTTTTTAATGGCTGCTTGCCATTTCATTGTATCATTGCAACATGATTTTTGTAATCATAAATCTTTGCTTTTGATGAAGTAAACCCTCAAAAAATGTTGGCTCTTATGATGATGATGACGATGATGATTTTTAAGTGGGGTGATCAGGCTCAGCACCGAGCAAGGGTAATACTAAACAGCCCCTCCCCCTTCCTCTTTCCCATCAACACCATTAATGCTGGCAGTCAGGCTTCTTACCCCACTCCGCCCCCGCCCCCTGGCAGGAAATCGAAAGGTTCCTTTCTGGGGAATTTGATTGGCCTAAGAGAAAAGACCCACAGACACTGACATAGAAATAAAATGTCCAGGTCCACCTAAGGCTGTAAGACCCACCAGTCAATTGCCCCAACACACACACACCAAAACACAAACACACACACACAGCTTTTCTGTTGCCTCACTCTGAAATACAATTGTATAGTTAAGGATAATCAAATACTGAAGATAAATCTTTAACGGTAAAAAGGAAACTAAAACAAACTTGAAAAAATAAACTGGGAAGAAATAAAAACAATGCAGGGAGCAGAAGAAGACATATAATTGATATTCTCAGAGAAATACATGGATGCACTGTATACATGAAACATTCACTGACGCTAGAAAAAAAAGGAACATTCTGAGAACAAGAATGAGCTCTTGAAAATTCAAATTATTAGAGTAGAATTATGTTTAATTCAGTAGAAAGAACATACATTTAAAAAATCTAGAGCAGAAACAAGAAGAACTACAATCCTACAGCCTGTGGAACAGAAACCAAATTCACAGAAAGATAGACAAGATGAAAAGGCAGAGGGCTATGTACCAGATGAAGGAACAAGATAAAACCTCAGAAAAACAACTAAATGAAGTGGAGATAGGCAACCTTCCAGAAAAAGAATTCAAAATAATGATAGTGAAGATGATCCAGGACCTCGGAAATAGAACGGAGGCAAAGATCAAGAAGATGCAATAAATGTTTAACAAAGACCTAGAAGAATTAAAGAACAAACAAACAGAGATGAACAATACAATAACTGAAATGAAAACTACATTAGAAGGAATCAATAGCAGAATAACTGAGGCAGAAGAACGGATAAGTGACCCGGAAGACAGAATGGAGGAATTCACTGCTGTGGAACAGACTAAAGAAAAAAGAATGAAAAGAAATGAAGACAGCCTAAGAGACCTCTGGGACAACATTACACGCAACAACATTCGCATTATAGGAGTCCCAGAAGGAGAAGAGAGAGAGAAAGGACCAGAGAAAATATTGGAAGAGATTATAATCGAAAACTTCCCTAACATGGGAAAGGAAATAGCTACCCAAGTCCAGGAAATGCAGAGAGGCCCGTACAGGATAAACCCAAGGAGAAACATGCCAAGACACATAGCAATCAAATTGGCAAAAATTAAAGACAAAGAAAAATTATTGAAAGTAGCAAGGGAAAAACGACAAATACAAGGGAACTCCCATAAGGTTAAGAGCTGATTTCTCAGCAGAAACTCTACAAGCCAGAAGGGAGTGGCATGATATACTTAAAGTGATGAAAGGGAAGAACCTACAACCAAGATTACTCTACCCGGCAAGGATCTCATTCAGATTCGACAGAGAAATCAAAAGCTTTACAGACAAGCAAAAGCTAGGAGAATTCAGCACCACCAAACCAGCTCTAAAACAAATGCTAAAGGAACTTCTCTAACTGGGAAACAGAAGAGAAGAAAAGGACCTACAAAAACAAACCCAAAACAATTAAGAAAATGGTCATAGGAACATACATATTGATAATTACCTTAAACGTGAATGGATTAAATGCTCCAACCAAAAGACACAGGCTTGCTGAATGGATACAAAAACAAGACCCATCTATATGCTGTCTACAAGAGACCCACTTCAGACCTAGGGACACATACAGACTGAAAGTGAGGGGATGGAAAAAGATATTCCATGCAAATGGAAATCAAAAGAAAGCTGGAGTACCAATACTCATATCAGATAAAATAGACTTTAACATAAAGAATGTTACAAGAGACAAGGAAGGACACTACATAATGATCAAGGGATCAATCCAAGAAGAAGATATAACAATTATAAATATATATGCACCCAACATAGGAGCACCTCAATACATAAGGCAACTGCTAACAGCTATAAAAGAGGAAATCGACAGCAACACAATAATAGTGGGGGACTTTTACACCTCACTTACACCAATGGACAGATCATCCAAACAGAAAATAAATAAGGAAACACAAGCTTTAAATGACACAATAGACCAGATAGATTTAATTGATATTTATAGGACATTCCATCCAAAACCAGCAGATTACACTTTCTTCTCAAGTGCGCACAGAACATTCTCCAGGATAGATCACATCTTGGGTCACAAATCAAGCCTCGGTAAATTTAAGAAAATTGAAATCATATCAAGCATCTTTTCTGACCACAACGCTATGAGATTAGAAATGAATTACAGGGAAAAAGACGTAAAAATCACAAACACATGGAGGCTAAACAATACGTTACTAAATAATCAAGAGATCACTGAAGAAATCAAAGAGGAAATCAAAAAATACCTAGAGACAAATGACAATGAAAACACGACAATCCAAAACCTATGGGATGCAACAAAAGCAGCTCTAAGAGGGAAGATTATACCTATACAAGCCTACCTCAAGAAACAAGAAAAATCTCAAACAAACAATCTAATGTTACACCTAAAGGAACTAGAGAAAGAAGAACAAACAAAACCCAAAGTTAGTAGAAGGAAAAAAATCATAAACATCAGAGCAGAAATAAATGAAATAGAAACAAAGAAAACAATAGCAAAGATCAATAAAACGAAAAGCTGGTTCTTTGAGAAGATAGACAAAATTGATAAGCCATTAGCCAGACTCATCAAGAAAATGAGGGAGAGGACTCAAAGCAATAAAATTAGAAATGAAAAAGGAGAAGTTACAACAGACACGGCGGAAATACAAAGCATCCTAAGAGACTACTACATGCAACTCTATGCCAATAAAACGGACAACCTAGAAGAAATGGACAAATTCTTAGAAAGGTATAACCCTCCAAGACTGAACCAGGAAGAAACAGAAAATATGAACAGACCAATCACAAGTAATGAAATTGAAACTGTGATTAAAAAACTTCCAACAAACAAAAGTCCAGGATCAGATGGCTTCACAGGTGAATTCTATCAAACGTTTAGAGAAGAGCTAACACCCATCCTTCTCAAACTCTTCCAAAAATTACAGAGGAAGGAACACTCTCAAACCCATTCTATGAGGCCACCATCACCCTGATACCAGGTGATACCAAAACCAGACAAAGATTCTACAAAAAAAGAAAATTACAGACCAATATCACTGATGAATATAGATGCAAAAATCCTCAACAAAATACTACCATACAGAATCCAACAACACATTAGAAGGATCATACACCATGAACAGATGGGATTTATCCCAGGGATGCAAGGATTCTTCAATATACGCAAATCAATCAATGTGATGCACCATATTAACGAATGGAAGAATAAAAACCATATGATCATCTCAATAGATGCAGAAAGAGATTTTGACAAAATTCAACACCTGTTTATGATAAAAACTCTCCAGAAAGTGGGCATAGAGGAAACGTCCCTCAACATAATAAAGGCCATATACAACAAACCCACAGCAAACATCATTCTCAATGGTGAAACACTGAAAGCATTTCCTCTAAGATCAGGAACAAGACAAGGATGTCCACTCTCACCACTATTATTCAACATAGTTTTGGAAGTCCTAGCCATGGCAATCAGAGAAGAAAAAGAAATAAAAGGAATCCAAATTGGAAAAGAAGAATTAAAACTGTCACTGTTTGCAGATGACATGATACTATACATAGAGAATCCTAAAGATGCAACCAGAAAACTACTAGGGCTAATCAATGAATCTGGTAAAATTGCAGGATACAAAATTAATGCACAGAAATCTCTTGCATTCCTATATACAAAGGATGAAAAATCTGAAAGAGAAATTAAGGAAACTCTCCCATTTACCATTGCAACAAAAAGAATGAAATACCTGGGAATAAACCTACCTAAGGAGACAAAAGACCTGTATGCAGAAAACTATAAGACACTGATGAAAGAAATTAAAGATGATACCAACAGATGGAGAGATATACCATGTTCTTGGATTGGAAGAATCAATATTGTGAAAATGACTATACTACCCAAAGCAATCTACAGATTCAATGCAATCCCTATCAAACTACCATTGGCATTTTTTACAGAACTAGAACAAAAAAATCTTATAATTTGTATGGAGACACAAAAGACCTCGAATAGCCAAAGCAGTCTTGAGGGAAAAAAGCAGAGCTGGAGGAATCAGACTCCTTGACTTCAGGCTATACTACAAATCTACAGTAATCAAGACAATATGGTACTGGCACAGAAACAGTAATATAGATCAATGGAACAAGATAGAAAGCCCAGAGATAAACCCACACACCTATGGTCAACTAATCTATGACAAAGGAGGCAAGGATATACAATGGAGAAAAGACAGTCTCTTCAATAAGTGGTGCTTGGAAAACTGGACAGCTACATGTAAAAGAATGAAATTAGAACACTCCCTAACACCATACACAAAAATAAACTCAAAATGGATTAGAGACCTAAATGTAAGACTGGACACTATAAAACTCTTAGAGGAAAGCAAAGGAAGAACACTCTTTGACATAAATCACAGCAAGATCTTTTTTGATCCACCTCCTAGAGTAATGGAAATGAAAACAAAAATAAACAAATGGGACCTAATGAAACTTCAAAGCTTTTGCACAGCAAAGGAAATCATAAACAAGACGAAAAGACAACCCTCAGAATGGGAGAAAATATTTGCAAATGAATCAGCGGACAAAGGATTAATCTCCAAAATATATAAACAGCTCATGCAGCTCAATATTAAAAAACAAACAGCCCTATCCAAAAATGGGCAGACGACCTAAATAGACATTTTTCTAAAGAAGACATACAGATGACCAAGAAGCACATGAAAAGGTGCTCAACATCACTAATTATTAGGGAAATGCAAATCAAAACTACAGTGAGGCATCACCTCACACCAGTTAGAATGGCCATCATCAGAAAATCTACAAACAACAAATGCTGGAGAGGGTGTGGAGAAAAGGGAACCCTCTTGCACTTTTGGTGGGAATGTAAACTGATACAGCCACTATGGAGAACAGTATGGAGGTTCCTTAAAAAACTAAAAATAGGGGGCTTCCCTGGTGGCGCAGTGGTTGAGAATCTGCCTGCCAATGCAGGGGACACGGGTTCGAGCCCTGGTCTGGGACGATCCCACATGCCGCGGAGCAACTGGGCCCGTGAGCCAGAACTACTGAGCCGGCGCGTCTGGAGCCTGTGCTCCGCAACAAGAGAGGCCCTGATAGTGAGAGGCCCACGCACCGCAATGAAGAGTGGCCCCCACTCGCCGCAACTAGAGAAAGCCCTCGCACAGAAACAAAGACCCAACACAGCTAAGAATAAATTTTAAAAAAAAACAACTAAAAATAGAATTACCATATGACCCAGCAATCCCACTACTGGGCATATACCCAGAGAAAACCATAATTCAAAAAGACACAGGCACCCCAATATTCATTGCAGCACTATTTACAATTGCCAGGTCATGGAAGCAACCTAAATGCCCATCGACAGGCGAATGGATAAAGAAGATGTGGTACATATATACAATAGAATATTACTCAGCCATATGAAGGAATGAAATTGGGTCATTTGTTGAGACGTGGATGGATCTAGAGACTGTCATACAGAGTGAAGTAAGTCAGAAAGAGAAAAACAAATATCGTATATTAATGCATATATGTGGAAGCTAGAAAAATGGTACAGATGAACTGATTTGCAAGGCAGAGATTGAGACACGGAGAGAACAAACGTATGGACACCAAGGGGGGAAAGTGGCAGAGGGGTGGGCGTGGTGGTGTGATGAATTGGGCAATTGGGATTGACATATATACACTGATGTGTATAAAATTGATGACTACTAAGAACCTGCTGTATAAAAAAGTAAATAAAATAAAATTCAAAAGTTCAAAAAAAAGAAAAAAAGAGAACTTCTGGGGTAAAAAAATAAATAAATAAATAAAGTTAATATCTTTACCAAGAAAAAGAAAATCTCTAGAATGCAGAACAAAATGCCTGAGAGGTAGGAAATAAAGACAAGATAGAAGAATTAAAGACACATTATCCATCAGGAGGTCTGAGAGAGAGAACAGAAAAAAATGGAGAGGAAATAATCAAACAATAAAGAAGTCTTTTCCTCAACCAACGGAAATGTGTTACCAAATTTAAGGGCTGACTAAGTATCCAGTACAATGCCTGTAAGACACATGCCAAGGCACATTGTCATAAAATTTCAGAATATGAGAGATAACCTCTCAAAAAAATTACTTCCCATGAACCCTTTTCGGGAAGCTATTGGAATAAGTGCATCACCAAGACAAGGGAGTGGTCAGAGGATGACATGGGATCCAGGAAACAAAGGGTTCAACATAAGAGACTGATGAAGAAAAGTCCCAGGATGAAGGTGAAAGGAAGACAGCCATGCTGTAGGATAGATACTGGTAGATGGAAGGCTCTGACAGGACGTCTCCAGAAAAAAAGATGGAACCATCAGATTATCTGATGTGTTGACCTTACTGAGAAGAGTTTTAGATCCTTTGAGGAAGTTTGGGGTTGGATTAGTAGTGATAACCACATAAAAAGTAAAACAGGACAGTTGTGTATATGTAACGAAGGGGAAGGGTTGCAAGATAGAACTAAATCATTATATTCCATATAGGAAGTGAATTGATAATGCTTAAAATTGAAAAATCAAGAAATAGTATTCTATCAACTGTAATTCAGGAATTTAAATAACAAAACAATGCCCCAAACCAACCAAGAGAAATGATAGTGGTTGCCTCTTAGAAGGGGGACACAGGAATTGGGAAGAGTAGGGATTGCTGTTTTTTCAATATTAGGACTATACTATCTGTTCAACTATGTGCATGTATTGCTTTGATAATAATAGTAACTGCTGAGAAGGGTTTTTGTGGGCTTTAAATAATATAATGCAGATAAAGCTCTTAGTTTACTACTTGCAGTGTATGTGTTATTGAAAGTCCCTATTACGTAATAGGCACTAAAATTTTTTACAGTGCAAAGTTGTTATAACATTAGCTACAGAAAGCTGTAATCGGGAAGGTCAATCAGCCATATATTGTGTTCAATGTCATGTGATTCTTGGTCTTTCAGGCACTTTGGAATTTTAAGGTTCCTTCCTGTCTTCTATTCACACACAAAATGGAGAGCTTTACTTCCGTTATTCTCCTTCCTTGTAAGTCCATTTCCTTCACTGTTGGAAGCCAAGAAAGATATCTATGTTTTTGTCCCTCTGACATTTAGCCCCAGAAGTGAAGTGCACTACAGCAAAATAAATGATGTGAATTTGTTTTGTAGAGCACATGAGACCTTGATTCTTTAAAGTAAATGTCTCAGACGGGATGGAGTTTCCTCAAGCATTGCAAAGGTGCTGGTGCTTCTATCTTTGAGGCTGAACTGAAGACACTGGCTCTCCCTGATATCTGAGCCATCAAATCTCTGGACTCTCAGGCTAAGGGAATGGAATCTGAATGAATGGCTTCAGAGTATCCTATGATCTTCACACCTGGAAGTGTAGCTGGGGAAGTTTTTTTTTTTTTTTTCCCCCTGAGATTCCCCCCAACTTGAAAGCTTTTAACCCTGCTTTAGTTGTTGTTTATTTGTTTGGTTTTTTCCTTCTTCCTCCCATTTATTTGCACACTAGAACCATGGTTTGAGACAGTCTGATTGATTAAAGGGCTAGTCACACCATAGTCAGGATAACCTTTCTTATACTACAACCTAGTAGAAAGTTTGTAGAATAAAGACAGCGTATAGGTGGTGTGGTATCTGGAAAAAGCCCTGACTCTGGAGTCAGATGAACCTAGGTTTGTCTCAGTTTTATTATTTCACTGTCACCTTAAGCAAGTTACTTAACTTTTCTATGCCTCAGTTTTCTCAACTGGTAAATGGGGATAATAATAACATCCACTCTCTAAGATTCTCATGAGGGCTAAATAAGATACAGCATGTAAATCGCTTCGTATAGTGCCTGGGGCATAGTAAGCACTGGGAAAATGCTAAGCAGCTGTCTATTCATCATGCCTCCTTGGGAAGTGATGAAAGTTCCTTTCCAACTGAGATATGGGAATCAAAAGGTACGAAATCAAACCTAGAGTTTCCACTTTATCATCCAAACTGGAAAGACACAAAATCTGAAGGAAGCCCAAGAATGATCAAAAATACTTTTTATTTCTCCAACCTGGTCAAAGCAAAACTGCTTTCATAAATTCATCGGTGGCTTCTCACTGCACCTCTGGCGCCCACTAGTGGCAAAATGCACAAAATGTCCCCAAATTTCTCTTGGTGCTTTTTTTTTTGAATTTTTGAATTTTATTTAATTTATTTTTTATACAGCAGGTTCTTATTAGTCATCCATTTTATACACATCAATGTATACATGTCAATCCCAAACTCCCAATTCATCACACCACCACACCTATCCCCAGCCGCTTCCTCCCTTGGTGTCCATACGTGTGTTCTCTACATCTGTGTCTCAATTCCTGCCTTGCAAACTGGTTCATCTGTACCATTTTTCTAGGTTCCACATACATGCGTTAATATACGATATTTGTTTGTTTTTCTCTTTCTGACTTACTTCACTCTGTATGACAATCTCTAGATCCATCCACGTCTCAACAAATGATCCAATTTCATTCCTTTTCATGGCAGAGTAATATTCCACTGTACCACATCTTCTTTATCCATTCATCTGTCGATGGACACTTAGGTTGATTCCATGACCTGGCTATTGTAAGTAGTGCTGCAATGAACATTGGGGTGCATGTGTCTTTCTGAATTATGGTTTTCTCTGGGTATATGCCCAGTAGTGGGATTGCTGGGTCATATGGTAATTCTATTTTTAGTTTTTTAAGGAACCTCCATACTGTTCTCCATAGTGGCTGTATCAATTTACATGCCCACCAAAAGTGCAAGAGGGTTCCCTTTTCTCCACACCCTCTCCAGCATTTATTGTTTGTAGATTTTTTAATGATGGCCATTCTGACTGGTGTGCGGTGATGCCTCACTGTAGTTTTGATTTGCATTTCCCTAATAATTAGTGATGTTGAGCACCTTTTCATGTGCTTCTTGGTCATCTGTATGTCTTCTTTAGAAAAATGTCTATTTAGGTCGTCTGCCCATTTTTGGATTGGGTTGTTTGTTTTTTTAATATTGAGCTGCATGAGCTGTTTATATATTTTGGAGATTAATCCTTTGTCTGTTCATTCGTTTGCAAGTATTTTCTCCCATTCTGAGGGCTGGCTTTTCATCTTGTTTATGGTTTCCTTTGCTGTGCAAAAGCTTTGAAGTTTCATTAGGTCCCATTTGTTTATTTTTGTTTTTATTTCCATTACTCTAGGAGGTGGATCAAAAAAGACCTTGCTGTGATTGATGTCAAAGAGTGTTCTTCCTTTGCTTTCCTCTAAGAGTTTTATAGTGTCCAGTCTTACATTTAGGTCTCGAATCCATTTTGAGTTTATTTTTGTGTATGGTGTTAGGGAGTCTTCTAATTTCATTCTTTTACATGTAGCTGTCCAGTTTTCCAAGCACCACTTATTGAAGAGACTGTCTTTTCTCCATTGTATATCCTTGCCTCCTTTGTCATAGATTAGTTGACCATAGGTGCGTGGGTTTATCTCTGGGCTTTCTATCTTCTTCCATTGATCTATATTTCTGTTTCTGTGCCAGTACCATATTGTCTTGATTACTGTAGATTTGTAGTATAGCCTGAAGTCAAGGAGTCTGATTCCTCCAGCTCTGCTTTTTTCCCTCAAGACTGCTTTGGCTATTCGAGGTCTTTTGTGTCTCCATACAAATTATAAGATTTTTTTGTTCTAGTTCTGTAAAAAATGTCATTGGTAATTTGATAGGGATTGCATTGAATCTGTAGATTGCTTTGGGTAGTATAGTCATTTTCACAATATTGATTCTTCCAATCCAAGAACATGGTATATCTCTCCATCTGTTGGTATCATCTTTAATTTCTTTCATCAGTGTCTTATAGTTTTCTGCATACAGGTCTTTTGTCTCCTTAGGTAGGTTTATTCCCAGGTATTTCATTCTTTTTGTTGCAATGGTAAATGGGAGAGTTTCCTTAATTTCTCTTTCAGATTTTTCATCCTTCGTATATAGGAATGCAAGAGATTTCTGTGCATTAATTTTGTATCCTGCAATTTTACCAGATTCATTGATTAGCCCTAGTAGTTTTCTGGTTGCATCTTTAGGATTCTCTATGTATAGTATCATGTCATCTGCAAACAATGACAGTTTTACTTCTTCTTTTCCAATTTGGATTCCTTTTATTTCTTTTTCTTCTCTGATTGCCATGGCTAGGACTTCCAAAGCTATATTGAATAATAGTGGTGAGAGTGGACATCCTCGTCTTGTTCCTGATCTTAGAGGAAATGCTTTCAGTGTTTTACCATTGAGAATGATGTTTGCTGTGGTTTTGTCATATATGGCCTTTATTATGTTGAGGGAGGTTCCCTCTATGCCCACTTTCTGGAGAGTTTTTATCATAAACGGGTGTTGAATTTTGTCAAAAGCTTTCTCTGCATCTATGAGATGATCATATGGTTTTTATTCTTCCATTCGTTAATATGGTGCATCACATTGATTGATTTGCGTATATTGAAGAATCCTTGCATCCCTGGGATAAATCCCACCTGTTTATGGTGTATGATCCTTTTAATGTGTTGTTGGATTCTGTACGGTAGTATTTTGTTGAGGATTTTTGCATCTATATTCATCAGTGATATTGGTCTGTAATTTTCTTTTTTTGTAGTATGTTTGTCTGGTTTTGGTATCACCTGGTATCAGGGTGATGGTGGCCTCATAGAATGGGTTTGAGAGTGTTCCTTCCTCTGCAATTTTTTGGAAGAGTTTGAGAAGGATGGGTGTTAGCTCTTCTCTAAACGTTTGATAGAATTCACCTGTGAAGCCATCTGATCCTGGACTTTTGTTTGTTGGAAGATTTTTAATCACAGTTTCAATTTCATTACTTGTGATTGGTCTGTTCATATTTTCTATTTCTTCCTGGTTCAGTCTTGGAAGGTTATACCTTCCTAAGAATTTGTCCATTTCTTCTAGGTTGCCCGTTTTATTGGCACAGAGTTGCTTGTAGTAGTCTCTTAGGATGCTTTGTATTTCTGCCGTGTCTGTTGTAACTTCTCCTTTTTCATTTCTAATTTTATTGCTTTGAGTCCTCTCCCTCTTTTTCTTGATGAGTCTGGCTAATGGCTTATCAATTT
Organism: Balaenoptera ricei; assembly: GCF_028023285.1. Classification (NCBI taxonomy): domain Eukaryota; kingdom Metazoa; phylum Chordata; class Mammalia; order Artiodactyla; family Balaenopteridae; genus Balaenoptera; species Balaenoptera ricei. The sequence goes on from NC_082660.1 coordinate 99,013,629, forward strand.
TGTCTATCTTCTCAAAGAACCAGCTTTTCGTTTTATTGATCTTTGCTATTGTTTTCTTTGTTTGTATTTCATTTATTTCTGCTCTGATGTTTATGATTTCTTTCCTTCTACTAACTTTGGGTTTTGTTCGTTCTTCTTTCTCTAGTTCCTTTAGGTGTAACATTAGATTGTTTGTTTGAGATTTTTCTTGTTTCTTGAGGTAGGCTTGTATAGCTATAAACTTCCTGCTTAGAGCTGCTTTTGTTGCATCCCATAGGTTTTGGATCGTCGTGTTTTCTTTGTCATTTGTCTCTAGGTATTTTTTGATTTCCTCTTTGATTTCTTCAGTGATCTCTTGATTATTTAGTAACACATTGTTTAGCCTCCATGTGTTTGTGTTTTTTACCTTTTTTTCCCCGTAGTTGATTTCTAATCTCATACCGTTGTGGTCAGAAAGAATGCTTGATATGATTTCAATTTTCTTAAATTTACTGAGGCTTGATTTGTGACCCAGATGTGATCTATCCTAGAGAATGTTCCATGTGCATTGAGAAGAAAGTGTAATCTGCTGTTTTTGGATGGAATGTCCTATAAATATCAATTAAATCTATCTGGTCTATTGTGTCATTTAAAGCTTGTGTTTCCTTATTTATTTTCTGTTTGGATGATCTGTCCATTGGTGTAAGTGAGCTGTAAAAGTCCCCCACTATTATTGTGTTGCTGTTGATTTCCTCTTTTATAGCTGTTAGCAGTTGCCTTATGTATTGAGGTGCTCCTATGTTGGGTGCATATATATTTATAATTGTTATATCTTCTTCTTGGATTGATCCCTTGATCATTATGTAGTGTCCTTCCTTGTCTCTTGTAACATTCTTTATGTTAAAGCCTATTTTATCTGATATGAGTATTGGTACTCCAGCTTTCTTTTGATTTCCATTTGCATGGAATATCTTTTTCCATCCCCTCACTTTCAGTCTGTATGTGTCCCTAGGTCTGAAGTGGGTCTCTTGTAGACAGCATATAGATGGGTCTTGTTTTTGTATCCATTCAGCAAGCCTGTGTCTTTTGGCTGGGGCATTTAATCCATTCACGTTTAAGGTAATTATCAATATGTATGTTCCCATGACCATTTTCTTAATTGTTTTGGGTTTGTTTTTGTAGGTCCTTTCCTTCTCATGTGTTTCGAACTTAGAGAAGTTCCTTTAGCATTTGTTGTAGAGCTGGTTTGGTGGTGCTGAATTCTCTTAGCATTTGCTTGTCTGTAAAGCTTTTGATTTCTCCATCAAATCTGAAGGAGATCCTTGCTGGGTAGAGTAATCTTGGTTGTAGGTTCTTCCCTTTCATCACTTTAAGCATATCATGCCACTCCCTTCTGGTTTGTAGAGTTTCTGCTGAGAAATCAGCTCTTAACCTTATGGGAGTTCCCTTGTATGTCATCTGTCGTTTTTCCCTTGCTGCTTTCAATAGTTTTTCTTTGTCTTTAATTTTTGCCAATTTGATTGCTATGTGTCTTGGCATGTTTCTCCTTGGGTTTATCCTGTACGGGCCTCTCTGCATTTCCTGGACTTGGGTAGCTATTTCCTTTCCCATGTTAGGGAAGTTTTCGACTATAATCTCTTCAAATATTTTCTCTGGTCCTTTCTCTCTCTCTTCTCCTTCTGGGACACCTATAATGCAAATGTTGTTTATGTTTCATTTTGTCCCAGAGGTCTCTTAGGCTGTCTTCATTTCTTTTCATTCTTTTTTCTTTATTCTGTACTGCAACAGTGAATTTTGAAGGTAATGATTCAATATTTGAGCTCTAAATTTGAAGTGGGAGAGAAGTCTGTAAACTGTCGTTGTGGTGTTTTTTTTTAAACCACAACTCAATCACGTTGCCACATATTTTAAGTGTGTTTGTCCGTAAAACTCTTGTCTGTGAATACGTTTTAGACTGGGATTCTCTCTGCAGACAGAGATGAAAATACGGGATGAACCTAATAAAGAGCCGACTAGGTGCCAGTAGTTACAACCACAGAAAACACTAGGCTGCATCAGTAGGATCCACACAAGGGCTGTGAAACTCAGAGTGCAGATTGGCCCCCACAGCTCATGGATGACTCTGACGCAGAAAATAGCATTTTATATCCTGGGCTTAGGGACTTCTGAGAAAAGTCATTCAAAGCTGTATTAATTATTCAGCCAATTATTTTTGTATTTTATTTTAAAACTAAGTCACTTTGATGGACTCTAACTGAATTCTTGAGAAAGATTTCAAAGACGTCAAGACATTTTCAATTAAAAGACAATCACAAAACCTTCTAATTTGGATCACCAGGCAACATCCAGTCTGAGGAAAAAGGAAAGGACATTTCTGATTCCAGTGGCTTAAGTAATGTCTTGTGTCAAAGTTCTATGAAATTTTTAATCAAAAAGAACAACCCTCATGTTGCTTCAGTTATTTCTCTATTTCTTCCTTCTATTATTTTCCTTCTTTGTGTCTTTTCCTATATCTGTTGCCACTCCTTTTCCTACGCCTCCCGCAAACCAATTCAGCTTTATTTCACAAGAGGTGTGTTTAGGAATCAGATTCCAAGTTTCCTGAGACACGCCCCCACACACCATTTAATGAACATCATCACTAAATAGTGTATTCCAGAAAATATTACTAAATAACTAAAGTTGCCATGGCTTCAGAGCTTCTAGGAAGGGAGCCACCTTTCTTGGCTTAGCCTGTGAAATATGCTCCCAAGTGTGCCCGATTTTGCTTTCTCTTTGTCTGTTGGACAATGCAGCCTACACCATACTCACTACTGCTGCCACATTGCCTAAGACCTCAATCATCATGATCTTGTCTACATGTCTGCATTTTTGTCAAGTGAATATAATGTACCCAGTAAACAGTGTCCTGTACCCATGGCTTGCTGAGCACAGAACACAGAGGGGGGCTTTAATGAGGCACAGAAGAAATGTTTTAGTAGTGGGGATCACCTGAGAAAACCTTCAACTAATGAGCTAACTTCTGTTACGGCAGTTTTTAGAACTGGTTTTGCCATTTAAAATATGAGCCTGCCAGGACTTCCCTGGTGGCGCAGTGGTTAAGAATCCACCTGCCAATGCAGGGGACACGGGTTCGATCCCTGGTCCAGGAAGATCCCACATGCCGCAGAGCAACTGAGCCCGTGCGCCACAACTACTGAGCCCGTGTGCCACAACTACTGAAGCCCGCGCACCTAGAGCTCGTGCTCCGCAACAAGAGAAGCCACCGCAATGAGAAGCCCGCGCACCACAACGAAGAGTAGCCCCCGCTCGCAGCAACTAGAGAAAGCCCGTGCGCAGCAACGAAGACCCAACGCGGCCATAAACAAATAAATAAATAAATTTATAAAAAAATAAATAAATTTAAAAAATAAAATATGAGCCTGCCAAAGCCCTACCAAAATGTCCTGCTACTCTGCCTGCCATGGATCATAATGGTGACCAACACACTAAAAAAGGAAAAACCAACAAAGAGACAGATCCTAGGTCTCCCAAAATACAACTGGAGAAAAGCTAGAGGATACAAAGGCATAAAACTTGCCCGTTGTAAAAATCTAAGCTTACTCATAAAAGATAACATCTTGAGCAGAAACTACGTCTTGGCTATGTCTTCTCAGTCTTGGGTATCTTCGCCCAGGGCCAGAAAAGTGCTCAAAACCAACTCCACTGAGTGTGGACAGATGATCTTGATTGACCCTCTCAGTTTAAGGGAAAGTAGCAGCTTCTGAAATGATTGTGAAATTCTGAGACCAGGTTCAGCCCATTTTGGGTTGAGGGGTTGCCCACTTCTAGGGAAGTGCTGAGGTCAGCACACTTTCCTAGCACTCCTGCAGCACTTCAATTGCTGTTTATAACAAGGGCAAGATCCTGAAGGGCTTTCTGAACTCTCAAAGAAAGAATCAGCCGTGCTTAGTAGAATTTTAATGTTAAATATATTTTATTGAATTCCTATTCTTTTTAAATTGGTAATTGTCAGACAGGAAGCAAGCAGTTCCAAGCTTACAAATAGAGCTGGTTCCAAAAATGTAGTAAATAGTAATTTGGAATTCAAATCCCATTTTCCCAGGAGTCAATGACATAAATGATGATTTGGTTCCAAGTCCAGCCCACAAGAGCTTATTTAACCTTTAATGTCAGTGAAATGCTGAATCTTAGCCAAAGAATATAACAGAAATTGGTGGTAGCAAAACCAATAATTAAATGAAGCAGAAAGAAAATCGAATAATTATTTTGCGTTTTTTTCTCAAATGGTAATGCTTGAAGAACAGCAAGTCTAATTACAGGAGGATGAGGAAATAGGTGGAGATTTTTGTGGCAACTTATATGGGGAAGCTTCTGGGCTTTTTAAGGGGCTATGGTACTTGCCGGCCCTGGTGCCTTATTATGTTTTACTGTTAACCTTCCTCCAGGATTTCAGGGACTTCCCTGGTGGTCCAGTGGTTAGGACTCCGTGCTTCCACTGCAGGGGGACCCGGATTCGATCCCTGGTCAGGGAACTAAGAACCCACAAGTCCTGTGGCACAGCCAAGACAAACAAACAAACAAACAAAAACCCTTCCTCTAGGATTTTAGAGTGAAGTTCATGGTACCCAAGAATTGACCCAATTGCTTGTTAGAGCAGCTAAATGAGATGCATAAGTGAAGGTCCCTTGCACAGCACCAAGTCCAGAGCCTGGGCAGGTGGAAAGCAATTAATGAACACTGGGTGACTCTGAGCTATGGAGCAGATATGAAGTCTAGATTTGGGCGGCATTTCCCAAGAGGCAGTTCACAAACCCACAGTTTAACATCATTAAAGGCAGTAATGGCATCTTTTTTCAATTTCTATTTACAAAATCAATATTTAAAAGTGTTTCAAATTGTTCATTTAAAAAGAGAACAGTTTGATAACTTCTAGAGCATAGGTAGTGAGCCCACTTGGCAGTTAGTGGCTAGCCTGTTGGTTGGATCATTATGTGGTTTTTAAATTGGTTTTGTTGATAGTCATGTATTGTTCCACTTATGCCTACAGTGGATTGTTGGCTAATAGACAAGAAACTTAAGAAAGACTGCTGTTGAACTATAAGTGAATAAGGATGGTAAGAATGGCAGCAGTTTTGAAAATTTGTCCCTTATGGGCTGAACTGTGTTCCCTCCAAAGTCATATATTGAAGTCCGAACCCCCAGGACTTCAGAATGTAACTGTATTTAGAGATAGGTTCTTTTCAAGAGGTAATTGAGTTAAAATGAGGCCAATAATAGGGTAAGCCCTAATCCAGTATGACTGGGGTCCTTATATCAATAAAAAGAGGAGATTAGGACACAGAGGGAAGATCATCTGAAGACGCTGGTAGAAAATAACCATCTACAAACCAAGGACACAGGACTCAGAAGAAATCAACCATGCCAACACCTTGATCCTGGACTTCTAGCCCTCAGAACTCTGACACATTACATTTCTATTGTTTAAGCCACCCAGTCTATGGCACTTTGTTATGACAGCCCTAGCCAGTTGATGCATTGTCTGAAGCTGCTCTTTACCAGATTCTTAAGTGACAGCCTCTAATCCAAAAAATTTACATGGTACATTAAGCTATCTCTCATGCTTCAAACATCAATCACAAAATTGAAAGTATAGTGACAATTACATACAATTTGGCTCTACATTTATTGGGGGGAAAATTAAACACATTTGCTATATTATTTATGTAGAAGGTGTGGAGAAATAGCAGCACCTTTTTCTAATGTCATCACTTAGAAACAAAATACTAAAATTATGTAAATAAGTGAATTTATTTTTATAGTACAAAATGTAAGAATTTCAAACATCACATGAAAGCAGTTTCTATTTTTTGATGCATTACACATAGTTAAATTGCTTTTGACATCTTAATATACATTCAGTCTCCAAACAAAACATACTGTAATGTTGTGTATAAATGCATTTCTCAATAAATCATGTTTTGAGAGGAGGTGACGCTGCCCACCTCAGAATTTAACTTCTCGTTTTCCATGAACGTTTCTCGGGTGGTTTCCAGCCCAAGGTCTGCTGCAGAAAGGCAGTTCCTAGGCAGAAGCCAGCCAATAGTTAGAAAATGTAAAATTTGGAGACCTTCAAGATGACAGAGGAATAAGACGTGGAGATCACCTTCCCCCCCACAAATACATCAGAAATACATCTACATGTGGAACTGCTCCTACAGAACACCTACTGAATGCTGGCAGAAGACCTCAGACTTCCCAAAAGGCAAGAAACTCCCCACGTACCTGGGTAGGGCAAAAGAAAAAACAGAGACAAAAGAATAGGGACGGGACCTGCACCTCTGGGATGGAGCTGTGAAGGAGGAAAAGCTTCCACACACTAGGAAGCCCCTTCACTGGCAGAGACAGGGGGTGGCAGGGGGGAAGCTTCGGAGCCATGGAAGAGAGTGCAGCAATAGGGGTGCAGAGGGCAAAGCAGAGAGATTCCCGCACAGAGGGTCAGTGCCGACCAGCACTCAAGAGCCTGAGAGGCTTGTCTGCTCACCCGCTGGGATGGGTGAGGGCTGGGAGCTGAGGTTCCAGCTTCAGAGGTCAGATCCCAGGGAGAGGACTGGGGGTGGCTGCGTGAACACAACCTGAAGGGGGCTAGTGCGCCACAGCTAGCCGGGAGGGAGTCCGGGAAAAAGTCTGGAGCTGCCGAAGAGGCAAGAGACCATTGTTTCAGTGTGCACGAGGAGAGGGGATTCCTTCCCCGTGTGCCCACAGAAGGCAGAGCACCACCTATGCAATCTCCAGAGACGGGCACAAGCCACAGCTATCAGCTCGTACCCCAGAGATGGGCATGAAATGCTAAGGCTGCTGCTGCCGCCACCAAGAAGCCTGTGTGAAAGCGCAGGTCACTATCCACATGCCCCCCTCCTCCAGGAAACTGTGCAGCCCGCCACTGCCAGGGTCCTGTGATCCAGGGACAACTTCCCCAGGAGAACACATGGCGCTCCTCAGGCTGTTGTAGTGTTATGCTGGCAGCTGCAGGCTTGCCCCGCATTCCAATTTTGACTGCCATACCCCTCCCTCTCCCTGGCCTGAGTGAGCAAGAGAGCCCTAATCAGCTGCTGCTTTAACCCCCTCCTGTCTGTGCAGGGAACAGACGCCCTCAGGCGACCTACAGGCAGAGGCATGTCCAAATCCAAAGCTGAACCCCGGGAGCTGTGCGAACAAAGAAGAGAAAGGGAAATTTCTCCATGCAGCCTCAGGAGCAGCGGAGTAAATCTCCACAATCAACTTGATGTACCCTGCATCTGTGGAATACCTGAATAGACAATGAATGTTCCCAAAATTGAGGCGGTGGACTTTGGGAGCAACTGTAGACTTTAGGTTTGCTTTCTGCATCTGATTTGTTTCTGGTTTTATGTTTATCTTAGTTTAGTTTTTAGTGCTTATTATCACTGGTGGATTTGTTTATTGGTTTGGTTGCTCTCTTTTTTTTTTTTTTTTTAATTTTTATTAATTAGTTTATTTATTTTTGGCTGTGTTGGGTCTTCGTTTCTGTGCGAGGGCTTTCTCTAGTTGCGGCAAGCGGGGGCCACCCTTCATCACGGTGCGCGAGACTCTCACTATCGCGGCCTCTCTTGTTGCGGAGCACAGGCTCCAGACGCGCAGGCTCAGCAATTGTGGCTCACGGGCCTAGTTGCTCCGCGGCATGTGGGAATCTTCCCAGACCTGGGCTCGAACCCGTGTCCCCTGCACTGGCAGGCAGATTCCCAACCACTGCGCCACCAGGGAAGCCCCTCTCCTCTTTTTTAAAAAATTTTTTTATTGTTATTTTTATTTTTAAAACTTTTTTATTTATTTTATTTTTTATTTTTTCCTTTTTCTCTTTTTGTGGGTGTGTATATGTATGCTTCTTTGTGTGATTTTGTCTGTTTAGGTTTGCTTTAACCATTTGTCCTAGGGTTCTGTCTGTTTTTTTTTTTTCCTTTCTTCCTTTTCTTCTGAGCCGTGCTGCTGGCAGGGTCTTGGTGCTCCGGCCGGCAGTTGGGCCTGAGCCTCTGAGGTGGGAGAGCCGAGTCCAGGACATTGGACCACCAGAAACCTCCCACCCCATGTAATATCAATTGGTGAGAGCTCTCCCAGGTATCTTCGGCTCAACACTAAGACCCACCTCCACCCAATGGCCAACAAGCTCCAGTGCTGGAAGCCCCATGCCAAGCAACTAGCAGGAACACAACTCCACCCATTAGCAGAGAGGCTACCTAAAGTCATCCTAAGTTCACAGACGCTCCAAAACACGCCGCTGGACATGGCCCTGCCACCAGAAGGACAAGATGCAAGCCCCACCCACCAGAACACAGGCACCAGTCCCCTCCACCAGGAAGCCTACACAAGCCACTGAACCCACCTCACCCACTGGGGGCAGACACCAAAAATAATGGGAACTACGAACCTGCAGCCTGCGAAAAGGAGACCCAAACACAGTAAGTTAAACAAAATGAGAAGACAGAGAAATATGCAGCAGATGACGGAGCAAGGTAAAAATCCACCAGACCAAACAAATGAAGAGGAAATAGGCAGTCTACCTGAAAAAGAATTCAGAGTAATGATAGTAAAGATGGTCTAAAATCTTAGAATGGAGAAAATACAAGAAATGTTTAACAAGGACCTAGACGATCTAAAGAGAAAAAAAACAATGATGAACAACACAATAAATGAAATTTAAAATTCTCTAGAAGGAATCAATAGCAGAATAACTGAAGCAGAAGAACGGATAAGTGACCTGGAAGATAAAATAGTGGAAATAACTGCCACAGAGTAGAATAAAGAAAAAAGAATGAAAAGAATTGAGGGCAGTCTCAGAGACCTCTGGGACAACATTAAAGGCACCAACATTCAAATTATTGGGGTCCCAGAAGAAGAAGAGAAAAAGAAAGGGGCTGAGAAAATATTTGAAGAGATGATAGTTGAAAACTTCCCTAACATGGGAAAGGAAATAGTTAATCAAGTCCAGGAAGCACAGAGAGTCCCATACAGGATAAATCCAAAGAGAAACACGCCAAGACACATATTAATCATACTATCATAAATTAAATACAAAGAGAAAATATTAAAAGCAGCAGGGGAAAAGCAACAAATAACATACGAAAGAAACCCTATAAGGTTTGTGACCACCTAGAGGGGTGGGATAGGTAGGGTGGGAGGGAGACGCAAGAGGGAGGGGATATGGGGATATATGTATACATATAGCTGATTCACTTTGTTATACAGCAGAAACTAACACAGCATTGTATAGCAAGTATACTCCAATAAAGGTATTAAAAAAAAAGAAAATATAAAATTTAAAAGGGAGCCATTTATAATGCATTTTTTAAAAATCTAGGAATAATTTTAAAGGGGGGATGCGGGGACTTCCCTGGTGGTCCAGTGGGGACCCCTCCATGCTCCCAATGCAGGGGTCCCATGTTCGATCCCTGGTTGGGGAACTAGATGCTGCCTGCATACCGCAATTAAGAAGTCCGCATGCCACAACTAAAAGATCCCGCATGCCGCAACTAAGACCCAGCACAGCCAAAATAAATAAATAAATAAATATTTTTAAAATAAATAAAAATAAAACCTAAGCCCTAATACAGTAACCCCCTACACAAGAACCTTCAAGTTGCGAACTTTCAAAGATGTGAACACGCCCCTGTATGCCAGCTGCTGTACTGTACTGCTGTACTTTTCAAGGTGCTGTACTGTAAGATTAAAATTGTTTTCTTTATTTTAGAATAAATAAATCATGTTTTGTTTTACATACTTTAAATAGCATGTATCACTCAAGGTAAATCACTTTCCTATATTTTGAACAATATTAAATATTGCATTAAAATGTGCTTTAAAATATGATCTTTGTGGTAGGAAACCTCTGAGATGGCCCCCAATGATTCCTGCCTCCTGGTATTCAGGCCCTTGTGTAATCCACTCCCCTTGAGTGTGAGCTGTACCTAGCAACTTGCTTCTAACAGGGTATGGCAGACGTGATGGGATTTCACTTCCAAAATCAGGCTACAAAAATCTGGCTTTTGCTGGGCTTACTCTCGCTGCATTTCTCTCTCTGTCTCTCTGACTCTCTGTCTGTCTGTCTGTCTCTCTCCCTTGCTCTCCCTGAAGGAAGCCAGCTTCCCTGTTGTGAGCTGTGAGTTGCCTTAAGAAGTGGTTCACATGGCAAGGAACTGATGTCTCTGGCCAACAGTCAGAAAGGAACTGAATCCTTCTAACAATCACATGAGTGAGTTTGGAAGCAGACCCTCCCCTTGCTGAGCCTTCAAAGGAGACCACAGGCCATGGCCAATGCCTTGATTGCAGCCTTGTGTGAGACCCTGAGCCACAGGCAACCAACAAAGCCAGGCCCAGATTCCTAACCCACAGACACTGTGAAATAATTAATGTTGTTTTAGCTGCTAATTTGGGGATAATTTGTTTCAAAGCAATAAATAACTAATATAATCTTCAATAATATAATGATCAAAAATAAAAATATTTGGTGGGAGGGAGATGCAAGAGGGAGGAGATATGGGGATAGATGTATATGTATAGCTGATTCACTTTGTTATAAAGCAGAAACTAACACACCATTGTAAAGCAATTATACTCCAATAAAGATGTTTTAAAAAAATTTGTTGCTCAGAATCACTCTTTATTATATATTATCACAAGAATGAGAAAATATTTCAACAATTTCTGAAAGGGATTTAGGAGATTATATATTAACGTGAAAGGGGTATAGAAACGTAATGGATTAAGCAATGCCTTCCTTCTCTGGAGAATCTTTGGGTTGCCCTAGCCAGGAATGGTTACGAAGGGAGCCATCCTTGCCCCTAGGCCAGAGTTCCTGTGGGTGCTGATTAAAAACGCAGATTTCTGAGACCTATCAGGAACTACTAGATCAGAAGATCTTAGTGGGCTGGGGCCTATAAATCTGCATTTTTATCAAGTCCCACCCCACCAAGTGAATCCAATGTGCACTGAAATGTGAGAATTACTGTTGCTCAGACAGGCCTGGCTTCTTAAGCCTAGCTGTGCATCAGATTCATCTTGGGAGTTTATTCAACCCTGTGTTCTTCTCCAGAGCCTCTGAGGATGGGTCAAGGAATCTGTATTATTACCAATTCTGCCTAGTTAGTTCTGAAGCAATTTCCCAAGGACCAGCCTGGCTAGGCTAGTAAATGTCACTTCCTTGGCTCAGGCCACCCACCTGACCTGTCCTGACACACTCACTTGGAAAACAGTGCTTATACTAAGTATCCCAGATCTTATCGGTCCCTGAGGAACCCGCCCACACCTCGGTCACATGCACTAGGAAAGAGAACAAGAGCCTGGCTTTTGGGGAAAGGCCCCTGGGCTACAAGTGACAAAACTCAATGATGGCTGGGTGGGAGTAAAGCACATAAATGAATAGTCTACAAATCCCACCACAGTTCTGGAGGCACCCACAACTCGGGTCTCGTGAAGCACGGGAGAAAACAAGGACCCTGTTATAAACAGTATCTGGAAATCAGTGTTCTCAAGTGTGGCCTGATGAAGCACTGGTACCAGACAATTTGGCCCGTGTAGTAGTTGGCCACTGGTCTTTTCTTTCTCTACTGTATCTCAGTGAGCAGGCTGATGAGATCTGTGATAGCAACAAACTCAAGCAGCATTTCTGGACTCTTGTTCCAGTCAAGTCTTATGTTAAAGACTTATCATGCATCCATTCACTCAATACTCACAATAAACCTGTGAGCTGAGTACATCTATAGTCTCCATTTTATCCATGAGAAGACTAAGGTTCAGAGAGGTTGAGTAGCTTGCCCCCAGGTCACAAAGTTAGAAAGTGGCAGAACTTGAGCTCAAACACAAGTCAGTCTGACTCCAGAATTTGAGACCTTAAGCACTAGATTATTTGTATCTACAAGATGGTACCACTTGTCCCCTTTGGCTAAGGCCTTCACCACTGAGGTTAACAACAGCTAAAACTGGGGGGTGTTTTGCATATTCTAGCTTTAGGGTTTCCCAGGGTAGGGTAGGTGACCTCAGCTGGCTCTTAGCCCTCCTGTAAGCTCTGAAGTTCCTTTAGATAGGAATGGCTCATTCTCATAAATCTTGCCTCTTGGGCTGATTGTGGGGACAGGATAAAAGGCCCCAGAGTAGCCTCTCAACTCTCTTTGAGCCTGGGGGCTCAAAGGCCCTCATCACTGGACCTGCTCCTTGGTAGGCTGGCATTCTTGAGACCCCAAGCCATTCAAGTATAGTAGCAGCTGGCTTTGAGATAACCAAGAACTTGGGCTCTCTACCTCGGTTTACTATTTGTTCCAGGAACAAACTGAGACTCATAATTAGCTCTGATAGCAACTTGGGGGCGATGTCTGGCCATTACATAGGGTGCATAAAAAGCAGGATGGGGGAGAAGACGTTTTCTCTACAGCATCAGTGGACTAGTAACTCATCCCCTTTCAGGGTAAGAAACTGACTCTGGTGCCTCTCTCCTGGGCAGGGAAAGGAATAACTCCACTGGGCTTGGGGATCCTACCCCAGCTCTGGCCTGACCCGTGAGATCTTCCCTGTTGGTCAGGGCCACAGAACTAGTGCTGGGTGCCCTGGATACAAGGACCCTGCCCTGCTAGCCAGCCCTCAAGGGCTCCTTGGAAAACTGCTTCTGTGAACCAGGAGATCCAAGAGCCTGTAGGAGAATATTTCAGGAGTTCTGAGACCCTTACACCTGGGGAGCAACAGTGCCCACAGTAGTTCACTTCCTGGGCTCTGGAAGCGAGGGGGTACAGAAGATGGCTTTAACAGGGACTGGAGGAGAGGCCCCTCAGACTTATGGGATGCAACAGGTCAGATCTGCCCTGACCTGGGGGTTACCTGAGACTGCACCTACCCATAACTACCCTCTTCCTAGCTTCAGAAGAGAAAGCAGAGTTAGGTCCCACGGGTCTAGGGGACTGGCTGACTATATATAAAGCCCATGAAAGGCGAGGGGTTCTCAAGACTTGGAGTTAACCGGGGTCTGTCCTCTCCCTGACAAAGTTCTTAGCGATTGGCTTTGGGACCTCAGGGACTTAACAAAGAAATCATTGGGAGACTGAGGCCATCCTGGAAAGAGCATTCTGAAAATAAGATTAGGTCAAGTGTCATAGGTCAGGGTCAAGCATCAGAGGCTAAAATTAAGTCGGAGTTTCCTAGGGGCTCTTTGCAAACTTTGGGGCACCTCAGAGAGGATACAGCTCACTTCCTGACTGTTATCTTCAGTAGCAGGGTAGGCTAGCTTTCAGCGTTTGGGGGCCTGGGAGCTAATCCTCGGTTCTCTCACATTCTTCACACTTGATGTCCAGTTATTCACTGCCTAAAGCAGCTGGCAACAGACAGCCATGGTCCCCAAGTTGCTGTCAGAGCTAATGATGAGTCTCAGTTTGTTTTGGGGCAGCATTTCTGAGGGAACAGCCTAGGATGTACTGGCAGTAGCAACTCAGGGGATATCTGTGGCATTGGGGGTGGCGTGGGGAGGTGAACAGCTACTGTTCCCAGTGGTGGGATTTCCAGACTTTCTGGGTTGCCTTCAGATTGCATCCGGGGAGAGGACCCCAAGTAGGTGTACTGCTCCTAAAGGCAAGATAGGAGGCAGTGGGGAAGAGGCCTTGAGGTAGCTAGATCCTGTGCTAAACCCTAAGTAACCCGGTCCCAGTATTAGTTCCCAGTCCAGGACTTGGTTGAGAGCAAATACAGCAGACACTGAAGTGACAAAGAATGTGTGCATATGTGTGCGTGTGTACATGTGTATGCTTGTGTAAGCACATTACTAGTTTCTATGTCCCCAACTCAGGTGATGGTGACGATGGCAAATCTCAGTTAAAGCAACACCTTTCAATGGTATAAGAACAATATGGTACCTGCATTCAGAGTGTAACTGAAACTCTCGTGGCTAACTTGTTGCTACAGATTTATGGGATTATGGGATTTGGTTATGAGACCCACTAGGTCTAATTAAAGTTTTAGGGCTCCTAGGAGACGCACGGTGGTTCGCACAGACTGAATCTTTAAAAATGCCCTCGTGAATGTGCTTCTGGCTCCGCAGCACTGAAGGCTCAGTTGTTTGCACCGAACGCTCCAGCGGTCACTGTGTAGCCCTTGTATTTGTCCTTTCTGTCCCAAATCCCCGGTGGCTAATTTATTGGATTTCATTAGAAGACACTCCCCCACTAAAGAACTCAAAGCTGAAGTGACTGTCCTTTCCGTGGCTCGCGGCCCCTGCGTGACATGAGTTCTGCGCACAGAGCATCTCCCTTCGCTGGCGGGAACGCAGCCCTGGAAAGGGGACACTGGTCCCGAGGGGAAGGGACAAGGTTTCTGGGAGGGGCTGGGAGAAAGGTGTCTTCCCACCCTGGGCCGGTGTCCTCCCCACATCACGCCCCTTTCGTGCTGGGGCTCACCTGGCTCTGTCCCCACCCCTTGCCCTGGAGGAGTAAACGGGAGAAGAGACACTCCATCCAGTCCCACAGGGTCAGCTAATGCCACTTGAACCCCAGTGGTCTCTCAGCCCCATCTCCCACCCCGCTTCCTGCTGGACATGTCCACTCGCACGTCGCACTGCCGTCCCAAACCCAACGGGTCCCAGCTGAACTTGTCACCCGTCCCCACTCATGCCCCTGCCAACTACTAGCTCCCATCTCAGCTAACAGCATCACCACGGGCCCGAGCTGGAAGCTCAGGGTCACTGTCACCTTTGCTCTCTCCTTGACCCTCCATGACACCCAGCCCCGTGGTGTCTGCCTGTTGACACGTCCCTGGACTGGTCCCCTGCTCTCTGCTCCCACTGCCACAGTCCTGGGCCAGAGCACTTGCCACTTCTTGTCAGGACCCTTGAGAGGGCCTCCCAACCAGTCCACCCGCTTCGAGCCTCTCCAAGAATTGTCTTCCTGGCCTGTCCCTCCTCTGCCTTCACAACAACCTTCGGCGGCTTCCTCTCGCTCACAGAACAAAGTGCAAAACTCTCAGCCTGGCCAACAAAGCCTTGAACGAGCTGCTCCCAACCCCCTTCTCTGCCCCCTCTGCTGCCGCCAATCCCACACCCCACCAGCCATCGTCCCGCCTCCAGAACAGGCGCTGTCCTGCAGATACTGCTCCCTCTGCCCGGAACGTCCCTCCCGTCCCTCCACTGCCCCTCCTGGCAAAAGCCTCCATCCCTCACAATCCAGCTCAAACGTCCTTCATCTGAGAAGCCTGCCTAACTTCTCGGTACCAGGTCACTTACCATCAGTGGCCCCGTGGCGCTGCTACGTTCCTCAACCACAGCACCGTTGGACCGTGAGTGTTTATGTGCGCCCCAGTCCCTCCTGCTGGATGGGGAGGTCCCCAAAGGCTACCAATACAAAGGTATTGGGTTCTCATTTGCATTCCCAATGCCTAGCACAATGCCTGATACATAGTAGGTACTCAATAAGTGATTGTTATTTAATCTCTTCTTATTCTGCAATCCAGTCAAATATGCCAAACTAATCTGAAACACATGGTTTTAACCCTTTGCACGTGTCATTCCCCTCGTCTTGATTTCCCATTTCTTTCCTTTATTTTGTGTACATTGTCTCTTCAATTTCCATCTTAAGTCACCTCTTCCAGGAAGACTTTTCTAATGAGTTTCATCCAACTCTCCTCTTTTCTTTTGCTTGCCTTCCTCTGAGTTACAACCATGTAGTTGTAACTTCTACAGCAGTACCCACAACAGGGATTCTATCTACCAGAGCCCTGGGGAAATGCTCCCTTCCAAAATCACCTTCCCATGCAAATGGTGAGTCTTTAGGAGGGGAATTCCATCTCTAGATCTATGTCAGCTTTCATCAACATTGCTCTTTCCAGTCTGTAAACATTTCCCCTAAATGAGTAGTCTCTAACTCATTGACTCATGATTTAGGATCCCACAGAATAAAGTACATCTTCAGTCTCTACACTGTTCCTAAACCCCAGAAATGTTTAGTTGTTGTAAAGAAGAGTTACCCAACAGTACCTTAGAGGAAAACCTGTTCTTCTCACTCCTTCTAATGAACTAACACATGTATCACACAAGGAACTGGGTTAAGCGTGGTGGCAACATACAGAAAGATTTACAAAACAGAAATAGACTCACAGACATAGAAAACAGATGTATTGTTACCAAAGGGGAGCAGGAGATGGATAAATTAGGAGTTTGGGATTAACAGATACACACTACTATATATAAAATAGACAAACAACAAGGACCTACTGTATAGCACAGGGAACTATATTCAATATCTTGTAATAAACTACAATGGAAAAGAATCAGAAAAATAATATATATATATCTGAATCACTTTGCTGTACACCTGAAACTAACACAATGTTGTAAATCAACTATACTTCAATTAAAAAAAAAAAAAGAATAAGCCAGGGTCTTGACATTCAAGTTGGTGCGACTTCTTCACCAGGAACATCTATAGTATACTTCAATAAACGGCAGTTCAGTGGGTACTCTTTCAGAGGGCAGTATATAGTGATGTGGTTTAAAGCATGGGCTCAGGCATGAAATAGACATGGATTCACATCCTGCCTCTACAGCTTATGGCCCATGTAACATCAACACTGTCACTCCGTTTACTCATCTGTAGAATGGGGATAATAACAGCTCTTACTACATAGGGTGGTTGTAAAGATTACATGAGTAATTCTTGGCAGTCAGTGTTTTATAGATGTTAGTGATTAGGGCTTCCCTGGTGGTGCAGTGGTTAAGAATCCACCTGCCAATGCATGGGACACGGGTTCAAGCCCTGGTCCAGGAAGATCCCACATGCCGTGGAGCAACTAAGCCCGTGCACCACAACTACTGAGCCCTCGTGCCACAACTACTGAAGCCCATGCGCCTAGAGCCCGAGCTCCGCAACAAGAGAAGCCACCACAATGAGAAGCCCGCACACCGCAACAAAGAGTAGCCCCCGCTCACCACAACCAGAGAAAGCCTGGGCGCAGCAATGAAGGCCCGAAGCATCCAAAAATAAATAAATAAAAAATAAATTAAATAAATAAATTAAAAAAAAATGTTAGTGATTATTTTTTCCCCTCATTCTCCCCCCCATCTAAGAGCAATATCTTTCTCCTATTGTGTTAAGACATAGGGAATTCTGGAAGAAGTCAGGCCTGTGGAAGCTGGGAGCTCACAGAATAAAACTTGGGACACTGATTTGCCATAGGCCAAGAGAAGCAGTAGTGAGTGATCTAGAGGACCAGGATGCCTAAGGTAAAGGATCCCACACCCTTACAAATACCAAAATTTAAGAGGCCTACTGGAATAGCTGCAGAACATGATGGCAAGAAAAAACCATGTGACTGAGTCAGCTTGCTGGCCCAGTTTCACCTGCCCCCTCCTCTCCACCACCCCTCACCTGACTTTGGCAAGGTCCAATCTCAAGCACGCCTGGCCTGGAGGCAGCAGGTGGTAACAGTAACATTTAGCCAGAGTGAGTGTAGGACCACGAAACCAATGCACCTCTCTCCAGCAAAGCCAATTCCCAGATGTGCTCTTGGAAAAATGTAAGATTTGCTCACCACAAATTCTGCAAGTTTACATTGTAGGGGTGGATCTTCCAAACTTGCAACATTTTGAATAAACCTGAGTGGGAGAGTGAGTCCTGAGTTTACTTTGTAATCAGTAATCTCCGGACAGATTTTGTTCTTTCATTGCTCAAGTTCTATGCCTGAGTCAATAATGACTCCACTACTTGTTTCCTGTGGGGACTTTCAACGAACTTTGGGGTTTAGCAATCTTCATTCCAATGAGATCACATTGCCAGAGTGGCCACTGTCATTCAATAAGTGGAAAACAGCTGTTTCCAGGTGCTGGCCTGGCCAGGATTTAAAGTAGGGCTGTTGTTTGGTAAAAGGAAGTTGTGCCTAGATGACATGTAAAAAGTGTCAGTACTGGTGACTCATGGTATCCAAATAAAATACCACGCAAAAATCATAGTTTATGCACGTAGTAGTTGTCTTCATATAGTATTGGTCATAAGGCTAATTTGATGGCTGAAAATAAAAGCAGGTAGAAAACATATAACACCTATGTTAACTGATTTTATTCCTCATGCATTTTTTATATTCCATCTCCTCTTCCTCTGAAACAAACAAGTTCTTATCTCTCTCTTTTTTTTTTAAAGTCTTTATTGAATTTGTTGCAATATTGCTTCTGTTTTATGTTTTGGTTTTTTGGCCATGAGGTAAGTGGGATCTTAGCTCCCCGACCAGGGATCGAACCTGCACCCCCTTCATTGGAAGGCAAAGTCTTAACCACTGGACTGCCAGGAAAGTCCCTCTTATCTCTTTTAATTTAACATTTTATTATTGAAAATTTCAAATATACAAAAAAGAAACTAGTATTATGGGATTTTTAAAAATTTATTTATTTTTTAAATTTATTTTTGGCTGTGTTGGGTCTTCGTTGCTGCACACGGGCTTTCTCTAGTTGCAGCAAGCGGGGGCTACTCTTCATTGAGGTGTGCAGGCTTCTCATTGCGATGGCTTCTCTTGTTGCAGGGCACGGGCTCTAGGTAGGCAGGCTTCAGTAGTTGTGGCACGCAGGTTCAGTAGTTGTGGCTCAAGGGCTCTGGAGCACAGGCTCAGTAGTTGTGGCGCACGGGCTTATTTGCTCTGCGGCATGTGGGATCTTCCCGGACAAGGGCTCGAACCCATGTCCTCTGCATTGGCAGGTGGATTCTTAATAACTGCACCACCAGGGAAGCCTGAAACTAATATTATGAACTCCTAAGTACTCATCACCCATTTTTAACAATCGTTAACATTTCACCATTCGTGTTTTATCTAGTCAACCCTCTCCCTAAATTAAAAAAAAATTTTTTTGGAAGGCAAAAGTATTTTAAAGTAAATCTCAGACATTATGTCCTTTCACTCATAAAAAAATCAGTATGTATCTCTGACAGATTATGCTTTTTAGAAAAACATAATCACATTTCCAGTTATAGGTAAAATAAGTTCTGGGGATGTAATGTACAGCATAGTGACTATAATTAACAATATAGTTGGCCCTCTGTATCCATGGATGTGGAACCCATGGATATGGGGGGCCAGCTGTAAGGACTTGAGTACCCATGGATTTTGGTATCTGAGGGGGTCTTGGAACCAATCTTCCATGGATTCCAAGGGACGACTGTACTTTATCGTATATTTGAAAGTTGCTAAGACACTAGATCTTAAAAATTCTCGTCACAAGAAAAAAAATTGTAACTATGTGATGTGATGGATGTTAACTAGACTTATTATGGTGATCATTTTGCAATACATACATATATCAAATCATTATGTTGTACATCTTAGGCTTCTGCAATGTTGTATGTCAATTACATCTCAATACTAGAATAGAAAACATAATCACAATATCATACCTAATACAATTAACAGTAATTTTCTAATATCAGTTAATACCTATCCAATTTCAATTTCCCCTGTTGACAAGCTGTGCTCCAGAAGAGACTTTTGAAATGAGGAATTGGAGGCTCTGAGATGTGGCATGCCTTGCCCGAGGTCATACAGCCAGTTAATGAAAGAGCCATGACTAGAACCTAGGTCTCTTGGTCCACTGTCCAGTGCTCTTTTTACCTTCTCTGTGGTTTTCTTCACTTTTTACTCTCCACTTACCACTGCTAATTGTCTTTCCTAACTTTCTCCACTTTCTGTCTGACAGGACAGTCACCAGTTTCTATTTGAGGGTGAAAAAAGCAACAATAAGAAATAAGATCATGATGTTAGAAATCATGGTTGCTGTACGTGTTCTCAACTGAAGATTTGGCAGCAAATCAATGCCAGAGCTGATTATTAACTAGCTTAGATGACTCTGGCAACCTCCTGTTCATACATCAAAGCCAATGACATTCCAGGGTTTCTGTCTGTACATGTTTCCTCCTCTTCTGAGCACATTGCTTCAGCATTCAGATACTTGGGAACTTAGTTAATACTTGCTGAGGATGCCAGCATTTCTTGAATCTGTGGCATACCCTGGCACATGCAAACAAGGGGAACATTGTAGGGAGCAGACCAAATGCACTACAGAGGTGCAGAGAGGATTAACAGCTAAAGCTCTAAGAGCAGCTGCCTATTAGGGCTTGCTGGAAAGTGGGCAGGTGGAATTGTCAAGGGAATGGTCCAAGAAAAACAGGACTGAACATGTCCTGCAGGAGTTCTGTGTTAAAGATCAGTATAGCTAGAGCCCAGGATCCGTGCTGGAGAATCTGTGAGATTATCAGTGGGCAGAGAGTGGACTGCCAGCTATGTCTGGCAGAGAAATTTGAAATTTTATGCTAACTCTAAACAAGCAAACAAGTAAATCAACAAATCACCGGCCAACCCGTGATCAAATAGTTAGAAATGTAAAATAAAGTCCTATTAGACCTTGGGTTTCTGTATCTTTTTTTGGACAAGTATCTCCATGAAACATTTACAAGATTTCAGCTTTTTGCCTCATCATGGTATTAACCTAAAAGAAATGCAGCTGCTGGAACCAAATCTGGACCAACTGCTTAGAAAACAGATCTACCAGGACACCTCCTCTGGAGCAGGCCATGGGGTGGGCTCCAGTCAGACTGGGGGATGACAGGTGAAATTTGGACAACACTTAGGTTCTTAGATTTTTGGTAGCAGCTGCAAATCACTGAATGTAGGTAAGGAAGGAGAAGGCAGGCTGACTCCCTAACTGGTTGGAACATGAAAATTAGACAGTAACAACTCAAAGTTATGTTCAAACAACCTTGCTATCCTACAGTTCAAAGCCAACCTGTTTCTCAGACCAGTCATTTCCACCATTGCCAGCGTAGTCCAGTCTGATTATAATGCGTAAACAGGGAGAAATAGACATTTAAGCCATTTACCACAAATGGTTGTTAGTCTAGTTCCTGCTGGAGTCCAGAACTCAAATTTCTTGATTCTTCATTCTTTCTACTATATAACGAGTAACCTCATTGTGCCTTAATTTCCTCATCTTTTAAGCGAGATAATGATAGTTCCTTCTTCACAGAATTTATGTAAGGCTTCAAAGAGTTAAAACATGTAAGCACTCAGGAAGTATAATTATTTATTCCCTCATTTATCCATTCACTTAACAAATATTTGTTTACTACCTACCATGTCCATACACAGGAAGGAGCTAGGCCCTATGGGATAATATAACAAAGTAAAGACATGTTCCTTCCTTCAAAAAACTTACAATCTTATGGGGAAGGCAAGACATACTTCATGAACCTGTGACACAATCTGCACTAAATGAGCAAAACAAAAAATATAGGTTATAAACGATCAGAAGTCATGACTTCTGGCTAAATTTTCTTCTTCTCTAAGACATACCAGGTTTCACCTCCTCTAGGAAGACTTCCTTCCTTGACACCTCTCTCTCTCCCACCCCTAAGCTCTGCTCCATCTCTCTCCTCAGTTTTCCCATAATATCCTAGGCATAATACTCTCATCCATGCTCCATACTACTGCGAATGGTGTTTCTCTGCCTCCCCCACTAGACTGTGTTTTAAGAGCCAAAACCATGGTTTATTCATCTCTGTATCCCTAATACATTGCACAATGTCTGGCACACAACTGATGGTCAACTCTGTTGAATGAATAAGAATTTGCTGTAGTGAAAAGTTTGCTGGAAAGAGAGCCATAAAACTTGGGTTCTGGGGAGGGTGGGAGGGAGACGCAAGAGGGAAGGGATATGGGGGTATATGTATACATATAGCTGATCCACTTTGTTATACAGCAGCAATAACACCACAATGTAAAACAATTATACTCCAATAAAGATGTTAAAAAAAAAAGAATGATAACAAAGGATGTGAGGAAATACAACCAGTAGATATGAGCCTCCCTCAGGAAGATGCTATGTGCTTCTTTTATAGACTGTTGTCCAGAACATGTATTTCAACCAGTGGCTATGTGAATACCAGTTACTAGAGTGGCCTTTCTCTACTGAGTGGCCTTGGGAGGTGTAATAGGGTCAGTTAGGCTGGTCAGGAGGGGTGTGACTTAAGAGTGTTTCCCTCTTCTATCAGATATCAGCTCTGGCATTAGCAAGAAACTGGTTTCAAATCCTAACCCTGCCACTTACTTGGTATGTGAATTTAGGCAGATAAGTTAACTGCTCTGAACTTTCATTTCATCATCTTTAAATTGAATTAGTAACACCTGCCCCATAAATATGTGGTAAGCATTAAATGTCAGAAATGGATATTCTATCAATATTTTTTAGTAGTGTGAAATTAAATGAGTAGCATTAACAAAGCACATACGACCCAGCAATCCCACTACTGGGCATATACCCTGAGAAAACCATAATTCAGAAAGAGTCATGTACCACAATGTTCATTGCAGCTCTATTTACAATAGCCAGGACATGGAAGCAACCTAAGTGTCCATCGACAGATGAATGGATGAAGATGTGGCACATATATACAATGGAATATTACTCATCCATAAAAAGAAACGAAATTGAGTTATTTGTAGTGAGGTGAATGGACCTAGAGACTATCATACAGAGTGAAGTAAGTCAGAAAGAGAAAAACAAATACCGTATGCTAACACGTATATATGGAATCTAAAAAAATGGTTCTGACGAACCTAGGGGCAGGACAGGAATAAAGACGTAGATGTAGAGAATGGACTTGAGGACACGGGGAGGGGGAAGGGTAAGCTGGGACGAAGTGAGAGAGTAGCATGGACATATATACACTACCAAATGTAAAATAGATAGTTAGTGGGAAGCAGCCGCATGGCACAGGGAGATCAGCTCAGTGCTTTGTGACCACATAGAGGGGTGGGATAGGGAGGGTGGGAGGGAGATGCAAGTGGGAGGGGATATGGGGATATATGTATATGTATAACTGATTCACTTTGTTATAAAGCAGAAACTAACACACCATTGTAAAGCAATTATACTCTAATAAAGATGTTAAAACAAACAAACAAACAAACAAATAAATAAATAAAATGGCAAATGTAAAAAATCTTGGGTTCTGGTCCCAGCCCTGCTACTAACCAAAGCTTTCTTGGCTTTAATTTCCTCATCTGTGATACCTGAGGGTTGAACCAAATGACCTTCAAGAGCATTTCTAGTCCTATTAGTCTAAAGTATTTCTTCATTTAGTGTCTTGGGATATCTGGGGGCTGAGCTATTACTGTACATCTCTTCCCTACATTGAATGTGGGTTAAAAGTTGTAGTGGAAACTCTATAGGCTCTCAGGGATTTTAGCTTTCTTTCCAAATTTCCTCGGGGCAGGGAGGCGTGGGAGGGCAAGGAGAGGGGTAATCTCTCCAGGGATGTTAGCAGGAAGAGGAGATACTAGAACAATAAACATATGTAGGGTTGCTTGTGGTGTATATTTCTTTTGAGCTATGTGAAAACATGACTCTATCTGTAACAACAATAACAACAAAAACAATGTGTATCTCCATATGACCTTATTTTCCGTCCCCTTTCTACAAAGGCCTCTCAGTGCCTTTCCTCTGTAGGCAGTTTCAGTTCAGTAGTTACCATGTTTCCCTTTTTAGGAAAGAAATAGGTAAGTATAGGAAGGTCATCCTTACCCAGGGAAACCACAAATCTGCCTTTGCTCCTCCCTCTTTTCTCTGCAACTTTCCTTCCTTTCTCATCTGTAATCCAACCTCTCTGGCTCAGCTTCTCACACACTTCAGTGCCCCAGCGTCCTCATTCCTGACCCTTTCACCCTTGGCCTCACGAACTAACTTTCATCCATTCAATGCATTTACCCATTCAGCAGCATTCATTAAGTACCTGCTTTTTATCAGGGCCCAGGGTCAAGGAATGGATCTCAGAAAGTTTCATAGAGAAGACATTTGAGCTGGGTTGTGAAGGAGAACAGGAGTTTGCTGGGGTGGGGCGAGGGATGAATAAGGGAGCATTATTCTGGGCAGAGGACCAGTATGTACAAAGTCAATGGGGCATAAAACTCATGACAAATATAGGGGCCCTATAAGTAATTCAGGATACCTATGGCATAGGGAGAGGGTCGGAAGTGATGTTGGAAAAATGAACAGAGGACAAATAATGAAGGGTCTTGTATGCCATGCGAAGGGTTTGGATTTTATCCAACAGGCTATAGGGAGCTATTGAAAGTTTTTAGGTAGGAGATTAAAAGTCAGATTTACATTTAGAAAAATCCATGGCAGTAGAATTAATTAAGAATTAATTAATTCCTTGGAGAGGAAGCCAACTGACAAGAGGAGGATTCGTCAGAACACTATCGCAATGTTCTCGGCAAGAGAGAAAGAGGCGTGAGCCAAGGCGGTAGCAATAGAGATGAATGGTGATGGACGACCCGGCACATGCGTGGGGTATTTAGGAGGTAGGTGACAAGACTTAGTAACTGATTAAATGAGAGAGATGAGGGAGGTTTCCGACTCTGTTGATCGTCTGGGTGGCAATGCTGTTTATAACAGAGGACACAGGAGAAATCAGGCATGAGGGAAAAGTAATGAGACACGTTTTGGACGTATTGGGTGCAAAGGGCCTCTTTCAAATTCTGTTAGATAAACAGCACCTGAAGGAAAGGTGACCATCTTCCAAGTAGCTTAATGAGAAATTGCACGATTCCGTATGGGTCATAAAATTGAAGATTATGTTAATACCGATTACTTGATTTCTCAGTGAGAAGTCTATTGTATTAAGAAATCTTCATTAATTTAAAAAGCAATTTTAGAAACCGAAGCTTTTCTAAAACTGGAGTGCATACAAGAAGAAAAAAATACATTATCATGACCTTATTAAGTTTCTCCTGTGGAGCTTTTTAGCTGAGTTGCATGAAGTAAGTCGGCCAGCCCTTCACTCTTCATTACAAAGCCTTTTTTTCCCAAAGACATAGAGCCAACTCAATTAGCTATGGTGATAGAACGAAGTAATTGAAAAACCACAGACAATTCAAAACTCCATGGGCAACTCCCAAGAAAAATGTGGCCTCCCATAGTTCTTTGGAACCCTGAGTTGACCTCACTGGCAGATACAAATGGTCAGGCGGTGACCTTCTTGGCAAGTTTATGTTCTAGAAAGTCTAAGTTTATAAGTAGGAGGTAAGAAAAAACAGTGCGAGGAAGTAATAACATAATAACAATGAAGCGTAAAATTAAGATGAAAAGACTGTTCATTGTTATTATCACACAGCTATTGATGAGAGTTGGATTATTTGAAAGAGCAAAGGGTGAAAACAAATAAAATAGTGCCTGAGTGACTAAGGAAACAAGGACAGATCCACATGTTGCTTTTTTGAGTTAAAACTAGATACAGTCATATGTTTTCCCATAGTCCAAAAGATCTCTAGAGAAATCGAAAAAAAGGACAATTATTTATTTGTATTTCAGACCAAAATTCTAGAAGTTATATCTGATTTCTCATTTTCCCTTACACTTTACACTCACTAAATTAGTATGTCTTCATAGTTCTACCTACAAAATATGTTCTAAAGCTATCCACTTCTCTCCATCTTCTCTAAGTCCAGGTCACCATCACGTCTCGCTTGGACTCCTGCAGTGGCCTTCTAACTAGTGTCCCTGCCTCTACTCATAGCCCAGTTCACAAACTATTCTTCATCTGGCAGCCAGAGGAATCTTTGCAAAATTACAACCAGATTGTGTAATTTCCTTGCCTGAAACCCTCCAGTGCTTTCTCACTGTGTTTAGAAAAAAATCCAAATTCATTAAAACGGCTGGAAAAAAAACTATGCTATCTGGTCTCTACCTACTTCTCCACTTTATCTCTCATCACTCTCTTCCTCCGCTGTGGAAAAGCAGCCATATGGTCATCTTTCTGTTCCTCAAACAAACCAAGCTCTCCCTACTCTTAGAACCTCTGCACCTGCCATTCTCTTTGCCTGAAACCATTTTTCCACACAAGCCATATGACTGACTCACCCATCACTCTTTTTTTCTTCTTTTTAAATGTTTTACTCTCACTTTGAAATGAGTAGCAAAGTATTGTTTCTCAAGCATTCATGATACAATTCTTATCTTTTTAAAAAACTGAGCTATAATTCATGTACCATAAAATTCAGCCATTTTGAAGTGTGCAATTCCATGGTTTGTAGTATAGTCACAGAGTTTTACAACCATCACCACTACCTAATTTTATACTATTTTCATCACCCCATAAAGAAACCCTGTACCCTTTAGCTATTATCTCCCATCAGCCATCTCCTTCCCAGCCCTAGGCAACAATTAATTTACTGTCTCCCTAAATTTGCCTATTCCGGACGTGTCACATAAACAGAATCATATGATAAGTGGTTTTTTCTGACTGGCTTCTTTCAATTAGCATAAAAGCTTCAGAGTTCATTCATGTTATAAGAGTGCTTCAATCTTTCTTACGGTCAAACATTATTCCATTGTAGGAATAGACCACCTTTTGTCTGTCTATTCAGCAGTTGAAAGACATTGGGCACTTTCTACTTTTTGGCTATTATGAATAATGCTGCTGTGAATATCTGTGTATGAGTTTTTGTGTAGACATAAGTTTTCATTTCTATATATAGAGGATTTACATTGCCTAGTCATATGGCAACTCCATGTTTTGTTGACCTTCCCTGACCAATCCATCTAAAATAATCACCCCACCACCGTCACCGTCCTCCATCACTTTATCTCATTTTGTTTTCTACATAGGCTTTACCACTGCCTAAAGAAATGCTGTTTATTTTACTAGTGTACTTACTTGCCATCTGTCTCTCCCTACTAGAACATTAACTCTGTAGGGACGGGGACCTTGTCAGTCTTTCTCGCTGCTGTTCCCTCAGCACCTAGGACAAGGCACAAATGTTTGGGTTTTTTTCCCCACCACAGGGCCTATCCACAAATCTACGAATACGACTACTTTAGTGCTTTTCTATTCCCTTAACTCTTCTTTGGGAAAAGTAAAAACACCCATTTAAATTATAGAAAGAAGTGGCTATAGCAAAGAACGTGTGGACAATTTGACCTAGATTTGTACCTCCTACACCACCCCTCACCCCTGCCCTAAAAGTTGTAGAACCAAAGCCATATACCTTTAGTGGCAACTCCCTAAGATGGCAATAAATAGGAGTGTTGAAGGAAAGAAAACCCTGGTGAGTAAAATTGATAAGTGAGATGCTCAACATTGCAGAACTGTAAATTTAGGGTTTCTCCTTTGAAAAATGAGGTACTCTGTAAAATACCTGGATTTCCAATCCTTTTTTATTAAAACGTGTTTTGCACTATTTACATGTTTCTAAATTCTGGAAATCTTTCTAAAAGAGCAGTCTTAGTCTGTTTTATCTTTATCTGGGGAATGACAAAGAAGTTGTGTGATAACCTGGTTTGACCTTAATAATCAGTCATTTGCATAAAATAAATGGTACAAGTGTTGAGGAGAATGAAAGAGGGGATATTATCTGAGGGTTTTTTTTTCTCTTGGGTCTTAATAGGAAAATGAGATCAAGGTTTATATGCAAAATGTTTTCCTCACTCACTTCAATTTGCCCTCATGTGTCCCTGTTTGAGGGTGGAGACTTTTAAAAAATTGAGATGCAGAACTGAATAGGTGTAAATTTCAAGATGATAAATCATTAACATTTCAGAAGAAATCAGAGTTGCCTGTGTGACATTTTCTTATGCCTGCTAATACCTTCCCAAACAACTTTGCATTTCAGAAATGTTAAAAGATGCCTTTTAGGAAGTGTTTGTTGTTTGAAATTGCTGGTTGAATACTTTTAAGCCTTGAACAAGCAAGTATGAGGTACAACCTTGGGTAGAGACTAGAGGCCTGGCAGGGGGAGTATGGGCTGTTTTCTAGAGATTCCTTCAAGTTGAGTGATTCCACCAAGTCTAATCACCTCTTCAAAAGTTTCAAGTAGGCAGTCCCAAAGAGCAGAAGAAAAGTAATCACAGGTAAATATAAAGTAGATAAATATCTCACAAGAATTTCTATTCTAATGTATTCCTAGTGACTATAATAATACACAAAGCAGTGTGGAGCAAAACAAACAAATTGAAGAAGAATATACTCAGATCACTCTTCGCATGAAGTTTTGAAAAATGCAAAAGAAAACTACATACTGTTTATGGATGTATGCATATGTAGTAATGTAATTGAGCAGGACCCTATGGGGCCTTTCGAAGACAGAACCCTCCCCTTATCCTCTGCTGTAGCTCCTCTCTGAAGTACCCAGTTAATAGTATCTAATGTATATTTCCTGAGTTTTTCAGATGCTAAAAAGCACCACCAAATGGAAGAAATTAACTAATTGATTATCATGAGCACAGTAGCCCCCAGACTTTCTGGCACCTAAGGATTGATAATGTTAACACTTGTGACACCACCCTGTTACCTCACCATCAACCAATCAGAGAACTGTGCATGAGCAGATCACTTACCCTGGGACGCCCCTTCCTCACCTTGCCTTTAAAAACACTTTGCTGAAACCCTTTGAGGAGTTTGGGGTTTTGGGGGGCATGAGCCACCTGTTCTCCTTGCATGGCCCTGCAATAAACCTTTCTCTGCTCCAAACTCTGACGTTTAGGTTTGTTTGGCCTCACTGTGCGTTGGGCACAGGAACTTGCATTCGGTAGAAGTAAAAGTGCAAAAACTTGCCTGGGAATGAGAATCTCTATATTCAGGATCTCTGCAGATGAAGATGAGATTAGGAGAATACACAGAAGCTACACTTGTATCTGTCAGTTTTTTGGTAAATGTTATTGAAAGGTAACATATGTACAAAAAAAGAGCACAAAATAAAAGGGTGCTGAAACCGCATACCTCAGATGGGACTTGAACTAAGTTGCACCTCAGTTGGGGCCCAAACCCAGTTGCACCTCAGATGGGACTTGAACCCACAATCTCTGGATTAGGAGGGGACTCGAACCCAGTATCTCCCAGCTGAAACCACACACCTGGTCTCAGGACTTAATAAAGCTCAGGTTCATTACCTCTTGGTGCAGAAGGAATTCAGCGAGAGGCAAAGTGATAGGTAAGAAGTATTAAAGATTTATTAATATCCTTGGTAAAGAGGTTGCAGGGAAATGGGGCATGAGAGGATGGTCACGTCCCAGGTCTCAGGTGAGTCCCTGGGACAGGCCACCAAGTGAGGGTCCCTGGCTTCGTGCAGGAAAGAATTCAGGAATGAGCCATAGTAAAGTGAAAGCAGAGATACGCATTCCATAGGCAGAACGCAGTCCTTTTCAAAAGGTGAGAGCGGCCTTGGGGTGTAGGGGTGGTTAGTTTTATGGGCTGCGTAATTTCATAGGTTAACAAATAGGAGGATTATTCCAACTATTTTGGGGAAGGGGCGGTGATTTCCAGGAATTGGGCCATTGCCCACTTTTTGGCCTTGTATGCTTGGCCTCGGGGAACTGCCATCACGCCTGTGGGTGTATCATTTAGCATATGCTAATGTATACAATGAGCATATAATGAGGTGCAAGTCTACTGGAAATCGAATCTTCTGCCACCTTGGGCCTAGTTGGTTCTAACTGGCTTTTGTCATGTCCTCAATGGTTATGTCATTCTTTTAATGGTCGTGCCCTGCCCCCTTCCCTCCTGTCTCAGTAAATGTTCACAAAGTTAACATACCTGTGTAACCAGCTCTGTAGTTCTGATTCTTAAGTTGGGTGGTGGGTATGTGAGTGTTGGTTATATTATTTCTACTTTTTATATGCCAGAAATACTTGATTTAAAGGTTTTCTTTTTTGGGCTTCCCTGGTGGCTCAGTGGTTGAGAACCCGCCTGCCAATGCAGGGGATACGGTTTCGAGCCCTGGTCCAGGAAGATACCACATGCCGCGGAGCAACTAAGCCCGTGTGCCACAACTACTGAGCCTGCGCTCTAGAGCCTGTGAGCCACAACTACTGAGCCCACGTGCCACAACTACTGAAGCCCACATGCCTAGAGCCCGTGCTCCACAACAAGAGAAGCCACCGCAATGAGAAGGCTGTGCACCACAAGAAAGAGTAGTCCCCGCTCGCTGCAGCTAGAGAAAGCCTACGTGCAGCAATGAAGACCCAACGCAGCCAAAAATAAATAAATTAATTAATTAAAAAGAAAATAAAGGTTTTCTTTTTTAACTCCACAAGGGCCTCAAGTGGTTAGACAACTAATCCTGTACATTTCCTTCCAGTTGTAAAAGCCTATGGAAATCCAATCAAAATAGGATCTTAGGACAAAATAAATTAAAAACCATAATTGACATGTTATGTCATTTGTCATTTTATGTCATTTTAATGTATATAAGAATATCAAAATGTAAAGAATTGTAGTGACTTGTGTTAAAAAAAATTCAACCGTGGGACTTCTGTGGTGGCGCAGTGGTAACGAATCCGCCTGCCAATGCAGGGGACACGGGTTCGAGCCCTGGTCCGGGAAGATCCCACATGCCATGGAGCAACTAAGCCCGTGTGCCACAGCTACTGAGCCCACGTGCCACAACTACTGAAGCCCACGCACCTAGAGCCCGTGCTCCGCAACAAGAGAAGCCACTGCAATGAGAAGCCCGTGCACCTCAATGAAGAGTAGCCCCCGCTCGCCGCAACTAGAGAAAGCCAGCGCACAGCAACGAAGACCCAACGCAGCCAAAAATAAATAAATAGAATTAATGAATTAAAAAAAATTCAATCGAGTTAACTTGAAGATCTGATTGGCTTTATTAGACATTTCATGAATCGGGCAGCATCCCACTTAGCAATTAGAAGGGGGCTTTGAGGGGTTGTCCAAAATGGAAAGTTTTTATAGGAAGAAGGATGGGGCAAGAGAGCTCTTAGCAAAAGAAAAGAAATGATTATTTTTAGGTCAGGACATCTTCTTTGGGGAGGAAGGGAAACCTCAAGGGTTTTATCATGCAGATTGCATCTTCTTCCTCTGGAGGAAGGAGGATGTAGAGGGCCCACATGGCAGATGACCTCATTGGTGCTGACCAGAAAACTCCAGACTGGTTGATTAAGATTACATTTCTACTGAAGATCCAAACTGCAATTAGATTAGGTATTAAATCTAAGATTTGTATCATGGGCTTTAGCACAAGTGATATCGTTTTGCACCTGTGGTTCTTCTCTTTAACGATTGGATCTGTAAGGAAGGAAAAATTTTCCTTCTCCCCTTTTAGGTCCTTTGGCTGGCCTAATAATTAAGTTGACATAAGACAGATTAACAGGAGAAAAACACAAACAAAAGTTTAATAACATGTATACATGGGAGAGACCTAGGAAAACTGAGTAACCCTCTGAAATAGTAGAAACCATTACCTTAAATACCATTTCAGCTAAAGACAAAAGATGTTGGAAATAGGGAGTCAGTTATGGGCAGTTACCAGGGCACAGTAAATTAGTGTAAGGTTGCTATGCAAATCTAAGTCCTTGCCTTCTTCAATGATTAGAGTTTCTTGAGATTGAGTCATCCCTCCCTTCCTGGTACAGCAGGGAGATACCCTTACAAGTGGAGATTTCCCTTACAAATGTAAATGTCTTTTACAAAGGGTAACTTTTAGTTGATTTTCAGAGCTTCTTCTATGTCTGCTCTTTCTTAAAACTAATCAGCCTAGAATAATCCTTATGCCAAAGGGACATATTTTGGGGTGACAAATTCTGCTCTGTTATAGTCCCACCTTTGAACCTTCCCCAAGAAATTTCACAATCCAGAAGCTAAATTGCTCCATCTCATTGAACCAGTCTCTTAGTCCTGAGAATAGGTCTGAAACTGTACAACTCAGATGGGACTTGAACCCACAGGCCAGGACTGAAACCCAGCCAGAACCCAGACTGGGATTGAACCCACAGTCTTTTCAATGAGATCACAAACCTGGTCTCAGGACTTAATGAAGCTCAGGTTCTTGATGTCTCATCGCAGAAAGAACTCAGTGAGAGGCAAAGTGATAGGTGAGAAGTGGATTTATTTAGAGAGAAACACGCTCCACAGACAGAGCGTGGGCCATCTCAGAAGGCGAGAGGCCTCGAAATAAGTCGTAGTTAGTTTTTATGGGCTGGGTAATTTCATAGGCTAATGAGTGGGAGGATTATTCTGACTATCTTGGGGAAGGGGTGGGGATTTCCAGGAATTGGGCCACCGCCCACTTTTTGGCCTTTTATGGTTATTCTTGGAACTGTCATGGCACTGGTGGGTGTGTCATTTAGTATGCTAATGTATTACAATGAGCGTATAATGAGGGTCATAGTCTACTGGAAGTTGCATCTTCTGCCATCTTGGACCTAGTTGGTTCTAACCAGTTTTTGTCATGTCCTCAACAGTTATGTCATTCTTTTAAAGGTTATGCCCTGCCCCCTTTCCTCCTGTTTCAGATCAATTCAATTAAACAGTTGCGTCTCATTTCAGAAGGTGGCTGATGTAGCTGGACTCTTAATGTTAGGCCTATATCATGTAAGAAATCAGGAGTTTAATAAGGCATTTCTGTGGAAACAAAAGAAAAACAAAGGTTAATGGTTGGAGCAAATTATAAACCTAGTGCCTGAGTCCCGATAGCTGCTAGTCAAGAAGATTTCTAGTATTAGGCTCAAAGGATCTGTAGGGAGCAAAATTTGCCACCTCAAGATGTTTCTCTTTGGTATGAGGATAATTTAGGCTGATTAGTTTTAAGAAACAGAAGACTCCGGAAGTCTTTCTTTTTACCTCCCCCTTAGCTGCCTAAAAAATTTAGGTAAAAGTCTTGTTCTTGGAATAGAGCTATATAACCAGATATATCTGCAAAGAATATGGGCTAGATATGGTGAGCCTAGAGATTAGGATCCACTCTGTGTCCCATTGTCTTTGCATGGCCCAGCAAACATTTGTTTACCAAACATTCGCTTTTCCATCTCCATGTCAATTTCCTTCTTCTCCTTTGAGGTCCCAAACCCCTATCCTCAACTTCCTCTTTTGTTCTTAACTGAAGATGCTTAACCCTCATTTAAGGTGAGGGTTTCAGCCATTTTGGTGAGTTACTCAGTTTTCCTGGGTCTCTCCTTTTTTATACCTGTTACTAAACTTTGGTTTGATTTTCTCCTGTTAATCTGTCTCATATCAATTTCTTAGACCAGCCAGAAGAACCTAGGAAGGTAGAGGAAAATTTCTTCCTCCCTGACACATCTTCAGATGGAGTGAGGGCAGGCAGTGGCAATCTGACAGATTTTCCTGCTTTGTTGTTTGAATGTCTCTGACGAGGTCATCAGGTAAACTTTCTAAGTGGCCCATACAGCACCAGGCATGGAGAAGATTGTCTAAACATGAGCTATTGTGGCAATTTTTCTGAAGTTTATATCAAATCTTCTAGCTCCAGTTTGCAGCTTAGTTATTAGTGATTTCAAGTCAAAAGGATAGGAGGAAATTGAAAGTGTGAGTTTGGAGAGTTGTAGCCAGACATGAAGACACTAAAAGAATTCAGGAAAATAAAACCTTGAAGACACTGAACAGTACTAGAATCTTTTCACAAAGGTATATGACTGAAACATAATTTTTCTGTCTAAAATTTCTACCCCCATTCCTACCAAATATAGCCAAATTAAACTAATTTGTTTGTAAAATAAGTCTAATTTCAACAAGCTTGGCAGAACTATTTACATAAATGCAGCAAGAATAGAGATTGATCACATAGGCTATTTTAAATCTGCTCTGCTGGAACTTTTTATGAGGAATCTCTAGATTGAACTTTTAATAGCCTCTTGAGGCTAAGAAGCCATGCCAAATACTTACCATCAGACTTTGCCTGCAATACCTATGGATCTGGGTGAATTCCTCTTTTCTGGAGGTCCCCCAAATATCCTAAGGTTCCTGCACCTGCCAGGAAGTGACCTTCTTTACTCACCTGGTTAGGCTATTGGGAACCATGTAAGCAAGGTACCAGGCCAATATTTCCAAGGGGCTTTATTGGCTCCATAAAGTCAACCTTAGTTTCTTTAAGCTGTCTGGTCATATCTGAGTCTAGGTATGTCTCTCTCAAATATGACATTATAGTCGAAGCCTTGGTAATATAACCAGTTTCCAATTGTGTCCTGTTACAAGGAGAGCAGATGCTTATTGAACTTATGCAAATAAATATACTTCCATGAAAATAAGAATACTCACTATGAGTTTCTGAATTCTGTAGGGATCAGGTAGGGAGAAAAAGATAAACGTTTTAATTCTGCTTACAAAAGTATAATCTACCAAATTGCTGTAAATCATAGTTAGCTTAAGAGGAAAGATTTCTTTATATCTGGAAAACAAAAGATTAAAGAACCAGCAATATTTCAAAACAAATTATAGAAAAATTATACTCATCCTCCTCAGTTCATTCAGTTCCATGTAATTAATTCTTGTTGATCATGGTCTTTCATTAGAAGTTTTATGAAGCCATCAATTTCCCCATTACAGTTCTGTAAATTCTTATCTAGTTCAATGGTCTGAAAATTTATCAGAAATCTGTATCCAGAGTTCTTTCTATGAGTCTTGTTGAAGATGAAGCACTTTTATAAAAGCATCAGAGTAAAACAATAACTGTAAATGACAACAGACTTAAAAATGACAATGGTTAATTAGAATTCATTACAATGCAATTGAAAAGGAAATTTGGTTATTTCCATAATATACAACAATCAAGATAAAACTAGAATTACAAATGATAACATTATACAAGGACATATTAGATTTTAAGAATTTCATACAATTTCTAGAACATTTCTATTAATAACATATACCTACACAAACATAATCAAAGAACGTTTAGCATCATTATTTGACAATGCTTCCCATGCAATTTAACATACCAAATAAGCTTAATTAGTTGAATATCTCTCTTTGAGATGTTTGAGGGGCCCTCTGAAAAATTCCAAAGTTAGCTAGAGGTCAAAAGCACTTCATTTAGAATTTGATTTGGGGAAGTTTGACAAAGATATCAAAAAGTGTGGACACTTGACTAAATAGGATCACAGATTATGAAATAATACTCAGTTATCTACTTAACCAAAGTGACAATAAAAGATTTCAAAGGCAAATACATAAGGTTACATAGTGGTGAGCAAAACCAATCAAAGACCTCATAAGGCACAGGAAATTATTTTCATAAAAAACAAAATATTTGCTTTCTAGGCAGATATTACTTAAAAGGAAAAGAAAAAAATCCTTTCATAGTATCTTATTATCAAGAGCTGACCAATTGTACAGAAAAATGGTGTCTTTTTAGCAGGTGAAAGACAATTAAGTGTTAGTTTTATATAAGTACACTACTGATTTTAAAGCTCATTTTTAAGTACACATACCATAATACATAATTATTATGCCTAAAAACTCTTATCCCACTTACATCTATCTAAATAATTTGCTCCCAACAATTATGTTTAGACTACTCACAAAAACTTCATGAGACATTAGACAAAGTCAGCAATCATCTCAAGCTAATTTTCTTGCTGACAAATTTTGTAACAGATAATATGAACTTATCTGATGAATAAACCCAGGTGGAATAAAAGTTGCATGTCTGCGTTACATTCTGTGTTGATAACTCTAAAGACATATCTATTTTAATTAAACCAACAAACTTAAACTAGCTTTAATTTACCAAAATTATCCTAGATCACATGAACTTGAAAAAGCATTCAAGTTAGTTTCTGTATTTCTGAGAGTTTCAGAATACCCAATCCTTACAAGCACTTGCCTTCAAACCAACTAAATAGAGCTCTTTTACAAATTAATTTTGGTAATACCATTTAGAGGTAGAAAAAAATATCAAATATCTACAGAGTACATATATAGACACACACAAACATAGAGATAGACACAAGATATTTCATTTGTCCATTTTCCAAATACTTCTCCCTCTTTTTTTTCTTTTGATAAGGAATATCTCCCTAAAGATTGCAGTTCAAAGAATGGCTCCTGGGCCCTAGAGAACATGTATGGGGAGAAAATCTACATCACAAATGTACAGAGAAAGTGTCCAAGTTTTCTCCAAGATGGAGTCTTGGGAGCATATTTCCCTATTATCAGAGATGTAGGATAATTACTATTTAGAATAATTTTTTTCTTTTTCTTAAGTGCAATACAATTTTGTTTCCAACATCCCAATACCTAAAAGCATTTTGAGATGAATAAGGGAGGTTTGGGGCTTGGTAGCTCTTTGAATTGTCTTTAGGGCTACACCTCTAGCCTTGCAGAGATTTGCAAGACAAAGACAGTTGCATCCAATTCCTCAAAGAATTGGGTTGCAACCTACATATCAAGGGGCTGACCCACCCATAAAAAACTCTGCTGCTGTCCAGGGGACATGAATTCTTTGGGTGGAGGTCCTGGACACCTGCACAAAAGCCTGAATTTGACAGAGCCCCATGGCAGAGCCCTGGAAAGTAGGAGGAGTTATAAGGGACAGCAAAGCGAGCCTTACGACTCATCTCAGGTGCTTTTGCTAAATTCACTTTCTGGCCTTTCAAATTTTTCCAAATAGGGGTAAATAGAGCAGACTCATTTGGGGCCCTTTAACGTCGGAGGACTAGCAGGAGGTCTCTTTGGCCCTCCCAATCGTTGATAGTACTGTATTAAAACTTTTGTTTTAACCCCATCAATGTCTGTTTCATTTATTCCATTTCTTTTTTTATTTTTAATAAATTTATTTATTTATGGCTGTGTTGGGTCTTCGTTTCTGTGCGAGGGCTTTCTCTAGTTGCGGCAAGCCGGGACCACTCTTCATCGCGGTGCACGGGCCTTTCACTGTCACGGCCTCTCTTGTTGCGGAGCACAGGCTCCAGACGCGCAGGCTCAGTAGTTGTGGCTCACGGGCCTAGTTGCTCCACGGCATGTGGGATCTTCCCAGACCAGGTCTCGAACCCGTGTCCCCTGCATTGGCAGGCAGATTCTCAACCATTGCGCCACCAGGGAAGCCCTATCCCATTTCTTAATAACCATCTAAAGATTGCCACCCTGCTAGGAAGAGTCCTATGATCCTCTCCTCATTCCCTTCCCATTCTCTTATTAATTAACCCAATAAAGGGGTGCAACCCATGTTTCTGTCTGGTCAAATCTGGGGGGTCCCCAACCTGATGGTTGCCAAGCCAAGACACAAAATGAGACAAACAAGAAGGCAACAGCTGAAGGCAAATACCTTTCGTTGTCACAGGCAGTAAGAATTATGTAGTGCAAACGGTGTCTGTGGTTTCCCATGAGAACATGAGACACCTCCAGGCATAGACCCGCTAAACTGTGACACTAGGCAGCTGCTACTGGAATGGGACTTTTCCAGAACTAAAGAGACAAAGAAGGTTGAGAAAACAAAGTCCCCTTATGGACTGGGATCCCGTATGACAAACTCCCCTGAGAGCTGGCACACCTGGACAAGGAGCACTGCTTATCAGATCCACAGCCTACTGGGCTGCCTGCCAAATACATGCCGGTACACGCATCCTCTGGTTGGCAGTGACCAGAAAGAATAATCTTGCTGGTCATAAAACCAAGCTCTCAAGACATAGAGCAAGACAAATGACACAACAGAGAGAGAAAGACAAAGAAAAACAGTGACCATCTCTGAGAGGAAAAGGATCAAAAAAAAAAAAAAGAGTACTGGGCTTCCCTGGTGGCACAGTGGTTGAGAATCCACCTGCCAATGCAGGGGACACGGGTTCGAGCCCTGGTCCGGGAAGATCCCACATGCCGCGGAGCAACTAAGCCCATGCGCCACAACTACTGAGCCTGTGCTCTAGAGCCTGTGAGCCACAACTACTGAGCCCATGAGCCGCAACTACTGAAGCCCGCACGCCTATAGCAGGTGCTCCACAACAAGAGAAGCCATGGCAATGAGAAGCCCATGCACCGCAACGAAGAGTAGCCCCTGCTCGCCACAACTAGAGAAAGCCCGCACGCAGCAACGAAGACCCAGTGCAGCCAAAAATAAATAAATAAATAAATAAATAAATAAAATTATAAACAAACAAACAAAAAACCAAGAGTACTCATTTAACAACTTTTTACCAGAGTCGCTGTGTCTAAGGAACTAGTTCCACAAGTATTCTCTCTTACTAATCTAAATTTTTTTGGGGGGGGGGGGAGTAGGATTCTCATCACCCTCACTTCCATTAGACCCTGCAGGCAGAGATGTGGGAGACTGATGTGGTAAGAAATCCTACCTTCTGCAAACTTTTTGTCAAATGTCCCAGGATCTCTCGGCTGCAGCAACCTTGGAGTAGGTAGAGTTCATCCAGTGAAGTATCCTGCCAGCTATGGCAACTGTAGGGGAGGAAAATATTTCCTTCTCCTCTTCTAGGTTCTTTGCCTGGTCTAATAATTAAGTTGACATAAGACAGATTAACAGGAGAAAAACAAACAAAAGTTTAGTAACATGTATACATAGGAGACTCAGGAAAACTGAGTAACTCTCGGAAATGGCAGAAACCGTCACCTTACATACCATCTTCAGTGAAAGACCAAAGAAGGTGTTAGAAATAGGGAGTCGGTTATGGGCTGTTATCAGGAAAAGCACAGTAAACAAGTGTAAGGTTGTTATGCAAATTTGAGTCTTTGACTTCTATACAATGATAAGGGACTGTCATCACCTTCTTCCTGGTGCAGCAGGGAGATGCACTTACAAATGGAGATTTCCCTTATGAATGTAAATAGCTTTTACAAAGGGTAACTTCTACTTGTTTTTCAAAGCTTCTCCCACATCTGCTGTTTCTTAAAAATAATCCTTATGCCAGAGAGACATATTTTGGGGTGATAAATTCTGCTCTCCTACAGCTCCAGTGGGAAGGAATTTAATGTATATGAGGCCAATCCTTCCCTTCTCCTTCCACAACCACCTCCCAGTTCAACTCTGAATTCCCACATAGCTGATAGGGGGTTCTGTTGACTTTTGCCAGAGAATTCCCCGTCTCCTCCACTGACAGAAAGGATGACCACACTGGGAAAGGAGCTTGGGTCCATGGTTGTTTCAGCTTGGGTGCTACTGATGCTGCCCTCTGCTGGTGGAAGATTCAACTTGCAGCTGACCAGTTAAAGCATTTTTTTTCCTGCTATCAGTCTGGGCCATTTGCAATTTATAAACCCGGTGTGCATGTTGAAATCTGTTGTTTAGGACTTCCCTGGTGGCGCAGTGGTTAAGAATCCACCTGCCAATGCAGGGCACACGGGTTCAAGCCCTGGTCCGGGAAGATCCCACATGCTGCGGAGCAACTAAGCCCACAAGCCACAACTACTGAGCCCACGTGCCACAACTACTGAAGCCCACATGCCTAGAGCCCGTGCTCCACAACAAGAGAAGCCACCGCAATGAGAAGGCTGTGCACCACAAGAAAGAGTAGTCCCCGCTCGCTGCAGCTAGAGAAAGCCTACGTGCAGCAATGAAGACCCAACGCAGCCAAAAATAAACAAATTAATTAATTAAAAAGAAAATAAAGGTTTTCTTTTTTAACTCCACAAGGGCCTCACGTGGTTAGACTACTAATCCTGTAAGTTTCCTTCCAGTTGTAAAAGCCTATGGAAATCCAATCAAAATAGGATCTTAGGAAAAAATAAGTTAAAAACCATAATTGACATAAGTTATGTCATTTGTCATTTT
Source organism: Balaenoptera ricei (assembly GCF_028023285.1). NCBI lineage: Eukaryota > Metazoa > Chordata > Mammalia > Artiodactyla > Balaenopteridae > Balaenoptera > Balaenoptera ricei. The sequence goes on from NC_082660.1 coordinate 99,053,118, forward strand.
ATGTCATTTTAATGTATATAAGAATATTAAAATGTAAAGAATTGTAGTGACTTGTGTTAAAAATAATTCAACCGTGGGGCTTCTGTGGTGGTGCAGTGGTAAAGAATCCGCCTGCCAATGCAGAGGACACAGGTTCAAGCCCTGGTCCGGGAAGATCCCACATGCCGCGGAGCAACTAAGCCCGTGCACCACAGCTACTGAGCCTGCGCTCTAGAGCCCGTGAGCCACAACTACTGAGCCCACGTGCCACAACTACTGAAGCCCGCACGCCTACAGCCCGTGCTCCGCAACAAAGAGAAGCCATCGCAATGAGAAGCCTGTGCAGAAGAGTGGTCCCTGCTCGCCGCAACTAGAGAAAGCCAGTGCACAGCAATGAAGACCCAACACAGCCAAAATAAATTAATTAATTTAAAAAAAATCTGTTGTTTATAGTTTGCCTGCATTTTCCTATAGACAAAAGCACTGTTTTACACAGTGGTTGAGCCCTCACCATCATCCCCCCAAATCCATAAAGTAATCAAAACCTACCCATGCTTCTATGGAAAATACTTTCAATGAGGGTCAAGTGTTCACCAAATTGTCTCGTATGTGCGAGGCACTGCAGGGGTACCAATGTGATTCAGAGTCCTTGCCTCTCAGATAGTTATCTTGTAAGAGGAGAGAAGACATTAACATGAGTAACTTTAAGAGAGAGACTATCTGAAGTATTGGAGGGGTACACACGGAGAAAAGTGAAGATCGAAAAGAGGAAGATACTACACCTCGGGCGGAGAAACCAAGGAAAGCTTTAAGAAAGCATTGGAATTTGAGGTGAATAATGTCAGCAAAGAGGGTAGAGTATTTAAAGGAGATGGAACAACAGAAACAAAGGCATGGAAATAGGAATACGTGAGATGTGGCCTAGAAATGGCAAATAATCTCTCGTGTCGAGGCAGAGTATTAGGGGAGAATTCAGATATGTCACTTGAGGATCCCAGGCTCTCCTTAACAGCAGGAACAGTGACGACCTCCTTCTCCCACCCCCTGTTTGCCGTTGGACGATGACTCTTTTAGTTCAGGTGAGGCAGAGTGAGGGGCTGAAGATGGGGAGACCAGCAGGTTGAAGGTTGGGAGCAGGGGAAAGGACTCAGGGATAGAGAATAGGCTTGTGGATCTGGAGGCAAAGGCCTGGGTGAGGGTTGGGAAATGAGCAAGAAATAGGAAACTAAGCCCAGAGTTGCCCCACTTTCTCCCATTCTGCCTCCCTTCCCCTGTGTCTTCTCCTCAACCCTGGCCAGCCCTGGAGGCTGACACTGAAACAGCCAGAGGGTGAGGGGAGAAACTTCAGTGATAGCAGGAATGGCAGAGTAGGATAGGGTTCTCTTTCCTCTCTCTCTGCCCCGTGACACTGCCATCTACTGCTGGGAGGGGTTGGGGGGATCTAGGGAGGAGAGTTGAGCAGCTGCAGTGGTTGAAAGGGATCTCCGCTTCATTCTTCTTCACCTGTTGGGAGTTGGTCTTTGTCACTGCTGGCCCTACCAGGCTCTAGGCCCTGGGCCTGCCACGAGGGACAAATGAAGAAGGAAGTGAGCATCTTCCAGGGTGACAGTTCCTGGGTGATAGGTATATGTGCTTAGTGATACGTACACATCAAAGAGGCTCCCTGCCTCTTTCTTCTACTTAAGTGTAGAGGAAAATGTATTTCTAAGTTTGGAACATTCCCTGCGCAGTAAAAGAGAGCAGCCTACCATCACCTTAGATGCTAATGGGGCATGAGTTTCTAACTCAGTTTGATAACGGTAATGATAACAATGAAATAGCCAGCATTTGTTGAGAGAATGCTTATAGTACAAGCGGTACAGATATAAGCCCTGAAGTCAAGCCAAGCTGAGTTTGAGTCTTAGCCCTGCCACTTAGTGGCTCAAGCACAGTGCTTGACACAGAGTAAGAACTCAGTAAATGTGAAATAAACATGAACCAATTAACCAATCAATTGATATTAGTAATTCATATTTATTAGTATCACAATGTATATTTGTGTTTACACACACATACAGTTCTATGAAGACATGTTATTATTATCCTCATCTTATAAATGAGGCAATTGAGGTCCCCTAAGGAATTGGTACAAGTTTACACAGCTACCAAGTGGCAGAACCTAAATTCAAAACCAACTTTCAATACAGAGTTTCTGTTGGGATGATGCAAAAGTTCTGGAAATGGATAGTAGCAATGGCTGCACAGCATTGTGAATATGCTTAATGTACTGAATTGTACATTTATGAATGATAATAATGGTAGATCTTATGTATATTTTACCACAGATTAAAAAAAAATACAGTTGTCAGAAGCTGGGTTCTTAACCACTGTGTTATATATACTGCCTCTCAATGAACATTAATTCAGTGCCTATTGTTCAAAAGGCCCTCCAATGTCGTACAACGAGCACTAAATTTTCAGTCAAAAGATCTCTGTTCAAATACCACATCTGCTCCTTACTCATCGTGTTATCAGCGAGTGACTAAGACTTGTCTGGGTCGTTAGGCAGAAAGAGGAACCAAGTTTCTGGGCAAGCCCCCCTTCAAGGGTACCCATTAGTTGCAGACACACAGGTCTCCGGTTACGCTGCTGACTGACCTTGGGAAGAGGGGGTCCAGGCAGCTTTGAGCCCCAACGAGGCGGAAAATTAAGGTTTGAGCCAGTTTACCCATTCTTGCTTACTCCTTTCACCAGAGTGAAATGTGGCCACTACTGGGTGGGAACTTCTAAAAGGAAGTGAGACAGCTACTGATAGGGGAACTTGAGAAGGGCCTCCTTGGAAAGGGGAAGGAAGATGAGTTCATATTGAGATAGATCGTTTTCTGAGAGGCGGGGGGTAAAACTAGATAAAGCCAGTGTTTTCACACGCCACAGGAAACAAAGCCACACCACAAGCAATCCTGATAGCTACTTTTCCTGCAGAAGTGATCGCTTTTTTACCCAAGCTTCTTCGGAAAGAAAGCCAAAGTCCCCTTCAACCTCTTTGGTCCCTCCATGACTTTGCACCATACTCAGTGGAGAGAAGAAATACTCAGTAATAAGCTGAGTCCTCAGATACACCATGATGCTGTAAGATGAGATGACACGAGGGAAAATCCACCCTCCTTCCCATTCTCCAGACCACTACTCCCATGCCCTTAATTTCCCTAAAGCTATCACTAGACTCTCCAGGATGGAGAAATTTGACCAGCGGATGCTGCCCTCTATTGGAAAGTCAGGCCTCATCAGAGGCTGCACAGCTAGATTTGGCTTCTAGAAAACCTTTGTGTGTTAATGGTTTGAAGCCCATTATATATGTTCTTAGTAAGAACAATTCAGAACGCCAGGCTGCCCACTGAAGTGCATTTATCCTCCGAGAGGAGGACGTACAGAACACCAGGGCACAAGGCAGGGCAAGTCCGCTATCCCCTCTACACAGGAAAGTGTGTCCTATTACAGCCTGGAGGAGAAATACAGGATGCCTCGTGGTGATTTTCCCCAACACGGCCCGATTAACTAGGCTCAGTCTGTCCAGAGGAAAACAGGCATGTAACAACCCAGCAGCATTGGATGCCCCTGTTCTTATTTGCCTCTTTCAGCTCCTCTTCAGCAGTCTTCTTTGCAGGCACCTTGGTTCTCTGGAACCCAACTGACTCAGCATATTGGCTCCTGATACACCCCTCTGTCTCCTTCTGCTTCCACACCCCACTTCAGCCAGGTCCCTCCATCTGGATCTCAGCAAGCTCTCTCAAATTCTGTTAGTTTCCCCACAGCCTTACATACTCACCATCCACCCATCCCCTTAGACTGAGCTGACCTGCTCCCTAAGGCTGGGGATACCAGAGACCACCTATTACCCACTCAGAAGCAGTGCTTCAGTGCCAAGCAATGAGGTCGTGGAACTATTCCCACAATCAGCTTGACCTGTCCCCTCACCGCCACCTCAGAGATTAACAAGGGAACCCACTAGACTCAGATACAATTATGACCGGAAACGCTGGGTTCTAAGAGTCCTAAGGGAACACTGCAGAAATCATATTCCTTGTCTCCTCGTTGGCAGAAAAGCCATACAGTGGAATCTTTTTGTTGCAAACAGGAATATATCGGAATTTTGTCGGAATGATGTGGCCTATGCTAGAATTTTCCAGATTTCCAAACTGCTTTAAGAAACATTCTATGGCTCCGCTTGCTAAGGTATAATCAAGTCTGCAGGAAACCAGATTAGTTTTTGCTTCCTGAAGCAATAGGTGCCACAGTTGGGGCGAAATGAACTGGCAACCCAATTCTTCAAGGTCTCAAAGGGATCAATGTGCAATGAATTGCCCAGACCAGCTGAGCCCAAGAGCCCCTGGGAGTTAACAGATTCTACCTGAGTGTGAAGGCTGTCCCACATCTCCTGGGTACAGCAGATCCTCCCATGGGGGCACAAGGCAAGACGCAACTTATGTAGTTGGCTGACCCCTTTTGTCCACAGAGAAGCAACAACAGCAGGCAGGGCAGCTAAGCTTCTGCTAGGAATGGCAGCAGGGCATAAAGGTGCCAGGCTAAGGTGATGTGAGCCTGAAATTCAGCCTGTCCTCTCCTCACCGCACAGGGCTACATCCACCAAAAGGCTGACCTCTTTCTCTGATTTGTCTGCCCAAAGGGGTCATCTTTTTTCTAACCTTATTTTACAAATCTCCACGTTGCCTGAGATTTCTAATTTCTAAAGGTACCATAGAGGCTACTACCAGCCCTACACGATGGCCACGCAGTCAGCATGCACCCAACCCATGGGAGCGCCATCCCCATTTCTGAAAATGCACTTGTCTTATAGAAATAGCTCAGGGGGTATATATGGAAGGTGCTAAGGGGAAGAGAAAATGTCCAGGTCTTGCCCTACACCCTGAGTACACTCAGGAGCCTAGGGAAATCTCATGTTCCAAGACTTAGGCCAGCACCTCTGTTGCACATCTAACTGGAGCCCACTTTTGCATGAGTGGACACCACCAGTGGGGGCCCCTATTAAGGCACCTGTGTCCCTGAGCCTAAAATCCCAATTGGCAACAGTTGGCTAGAGCCAAGTGGAGGCAACCTCTTTGATATAGTCACATGCTGTCCAGTTAATTAAGGCTATTTCACTATTTTACCTGCCTGGCTCCTCTAGACGTTTGAGTTAGTCACTCCTGTGACACAGATAAGGAAGAATAAAGAAGGTAAAAGTGGCACCTTGCCCGGAGTACACACATAATCATGTGTGGCAGAGACTGCCCATCAAAATCTATTCTTCTTTTCCTCTATAATAATAGAAATGTAGCTGGGACATGGCTGCCCATCTAGGAATTCCCATTCCTAGCCCTAAACCTCTTTGCAGTTAGAGAGGTGGTATGGCTAAGTTTTCACCAATGGCATGTAAATAGCAGTGATGTGTGCTGCTTCCAGGCCTGGCCTATAAAACCTTACTAAGTGCTTCTCTGTTATCTTTCTCCTCCCATGAGCTGATACACACAGGTGCACCTGATCTGGCTGCAACTATCCTACTAAGGCCAAAGTTCAAGGGAGATGGAGAATTGAAACAGATTGAACCTGGGTCCCTGAATGACCACGTGGAGCAGAGTACCCTTGCATATTTGAACTACTCACTCTCATCGTTCTTTGAGAAAGAAATAAGTTTCTTTAAGCCACGGAACTATTGTTGGATCCTTTTGTTACAGCAGTCAAGACTTATCCTAATTAACAAAGTGATCAATGAAAGGATCTTTGTATGAATTACTGAACAGAGAAGTAGTCATCCAGCTAGAAAGCACTTTGGTGGATATCACCCAATCTGTCCTCAAATCAACCTGGACTAACCGACAGAACCCCTTCTGGGCCATTTGGGGAAAAAATGCCTAAGTGCGCAAGTGGGATTTCTTAAAAGACAAGCATTATGCCAAAGAAGGTCCTAGGCTTGGAAACTTCCAGGATGGTTAAGGTTGTCTGGCAATTCTTAGGTTTTCCAGAAACTATCCCAATGATTCATGCTCTGTTTCTCACCCAGAGAAATAACTCATCTCAAAAGAGGAAAGCTAATTGTCTGGTACCCAGTTACAGTATTCCAGCCTGCAAAAGGCCTACTCACTTATAACCCAATCTTGGTGAATCTCAACCCCGCCAGAATCTATACCCTCAAAATCAAAGCCTAATATATGTGCGTCCCGCCCAAAGAGGATTCAGGCATTGCGACTGCCACCTTTATGCCTATCTCCAGGAAGCTTGGTGTCAGTGTCGAAATGAGAGCCATTAGTGATCAACTCTCCCTTTGAGGTTCAGGAGCTCAGCCATCAGGAGCCCAACACCCCTGTCTTTAGATCACTCCATGCTAGGGAAGCCAAGGCAGACCCTAAAACTCAGCCCATGACAGAAGAGGTGAATCACCTTCAAGCAGTTTTATTTTTCTATCCCATACATAGCAAGAAGACCAAGCTACCGAGAAGACACTGTAGTTGAAAAGTTAAAATAACACAAACGGTCCAATTGGGCCCATTCTGGAAAATCCTCTGGACTGAGAACTTTATAGTCATCCACAGAGCTATGAGCTTTTGTCAGCCCTACCTCCAAAAATACCCTGAATCCATCCGCTTCTCTCCTTCTTCACTCAGTTCTAATCCAAGCTACCAGAATTTCTGGTACAAAGGTTGCAATAAAGAGAGAAATACTGGTCTACCACAATGGCCTCCTTACTGGTCTCCCTGCTCCCACACTTGCCTCCACACGGCAATCACAATGATGGGTTAGAATACAAATCAGTTCATGTGACTCCCCTCCTATGGCTTCCACTAAGGGTTCATCCACTAAGCTCCAGAAATACTGGCCTTTTTAAAAATTGAATTTTTTATTGAGATCCCTGCAGAATCACATGCAGTGGTAAAAATAATACAGAAAGATCCCTGCACACTCGGCCCAATTTCCCTCAATGGTAACATTGTGCAAAACTATAATATCACAACCAGGATATTGACACATTGATACAATCCACTAATATTATTAAGATTTCCCAGTTTTACTTGTATTCGTGTTTGTATGTGTATGCGTGTGTGTGTTCAGTTCCCTGTGAACACTCGTGTATCCACCCTCACAGTCAAGATACTGAACAGTAGTACCATTACTACAAGGATCCCTCGTGTGTTGCACTTTTATAACCACACTCATTTCCCTCTCCTACCCACCTCACTGATCCTGGGCAACCACTAATCTGTTCTCCAGTTCTCTAATTTTGTCATTTCAAAGACATTATATAGATGGAATCGTACAGTATGTCATCTTTGAGACTGGCTTTTTTCACTGAACATAATTTTCTGGAGATTCATCTAGACTGTTGCATGTATCCATAATTTGTTCCTTTTTATTGTTGAGTTGTATGCCATGATATGGATGTGCCTCAGTTTAACCATTCACCCATTGAAGGGCATCTGTGTTGTTTCTGAACATTCATGTACAGGTCCTATGTAAATATGTTTCCATTTCTATGGAATAAATGCTCAAAAGTACAATTGCTACATCTTATTGTAAGGACATGTTTAATTTTTAAAGAAATTGCCGAATTGTTTTCCAGAGTGACTGCATCATTTTATACTCCCACCACAAATACAATAAAATCAAGACTCCTTCCATGGATTATTAGACCCTAATAACCTGGCCTCTGCTTAGCTCAGGCCTGGAAGTAGCACACATCACTTCCACTCATATGTCATTGGTGAAAACTTAGTCATGCTGCCACTCCAATTGCAAAAGGGTTAAGGACTAGGAAAGGGAATTACTAGCTGGGCAGCCATGTTCCAGTGACAAATCTATTGTCTTAGAGGAAAAGGAATAGATTTTAATGAGCAGTCTCTGCCACATGTGACTAGGTTCCTTCACCTTTCCTTCTTTTAATTATCATCGTCCTCAGTATCAGAATGTGTTATACTTTTTAACTATCAAATATGATTTATAAAACTCATGAGGAAAATGACAATATGTTATATGTGTCCATATTTCTGCTCTAGCTGTTGTTTTTTTCTTCTTTCCTGGTGCTCCAGTATTCCTTCTTTTATAATTTTCTTACTGTTTAAAAAACTTCCTTTAGCCATAATTCAGGAGTGGGTCTGCTAGCGAACAATTCTCTTGGTTATCTTTTGTCTGAAATTGCTTTCATTTCTTCTTTATTCCTGAAGGATATTTTCGCAGGTATAGAATTTGCAGGTGACAGTTCTTTCCTGCCAGCCCTTGAAAAATGTGTCACTTCATTCCTGTCTTTGTGGTTTCCAATGAGAAATCTGATATAATTTGAATTGGCGTTCTCCTATAGGTAATGTATTGTTTTTTTTCTGGCTGCTCTCAAGGTTTCTTCTTTGCCTTTAGTTTCAAAAGTTTAATTATGATGTGTCTTGGCATGGATTTCTTTGGGTTTATCTTATCTGGGGTTTGCTCAGCTTCTTGAATCTGAAAGTTTGTATCTTTCACCAAATTTGAGGAGTCTTTAACCATTATTTTTTCAAATACTTTTTCAGCTCTGAAATGAGAAGATGAAAAGAACTTCTCCTCTCCTTCTGGGACTCTGATGATATGAATGTTCGATCTTTTGTTATTGTCCCACAGCTTCCTGAGGATCTCATTTTTTTTCAGTCTTTGTTATGTTATTCATAATGGGTAAATTCTGTTGATCTGTCCTCAAGTTCATTGATTCTATCCTCTGTCATCTCCACTCAACTATTGAGTCTATCCAGTGAGTTTTTCATTTCTGCTATGTACTTTCAGTTCTATAATTTCCATTTGACTTTTTGGTAACTTCTGCTTCTTTGCTACAGTTTTCTATTTTTTCATTTGTTTCAGGAGAATTTGCACTTTTGAAGTACTTTTATGATGGTTGCTTTAAAATCTTGGTCAGATAATTCCAATATCTGATTAATCTCAATATTGTTGTCAGGTAATTGTCTTTTCTAATTCCAGGTATGTTTTTCTGTTCTTAGTATGATAGGTGATTTTCAATGGCATCCGAACATTTTGCCTATTATATTAGGAGACTCTAGAGCCTATGTAAATCTTCTAGTTTGTCAGGCAATTACCCTGTTTAGGTTTAGCACACAGGTCCTAGCGTACTATTGTGGGCTGTGAGTCCAATGGTAGTTTAATTTTCAGAGTCTATGAAGTCAGCATCAGAAAGGTCCATTTGAGATAATAAGGTATCCACCCCATGAGCAGAGCAGCAGCAAGGAATCTAGGCATGTTGAAGCAGGTGAACAGGAACATCCAGGAAAGGAGAGTCAGGCAAGGACTAGCAAGAGAAAGACAGGCTTCTAGCCTTAGGAGTTGAGGCACAGGGCAGGGTAGGTATCAATAATAAGACAGGGACCCAGGTATCAGGTCTGGGCTTCAAAGTGTACTTATCTTAGGAACAAAGCCCAGGTACTGGAGACAGGGTGAAAAGTTAGCCTCTACGCAGCTAACTAAAGCTTCTTATCCAATGCCCCTCATCCAACAGCACTATTGGTCTGGGGCAGAAGCTATTAGTAGGCAGGAAGTATGAGAAGAGGAAGATTGTGTGTAAGGAGGGTCATAGTGACATGGGTTAAAAGGATGGACTCTAGAGCCAGAAAGCTCTATGTCTTGCTGTGTGGTCTTCAGCAAATTGCTGAGGCTCTCTGAGCCCCCATTTCTGCAAAGAAGGAGATAATAATAACACCGAGGGTAAGGATAGGATGAGATTTCTATGGAAAGAATTGAGCCCAGTGCCCAGCGCACGGTAAGCACCCAATTAATATGGACTAAATATCTTATCCCTTGCCTGACACTGACCTTGAATAATGCAAGCCCCTTCTCAGCAGCTCCCTAATTAGTGGCAATGAAAACAGAAGCCTTCATGGTTGCTTAGAAGTTACAAAATCTCATTCTAGGGAAAGTGCTCATTAATATTCTGACCACCTTTTCTTACAGACAGCATCAGAGGCTGAGAATTATCTAATGTGAACAAGTTAAAATAATGATTTCTGTAAGCATACGCGGAGCCAGCTTTCAATTACTCACTCTAATGGACAAGATCAGAGTCATGTGTAATCCAAAACTGTGCCAGATCCAAAGTCATCTCTGTTTGGCTTGGAAATGGGCTGGATGCACTTCTTCTGCAGCACATTTGCCTTTTGGATTCTTTTCTGCTTTGGCTAATAATAAAATGAATTTACATTCTCTAAGCACACTAGCTGGCAGCAAGTGAAAGTGCACATAAATATTCCTGGGGAAAAGGGGAAGCTGAGATCATGGTATTAAATTTGTCTCAGTGAAGAGAAGATTTACTATACATTTTGCTCAGTGGTTCTCAAACTTTAGAAGAGATAAAAATCACATGGAGAACTTGTTAAAAATGCACAGTCACAGCCCCAACCCTTGAAATTTTGATTCAGTAGCTCTGGGGTGGGACTCAGAACTGTGCTTTTCTTTCTTGTTTATTGCAGTAAAAAATACAGAGCATTAAATTTACCATCTTAACACTTTTTTTTATGTGTACACTTATGTGTACATTTTTATGTGTACACTTCAGTAGTGTTGAATATATTCACATTGTTGTGCAATAGATCTTGAGAACTTTTTCATCTTGCAAAACTATAATTCAACACCCATTCAACATTAATTCCCCTCCTCTCCTTCCCCAGCCCTTGGCAACTACCTTTCTATTTTCTGTTTTTATAATTTTGACTAGTTTAGATACTTCATATGAGTGGAATCACACAACATTTGTCCTTTTGTGACTGACTATTTCACTTGGCATAATGTCCTCGAGTTTCATCCATGTTGTAGATATGACAGGATTTCCTTCCTTTTTAAGGCTGAATAATGTTCCTTTGTATGGATATACCACATTTTCTTTATCCACTCATCTGTTGATGGATGTGCTTTCCCAATAAACACCCTGGGTGATTGTTACAGCTGGACCTCATACCACACCTTGAGAATAATGACGTAGATCATAAACTTTAAGCCTGGAAAAGCCTTTATGTGAGGATCAGGTATCATGTGATCCTGATGTGATATTACAGGTGAGAAAGCTGAGGTCCAGGGAGGAAAACTGATCTGTTCAGTGTCACAAAACTAATGGTAGAATGGAGGTGGGACCTAGGTCTGCAGTTCCTCATATAATGTACCAGGCAAAGGCAATAATGGAGCCCCCTGAGGAAGAGTGGAGAGAGAGAGAAGGCCAGACAGAGGACAGAATCATGGAACTTGGGGTGTGTCCACAGTAGGTGGGGTGGGAAAGCACAACAAGAATAGAGAAAATGGATGAAATGAACTTCTTGAATCTTGGCTTTTCTCTTCAGAACCTTCTAGCCCAGCATTTCTCAAAAGACCATAAACCTGGGTCAATCTGGGCACTTGTTAAAAGTGTAGATCCCCAGACATTCTGATTTAGTGGATCTGAGTTAGGGCTCAAGTTTCTGTATTATTTCTTTTTTAAGTAGGCACCTAAGGTGATTCAGAATCAAATGAAAAAGCTGTTGAAAAATCACACTTGGAAAAACACTTGTCTCACCTTCTAAGCTCTTGAAGGTTTGCTGCCAAGATGTTTTAAAGAAATATTGAAGTCATTGATAACTCCAGATTCCCTTAGTCAATGACTTGGGGCCAAGGGTGGAGTCTGACAGCGCATCCACTGATGGGGTGGAGTGCTCTGTCTGGGTAGCAGAAGTATGGCATGCTGCTTAACGATGCAGGATTTAGAGCTGCACTGGTCTGGGTCCGAATCCTGTCTCTGCTACTTGCTAACTAAGTCATCTCAGGCAAGTTCTAAGTTCTTTTCCTCTCTGAGCCTCAGTCTGCTAATCCGCAAAGAAATTCACTTCATCCATTTTCCTCTATTCTTGCCTCGTAAGATTGTTTTGAAGGTGGTACATAAATAGCATTTAGTAACCACTCAGACGCAGCTTAAATTATTACTTTTTCAGGGTTGTTTGGATGGTTGATCCTTTGCTCAGGCTTAATCCTCTGAAGATTCTAAGGGAGCTAGAGTGACCAGCTGTACCCATTTGCCCAGCACTGAGAGGTTTCCCGGGACGCATGACTTTCAGTGCTAAAAACCAAGACAGTCCTGGGGAAATCGCAATGGTCAGTTACTCTAAAGGGAGACCTTTGTGAAACTCTTCAAGTACTTATTTATATACATTATTTTTACTGGTAAATAGTAAGCTATAAGCCTCAGAGGCTTTAGTAATTCAACCAGGAATAATTGCTGAAGGTTATTTGAGAGTCTACATATCTATTAGCTACTCTAGCTAAAATTTCTAACTTGGGCGACATGGAAAGAAGCTCATGGGAGGGAACACGTTTCTAGGCTCCCAGGAATTCCCTGTATCTGGAATGTGCCCAAGCTCTACTGTATATATTTCTTGATTAGGTGATATATTTCTTTTTGTAAACTTGCAGGCATATGTTAACAGGACTGGAGTAGTGTTACGATGCTATTTGGTAGCTCAATAAATGTTAGCGGGATGAATAACTACCAATCAAAATGTGTTGACTTGGGTGTTTTGCAGACTTGATTTATGAAATGCGGAGATACGATTTGAAAGTCATCCCCTTCTCAAACAGCAATTTCCTCCCTTGCACAGCACTAATTCTCTCTTAATGTGGCTTCCCAGAATAAAGGTCGGATACAAGGCAATCACATACATTGCCATAGTCAAAACGTCCTTGGGATGCCTGTAAAGTGCATTTGTGGAGTTTCTGAATTTCGCCATCAAGTTATCTGAGACGTGTATATGTAAACATAAACATGTACATATATATGAACACATACATATCATACATATTATATCTTTCAACAATGCCAAGCGAAAGTCATATATCACACGCAGCTATGTCCCAGGTTGGACTTGACTTTTGGTGTACACATATTTTCGTAGGATAGTGCTTTGCACCTGTTAGGGTGGTTGAGTGTTGAAACCGGCTTTTCCTTGAAAGATCCACTGTATTTTCTCAGACTAGAAGGATTATGATCCTCCATTCGCCACTAGATGGCCCATCATTAAAAAAAATCAACCCTTCATTCGGAAAAAGGTTTACTGAACAAGTTTCCCACAATCATTTGAGTACTGCCATCATGAATTTTAGCCATATCATAGCATACTACTATATATTTGTAAATATTTTTCCTTACACTGGCTTAATTTTTAACTTAAATGTACCTATTTTAGAAGTAAACTGGAAGATGAGGGGCAGAAAAAAGAGAGAGGTATATACATAAATGAAAAACACAACGACCCCAGAGAGAAAGAAAGAGCTGCACCAGAGATTAATGGGAAGGGATAATGGGTCTGAAGCTGATGAATCAAGGGACCCAGATCAATAGACAGCAGAAAGATGGAGGGGGGCAGGTGAGAAAAATGGGATCTCAAAACTGAGAGGGAAAAGCTGGGCGAGAGATAGGAAGAGGAAGGCATAGAATCTGGGGGATGGGGAGGAACTGAGACCCATACAGAAAGGTTGGCATAAGAAGTTTATATAAGAGGAGGCTGCCGCTGAGTCAGGCAAGTCAGAGCCGAAAGAAAGGTGAAGCCTAAGAAACAGGTGGAAGAGTGGAGGCTCGGGGGCTGAGGAGCACGGTGACGTGTACCGGACCCTCTGGGCTGCCTACCTAGTTTCTATTCCCACTCCCCCGCCCCCATCGTCCTTCCTTTGGGGAACATTGGGAAACACTGTTCAGGAACGAAGCCCCAAATTGTGGCCCAGTAGACCACAAACTTACAGATGCCTTACCTACAAGCCTTGTGACCATGTGTGTTTGGGAATTCAGAATTGTTTGGATTTTAGAAAAGCGATACAGGTATGCACCCGACCTTAAGTAGCAAAACCAGTGTGGTCTGGCGCAACACCTCATAACCAAACATATTACTATTTCTGCAGGGAGAGAGTAGTGGGATTGGTCACACTTAGTGGGATACATGAAGATTGTGAAATAGCGTCAGGTCAGTCCAGGTTAGGTTTTGTTGCCAGAAGAATTTTGATGGGAAACTTTAAAAAAATTTTTAAAAGCCTCTCTTGACTTTTAGAGCCTTTTGGACGATGCAAACTGCTTATGTTTTAATTTTGAAGCTGGGTGATGGGTCCCTGGGTGTTTGCCATATTAATTTATACCTTTCTGTATGTCTGAAATATTAATTTGGGGGGGGACAAAAGTAGACTTTAATGCAAATAACATTTTATTAAAGTAAACCTCAAATTTCAAGAATTGGTATCATATCTTTTCTCTGATGGTAGTGCATTTAAATTAGACATTGATAACAGAAACGTAATTATAATTGATAGCATATCACAGCAATTGCCTTTTTCACTTAACGCATTAGACAGTTTTATCTATTAGTGTGAATATAGCCATGGCATTCTTTAAAAATGATACATATTGGGCTTCCCTGGTGGCGCACTGGTTAAGAATCTGCCTGCCATTGCAAGGGACACGGGTTCGAGCCCTGCTCTGGGAAGATCCCACATGCCGTGGAGCAACTAAGCCCATGCGCCACAACTACTGAGCCTATGCTCAAGAGCCCGCAAGCCACAACTACTGAGCCCACGTGCCGCAATTACTGAAGCCTGCGTGCTTAGAGCCCGTGCTCCGCAACAAGAGAAGCCACCGCAATGAGAAGCCCACGCACTGCAACAAAGAGTAGCCCCCGCTCACCGCAACTAGAGAAAAGCCCGTGCAGCAACGAAGACCCAACGCAGCCAAAAGTAAAAACAAACAAATAAATAAATAAATGTATTTTTTTAAAAAAATGATACATATTAAGAAAGAGTATGCCATAGTTTAGCTTGTCCCTCTGTCACTCATTTGTTTTCTTTTTTTAAATTGAGGTACAGTTGATTTACAATATTATATGTTTCAGGTGTACAACATAGTGCTTCACAATTTTTAAATGAAATATTACTTTTAAAAGCCTTTGTATTACATAGGCTTGTGTCTGTTCTGAGAGGGCATGTAACACAGTACTAGGTTCATAGCAGGTTCACTAAATACTTGTTGAACTGAATCAACTTGACTTAGCCCCTCCCACACTATTGTTTGTTATCCCTGCCTTAGAGAAAGCAACAGATGCTCTGCTGGTTAGGGGCGTTAGTCTGGTTTTGAATACAAATAAGAAGCTGGAACAAGGGCTGGCCCTAGGAGGAATTCATTCATTCTTTTATTCAATAGTTCAACAAATATTTATTGAGGATCACTGTGAACCTAGCACCGTGTTAGAGGCTGAAAAGGCATGGGAGGCACCAGGCAAACTGTATTTCCTCTCCACTATTGAGAAATTCGGGGTCTGATAGAGGAGACGAGCTCTTCCCACCTTCCTGTGATTTAATGGGCTGGAGAGGCACCGAGGGCAATGAAAGCTCCAAGCAGATGTGCCCTCTGCCTGGCATATGGACACCTGCGCATGCCTGGAGATCTTAATAGAGGAGCTGGGATTACTGCAGTCCCCACGCTGCTACAATCTAAAATGGCAACCTGCTCTGTCGGCTCCCTTGAGGATTTGGGTCTTCATGAAATTAGATTTCTGAGGTTCCCAGAGCTTCCTCTGTACCCAAGAAGGAGAGCAAAGGAAGACCGTGGTCAAAGGCCTTCCAGTGCTCACTGAGTATCATCCTAGGCGGCCCCTAGGGCAATTTATTGTGGTCTCCTGGATGATATTCTAAAACATTCCCTGATCTGACACCCCCTGCTCTAGACAGACCCGCTCCAATAATTCACACAAGAAAATGCCCTCATAACTCGACATTCCTCAAAAAAGACTCTTCCTGAAGCCCAGAGGCTGCAGAAGTTCTCCAGTGACTGAGGACCTTGGTTTACATCTTCCTTGATCCTGGCCAAACTCAGCTCAGCCCGGGTCTTCTATACCGCGATGTGAGCCACTAGATTCTTACCTGGGGATGATAAAGAAGTTGACGTATGTGAAGTACTTAACACAGTACTAGGCACCTAATAAACGCTGTAGCCATGTACCTACCTCACAGCGTTGGTGTCAGGATTAAATCAGATTATCCATGTAAAGTGATTAGTACTCAATAAATGTTAGCTCCTATTATTTATTATTACCATCCTGGTCAAGGAGTACCCCAGTTCCAGTAAATTCCACCCAAGAATCTACATCTCTAAGAAGCTGACACCTGTGGGATCAAAGGTTCTCTTTGGGAAGAGGAACTGGTACTCAACACCAAGGTCTAGACATCCCATAATGGGTGCATTCGTAGCTTAGAGAAGGAGGCTAGGGCAGGGACCCCCCGACCCCACCCTATTCCAGTGATATGACTCTCACGAAGATCACCAATGACCTCTTTCTTGGTCAATTCAGTGGATCGTTTTCAACCCTTATCTTCTGTGACCTTTGTCTTTCAGCAAGCAGCACTGGCACTGTTGAGTCTTCCTTCTCTCCATGAGGTGTGGTGTCGGCTTATATGCCACCACACCCTTCAGGATTTCCTCCTTCTCTCTGGCCACTCCTTCTGACTCTCCTTTGCAGACACTTCTTCCTCTGGCCATCTCTTCACTGCTGGTGACCATCAGGGTTCTTTCCTAGGCAGCCTTCTCTTCTCACTAGACATATTCTCCCTTGGATAATCTTACCTACACCCATGCTTCAGTGACCCATATGCTGATGACTCCTAAATCTCTAGCCCAGATCACTCTTCTGAGCTCCACACCCATAGATCCGACTGCCAACTGGACATGTCCTCATGGATGTCTTACAAGAACCTCAAACTCCATGTGGTCCTAATTCAACTCACCATCCTCACCTCACCTCCACAAACAAAGAAACTTGCCCCTCCTCCTATGTTCCCTAGCTCCCTCTCTGTCATCACCTACATCTGATCCATGCGTAGATAGCTCTACTTCTAGAATATACCCCACATGAATCCATTGCTCTCCGTTTCCATTAGCACCACCCTAATCCAGGCCACTGTCATCTCTCACCTATAACAGCTTTCTAATGGGTCTCCTTCTCTCCTGCTTTTCTCCTTCTCCAGTCCATTCCCCACACCAAAGCTGGAAGGAGCGTTCTGAAACAGCAAAGATGATCACTTCATTCATCTGCTTAAAATCTTTCCACAACTCCTCAGAGTTTTTAGGTAATAATAATAATAGCTTGCGTTTATATAGTACTTAATATGTGCCGGGCATTTCTCTGAGATATATATTGCCAACATCCAATGAAGAACCAAAGCCTAGCAACTATGTCAGTGAGCTTGAAACTGGATTATCCAGCCCCAGTCAAGCCTTGAGATGGCTGTCCCAGCCAACAGTTTAATAGCAACCTGAGCCCGAATTACCTACATGAATCACTCCCACAGTTCTGACCCTTAGAAACTATGTGAGATAATAAGTGTTTGTTGTTTTAAGCTGCCAAGTTTGGGGGAAATTTGTTACACAGGGATAGATAACTCATTTATCACTCTAGTATATGACCTCAAACTTTATTCTTTCATCATTCATTCAACCAACCAGTAACTATATAATGAGTACCGAATAGGAAAAATATGAGCACCAAATATGAAAACTCCTTCTTTGCCATGTTCCCTTACCTTTGTCTTTCCCCCATGACAGTGACATGAGTTTTCATGCTTTTGTGCTGCCCAAGCTGTCCTTTGCTTCTTTCTTAGCCTGGCCACCTGTCAGTCTTCCTCAAAGCTGTGTTCCTGTATTGCTCTCAGTCTGAGTTACATGCTTCCTTTTTGTGCTCTGTTAGCATTCTGTACACACCTCTCTCATCGCAATTACCTCTCCACAGTATAATAGACCCTTTCCTTGTCCAACCAAACTGAACCTTGAGGGAGAAACTATGTGTTACTCATCTGCACATCCCCAGTGCCTGCTTGAGGGTTTCTAGAATGAATGAACCAATGAGTGAATAAATGTAAGTTCTAGGGAGGGCAGGGATCTTTTCTTTGTTCACTGATGTATCCCAAATGCCTAGCACAGTGCCTAATACATAAGTAAGTGCTCAATAAGTATCTGTTGAATGTTGCAGAAGGTTTAATGAAGAAACAAATGAATGAATACAAAGCACACCGCCCTGTAACACATGAAAAGGTGCTCAACCCCACTCATAATAAGTGTAAATTAAAACTAAAGTTGCAAACTATTTCCTTCTTATTCAATTTACCAAAATCTGAATGTTTGACAACACTCCATTGTAAAGTAGTGGGGAAATGAGCGCTCTCATGCATTGCTGTTAGGGATACAAAATGGTCCAACCTCCAGAGAGGGCAACTGGGCAATATCTGTCAACATTTAAAAACATTTACCCTTCTGGGTATTTATCTTACAGGTAGACTTTAACACTTATGAAACAACTCATGCATAGGATTATTCCTTATTCAGAATGGTGAAAGGTTAGAAACAACCTAAATGTCTACAGGGAACTGGATAAATAAACTGTGGTTCATCTGCACAATGTAGTATCGTGCACTTGTTTAAAAAGATGATTGAGGAAGCTATCTCTGTGCTGATACTGAAGTACAATCAGCCCTCCATGTCTGTGGATACGGAACCCATGGATACAGAGGCCGACTGTACTACATCATTTTATATAAGGGACTTGAGCATCCCCAGATTTTGGTTTCTGCGTGGGGTCCTGGAACCAATTCCCTGTGGATACCAAGGGACAACTGTATCTTTACGATATATACTACAGCAAAGAAGGCAAAGTACAGAGAAGGCTATATAGTATGCTACCTGCATGGAAGAAAGGTGGAAAAGATGAAACACATACACATATTTGCACAAATATCAAAGGTTATACAAGAGGTGGATAAAAGTGGTTACCTATTACAGGCAAGAGGATTGGGCAAAGACTGGGGTAAGTTAAGCCAGGGTGGGAGGAAGACTTCTTAATGTATCTCTTTTAAACAGTTTTGAAATTTGAATCGTGTGAATGTACTTACTACCTATTTGAAAACATTAAATTGCCTGAAAAGCAGTCTCGCTTTCAGCTAGTTACACGTTGAAAGACACAAACTCATTCCCTGAAACATATTAATGTGCTTCTCCCACAGACACGTGCCTTCAAACAGGGACTCGAAACTGAAGCCAAAGAAATCCAACACGCATGGTGAAATTTCAGGCAGCAGCAGCGGTCCGCTGAGGAAGAGGGGAACGAGGAGCACCCCAGCCTGCCCCGCCGTCATATCCCCTACCGTGCCTTTGCACAGACCTTGCCTTTCCTAAGCGGAGCCTCTGTTCTCATCCCCTGCTCAACACCCTGCCGACACATTCAGGAAACAGAGAGCAGAAAGTAGGCTCCTAGAAACCAAGTCTAATGCCAGGCTCCTGGCTGTATATCCGCAAATGTTAGCCTTGGGTAGCATAAATGAATTTCTTTTGCTAATGGAGAATCAAGGCTTTTTGAAGAAATGTATGCGGAATAAGAAATGTAGAAAGGTGCCCTTGGCTTTGCAGAAACAGAAAAAAAAAGATAGGAAGAGAAAAACCTATAACCAGCCATTGACATCAAAGCCTGGGCAGTTTATTTGGTGCAAATTCTATGATCATGAATGTCTCAGAGCTGCAATTCTGTCTGATTACCCTGTGCTGTCAGGAGGGTGAAAAAACCCAAAAGATTAATGTTCTGTGTGGCAGGCTTGCAACTCTCAGCTTATCTCCCATGAATCAGGAGCTGTGCTGAGAGACTTCAAGAGACAGCGACACTTTATAATGATTTTTTTTTTTTTTTTTTTTTTTTTTTTGCAGAAAGAGACCTGTCAAGCCCAGATTCAATAGCTCTGCCACTGTTGGCTTCTTCGGTAGACAGGCCAAATCTCCCTGTGCACAACCCTGCCCCACCCTTCTCCAGTGGCTTTTGTGGCATCAGGTTATGTGGGAGAGGGTGGTATGTGTGTGTGAGGGCAGGGGACAAGGCTGACTTGGGTATGAGCTCTGGACTCCAACCTCTGTTAAAAGGCAGAAGCCTCAGGAACGGCTGTAAAGCTGTTTCAATGGGAGGCCAAGTTCAAGAGTTGCTTATAGCTCTTTCCCAAGGCACACGGAAAAGGTGGCCCATTTAAAACAAGAACAACTGTTCAGTTGATCTACCTATTTAAAACAAGAACAACTGTTCAGTTGATCTATCTAGCTAGCTAGCTAAACCTTTAAGCTATAGCACCTAGAATTTAAGTACAAATGTTGTAAATCTGCCCATTTAAATAGTAGTACCAGCCAAAATTTGCATGTAGAGCTATACTACATATAAGCTGTGTGACTCTGGAAAAGTTACTTAACCTCTCTGAGACTCTATGTATAAAATGAGGATAATAATATTATCTAACAAGGTGGTTGTGAAGATGAAATGAGATAAAGTTTTACATTATGTGCCACTATGGCAGATACCCATGGTTCAGAAGTAAACTCCACCACTTATTAACCATGGGACTTTAGGTGAGTTCCCTAACCTCTCTAAACTTCAGTTTTCACATATCTAAAATGGAGACAATAATCTTCACAGCCCAATGAGTAAGTACCATGAAACACAGGTTAAGAACTTAGCACAGTGCCTGGCATAGTAATCATTCAAGAAATGAGAGCTAGTAGTAATGGTAGGAGTAGTAAGAGGTGGAGGAGGAGGAGGAGAAAGGGGGGGAAGAGGATAGAAATGTATATAAGAAGTACAGGAAGAGAGATTTGACTCAGACGTGAGAACGTAGTAGCTCTAAATTTTTTTCTTGAAGTATAGTTGATTTACGATGTTTCAGGTGTACAGCAATGTGAATCAGTTATACATATATACGTATATATTCTTTTGTAGATTATTATCCATTATAGGTTATTACAAGATATTGTATATAGTTCCCTGTGCTATACAGTAAATCCTTGTTGTCTATATTTTATATAGTAGTGTGCATCTGTTAATCCCAAATCCCTAATTTATCCCTTCCCCCCGCCTTTCCCCTTTGGTAACCATAAGCTTGTTCTCTACGGAGTGACTCTAAATTAAAAAAAAAATCATCTCACTCCTCCTCCCACCCCCACCACACACACATACACACACACACACACACACACACACACACACACACACACTTAAAAACTCTATATGACTCCAAACTGCTTAACAGCGCATACAAAGCCTTTTAAGATCTCTGTCCCCTTTATATTTTTCCAGCGTCATCGTCTTCCTGTCGCCTTCCTCTACGCTGCAGCTCAGAAAAGAAGTCCCATAGTTCTCATGCCCTGAACATGCAACACTATTTATACTGTTATTGTTATTATTGTTATTTGTTATTCATATGATTATTCAGACTATTTGTTGAGCACTTGCCATATGCTAAGTACCTTACATGTGTTATTCCCAGCGGACTTTCAGCTCCATGAGGAGCAAGGCCACCATCGCCATCGATCTACCCCTCTGCCCACACTGTCCAGCACAGTGCCTGGCACATGGGGGGTCCTCAATAAACGTTTCTTGATGCCTGAATGAATCTAACTCTCACAACAACTCTATCAGATGGGTGTAACTATTATCCCCATTTTATAGATAAGAAACCAAGGCTCAGCTACATTAAATAAAAGTTGTGGAGCTGAGACTCCAACCCAAGTTCATCTGACTCCACCGGCTCTGCTTGGAGCCACTCTCTTGCCCAACTCACTCTCCCCAATGTGCACCATTAATTTTCATGCCTTCGTTCCTCTTCTCCTGCTGCCTGCCCTGTCCTTTTCTCTTTGTCCATCCGATAAACTCATCCTTTAAGGCTCACTTTGTGTCATTCGTCTTTTATAATTACTCTACCTTTTATATTCTACTTTATTCTGATAATTATTTGAGATGGCTTTCATAATGTATAAAATGGGAAAAATACCAAGTAAGTGTTAAAATCATAGCCAAAAGAAAATTATAATTAGAAACGGAAACAAAAACCGAGGGAGGTGGGACTTCCCTGGTGGCGCAGTGGTTAAGAAACCGCCTGCCAATGCAGGGGACCCAGGTTCGAGCCCTGGTCCGGAAGGATCCCTGGTACCGTGGTGCCCCTAAGCCCGTGCGCCACAACTACTGAGCCTGCGCTCTAGAGCCCACGTGCCACAACGACTGAGCCCGCGTGCCTAGAGCCTGTGCTCCGCAACAAGAGAAGCCACCGCAATGAGAAGCCCGTGCACCGCAATGAAGAGTAGCCCCTGCTCGCCACAACTAGAGAAAGCCCGTGCACAGCAACGAAGACCCAACGCAGCCAAAAATAAATAAATAACTATTAAAGCAAAAACAAAAACCCAGGGAGGCAAGATTCACCTAGAAAAAATGCTTGCTAAAAGAGTCTTCTGTTTCTGGAGAGGTGGGCCACAAATCTATTTCTAAGTTTGCTAGCAGCCAAGACAAGGATAGAAACCTGATTAGTTACAGGATTCATAGTTTCCAGAAGTTAAAAAAAAAATACCTGCCCCCTTCATTTTTAAAAGAAGCTCAGTTTTTTTCTGGGATTTGAGAGAAACATCCTCTGAGGATACTCAAAAAAGAAGATACTGTGAGATGTATTGGATGGAATTCTCCACAACACTCCTATGACGAATTTGATAGGAAACTGCTTATTTTAATATCCCTCTTTGCAAAACAATGGCTTCCTCTGAGAAATCTTTCCTGGCTACCACCCCCAACTTCTCAAGGCTGAAATAGGGCCCTTCTATGTTCCCATAGCATCTTGTCCTTCCTTTGATCCAATTACATTATAATTATTTAAATATCTATATTCTTCATCAGAGTGACAGCTTTTGGGGAACAGGTAGCATGCTTTGGTTACCCCCATACCTGTGCCTCAATTTCCTTATCTGTAAAATGGAGATAATACTTACCTCCTGGAGTTGTTATGATGAGGAAATGAGTTAATGCAAAATGCTTAGTGCAAAATGCTTAGAACAGTGCCTGGCCCCGGGTGAGCCCACAGATAAGCATTAGCTATTATTTTATCCTCAACAACTACAATGCCAGGCACCAGACATTCAATCAATAAGCATTGGATGAATGCATAAATGGATCAATCCACGAGCTTGTGGATTCTCTTCGCCTAGAGAGCTCTCAAACTTTGGAAGAATACAATTAGTCTCTTTTTCTTTTTTTTTTTTGGCTGCGTCGGGTCTTAGTTGCAGCACACGGGATTTTTGTTATGGCTCGCGGGCTCTTTGTTGCCACACGCAGCCTTCTTTCTAGTTGTGGCGCACGGTCTCCAGAGTGCGTGGGCTCAGTAGTTGTGGCGCATGAGTTTAGTTGCCCTGCAGCATGGGGGGAATCTTAGTTCCCCGACCAGGGATCGAACCCACGTCCCCTGAATTGGAAGGTGGATTCTTAACCACTGGACCATCAGGGAAGTCCCGAAAACTATTTGTCTTAATTTGTTTACCCTCTTTAGGTCTTTATTCAAAGGTCACTTTTCAGTGAGGCTCTACCCTGACCCCACTATCTAAAATTACAACTCACCTCAAAACATTTCCTATACCCCCTTCCCTGCTTCATTTTTAGCACTTCACACTATCTAACATACTATATGTTTATTTATCATTTTTATTCCTGCCCTTCCCCAGTAGAATGTAAGCTCCATAAAGCCAGGGATGCTGTTTGTTTCTAGACAAGAATGTGGCAAAGAGTAGATGATCAATAAATATTGATTGAAAGCATAATTGTATGGAAATGAGGTAAAGTGGGTCTAGGATGAGACAAGCAAGGTGCCCAGGGCATATTTAAGGCAGCACTCATTCTCAAGACAGTGGGCCAAGCCTGCCTTTCCGTGACCTTGAGAAAGTGACACCTGACAGTTTCAGCCTAGGCACTTTGCTTACTCACCCCAGTACGAGTCCTGAAGCAGGGAATGGACCAGGTGAGCTAGTGGGGCCCCATCTAGTCCTGGGCAGTGGAATGCTGATAAATGCTTACCAACCAGCTCTTTGGCAGGGCGAGCTGTGATTTATAATGTTTGCCAGTCTCTGTGGTGTAAATATTCCCATAATGGCCCATTTCAAGCTATCAACGAGTTGTCTCTGAACACAGAGCAGGGAAACGTGCCCAAACCACACTTGTGAGCTGGTGCAAGGTGACTTCTGCATACCACTGGCCAGGATTCTCGGACCTTTACTAAATGCAACCAGGGCCAGCATGAACGATGGCAAAGAGAAATTAAAAACGATGGGTGGATCAGTATTACCCATCTCCACCACTAAAAAATTGTCCAGAAGTGCATAGCCTGAATGGAGGGCCAGTGGCATCACTTTCAAATTATGAGGGATGAAAGGAGCAAATCTAGCAAATCTATGAGCCAGTCCCTCTGCTAAGCACACAATCGGATAAAGTAGGTACTACTATTACCCCCATTATACAGATGAGGCCACTGAAGCATAAAGATGATAAATAGCAACTATTCTCCAATAAAATTTTTTTTAAAAAAGATGATAAATAACTTGGCCAAGGTGATACATGTAGCAAGAGGCAGAGCCAAGATTCAAAGAGAAGCTTGTTAGATTCCAAGGCCCATGTGTTTTCTCTGCATAGCATGATATGGTGCTATGGCTTCAGAATATGGTGAGATCTCCACAGGTATGTACTGAGAAGCTTCCGTAGGCCCAGGCATGTATCACAGGTGAATCCCCTTCTCCCCATCTGCACAAGCTTCCACTAGCGCCAGAGGACAGTGGTTGCAGCTGTCTCGTTTTCTATATTCAGTGACAAGCACAGTGCCTGGAGCATAGACCTTATTCAATAAATAATGTCTAAAGATGAAAGGAATAAAAAGAAGAAAGGAAGTAAACGGGGGAAAGGAAGGAATTTTTGTCCCATGGATACTATTTGTGTTTCTGAATTACTTGAGAAGACTTTAGGCAAGACATTTGCACAGATAGCCCCAGGCAAATTCCTCTTTCCAACTGCTACTAATTAGATGAAGTTAAAGCCTGCAGTGGAGTCCTTTATCTCTTTTGCCAGAGATTCACAGGAGCATGGAATTGGGGGGATGGATTCTGAGATTATCTTTACTGCAGATTTGCTTTCCTAACTGTTGTGGGCAAGGGTCAGTATTTTTTCGTGACCACTCCAGTGCGGGGGATTGGCAGGCAGCACCCAGGGATGTCACTGAGTGTCACAGGAATCGGGCACAGGCTTCACAATTGCCATGACTAATCCCTAGAGCAGGCAATTCTCCAGTGGATAATTGAATAGTGACTGAATTCCAGTTACTAGCTAAATTTCAGGATTCTTCCACTCGGGAGCTTTACCCAAACACCTTTTGTGAGATTTTTTAAAAAGATAAAGCACAGGGAGATCAGCTCGGTGCTTTGTGACCACCTAGACGGGTGGGATAGGGAGGGTGGGAGGGAGGGAGCCGCAAGAGGGAAGAGATATGGGGATATATGTATACGTATAGCTGATTCACTTTGTTCTAAAGCAGAAACTAACACAAAAATGTAAAGCAATTATACTCCAATAAAGATGTTAAAAAAAAACCCAAAAACAAACAAACAAAAAAGTTAAAGAAGTTATCTCTAGGTTGGTTTCTCTCTCCCTCTCTCTCTCCTTCTTATTCCTGAACATATAATCAGCGCCAGGCCAAAGGTCACCCAAACTTAAATATTCTGTTCTGATTCAATGCCTGGGGTCGTATATTGGGATGGCCTCCACGAGAGGAGGCCCGCAGACTGCATGCATCCCAAAAGATGTGTTTTGTTTGGCATGCTCAATATTTCAGGATTATTTTTTGGCAATTTGAAAATATTAAAAAAAAACACAAGGATATTTTGCATTTCAAAACATCAGCTGTTTTAGTTTCTCTGGAAAATGCAGAAGCTCTGCCAACTCTGACCTGTAGCCACGCAGGGCTGGAGCTGAGAAGCGGCTACCATGTGTGAACAAAGCATGCGCCCCCTCTCTAATTCACCTCCGACCCACCACTTCCTCTTCTCCGCCAGGCACGGAGGCAGGCTGTCATTTGCAGTTTATCTCCCTTTGCACTGCTATTTTCATAATTCAGATGGGTATGTGCTCTCTAGTTTGCCACAAAGACTAGTGTACCACACCCACTAGATTTATTTCAGTTGCCTTCCAGGCTCCTGTAGTCACTAGGTCTGTGTCTCTGACCCCTACCCTAAGGGCACAAGGCTGGTCTTCCACATAGGCAGGGTCTGTAGCTGCCAGCACTGATCGGTGAGAGAGATTGCCAACAGAAAGCCCCTATGCCTCAAAAATAGCTTTCCTGGGGCCTGCCTGTCTGAAATTCACACTGTCAGTCACTCCTTAGGTTAAAGAAAGTAGCCTTCCCCTTTCAAAAATGAAAACGTGTGCACTTGGGAGGGGCAATCCATTCTACTGGTTTCCAGGAACACGAAGGAGAGAGGGTCTGCGGCAGAAGGGCTTTGGAAGGAATTCAGAATTGCTAACATTGTTCAAGTTACTTAGCTAGTCTCCAGCAAAAGAGAGAGCGCACGGGAGCGAATGGGACCCGGAATAAGTAAACTTCGCTGAGAGTAGGCCAAGAAGAAGTGCTCAGCAGAGCCTGAGGGCACACCCAGGGCAGGCAGGCGCTGGTGACCCTGCGGGCGAAGGAGGGATGGGGAGTGCAGAAAAGCATCCGCCTATGGTGGCCAGTGGGCCCTTCAGAGAAAGAACGAATTCGTTCTTTAGAAAAGAGGGCTTGGTTGGCTGTAACTCACAGGTGGTGTGAAGGCTGGAGCTCTATAAGCAGATCCTCTTGCAGTTACCAGAGGCTATTTTTGATCCTTGCAACATCATATGCCCGGCAGACAGTGCCCCTGTTGGAAAGCAGAGTCAAGCGACACAGCAATTGGCAGCTCCCCTAGGGAGAGGGCTTTCTGTTGGTTTTTTTCCGTTCCGGCACACTCTGCACTGCCCCTTCCCCCTTCCCATCCTGCAAGCCTGGCATGTACTAGCAACAATCCCTCCCCAGCTCCCTGAAGCCCTGGGCGGTCTGTGGAAAGTCGGGTGGGATCCAGTGGCCGGGCAGCTGCCCAAACTATCCGGTCCACCACTCCCCGCTCTGCCACTCCCAGCAGCAGCTGGGTGCCAGGACTCTCCTGCTTCCATCGCCTCTCCCCCCTCACAGGCCTCACTCACAGGCAGCTCTTTCATGCGTCTCTGACCTGGCCGTTCTCTCGGGGCTTCGAGTAGAAGGGGCTCAGCCATTCAGGGAAATGGCAGTTCTGAATACGTGGGGAGGGGGCTGGCCCAAGTTGGGGGGCTCATTAGTTTGGTGTTTGAGGAGCACCAACCAGAGGTCTGTGCAATCTGCATGGGGAGTGAGGAGGCAGTGGGGAAATGAGGGGAACCGATGCAGGTGGTAAGAGGGGATGGAAAAGTCGGGGGAAGGACTCTGCCTACCTTAACAGTTTACTCCACCTCTCCCCCTCTTACTGACCTCCAGCCCCGGCCATGTCCCCTGTGCCTCTTGGGGAGCCTTCCAACCTCCACTTGCAGGTGTTGTTCAGGGGCCCAGCTCTTTCCTCCAACTTGCCTCCTACTACCTGGGCCCAGGCTGCATCATGCTGATTTACAGCTTAGTCAGATGAGCGCTTAACACCCACCTCCCCTCAGCCTTGGCAGCTTACATTTCCATGATAGTGACAAGAAGGGTGGAAATACTTATTATCTATTTTATATTGAAGCCAATCCTCCCAGGGCCCACACTAGTCCTCTCCAGCAGAGGTAGGTACTTGGAGAGGATGCATGAACTTTTCAGGCCACTGGGAGTGCTTGGGAAGGGGTAATTTACTCAAGTCAACCCTTGGTTCCTCCTGTGATTTATCCACTTCACCGATTATCTGAGAATGATGCCTTTCTCTAAGTTGGTTTCCCCTGCCTTCCAGCTGGTTTCTGAGCTGTCCTCCCCGCCCCCCAACACCGCTCCCATGACAGCCTGTGGCTGTGTGCTTAAGGAATGCAAAGTTGAACATTTGCCTACGCAAATGGAAATACAGAGGAAAATTCGATGGGGAAAAGGGGCACATACAATCCTTTGATTCTTTCCTATGTCAGCCAGAAATGATTTGGGGCCTTCAATTAAATTCCCAAATTCCAACTGCACACCACGTGCAAAAGCCTTATGTTGGTAGCTAGAGAGGCAGTACTTTTCTTTGTCCTACGTGGCTTCTTTTTGTTTCTCAGCGGTCCCAGGGACAAAAGAGAGTTAAATATGCATGAAACGGATTGACCCATAATGCAAATTATACATCATCGTCAGCATCATGACAAAGAGAGCTAACGCTTACAGAGAACTTACTATGTGCCAGGCACAGTTCAAAGGGCTTTACATGCATGGCCTGAATCATCACATTTCTGATTTGACATATTATTGACCCTGTTTTGGAGGAAAGGAAACTGAAATACAGAGACGTTCAGTGACATGCTTAAGGTCATGCAGCTGGTACCTGGGCAGACTTTATCCAGGCTCCACGGGCCTGACACCACACTATATCTCTCACTGCCACACATTCCGTTGTTTCTGTTTTCCATTGTTACAGAACCACCCTCAAACTTAATGGCCTAAAACAACCATCATTTTCCTTGCTTGTGATTCTGTGGGTCAGGAATCCCAACACAGTATGGATGACTTGTCTCTGTTCCATGATCTCCGGGGCCTCAGCTGGCATGACTCAAACAGCTGGGGACTGGTCAGGATGGCTTGACTGGGCTCCTGTGCCTGGGGCCTTGGTTCTCACTGTCTACTGGGACACTGGATTCTCCTCTACATGGCCTTTCCATGTGGCTAGCTTGGGCATCCTCACAGCATGGTGGTCTTAGAATAGTCAGACTTCTTACATGGTAGCTGGCTGCCCCTGAGAAAATGCAGAGGCTTTTAGGCCTCTGAAAAAGCTAGACCAGGAACTGGGCACAGTATTACTTCTACCACATTCTACTAGTCAAATAAGACATGAGACCGAACCATCTCCAAGAGGAGAAAAAAGAGACTCCGCTCTGATGACTGGAGTGCCACACTGGTACATGGAAAGAAATAATCATAGTGGCCATCTTTGGAGACTACCATACTATTTATATACACACTATTTATATTATGTTTTATGTATACATGTTAATTCATTACCTCATATGTTTGTATATATACACACACAAAAATTGATTTAAAAAGCCAAAAATTGCAGATATTTTGACCAATACTCTGCAACCATTGGCCCCATTTCAGGATGCTTAGTGAGTGTTGGAATTCATTCCCAGGCCTGGATTCTATCAAGTGTTTTAGTGCCTTTTCCAGTAGCTCAGCCAGCTCTCCCAGACCCCAGTGACTTAGAGGACCGTGATTCTAGGGTTGAGCCTGGGCCCTACTTGCATGAAATCGCTTGTTTCTTCTGAGACAGAAACCAGGGGGCTTCTCAAATAAGGTTCTATCCCAAGGCAGTAACCCCCTGGGACTCACACGGGAAAAACCAGCCAGCCTGGCAGACCTCATTGCTTTAAGTGAAGCTTCAGCCACTGAAGATTCCTGGCTGTGTGGTGCCAAGGGAAAATAATGGACCAAAGGAACTCAGGAAACATGAATGTGTAACCCTGGTTCTGCTTCTTTGCATGTGAGTAGGGGGCAGACATGAAGGAGGTAGCAGAACGGTGTGGAAGCTATTTGTGCGTTATCATGTCACCTCACCGCCTAGCCTATGGACCCCAAATGGCCATGAATAAAGTGATACTTTATTGTCTCCCTTCCCCCAGAGGTGCTTTTGTTATCTCCTTTCCCCTCCTCAAAATAGGCAGGGCCTTTGGCATAAAGTGTCACTCCACTGCCATACCCAGCTTCTTCCCACTCTTAGCCTAGCTACTGATAGCTCATTCCTTCATTCAACATTTACTGAGGGTTAATATGTGCTAGGCACTGCTCTAGGCACTCAAGATACGGCAGTGAACACATCAGACCAAAATACGTGCCCTCAGGGAGTCTACGTTCCATTGAAATGAAACAGACAATAAACGAATAGGCAAAACACACAGCAAGTTAGCTGTTGAGTGTTATTAGAGAAAAATGAAACAGGAAAGGAAGGTAGAGATGCTGGGATGGTTTTGGAGGGGGGTGACAATTTGGAAGCCCTCTCTGAGAAAGTGACATCTGAGCAAAGACCAGAAAGAGGTGAGGGAGGGAATTCCCTTGAGAATAGACTCCAGGAAGAAAAAGACAGAAGCAAAGAGAACAGTTAGGAGGCATGGCAGATTGGATTAGTGTTCTTAATTTTCCACTCCCTTCCTGTTACAGAATCTTGATGCATCCCTTCGTCATGTGACTTTGCAGTACTTCCTTCTAGAACAAGTAGACTATATTTCACCACCACATTGTTGCTGAACATGGCCACATGACTTGCTATGTCCAGTGGAACGTCAGTGGACATGATGCTAGAAGAGATTTTAAATGTGCTTGCCTGATTTAGCTTGGCCTCTTGTACACCTGCCATCTGCTGTGAGGAGAACATGCCCCAGCTGGCTGCTGGT
Source organism: Balaenoptera ricei (assembly GCF_028023285.1). Taxonomy (NCBI): domain Eukaryota; kingdom Metazoa; phylum Chordata; class Mammalia; order Artiodactyla; family Balaenopteridae; genus Balaenoptera; species Balaenoptera ricei. Next base: position 99,083,546 of record NC_082660.1, read on the forward strand.
CCTAGAATAAAGAGATACATGGGGAGGATATGAACTTGACTCTCAGCCTGAAGCAGAGCCATTCCAGCCAACCCACAGACCACTGAGCAAGCAAAATAAATGTTGTAAGCAATTAACATTTGGGGGTTGTTTGGCAATATCATCATAGCAATAGCTGACTGATAGAGGAGGTCGCGCAATAATCCAGCTAAGAGATGACGATGCTTAAGACCAAGGTGATAGCAGTGAAGTTGATAGAAAATGATCAGATTCTGAAGACAGAACTGACAGTATTTGCTGATGAATTAGATGTGGGGTATGAAAGAGAAGCAGCGACAGAAAGAACATTCGAGGGCAACTCCAAACCATTTGGCTTGAGCAACTGGAAAGACAGAGTTATCATTTAATAAAATGGAAAAGGCTTAAGGTGGAGCAGGTTTTGGGGGGAGGGGGGATATCAGAAATTCAGCTTTGGACATAATGAGCTTGGCAGGCCTATTAGATAACTCATAGTTCAGCATTTCCCCACAGACTGTCCTAAGTTTTATACTTTGAAAGAATAACAATACCTCCATCTCCCTGAATTGTTTGGAAAGCTCCAAAGCCCCCCACACCCCCACCACTGGCCCTTCACTCCATTACCATACCTAGTGATGGTTTTGAGATTTTTGTATCGAAGGAGTTTAAAGAATGCAATCTGTTTAAAAGGGAGCTAGGGGGCTTTTCTTGATGCTGCCTTTGCATAAAAAGCACATGGTTTTCACTTGGCTTGTGTGCTACAAAGCAATGAAAAGAGCAATTTTTTTCTGAAGATGGTTTTGTTTACATATTACATAAGCTTGAGAAAATATCACTTTTCTATATCAAATAATGCAAACCAGGAGGAAGTTCTTATGGCCAATCTCACATCACAAATTAGAATGAAACCTCCCAATAGCCAAGGACCACAGAGCACCATTGATAGGACGATCTACTTTGCTCCAAGGCGCTAGGTTGCTGAGAGTGCAGTGATTCAGCACATTGTATTTCTGTCTGAATTTATTGTCACCCATGCCTGAGGGTATATTATACCTCCCCATCCAGTTCAACTCAGGAGTAGCCATGAGACTTGCTTTGGCCAATGAAATGTGAGTGGAAGTGACTATGCCACTTCCAAGCAGAAACTTTCAGAGCCCTAGCATGATAACAGTATGGTCTGTCTTCTCTCTGTTATGTGAACACCAATATCCCAGATAAGGGCCACTCTGTGAACCTGGGTCCCAGGGTGAAGATGCATGGAGCACAACCATTATCAACCCATGGCCAGCATGTAAAAATATGAGCAAGAAATACATCTTTGTCTTGGGGAGTCATTTGTTACTGCAGCATGACTTAGCCTAAACTGACTACTACTGAGTTGTAAATGGGACAGATGTGGTCATTGCCCTCACAGAACATACAAATCAATGAAGAAAGCAGTAAATAAGTAAGAAAAATAAGAGAAAGAGAAGGAAATTATTGCAAGAAATAGTATGTAGTGAAAATGACTACCTGGGTGTGTGTGTGTGTGTGTGTGTGTGTGTGTACCTACTTTACATAGGTAGTCAGGTAAGGTAGATTGCTGACCCTTGACCCACAGAGCAAAAAGCCAACTCTTCCTCTCTCTTTCTCTCTTCTCCATCTTCTCCCTTTTCCTCTTCTCTTATCATTCCCTACCATAAAGTCAAGTCTCATCTATCTCATCTTCCTCCCCATGATACTTTCTCCAGATTCTGTCTTTCTTTTCTTTCAATTCTCCACATTTCTGTACATAGGTATATGTGCGCATATGTGTACACTCACGTACACTTGCACACATGGAGACACACACCCAGAGGCAGTGCTTTGGAGACTGAACTTGATAATCATAACCCTGGGAGCCCTGCTTATCCTACCAGAATTGCTGCACTGCTTTAATTACAGCCATTATTCACAATACCTCACACATTTTCTGTCTTGTTGACAGTATTTGGGAAGCAGCAGCTGCTCCCTTACTTTCACATTGATTGCTACTGTTTTGCCTTGCAAAGGAATATTAAATATCACAGTTAAACACAAGTCTTCTTCAAGACAGCTTCTGCTCCCAGCCATTCAGATCCCATCTCTCTCATTCAGCTGAGTTCTGCAGAGCACTTTCAGATTGGTTCCTCGGCTCGAGTTACTTCAAAATGTCTGGCTTTGATTTGATTCCACCCTCCCCTCAAATCTCACAACATCTCTGCTGCCTCTGTGACGGCCTTACCCTCCAGTTTCTATTGGTCCATTTCAAGACGGCCTACCTTCTCCCAGGCCAACTCTCTGTGACTTTATTCATGCATTCCATGAGGCTTTTAAGGACTTTGGGAGAAATCCCTGACCCCCAACCCTAGCTCATAGCTCCTGAAATGACACGAATCGTAGTGCATTCCTTCACCTTAAAGCTTCCAGGTCAAGTGGTTTATACATTTTTTTAAAACATATCATGGACCCATTAAGTATCTGATCAGATGTATGACTGCTTTCCTTAGAAAAATGCACATACCCACAACATTTTACATACAATTTCAGAAGACTCTTGGATTTTCTAAAGTCCATTCACGCACCACCTGTCAAGGGGTACAAGAGTCCCAGGTGAGGTTAGTTGATGACAACACCAATCCCCCTGGGAAAGGTCAGCATCTATCGGTGGGAATGAGTATAACAGATTCGCTCCAGAGGCTTTAACAAAGAGGGTAACATAAGAATGCAGGCAAATGCCAGGACTTCCCTGGCGGTCCAGTGGTTAAGACTCTGTGCTTCCAATGCAGGGGGCGCAGGTTCCATCCCTGGTTGGGGAACTAGGATCCCACGTGCTGCGCAGCATGGCAAAAAAATTTTTAAAAAGGTTGCCTGACTTCAGTTCTGCCTTTCTCCAACTCTCTGCTTTCTGCCATCTGACCCACTCTCAGGCCCTTTCCTCACTACAGTCGTCTCTCAGAGGACCTGATGCCCAAGGGCAGCTCCCCAAAGCACGCAGGATGGACCACCAGGCCTGAGATTTGCCACATGTTTTGAAGTTCCAGGCCAATTGACAAGGCTGGCCCAAGCACCAGCACTTTCCCTGAACCCATTCTTTTCATTTCTGAGATCTGTGAGAAGCATGTGCTTTCAATCCAAGGTTAGCCTGACAGTGTGGCAATGACGGCAGCGGACACTGGCCTCTAGAGTTTAACCTCTGAGCACTTAATTTACAGTTTTGGACTTCTCCTGGCCAGTGTCGGAAAGTTGCTGATTTTTCCCCGTGACTGGTAAGCTCTGACAAGCGGAAAAAGTAATGCAGATGGGAAATAATGTGCTTCCTGCCCTGGAAGGCATTCTAGGGTTTCCCTTGATTTTCATAAATAAACAGGCCGATCTGGGATAGAAGGGTGGATATACAGAATTGCAGCTAAGAGGCTGAACTGATTGAAAAAAATGGAAGGGTGCTTTTAGGGGACCCCACAAATATAAATGAGGTGTTAGGGGGCGTGAATATTGTGGCTGATTGGCTGAGAATGAGAGGCTGTGGTGGAAAGGCAGAGGATTTGGAGGACCCCTATCCTGCTATGAGCTGTGTAACCTTGGACAAGCCACTTTTCCAGCCTGAGAATCGCTTTCCTGGATGTCAGAATCTGGCAGACCTGTGGTCCTTTCATTTCTAACTCTGTCATGCACGTACTTCCTGAAACTTCTCACCAATCAAGTAAGTGGAGTGGCCTCCTGGTTCAGAATCCCCCCTTCTGTTAGGGAGAAATCTTGGTGAAGTAGTTAAGAGCACGGGATCAGGGAGCAGACTGTCTGGCTTTCCCACCCCTAGCTGTGTGACTTCGGGCAAATCCCTTATAACCTCTCTGAGCCTCAGTTTCCTCATCTGTAATATGGGAATGAGAGTGTCCCCTCATTCGCTTGTTGTGCGGGTTAAGTGAAATAATGTGCATTAAATACTTAGATCACTTTTTGGCACATGGTAAGCACTGAATATGTGCTAGTCATGATTATTTTTCCCTGAGGATGATCTTTTTTATACGTAAAGGTGGAACTCCCCACACACACCCCCAGTAGCCTGCCTCTGCTAAGGGACTCTGCCCTCCCGTCATAGCTGAATAAGTCTGAGACAGATCCTTGGCACAGATGGGATCAATGGAATTCTCTCTCCAGGAAACATGAACTGTGAAAACTGTGAATGGAGCAAGCCAGAGAGGACAAGATGTTGGAGTTGAGTCACTTTAATGGTAGCACTTTCGAGCAGACACTGAAGACAGGTTTTTTTTTGGCTCTTACAATGTCTTTTGTTTTCATGTGGATTACTAGTGAATATTTTAAAACAGGGAATGTCAAATAACAATCCACAATTCTGACTTTACTGGATCTGGTGTCACTGTGCCAAATTTTTACATGGCAACAACTGGCTAGAAGGAAGTAACAACTGCTCCAGATCACTATAGCTCACTTCAACCCTACTTGACCCCCCCGAATTTGTGATCCTTGCTCCTCAAGGTCATGCTACTGGCGTATCTTGGTTTCTGCTGTTCCTGGGCCTTGATTATTTCACTCTACCTTTGGTCCTGTGAAATACCCCAGAATCCCACAAAGCATTCCACTCAATACTTTGTACTCCCCTGAGCTACCTGGAGTGTCTGTTACTCGCAGCCAAAAGATAAAAGACTATCAGAATGGCTGGACTCCCATGGTAGAGCCTCTATTGTGACTGGTTCCAAAGAGCCAGCAAATTTCATGAAGCAGTCTTCAGACATTCTGATTTAGTTGCCTGATTGTCAAGGGTTGTAATCATGAATTTCTCTACCTGGCATTTCTATATACTAGTATCTAAGAGAACGTGTGTTCTGACCTGATTTTTCCAGACAGATCCAAATTCAAACATTTGGTTCTATTATTCCCAAAATTACAGTTGTATTTTTCAGATCATGTGTCCTAATCTGGGTGTTGAAAAATATACTCACCACCTACTTCAAATCCTAAGATATTTTTTTCATCATTTGAAGTAGCTCTGAAACATTTGGAGAGGGCATAATGAAACCACTTGAAATCAATTTTTAAATCTTTTAAAGCTCTATTTAAAAGTGGTTTTCAATAAACATCTTCCTGAACATGTATAATATTATGTTCTCTCTGCCTAGAATGCACTATTGTCCCTCTCCACATGTGAAAATGCTCCTCAGGCTTCAAAGTTCATCTCAGAAGCTACCTTCTAGATAAAATTTCTCCCTCCCACCTAGGGAGACTATTCACTTCCACCGGTATGCTCCCGTAGCCCTTTATACACTTTGAATATAGCACTTAACACGTGGTATTACAAATATTGGTTTATTATCTGTCCCTCATACAGACAAGTGAGAGCTCTTGTTTGTGAGCTCCTTGAGGGTAAAAGTCATGTCTTAGTCATCTTTGTATCCCCAGCATCCAACTCATGGTAGATGCATTGCCCACGTTTTCTGTACGTTGCTTGTTGTTGAATTAATTGAATTTAGACTAGAAAAAATTCCTGAGAAAGATGTTTCCATAGAGTTTACATACAGGTGGTAAACATGGATTACAAATACTGAATGACAATGAATAACAGGATATTCAGTGTCACCTACAAATGAAAACAAGAGGCATACAGCACAAATAACTGTTTTTTGGGTTTTTTTTTTTTTGCACTGTGCAGATAGATTAAAGGAAATGGCATAGCTATTAGGAAGAGATAGAAAAAATGTTAACATATCAAAAATAAATATATTTCCAAAATATAGAGTTCTATGAAAAATGTTAAATTTAAAAAAAAATGTTTTGTGGAAAAGTACATGTGCCTTCAACTGAGGGTGACCAGTTGAGAAAGTTATAGGTTACTAAAGCACATGAAAATAAAGGATGAACCAGAGATGGAGGCAGACTTGGGCAGAGCATAGAAGTTTTTATAAATACCTTCAGAATGGGAAAACTTAGCGCAGAAGAGGAATGGAGACATTCCTCCATTCTCCATGTCTCCATGGAGACATGGATAGTCTGAAAGACCAAGAGTGGAATCCTCTTTCCTGCAGGCTGGAAAATCAAAACTAAACACTAAATAGCTCTATGAACTGAAGCTGACTGAATAAACCAGATGAGGCTCTGAGAGAGGCATCTGTAAGCATCTAGAGACTTCATAATTGACCTTCTGTGGAGCCTCAGAACCCAGGACAGCTTTAGGAGAAATTGAACACATCAAGATGAAAAAATATGAGAAGCCAGAAGGTGAATCTAGAGTTAAATTAAGCTCTGCTGTACAAGTAAGGGAATGATAAACCCTTATATTAGATTATTTATTTTCCAGATCATAGCCCAAAATAAGATGCCAAAACTCTGTGATTGCAGAACCAGTGGGCTGGTGATCCCTGAAGACATATATTTGCATAAGTTGATACACATGGTGGAGATTTTTGGGGTGGAGGAGGCAGGAGCCTAAGGAGAGATGACGAGAATGGAGGAAATATTACTATATGAGTTATCTATCACTGCACAAAAAATTACCATAAACTTAGTGGCTAAAAGCAACACACATTTATTATCTTGCAGTTTCTGTGAATTGGGAATTTGGATATAGCTTAACTGGGTCCTTTGTTTCAGGGTCTTCCACAAGGCTGCAATCAAAGTGTCAGCCAGGGCTGGGGTCTCATTGGAAGGTTCGACTGGGTAAGGGTCTCGTTCCAAGTTCATGCGGTTGTTGGTGTGGTTGTGTTCTTCGTGGGTTGTTGGATTGAGAGCCTCAGTTCCCTTCTCACTGCTGACTAGAGGCCTCCCTCAATTCTTTGCCATCTGGGTCTCTCCAACAGGTTGCTTGCTTCATGGAAGCATGCAAACCATGAAGATACTAGAAAGAATCAGCCAGCAAGACAGTTAAAATCTTATGTAACATAATCACAGAAGTGAATTCCCATCACCTTTTTCATATTCTATGGGTTAGAAGCAACTTTCTAAGCCAGCCTACACCCAAGGAGAGGGGATTATGCAAGGATATACCAGGAGATAGGGATTATTAAGGGCCATCTTAGAGTCTGTTCACTGAAGTTACTGGGTCTGTGCCCTAGTGGTTCCAAAGAGATTGGTTTTGAGTCCAATTAGAACCAGGTGCTGGAAAAGCTGTGTACTTGGTGTGATTCTCGGCATAAAGCATGCTCCTCCTGGCAGGTGACAAAGTGAGTCACAAAGTTGAGGAAAGACTAGCCTCCACCCCCCACCTCCTACCTCTCTGCTACAGACAACAGTGCCATTCAGCATGGCCATCAGCAGAGGACAGCTGTGCATGGTCCAGAGTGTTCTCATGGGGCCAGAAGCAATAATAAGGGGCTTTGATAAGGAAGCTAGAGTGAAAGGACATGAGAGGACATGTTTCTAAGAAGAAAGTGAAATGCTCAGGGAGACTCACAGAAGTAACTGGGGGAGTCTTCAGGAGAAGGCTGAGTTCCTCCCCATTCAAGTGACTCTGAGAGCCTGCATTTGGTGTCATCTGGGCAATGTTCATGTGATCTCTTGATCTTTCCTCTCAAACCATCTCTTCCTCCCACTTCCTTATTTCTGATATTAGTCATTCAGGCTCAAAACCTTGGAATAAACTTCAACTCACTTGTGCTTTCCTAGAGTCACTGCTGCCAGCCTATTGATAGTTCAGATTCTCAGTCTAATCTGGTACATCAATTATCTCCTGTATCAGTTATAATATACGTTCAGCTGCAAGTAACAGAACGCCCAAAATGACAGTGGGTTAAACAAGGTAGGTATTTATTTCTTGTGAATGTACACATAGGAAGTCCAGAGTTAGGGAAGGCTCCACCATCATTGGCATCCAGAGTTCTTTCACCATGTAGTTCTGCATTTCTCAACACACAGCTTCCACACATGGGCCAATGACGTATCATGATTCAAGATGGCTGCTCCAGCGCCATCTGTCATGTCTGCATTCCTGCCAGGAGGAAGAAGGAAAGACAGAAGTATTCCCCTCTGAAGGATACTTCCTGAAAGTTGTATTCACCACCAAAACATAGATTATAGCCCACTGACCAGAGCTTAGTCACATAGCCACTTATATCTCCAAGGGAGGTTGGAGATATAAAATTTATTCTGGCAGCCATATTCCCAGTTTAAAATTGTGTGCTCTTTATGAAGGAAGGAGAACTGATACTAGGGAACAAGTATCAATCTCTGTCTTAGACTATCAAAAGAACTGGTTCCAAACTTTATTAACTCTAATTTAAATCTAACTTTAGAGCTAGAAGTGGCACCTTATAGATTGTGTGGCACAACCTACATTTTACAGAAAAGGAAACTGTGAGATTAGAACCTGACAAATTCATCTTCCTAAAGTCTCTTACGATTGTTAAGAGGAACAAAGTATGGTGGAAAACCAGAGGCTGGGGAGTTAAGGAGGCTGAACTCATTTCAGCCATGCCATCAGCAAGTTGTGTCACATTGGATGAGTCATTTAATTCTCTCTTTGTCTTAATTATATTCTCTGTAAAATGAGAAGATTGGACTATATGTTACCTAGTAATCCTTCCAGTGTTATAATTCTATATGATTCTATGATATTTTGTCATCTGATTGCCACCATTTTTTCATTGGTGGTCTATTGCCTGGTAAATTTAGGTATTTGAGGCCCTCCATGATCAATCCCCAACCAGCCATTCCAAATATGTCCCCCATCCTCCTCTGCACACCACATACTCATTATTTCCTGAACACACCCCATGCTTTCCTTTTGTTTTTTTGCTGATGCTGTCCCCTATGTTTGTGAAATAGACTGCTTCACCAATCCCTGTCTTTGGCTGATAATAATCTTCCCGATGTGTCAAGGCCCATTTTTAGACAAATATATATATACATAAAATTAAGAACTTACTCTGGGTTAGGCCTTGGTCTGAGAGATTTACATATATTAACTCATTTAATACTTAGAGTAAGCCTGTGAGATACATGTTATCATTATTATCCCCATTCCACAGAGGAGCAAACTAAAGCACAGGAAGTTAAGTAACTTTCCGTGGCACAAAGCATGTTTCATCTAATCAGCTTCATCTTCCTCTTCCTGGACATATATTTCCCATCTTCCCTTCTAATTAGGCTAAGACCATGTGACTGGCTTCTGAGCAACATAATATGCACAGAAATGATGTAAGCCATTTCTAGGCCTGGCTTTTAAAAACTTCTCATAAATCCCTCATGTCTTTTCTTCCCCTTCTGCAGCATCTTCAGAGGCCATATGTTGATATGGTGGTATTACAAGATGGCGGAGCCTCCATCATCCAAGGTCCCTTCTATCTTGACTATTCACTTGCCTCAAGGCACATAAGTGTTAAAGGCAGAGAAAGAATATGAAGTCAGGCCATGTGACTCCAGAGCTCACATTCTGAGCTATGGAATGCCTCTTCCTCCAACTTTTGTAACTTTTTCTATGGAATATTTCGAGCAGTTACAGAAGTTGAAAGAATAGTACAATGAACCCAATTTACCCGTCATCCAGATTAAGACATTATCAACTCAAGGCCAATCTTGTTTCCCTTAATGTTCCACTCCCTTGCTATCATTTTGAAGCAAATCCCAGTCATTATATCATTATATATATATATATATAATTATATCAACTATAATTATTTCACTGTGTATCTCTGTAGGATAAGAACTCCTTAAAAAAAAACTATACCAGCATCTCACTAAAAACATTAACAGAAAATCCTTAATATCATTAAATATCCAGTGTACATATTATTAATTTGTGTGTTTTTTAAATAGTTTTTTAAAGCAAACTTTATTTATTTATTTATTTTTGGCCACACTGAACGGCATGTGGGATCTTAGCTCCCTGACCAGGGATCGAACCCATGCTCCCTGCAGTGGAATCGTGGAGCCCTAACCACTGGACCGCCAGGGAATTCCCTTTTTAAGTATTTTGAATCAGGAAAAATAAGATCTATACATTGTAATTGGTTGATGTCTCTTATTTTTCTTTTAACATTTCCCAAACTTCTTTCTTCCCCAGTTTTATTGATATATAATTGATATATAACTTTGTGTACTTCACAAAATGAAAAGACAACCTATGGAATGGGAGAAAATATTTGAAAATCATATGTCTGATAAGGAGTTAATATCTAAAATATATAAAGAACTCATAGAACTCAATAGCAAAACAAAAAAAATCTGACTAAAAAATGGACAGAGGGGGCTTCCCTGGTGGTGCAGTGGTTGAGAATCTGCCTGCTAATGCAGGGGACACGGGTTTGAGCCCTGGTCTGGGAAGATCCCACATGCCGCGGAGCAACTAGGCCCGTGAGCCGCAATTACTGAGCCTGCGCGTCTGGAGCCTGTGCTCCCCAACAAGAGAGGCTGCGACAGTGAAAGGCCCGCGCACCACGATGAAGAGTGGCCCCCGCTTGCCGCAACTAGAGAAAGCCCTCGCACAGAAACGAAGACCTAACACAGCCATAAATAAAATAAAATAAATTTTAAAAAAATGGACAGAGGAATTGAACAGATATGTTTCCAGAGAAGACATACAGATGGCCAACAGGTACGTGAAAAGGTGCTCAACATCATTAATCATCAGGGAAATGAAAATCAAAACCACAAGGAGATATCACCTCACACCTGTTAGGATGACTATTAGCAAGACAAGAAATAACAAGTGTTGGTGAGGATGTGGAGGAAAGGGTATTCTTGTGCACTGTTGGTTGGAATGTAAATTGGTGCAGCCTATATGGAAAACAGTATGGACGTTTCTCAAAACATTAAAAATAGAACTACCAGGGACTTCCCTGGTGGCGCAGTGGTTAAGAATCCGCCTGCCAATGTAGGGGACTTGGGTTCAAGCCCTTTTCCGGGAAGATCCCACTTGCCGCAGAGCAACTAAGCCCGTGAGCCACAGCTACTGAGCCTGCGCTCTAGAGCCCGCGAGCCACAACTACTGAGCCCACGTGCCACAACTACTGAAGCCCGCGCACCTAGAGCCCGTGCTCCGCAACAAGAGAAGCCACCGCAGTGAGAAGTCCGCGCACCGCAACGAGGAGTAGCCCACGTTCACCGCAACTAAAGAAAGCCTGCACGCAGCAATGAAGACCCAACGTAGCCAAGAATAAATAAATAAATAAATAAATAAATAAATAAAATAGAACTACCATATGTGGGACTTCCCTGGCTGTCCAGTGGTTAAGACTCCACCCTTCCATTGCAGGGGGCACATGGAGCGGCCAAAAAAAAAAAAAAAAAAAACTACCATATGATCCAGTAATTCCACTTCTGGGTATTTATCCCAAGAGAATGAAACTACTAACTTGAAAAGTTATATGCACCCTTGTGTTCATTGCAACATTATTTACAATAGGCAATGTATGAAAACAACCCAAATGTCCACTGATAGATGATATTTGATATATATATATATATATATATATATATATATATATATATATAATGTTTTCATTATATATATACACACATACACATACCTAATGGAATTTGGCCAGAAAAAAGAATGAAATCTTTACATTTGTGACAAGATGGATGGACCTTGAGAGCATTATGTTAAGTGAAACAAGCCAGACGAAGAAAGAGAAATACCATATGACCTCTTTTATGTGGAATGTAAAAAAGCAAAACCAAAAACATTGTGTAAGTTTAAGGTGTACAACATGATGATTTGATACACATATATGTTGCAAAATGATCACCACAATAAAGTTAGCTAACACACCTATACTCTCTTGGCAACTTTCAAGTATATAATACATTATTGTTAACTATAGTCACCATGCTGTGTATTAGATCTCCAGAACTTATTTATTTTCTAACTAGGCGTTTGTACCCTTTGACCAGTATATCCCCTTTCCCCCCCTACCTCTTCACCCCTGGCATCCACCATTCTACTTTCCATTTCTACGAATTTGAGCTTTGTTTTTTTTTTTAGATTCCACATAGAGATGAGATCCTACAGAATTTGTCTATCTCTGTTTGACTTATTTCACTTAACATAATGCCCTCAAGGCCCATCCATGTTGTCACAAAAGACAGGATTTCCTTCTTTTTATGGCCCAATAATATTCCATTGTATATAAATGCACCACAATTTCTTTATCCATTTATCCATCGATGAACCCTTAGGTTATTTCCATATCTTGACTATTGTGCATAATGCTGCAAAGAACATGGGGGTGCAGATATCTCTCTGAGAGAGTGATTTCATTTTCTGTGGATATATACCCAGAAGTGGGATTGCTGGATCATACGGTAGTTCTATTTTTAATTTTTTGAGGAACCTCCATACTGTTTTCCATAGTGGCTGCACCAATTTACTTTCCCACCAACAGTGCACAAGGGTTTCCTTTCCTCCACATCCTAGCCAACACTTGTCTTCTTGATAATAACCATTCAAACAGGTGTGTGGTGATATCTCACAATTATCTGATTTTCTCTATCTATGTTCAGCAGCTCAGGTGCAGGAATGGGGAAGATTACTTGAATTCACTTAAGACTGGAGGTTTTGCCTGAGCAGGTAACACAGAAAGACGATGGAACGAGCATTTGAGAGTACTTTCTTGAGTATAATTGGAGTGATGAACAATGGCATATAAGCTGAGTAAGGAAAGAAATGAGGACAGGAAGGAGGCTGGTAGATTGAAGTGTGATACACACTGTGATGTACCACCCAGACCACCTTTCAACGAAGGTCTTGTTGCCTCAGTTGTTGGGAATGCCTTCAGCTGTGCTGCCAGGGCCTTCAAGGATTACTTCATAGCTGCAGAGAGATAGCTGCCTTACACAAAGAAGTCGCACCCCTTCCCCAGTGGCCCACGTTCAATGACCGACCAAGACATGAATATAAAGGCCTGGTCATCTTGGCCCAACTCAGAACAACACTTAAGGACCATGGTAGTTTCAGAATTTCCCTATGGGATTGACCAATACAGTCACTAGGCCTGTATTACATCCCAAATTCTGCCCAATTCTGCTTCTTTCTCCTCCTTTCTACAGGTATTAATCCCAAGGGCACTTCTTTTTTTTTTTTTAAAAATCTTTATTGGAGTATAATTGCTTTACAATGGTGTGTTAGTTTCTGCTGTATAACAAAGTGAATCAGCTATACATATACCTATATCCCCATATCCCCTTCCTCTTGCGTCTCCCTCCCACCCTCCCTATCCCACCCCTCTAGGTGGTCACAGAGCACCGAGCTGATCTCCCTGTGCTATGTGGCTGCTTCCCACTAGCTATCTATTTTACATTTGGTAGTGTATATATGTCCATGCCACTGTCTCACTTCGCCCCAGCTTACCCTTCCCCCTCCCTGTGTCCTCAAGTCCATTCTCTACGTCTGCGTCTTTATTCCTGTCCTGCCAAGGGCACTTCTTAATAAACATCTTGCACACTAAACTCCCTCTGAGAGTTTGCTTCCTGGGGAAACCAATCTGTGACATGGTGTCTGTGTATGGAGTCGCTGTACTGGGAGTAAATGAGATGAAAGGATGGAAGGGTGTGGTCATAGGGTGGAATGTCTTATGATTTCAGAGGTGGAACAATTCTGGATGATGGCAAAGGACACGGGTGTGGCCAAGAGAGTAAGTGGCTAAAGTGGGATGAAAGGCAGGATCATTGAGGATGAGAAAGTCACATGCATGTGGAAGTCACCAAGACTTCACTAAGTCAATAGGTATTTACTTTATTAAAGATCTACTGTATTAGCTAGTTATTTCTGTGCAATAAATTACTCCCAAATCTAGAGGCTTAAAACCACAAACATTTGTTATCTCACATTGTCTGTGAATCAGGAATCTGAGTGTGGCTTAGTTAGATGTCTCTGTCTCAGCATCTCTCATCAGGCTGCAATCAAGGTGTTGACCAGGGCTACATCTCAAGGCTTGACTGGGGAAAAATCCACTTCCAATTCCCCTCCAAGCTCACTCAGATATCTGCTGAGAGGCCTTGGGCCCTCTCTGGCTGTTGACCAGAGGTATCAGTTCCTTACTATGTGGGCCTTTCCATAGAGCAGCCCCCAACATGGCAGCTGGCTTCCCTCAGAGTCAGCGAGCAAAAGAGTGAGAGAGCATTCAAGACAGAAGCCATAATCTTTTGTAATCTCATCTCTGAAGTGACATCTGTCACCTCTGCTTCTGGAAGGGGAGGGGATTACACAAGGGTGTGAATAAGAGGAGGTGAGGGTCATGGGAGCCATTTTAGAGGCTGCCTACCACACCTACTCTGTACAGGGCACTATTCTAAGTGCTCGAGATTCAGCAGTGAATTGAGGCAGACAAAAGCCTTTTTACTTAACACCTTCAAGTTGGCGGGAGACAGACAAAAACAAGTAAACAGACGATCATTTAAGAACACTGTATGTGCTAGGAAAATAATAAAATAGGATAATGTAGAAGAGAGCAAGTGGGTGGGGTGGAGGTAGGGGGTTATTTTTATATCGGGTGGCCATGGAATACCTCTCTGAAGTGACATTTCAGCTGTGAACTGGATGAATGAGAAGTAGTTATCCATGCAAAAATTTGGGAGAAAAACTTGCCAGGCAGAGGGAAAAGCAAATGTAAGGAACATTAGGGAATGAGCTTGGTGAGTTCATGTGGCTAGAGCAGAGTGAGAAAACCCAAGAAGAGAGAGCAGAAGTAGGTGGGAGCCAATCACGCAGGGCCTTGTAATCCATGCACGGTGAGAAATATGGACTTTATCCTAAGAGCAATGGGAAGCCACTGGAGGATTTAGGCAAATGGGGGACACGATCAAATTTATTTATTTATTTATTTTAATTATTTATTTATTTATTTATTTTTGGCTGTGTTGGGTCTTCGTTTCTGTGTGAGGGCTTTCTCTAGTTGCGGCAAGTGGGGGCCACTCTTCATCGCGGTGCACGGGCCTCTCACTGTCGCGGCCTCTCTTGCTGCGGAACACAGGCTCCAGACGCGCAGGCTCAGTAGTTGTGGCTCACGGGCCTAGTTGCTTCGCGGCATGTGGGATCTTCCCAGACCAGGGCTCGAACCCGTGTCCCCTGCATCGGCAGGCAGATTCTCAACCACTGCGCCACCAAGGAAGCCCCAAATTTATTTTTTATTTTATTTTTTATTTATTTATTTTTTATTTATTTATTTTTTATTTATTTATTTTTGGCTGCGTTGGGTCTCCATTGCTGCACACGGGCTTTCTCTAGTTGTGGCGAGTGGGGGCTACTCGTTGCGGTGCGCGGGCTTCTCATTGCGGTGGCTTCTCTTGTGGAGCACCGGCTCTAGGCGCACGGACTTCGGTAGTTGTGGCATGTGGGCTCAGTAGTTGTGGCTCGCAGACTCTAGAGCGCAGGCTCAGTAGTTGTGGTGCACGGGCTTAGTTGCTCCGCGGCATGTGGGATCTTCCCGGACCCGGGAACAAACCCGTGTCCCCTGCATTGGCAGGCGGATTCTTAAACACTGCGCCACCAGCGAAGCCCCAATTTAGGTTTTAAAAAGATTTCTTTGCTGTAAGGAGAACATAGACTGAATTTTTGAAGGGCTGCATGGAGGTCCAGAGAGATGGCAGGACTTGGGATGGAGAGGAAGACGGAGAGGTAGGTGTCTGCGTATTCATTGAATGACGGGGACTTTAGCAGATGACCATGGTGCACAAGGGGGAAATGTGGTATTGCTGGCTTGAAGGACCTTCAAAGCAGTAGAGGTTTTGACCTGAGGGTGAAGGAGGAGTGGTCTGGAAGCAGCACTTCGGAACAAGGAGGACACCTACCCCACTCACAAGAGAGGCCCGCTCAGGAAGCCACGCATCAGTTAAGGCATCAGGAGTAAAGAACATTCGGTGAGGAGATCCATGCCTCAACCAAGTGGTGGGGAGCCCTTTTGTCATCTGGCGTCACTGAACCACAGCAAAGCTCATTCAGGCCCTTCTCTGATTTAGAGCGCCCGCATCTAATTCGAGTCAGAAAGAGACACTATAAATTCTGAGAATTCTGAGGTGAGTGTGAGCAAGATAAGCTGCTTTTTGAAAATAATTTAGGATTTAGGCTTCAGCCTTTGAAATTCCAGTTAAGTTATTAGTCACAAATCTTCAACTGCTCTTCATCCTTCAACCTACTGCTTCCTTCCAAATGACTCCGCTGGGACAGTCTGCCTAGGAAAACGTTATTTTCTGGCTTCCTATAGCAATGACCAGAGAAACAGCAGGCCAAGCTGCAAATACGCAGGCCAAGAACCAGATCTGGCCCTGGGCTTGGAAGTTCTTTACCTTTCCCCTGGACCAGTGTTCCCGTCCCCCCTAAGAACCAATTTTTTTCCCCTAGTGGGTGATATCACTCCCGTTGAGAATGCATCCCCCTAATGCAAAGAAGCACCTCTGATGGTGAAGATTTTAGACACAAGGGCAGAGCCCATTATGAGACTTTTTAGAGTTGGGAGCTGGGAGGGGTTAGCCCCCCAACCCAAACCACATCAAGCAGGGAACATATGTCCGCTGCAGATAGAACCGTCACTGATACTTCATAAGTCAGCGGTCGAGTTTGGGAATCAGTCTTTTGCGCTTGTTTATTTATCCTTGGTTGGTTCCATTGGAACCCAATGGTTCTTCTTGGGACTGAGAGCTGAGTTGGGTTCCGGATGGCAGAGTAAACCCCATACCAAAGGGGACCACCTGGAAGTACATCATTGTTCCATGAAACAAACATCGATGTACTTCCGTAACAGGGAAGAGCTAAATCGGACTCCATGTTGGATCTGTTTCTTTGACTTTAACCTTTGCTTTTCGTTGCTTTTGTTATTATAATCGTACATAATGGCCTGACACAGGGAACCCTGCCCCTCTGCCTGAATGTTGAACTAAAGTGCCTTCGTTCAGCTCACAGGGAGACGATCTGACCCTGCCCACCTGTAAATGGCTGAAATTAACACATGCCCTCACCAAGGCTGGCCATTCCAGGAGATGTTTTGCAAGACTGATTGCCCTTTTTACTTTACTTCCTCACCGCCTCTCCCGCTCTATTTTGCCTTTTTACTTCACTTCCCTCTCTGATTCTATCAAAGAAACTGGCATCTAGACCCCGATAAGATGGTTCTTTTAAGGCACTAGTCCGCCATCTTCTCCATCTGCCGGCTTTCCGAATAAAGTCATATTCCTTGCCTCAACACCTCGTCTGCGATTTATTGGCCTGTCGTGTGGCGAGCGGAGCGAGCTTGGCCTCAGTAACGCTTCTCTTGCAGCAAGGCCCGGCAATGGCTGTTCGGTGGAATCTTCCATCTTCCGTGTGCGTTCAAAGCAGCCTGCACATCCCTCCCTCCCTCCCCCTGCTGTGGTTCTTCCAGACATCTGACAGGAGGAGCACGTGCGGCCCTCCAGGTGGGCTGCCTTTCCCAGCTCCTCAAAGACTCCTTATTAGCTGGAAGGTAGCAGGGAGGGCTGGGGCAGGGAGGCCGCCCTGGAAAGTCAGACAGCTCCCCAGAGTTCAGCCTGTCTCTGAGCTGCATGGAGGGAGCTGGGGGTGCTACACCTGGGCAGTGGAGCTGGGGAGAGCGTGCCTCCCTGCCCCCGCCCTCTCCCGCTCTCAGGCTGCCGGAAGCTAGGCAGACTGCCATGGCCAGACGCTCTGTTATTACCCGGGCTTTGGTTCACCTGAGCCTCTCTTCCCGACTGAGCAGCAGCCGGCTGTCCACCTCAATTTCCAAGCCCATGTTTACAGTAGAGAGGGCTGAGATAGACTGTATCTATAAAGAGAATCATTGAAGAGCTCTTAGGCTGGACTACTCTATTTTCTCATCTCCCAAGGAGACCTGGCCTCCCAGCGTGCTCCCCGATACAGCCTGATCTGGGAATAAAACAAAATCGGTGAGTTCGCCTCATTTCTTGGAGATTCGCATGTGAGGTCCATGTGATGGCCCCCAGTGCCTTGCATCCCCCTGGGCTCACTGATTTCCCTCGGAGAAGACTCCCATGGGAACTGAAAGACCGCACCCCCCACCAGTCAACACAGGAAGGAATCCTCGGGCAGATTTCTTAACTCTGACTCAGTGGGTCCCACACTTTAGTATGTATCATAACCACCTGGAGAGCCAGATCAGGCAGAGGCCCCAGATTTTCTGGTTCAGTAGGTGTAGAGTGAGGTGTGGGCCCTGGGATTTCTAACAAGCTCCCGAGTAACACAGATACTCAGCTGTGCAGGGCTAGAGTTTGGGAAGTAGTGCTTTGGGAGCTCTTGGATGGGCTTCAGGAACTTCATTGACCCCCGGAACTCTATGCAAATTGTGTATTTGGTGCTTTCATCCAGATAGAGGCGCATACAATTAAAAGACACTGTTCTAAGAGAGTAGTCAGAACATACTAGATATTTCTTGGGAAGAAGCAGACATTGATCAACAAACGAGGCCATTGGGTCCCTGGGGGAGGCTGTCTACAGGAGGAGGAAGTACGAGGAGAATGGCCCTGGGGCCCCCAGTGACAACCAAGTAACTGTTTCCTCTTAGCACACTCTTCTGTGAAAAAATCAGATGCTAATCAAATCACCCTTACCCGTGGCCTGTTCCAGCAAGACTCAGGCCTCTACTAAAGCTTGCTTTGTACAGGAAGCACTTACTTCCCCCTTCACCAGCACCTTCTCCTCTTGGGGTAAGGATGTGTTTTGTTTGTACTTTAATTTAAAAAAAAAAATTTATTTATTTATTTGGCTGTGCTGGGTATTAGTTGCGGCACACAGGATACCTGGGCCCCCTGCATTGGGAGTGTGGCGTCTTAGCCACTGGACCACCAGGGAAGTCCCTGTTGGTACTTTAATAAAAGAAAAGAGAAAGAGAGAGAAGGGGGAGGAGAGAGGGAGAAAGAGGGAGAAATATTGAAAAGGTCATTCTTTATCTACATATCAAAAAAGATAAAGAGTTCCAGGTGTGATTCTTCCTCTCTCTCTCTCTCTCTCTCTCTCTCTACACACACACACACACACACACACACACACACACACACAGTGGGATGCTATTATAATTGACTGACCACATGGTACAATTTGAGAGACCTCTGCACAAAAGTATCATTTTCCCCATCAGTCACTCCTCCTTCATAGCTTCATTTGAGTCTTGAATCATGAGGTTTTTCCTCTTTCAAATTTTCCTATCAGAATTCAGATATAGTCGTCCCTCAGTATCCAAGGGGGATTGGTTCCAGCACTCCTGTGGATAGCAAAATCTGCAGATACTCAAGTCCCTTGTATACAATTGCACAGTATTGCATATAACCTACGCATATGCTCCTGTGTACATCAAATCTTCTCTAGATTATTTATAATATCCAATACAATGTAAATGCTGTGTAAATAGTTGCCAGTGCATGGCAAATTCAGATTTTTCTTTTTGGAAATTTCTGGAATTTTTTTTCCGAATATTTTCAATCTGCATTTGGTTGAATAGGTGGATGCAGAAACTGTGGATACAGAGGGCCAACTGTACTCTAGTTGGGGACTGAGACTTCAACCAGGGGTTCTTAACCAGGATCCATGGATGTCCCTAGGCTGTGGGATGCTTTAGTGTGCATCAAAATTACCAGAATGAGTTTACATGCAAATTCCATGTCCCCACCCACTTGCAAAGAATCTGATTCCTTCACCCTAGAGAGGTGCGCAGAAGACTGTATTTTAAACAAGACTCTCAAGAGATTGCTATACAGGTTGTCCTTAGGCCACACTTCAAGAAACACTACTTTTCAGAAGGACTGTGAACTCCCTGAAAGTAAATGCAAAATCGTGGGTGTGTTATATGTGAGTATATTTCTGGGCATTGGGAACAGAGCTTTAATCAGATTCTGAAAGGCTCCTTGAATTGAAAAGGCAGATAATCACTAACCAGGAAATATTTTAGCAAGGAATAGCAACAATAGGATCCAGAATATAAGTGGTAGGGCAAGGAGGGAAGGAATGTCCCTAGAACGTATACAATATCGAAGCAGGAAAATCCTCAAAAAAAGTCACCTTGCTACCTGTTCTGACTGAGAAATGGGAGAAATCATACATATCACAACTAAAATGAAGGATCTTTAACCTGTGAAAAAAATATTTGCCATTTACATCCAAAGAGTTCATTTCCTTACTATATAAAGAACTGCTGCAAATTAATAAAGAAAAGACAGGGTATAATATTGTACACAGATTGGCTCAAGATGGCGGAGTAGAAGGACGTGCACTCACTACCTCTTGCAAGAGCACCGGAATCACAACTAACTGCTGAACAATCATCGACAGGAAGAAACTGGAACTCACCAAAAAAGATACCCCACATCCAAAGACAAAGGAGAAGCTGCAACGAGATGGTAGGAGGGGCGCAATCACAATAAAATCAAATCCCATAACTGCTGGGCGGGTGACTCACAAACTGGAGAACACTTATACCACAGAAGTCCACCCACTGGAGTGAAGGTTCTGATCCCCACGTCATGTCAGGCTTCCCAACCTGGGGGTCTGGCAACGGGAGGAGGAATTCACAGAGAATCAGACTTCGAAGGCTAGCGGGATTTGATTGCAGGACTTTGACAGGACTGGGGGAAACAGAGATTCCACACTTGGAGGGCACACACAAAGTAGTGTGTGCATCAGGACCCAAGGGGAAGGAGCAGTGACCCCATAAGAGACTGAACCAGACCTACCTGCTAGTGTTGGGGGGTCTCCTGCAGAGGCGGGGGGTGGCTCTGTCTCACTGTGAGGACAAGGACACTGGCAGCAGAAGTTCTGGGAAGTACTCCTTGGCGTGAGCCCTCCCAGAGTCCGCCATTATCCCCACCAAAGAGCCTGTAGCTTCCAGTGCTGGGTCACCTCAGGTCAAACAAACAACAGGGAGGGAACTCAGCCCCACCCATTAGCAGACAAGCAGACTAAAGTTTTACTGAGCTCTGCCCACCACCAGTCCCTCCCATCAGAAAGCTTGCACAAGCCTCTTAGATAGCCTCATCCACCAGAGGGCAGACAGCAGAAGCAAGAAGAACTACAATCCTGCAGCCTGTGGACTGAAAAAAACATTCACAGAAAGATACACAAAATGAGAAGGCAGAGGACTATGTACTAGATGAAGGAATAAGATAAAACCCCAGAAAAACAACTAAATGAAGTGTAGATAGGCAACCTTCCAGAAAAAGAATTCAGAATAATGATAGTGAAGATGATCCAGGACCTCAGAAAAAGAATGGAGACAAAGATCAAGAAGATGCATGAAATGTTTAACAGAGACCTAGAAGAATTAAAGAACAAACACCTAGAAGAATTAAAGAACAAAGAAACAGAGATGACCAATACAATAACTGAAATGAAAAATACACTACAAGGAATCAGTAGCAGAATAACTGAGGCAGAAGAACCTGGAATAAGAACCTGGATAAGTGACCTGGAAGGCAGAATGGTGGAATTCACTGCCATGGAACAGAATAAAGAAAAAAGAATGAAAAGAAATGAAGACAGCCTAAGAGACATCTGGGACAACATTAAATGCACCAACATTCGCATTATAGGGGTCCCAGAAGGAGAAGAGAGAGAGAAAGGACCCGAGAAAATATTGGAAGAGATTATACTCGAAAACTTCCCTAACGTGGGAAAGGAAATAGCCACCCAAGTCCAGGAAGCGCAGAGAGTCCCAGGCAGGATAAACCAGAGGAGAAACACGCCGAGACACATAGTAATCAAAGTGGCAGAAATTAAAGACAAAGAAAAACTATTGAAAGCAGCAAGGGAAAAACGACAAATAACATACAAGGGAACTCCCAGAAGGTTAACAGCTGATTTCTCAGCAGAAACTCTACAAGCCAGAATGGAGTGGCACGATATATTTAAAGTGATGAAAGGTATGAACCTACAACCAAGATTACTCTACCTGGCAAGGATCTCATTCAATGGAGAAATCAAAAGCTTTTCAGACAAGCAAAAGCTAAGAGAGCTCAGCACCACCCAACCAGCTCTACAACAAATGCTAAAGGAACTTCTCTAACTGGGAAACAGAAGAGAAGAAAAGGACCTACAAAAACAAACCCAAAACAATTAAGAAAATGGTCATAGGAACATACATATTGATAATTACCTTAAACGTGAATGGATTAAATGCCCCAGCCAAAAGACACAGACTGGCTGAATGGATACAAAAACAAGACCCATCTATATGCTGTCTACAAGAGACCCACTTCAGACCTAGGGACACATACAGACTGAAAGTGAGGGGATGGAAAAAGATATTCCATGCAAATGGAAATCAAAAGAAAGCTGGAGTACCAATACTCATATCAGATAAAATAGGCTTTAAAATAAAGAATGTTACAAGAGACAAGGAAGGACACTACATAATGATCAAGGGATCAATCCAAGAAGAAGATATAACAATTATAAATATATATATGCACCCAACATAGGAGCACCTCAATACATAAGGCAACTGCTAACAGCTATAAAAGAGGAAATCGACAGCAACACAATAATAGTGGGGGACTTTTACAGCTCACTTACACCAATGGACAGATCATCCAAACAGAAAATAAATAAGGAAACACAAGCTTTAAATGACACAATAGACCAGATAGATTTAATTGATATTTATAGGACATTCCATCCAAAACCAGCAGATTACACTTTCTTCTCAAGTGCGCACAGAACATTCTCCAGGATAGATCACATCTTGGGTCACAGATCAAGCCTCACTAAATTTAAGAAAAATGAAATGATATCAAGCATCTTTTCCGAACACAATGCTATGAGATTAGAAATAAATTACAGGAAAAAAAAAAACACCCACAAACACATGGAGGCTAAACAATATGCTATTAAATAACCAAGAGATCACTGAAGAAATCGAAGAGGAAATCAGGAAATACCTAGGGACAAATGACAGTGAAAACACAACGATCCAAAACCTATGGGATGCAGCAAAGGCAGTTCTAAGAGGGAAGTTTATAGCAATACAATCCTACCTCAAGAACAAGAAAAATCTCAAATAAATGATCTAACATTACACCTAAAGTAACTAGAGGAAGAAGAACAAACAAAACCCAAAGTTAGTAGAAGGAGAGAAATCATAAAGATCAGACCAGAAATAAATGAAATAGAAACAAAGAAAACAATAGCAAAGATCAATAAAACCAAAAGCTGGTTCTCTGAGAAGATAAACAACATTGATAAACCCTAAGCAAGACTCATCAAGAAAAAGAGGTAGAGGACTCAAATCAATAAAATTAGAAATGAAAAAGGAGAAGTTACAATGGGCACGGCAGGAATGTAAAGCATCATAAGAGACTACTACAAGCAACTCTATGCCAATAAAATGGACAACCTGGTAGAAAAGGACAAGTTCTTAGAAAGGTATAACCTTCCAAGACTGAACCAGGAAGAAATAGAAAATATGAACAGACCAATCACGAATAATGAAATTGAAACCAGAATTAAAAATCTTCCAACAGGGGGCTTCCCTGGTGGCACAGTGGTTGAGAGTCTGCCTGCCAATGTGGGGGACACGGGTTCGAGCACTGGTCTGGGAAGATCCCACATGCCGTGGAGCAACTGCGCCCGTGAGCCACGATTACTGAGCCTGTGCATCTGGATGGACTTAGAGACTGTCATACAGAGTGAAGTAAGTCAGAAAGGGAAAAACAAATATCGTATTAACGCATATATGTGGAATCTAGAAAAATGGTGCAGATGAACCAGTTTGCAGGGCAGAGATGGAGACACAGATGTAGAGAAGAGACGTGTGGACGCCAGGTGGGGAAAGCGGGGTGGGGGGGTTGATGGTAGGAGGAATTGGGAGATTGGGATTGACATATATACACTAATATGTATAAAGTAGGTAGCTAATAAGAACCTGCTGTATAAAAAGAATAAATATAATATTATAGGAAATTGAAATAAATTTTAAAAATATTGTACATATATAATATTGTAACTGTAACTTATATAATATTGTACATCAACTATATTTCAATAAAAAATAATTTAAAAAGAAAAGGAAAGACCACTAAGCAAATAGAAAAATGGGCAACGGATGTGAACAGTTTACAGTAAAGGAAACACAAATGGCTCTTAAACATATGAAAAGTTTCCCATTGTCGCTCATAATAAGAGAAATGCAATTTAATATTGCAATGAGATCTCATTTTTCATCTATCAGATTGAAGGATATGAAAAAGTGTGACAATACACTGTGCTGGTGAGTGTGTAGATTGCAATATCTCTATGGAGGGCAATTTGGTGATATGTATAAAAGTTACAGATGCCCGCACCATTTGTTGGAGCCATTCCACTGTTAAGAATTTATCATACAAACATACTCCCACGTGTGTAAAGATCTTTCATTAGCAAAAGATTGTGGGAAAAAAAAAAAGTTTGCAGAAAACCTAAATATCTGTCAATAGGAGGTGGGTTAAATAATTCACAGCAATCGATACAAAGGAATAGTATGCAGCTATAAAATAGCTAGTCGTTTTACGTGCTTATGGAAAGCATCTTCAAGATGCATAGTTCTGTGAAAAAAGCAAGATGCTGAACAATGTGTATGATATGCTGCCATTTGTAAAAGTCTATGCCTATTTGCTTGTATTTATCTGGACTCTCTCCTGCAGAGTACATAAGGAACAGTTAACAGTGGTTAGACAAGACAGGGTTTGGGGGAAAAAAACTTCCTTTTTATTTATACTCTTTTGCATTTTTTGGATCATTTGCATGTATTTCTCATTAAAAATAAATAAAATGCTAAAAAATTGAAACTAAAGCAAGCAGGCAGACTGTGGTTGCAGTGGGAAGGGTGGGTTGGCAGAATGGGAGACTGGAGTGGAGATTCTCCCACTGAGAAGCATGGTCCCTTAGGAGGGAGGCTAGGCCACACCACCACAGCCTCTGGCTCACAACCTGGCATGCTGGAGGTGCTCGAAAATTTCGACAGGTGAATGGATGGGACACGTCATATTCCTCAGGGAGGCTGGGGTGTCAATAAGATTGAGAACCACTGGACCACAGACAGGAGACCTTTAAGAAAGGAGTTCCTCAACATCTTCTCTACACCTTAAAATCGACTTCACCTTCAAGGCCTGGTTCATAGGCTAACTCTTCCAAAGGGACTTCCATGCTCTCTGTCTCTGAGGCCCCAATCCCATCTCCTGTGGGTTAAAGCTCATTTCATTCCTCTGTGCTCCAACAGCATTTTCCTTAATCTGTTCTTCTAGGATGTATTTCAATCTGCTTTATGGTTTAGATACTAATTTGCAGATCAGCCTTAACCTTAGTGATTAAGACTCTCTCTTCCCCATCTCTGTCTGCACGCTTCAGTGCCGGCACAATGAATACAGATGGTCCACAGTAAAGGGAACGCAACCCTCTTTACGGGACACCCTGAGCAGGCATGTGCTCTAGACTATACTACAGGAGACAACAGCATGGTGGGTGATAATGGCCACAAATATAGGCCTTAACCGGGCCATCTTCCCAATGAGTCACTTGATTCACTCAGATGTCTGAAGGAATGTTTCTCACCAGCCAGCCAGGCACTAACAGACAGGACTCAGCAAATAGTCTGCATTGCTAGATATCATTTTCAATTCTCCAGACCTGCAGCAGAGCTGGTGCCCATATGCTTCCCATTGCTCCTCCTATGCCCACAGCAGCCCTCATTAATCAAGCAGACTCACCTTCCCGTTCTCTGTAGATGTAGCCTCAAAATCCCCCTCAAAAGACAGCAGCTACCTACCAATCTGCTGGCATGGCTTATTTGCCATCACAGGTCTTGAGCATATTCAAACCTTCTGGGGCACAGCGCACTGCCAGCATGTCACAGAGCCCGCCCAGGGGCATGGAGACCCAGGGATATTCTAGGCCTGCAAGGGTTATGATCAAGCCACTTGTGAAACTCGAACACTGATGGGCAAGTCCACCGGCCCTGGTAGTGCTAAGCCCTGACTGGAGAGCAAGCTTGCTCTGCTGCTAATTTGGAGGCAGACAGACCTCAGTTAAGTGGAATCCAGTTCATCAGACCCTCAAGTCACTGAAAACCTCCCCATCGTCCTCCTTTCTTCTACTCCCCTCCCCAAACAAAAAGCACATTACACTTTCAGGAAGTAGAAGAAATAGAAAGAAAGTAAGCTCCTATCAGGATTCCTGTTTTAAAACAGCACTACCAGGACTTCCCTGGTGGCGCAGTGGTTAAAAATCTGCCTGCCAATGCAGGGGTTATGGGTTCGAGCTCTGGTCCGGGAAGATCCCACTTGCCGCGGAGCAACTAAGCCCGCGCGCCACATCTACTGAGCCCGTGTGCCACAGCTACTGAAGCCTGCGTGCCTAGAGCCCATGCTCTGCAACAAGAGAAGCCACCGCAATGAGAAGCCTGTGCAACACAACAAAGAGTAGCCCCCGCTCGCCGCAACTAGAGAAAGCCGGTGTGCAGCAACGAAGACCCAACACAGCCAAAAATAAATAAATAAATAAAAATGAAATTAAATAAAAATTAAAAAAATAAAAATAAAACAGCACTACCAGGGAATTCCCTGGCGGTCCAGTGGTTAGAACTCTGTGCTTTCACCGCCGAGGGCCCGGATTCAATCCCTGGTGGGGGAACTAAGA
This sequence comes from Balaenoptera ricei, assembly GCF_028023285.1. NCBI lineage: Eukaryota > Metazoa > Chordata > Mammalia > Artiodactyla > Balaenopteridae > Balaenoptera > Balaenoptera ricei. Next base: position 99,110,091 of record NC_082660.1, read on the forward strand.
TCCTGCAAGCCAGGAGGCACGGCCCCCCAGCAAAAAAAATTAAAGGTAAATAAATAAATAAAACAGCACTACCAGAATATGTCTCGAGGTCAGGCCACACTAGGCCTAATCCCCTGCATCCACCTCCAGCGTGATTTCCGCTTCCGTGTCTGGATAGTAACCAGAGGTGTTGACAATTATGACCTGTGAAACTGCAAGACACTCAACGCAAGAGGCTTAGGCAATGGTTGTCCATTCATGATCTCCAGCGTTCGCCTTAGTTTAGATCAGGAGTCTGCAAACTACAGCCCAAAGTCCAAATCCAGCTCACCACCTGTTTTTATAAATAAAGTTTTATTGGAACATATCCTTGCTCATTCATTTACATATTGTCTATGGCTGCACTCACGCTACAATGGCAGAGTTGTAGAGCTGCGACAGAAGCTGTATGGCTCACAAAACTGAAAATATGTACTATCTGGCCATTTATAGAAAACGTTTGCAGACCCCTGGCTTAGACCACTCTTGGAGCTGGTCCTAAACCAGTGGGGGAGGCTTCCTCCTCCTCTTCTCTTCTCCTGCCTTCCCTCCACCGACCACCTCCGATACACACACACCAACACGCACGCGCACACACACACTGCTGAAGGGAAGACAGTACTGGCTGGGCAAAAGGAGCAGGAGTGTGGACAAGCAGACTTAAATGCTCTTCCTAAGCCTAGCCACCTCTACTTGGTACACAGAGCCAGAGAACTGAGGAAGTCTGCGTGTATATTTGTGTGGGTGGAGGTTAAAGTCAAGGTGAGAAAGCATTGTTGGAAATGGTGTCCTTATGCACATGTAACAGAGGGTACGTGGTCTACAAGAATGTCACTAAATCTCAGGCTGAACTGGGAGAACCAGCCACCTGCTCCCTTCCAACCCAGAGCTTCCTTCAACTGTCTAGTCCCATTCTCACTTAGGGGATGGGGCTTGGGCTAAGGATGGTGTGGAATGGGACATACAGGCAGACTTTCTTTAAGCATCTCTTCTCTTCCCTTTCCTCTCTTTCCGGCCTCCTCTCTCTCTCTCTCTCTCTCTCTCTCTCTCTCTCTCTCTGTCTCTCAGCTAGTTTAGGCAGCAACACGGCGAAGGCAGCTATTATGAAAACACCAATTCAGGCATGATTTCTGGACCATAGATCAAAAGCTTAGCTAATAGTGGACACAGAATATTGATTTGTCGGTTTTTCTCTCTCCTTTCCATTGCTTTGAGTGGGTGATAGCCGATTTCTCCAAATCACCAATTTGGAAACTTCCTAAAAAGAGGAATGGAGATGGAATGGACTGAGGGCTGAAGACAGGGTGGTGATTTACACTCTGACTACATGGGACAACCAGATTATATTAAAACCAGGTCTATCCACAAATACCATATGATATCACTTATATGCGGAATCTAAAATATGACACAAATGAACTTATTTACAAAACAGAAACAGACTCACAGACATAGAAAACAAACTTATGGTTACCAAAGGGGAAGGTTGGGGAGGGATAAACTAGGAGTTTGGGATTAGCAAATACAAACTACTATATATAAAATGGATAAACAGCAAGGACCTACTACATAGCACAGGGAACTATATACAATATCTTGTAATAAACCATAATGGAAAAGAATATGTATGTATGTATAACTGAATCACTTTGCTGTACACCAGAAACTAATACAACATTGTAAATCAAGTTCAAATAAAAAATCAGGGGGCTTCCCTGGTGACGCGGTGGTTGAGAATCTGCCTGCCAATGCAGGGGACACGGGTTCGAGCCCTGGTCCGGGAGGATCCCACGTGCCGCAGAGCAACTAAGCCCGTTCGCCACAACTGCTGAGCCTGCGCTCTAGAGCCCGCAAGCCACAATGACTGAGCCTGCGTGCTGCAACTGCTGAAGCCCGCGTGCCTAGAGCCCGTGCTCCACAGCAAGAGAAGCCACCACAATGAGAAGCCCGTGACCTGCAACATGGAGTGGCTCCTGCTCTCTACAGCTGGAGAGGGCCTGTGCGCAGCAATGAAGACCCAATGCAGCCAAAAATAAATAAATAAAATAAATAAATTTATTAAAAAAAATCAGGTCTATCCAATCAGTCTGTGGGCTTTGTAAAAGTCCATTAATATACAGATTGGAACAGGCAGCGGTCCTTGGATGATAACCACCGAATGGTCAGGCTGAACTGGGAACTTTGGCAAGAGTTTGCTCTGGTTCCTCAGGAAAACAGATCTAATCTTAATCAAAGAAGGCTGCTTGGAGGAAGTGATGATATAAAGGAGCTTTAAGGGAAAGGTTTGATAACCTGATTTTCATGAAGCAGAAAAAGATATCAAAGGGAAGGAATGGTCTGGTCCAGAGCTTAAAGAAAGCTTGGAGAACAGGAATGGGAAGGTCTGATGGTGTTCTTAGTCAGGAAGGATAGCAGAAATGAAACAGAAGCTAGGACCAGCTCTCTGGCCCTTGATTGCATTATATGATAGTAAAGGTCCCAAAGTCTGTCACCTCACTGAGTATGCCCTTGTTCTCTCCATTTTTCTGCCTGTCAAAGCCAGCTGTCAGAAATCAGAAATGGGGCTGTGATATGTTCATTCCAAGTGAAGTGTAAAGGGTTGGGAAGGCTGACTGTATTACCTCTTCCGGGGAGATTTGCATTTTGATAAAACCGATGGTTGTTAATAATGGGAATTCAGGTAGGAGCTACCCAGAAGTGTTATGGGGAGTGAAGAAGTTTCCTCCATCCCCTAAATTCACAGCAATATTGCTGGAGCTCTCTCTGCTTCTGATTCATCATCTCCACCATGGGCATTATAGCATTATTTGCTTCCTAGAGTTGTTCTGAGGATTAAATGAGATAATTAATGTATATAAAATATTTAACACAGTGCTTGGTACATCATAAGAACTCAACAGCTATTATATCTTTGTCTTGATTACACTGCCTACTCATAGTGCCAGCCCTGAAAAGAAAAACACATATTCTTACACTGGGTGCTGTCAGCCCTGTAATTATTATATGTAGATTGCACCTCCAACTGCGCAGTGAGCTAGAGAAGGTACAGAGAGGGAGCCTCCAATTTTCTTGGAGGCAGGGGCTGTTGCATAAGGGAATCCTAAACAGATTACCTCTTTTCAGTGGGAAAAGGTGATGAGGATGCCATCAAAACGTATAATTCAAGAACATCCCAAAAGCAAGTGTGGGAAGACAGTATAGTATAGAAGTTAAGGACTTGGGACTCTGCAGACTGATAGACCAGGGTTTGAATCCTAGCTCTGCCACTTATTAGCTTTGTGACCCTTAGGATGTCAGTGTGACAAAATGAAGACCAACCAAGTAAGAGCAAGCAAAGGCTATTTATTCTGAGCTTGCTACAACAAAAGAGCCAGTCACTGTCACTTAGGATTAGGCAGACAGTCAAGGGCAGGCAGAGGAGTGGGAAAGTTTCATAGTGGAAAAAGGAAAGGCTTTGGCTATGCCCTGATCGGAGGCTGTTGGCATGGGAACACTGTAGGCAGGCTAACTAGAAGTAGGGCATCCTGTGCGATTGACTAGAGGGGCATATTTGGCTTTCTTTGGTTGGTCCCAAGTTGGAAACTGGGATGAAACTTAGGGGAGCTGTCAGTTACGAATCAGGTCCTGGCCATTTGGGGTTGATTGTTACAGGGATCAGTGTTTGGCTTCCTGGAATGTTACCAGAGGTAGCAATCTGACTTCGTGTGAGTCTGACCTAGCGGGCTGCCTTCCTGGGCTGGTTATTGTAGATAAGGAGATGGTTTCCTAGGCATTTGCTGCAGGTTGTGGGTCAGACTTTTATTTTTTTATACGGTATGGTCATTGTCTATTTGCATATTCTGTCTCTCATCACTTAACTTCTCCGAGCCTCAGTTTGCTCAATTTAAATGGGCTATTAAGACTTTGAATTTGAGGATTAAGTGAGATTTGTACATAAACGGTTTAGCGCCAAATCTGGAACGTAAGTGCCCAACACATGTTAGTCATTGTCTTATTGGCTAATTAACTAAATTCTGAAATAAGAGAATTTAGTGGAGTGGTACTCCTCAGAGTAGGAAGGGGGCAATGTTAGCAGGAAGAAAAGGAAGCCCTAGTGAACCCTACAAAGAGTATCAAACACATAATCGACCACAATAGCAAGAGCTAACACATATTCATGCTTACTATGAGCCAGACACTATTCCAAGTAGGTTACATACAATGGCTCATTTAATCCTCATAACCACCCCACGAGGTGGATACTACCAACATTGTCATCTTCATCTGAAAGAAGGAGGAAACTCTGGCACAGAGAAGTTAAGAAACTTGCCCAAGCTTACACAAGTACTGTGTAGGGCCAGGCAGCTTGGCAATAGTCTGGGCTTTTAACAGTTCTGCTGTTCTCACAATAGATTAGACATGCCGAAGTTAAAACAGCTTTAGGAAAGGACTGAATACAAATCTCAATGATTTCTCCATAGACTCAATGAAGGGTAACGATGGAGATACTTAAGGTGTTTAGGACATCCTTAGTCTTTGAGGGTGATGTCAATGGAGGGCATCTCACACATGCCCCTCCACACACCCCCTTTCACCTGTTTTAAGTCTGACCTTGATCTCTGTTGGAAGCCACTTCCTCAGAAACTTTGGCTGATCCTCCAGAGTGCGTTACCCCCACTCCCATCCCTACTCCTTTCCCATACTTACCACAATTGACAAGGTGCGTAATTATTTCGTTCACATCTGTCTCCCACACTAGACTGAATGATTGAGTGGGTCTGTTTTGTATACCATTGGATCCCCATTCCCTAGCATAGGGTCACCAACCTATGGCCTGTGGGCCAAATCTAACCCAAAGTCTGTTGGTTTTGTTTTAATAAATTGAAATTGGCACATAGCCACACCATCTCCTTTACATACTATCTACGACTTCTTTCACATTAAAATGGCAGAGTTGAGTAGTTGCAAGGGATCACGTGGCCTGCAAAGCCTAAAAAAATATTTAGTATGTGGCCCTCCACAGCAAAATTTGCCAATCCCTGGCTAGCTCGTCGATACTCAACAGATATCTGTTTAATGGAGGGATATACTTATTATTTATTTATTTAACAAACGTTTGCATGGCACTTACTATAGTCAGACACCCTTCCAAGTGCTTTACGAATATTAACTCATTTATTCCTCATAACAACCCAGTAAGATAGGAGGCATTCTTATTCTCATTTTACAAAGGAAAACACTGGGAACCAGAGAGGTTCAGTATCTTGCCCCAAATTAAACAGGTTGTAGGTAGCCGGGCTAGGATTCAAAACTCAGGCTTTCAGGCTCCGAAACCCAGGCTATCTACGCCATGTTCATGGACCATGGGTGGGATCTAGTTTTTCTGGTGTTCCGATGAGAGAACTGCTGTACGGTTTTGAGAAGCGGAAGGATGTGGTCAAAGCAGCAAAAGGAGATAAAGTGGTCTTACTCCACGCAGCCCCTAGGACTTGGCTGATGACAAGGACATGCTAAAAAGGACAAATTAGCACAGCATCATTTGGCTCTCGCCATGGCTAACATAATCAAGCACGCATTCTCCAAAAGTGAGCTGGTGTAGTTATTGTCACCCTACCGGGGACTAGATAACACCATTGATTAAAGCTTCCAGAGCACCCTGAGGCTGAACCAGTTCGTTTTATTCTATCACATGTCCAAACACTCCACCTCTACCCCACTGTAGCCAACTATCTTCAAATGCACCCCACCATAGAACAAGGTGATAACAAATGATTGGTTTGGTGCAAATTCGTCCCCAATCCTGAGAAAACAAGAAGTGCATGAACTATATGGCTGTTGTATGAGATATTTCCTCTTCCTGTCTCCACACTGCCTGGGCTGTATGCCAGTTGTTAGTAGGAAGGGGCAGCAAATGCCCTCAGATGACGTTATAGCTCTAAGGTACAATGCTGGGCCACCAATAAGTCATTGCTGGTGGCTTGACTTCTTTGTGGTTTGCTCGAGGAAGTCAACTTGTTGACAAGACTTGGGAGACCTTGCTGCATGTGACTGAGGGTGAGGGGTTAGCAGAAGCAGCTAGTTAAGATAGAACAGTCTGAGAGAGACCAAGAAAGTCTGTTCTTCTCTTCCTGGTAGGACAAGCAGGATGCCAGGATTCTACATCCATGCTGGGGGCCTGGGCTGGGAACCAGGGTTGAGCTTCAGGTTAGACCCGCCTGGGGGCATCAGAGCTTGGAGCCAAAGGTGATCTGAAAGCCAGTGATCAAGGGAAAAGCTGAGCATTAAATCCCATCAGACAGTCCAACTGAAGTGCCAATCCCACGACCAAAGGGAGAGAATCTGGGCTCTTCAACGTTAGTGAGAAAACCAGGCACAGCAGACCAGCGCAAGAGGGATCTGGAATGTGAGTCAAAGGCAGGCCTATGGACATTCCCTGAGCTCTTGGGACAGTTGTAGAAACTTCTTATTGGGTGACTGGGCCTTGTCTTTGAGCAGGGATGACCCTCCTACCACCAGCAAAGAGAGGCAGTATAGTCAAGTGGTTAGGAGCACACTCTAGCAGCAGACTGCCTGAATGTACATCTCAACCATGCTGCCTGTTAGCTGGGTGGCCTGTGGCTAGTCACTTCACTTACTCCAGCCTTGGCTTCCATATCTGTGAAATAGAGCAAGGTTGAAAAAATTAGTAAGATAACATGGCAAGTGCTTAACACACATGAGCAATAAATGTTGCTTAATATTATTTTTAAAAGCACATCGATTTGGCTCAAAGTATCAACGTAAATCAATTCCAGGCAAAATCTACGTATTGCCCACACCCTGACTCCAAATCCACAAGCAGGTCTCCTCACTAGGAGGCAGGGGTTGCCCTACTGCTGCTGGCAGCAGAAGGGCAGGGCAAGTGAAATCACACTTTGATCTCATCTTTTGGAGGGGATTTTCTCTTTACCAACAACGGTTATTCCTCCAAATGAGCAAGTCCTGCCAGCCTGAAAGAGAAAAGCCACACAAACAAAAGTGCCGGAGACTTAATACTCTCCACTGTCAAGAAATATCAGGATTTCCCAAAGAAGGCTTGGTCACATCACTGGAAGATGTAGGAAAGTAGAAAGGTAAGGTATGGATTTGGAAGTCTTAGAATTTCATTGTGATGTGGGCCTGCTTGGTAGAGAAATCATTAATGAGAAGGCCCTTACTTACACTGCAGGCATCTTTGCTGTCCTTCCTGTTCTGCAAAGTGCTTAGCCCAGTGTTTTTTTAAATATATTTCACTCACCACTTACATCAGAATCTACAGGGGGGAACTAGCTAAAAAGGCAGGTTCTGAACCCCTGGAGTTCTGACTCATGAAGCTCAGCATTTTTAACTAGTTTTCAAGTGGATTGTTATTCTATTATGTAATTTTTGAACAGATAACACATTCATATGGCATAAAACTTTAAAAATATAAAAAATGTGTAGAGTGAAAGTGTCACTCCCATCCCTGTCCTCAGCTGCCCATTTCTGACCTTTACCCAGCCTCACCTGCCATACAAACCTAGGTAACCACTGCTATTCAAGTCTTAGAAATCCTTTCTGAGGTTCTTTATCAGATATCAAGCAAAAGAGGAAATACATTTTTCACTTGCCCCCCCGAAAAAGTTAGAATGCTTTACATACTGTTCTTTATCTTTAAAAAATATATATAGATTAAAAACAAGGTCTTACTGTATAGCACAGGGAACTATATTCAGTATCTTGCAATAACCTATAATGACAAAGAACCTGAAAAAGAATATGTTTATATGTTCATATATATAACTGATTCACTTTGCTGTACACCAGAAACTAACACAACATTGTAAATCAACTATACTGCAATAAAAAAATAACATAAAATAAGTACATATATAACTTAAAGATCTTTCCATAACTGTCATAGAGTACTTCCTTACTAGTTTTCACAACTGTATACTATTCCATTATATGGATAGAGGAGACTTTATTTCACCAGTCACATTTTTTTTTTTCTGGCAGTGCCACGCTGCTTGCTGGATCTTAGTTCCCCAACCTGAGCCCTTGGCAGTGAAAGCACAGAGTCCTAACCACTGGACCACCGGGGAATTCCCTCACCAGTCACTTTTTGATGGACACTTGGGTTGTTTCCAATCCTCTGCTAACTAATACAATCAATGAATGTAATGAATTACCTTGTACATGCACCATTTTCAGATGTGAGATACATTTCCAAAACTAGAGTTGCTTCCCTGGCCGATTCCGATGCACACTGGAATTTAGGAACCACCGGCTTAGGGGTTGCTGATGTGATAGGACTCATTCACATTTGATTAAGCCTTTGTGTTAGGACTCAGAGAACGGCAGAGCTGGAGGGACTCTTAGAGACCTTCTTCCTCATTTTACAGATGAGGAAATTGATTCTCAGATAGGGAAGGGACATGCTCATGGTTACACAGCATGCTGGTAGCAGAGCTGAAACAGGAACGCAGGTCTCCTCACTCACAGGCCGGTGTTCTGCTACCTGTGATTATCATCAACAAGCAAACGTGGAGCGCCCAGCAAGGTGTACGATGGTCTCTAGCTGCAGCAGATAGGGCACACGCGGGAAAGATAATGCATCGTAGCTGGTGTGAAACACCAGATCTGTGCGGTCTCGGAATGGCAGACTTTCAGACAATATCAGAATTAAGCAAACTGTTCTATAAGCTATTGTGAGCCACTGACCTCTTTCCACAGGATGGAGAAAGGCCAATGGTTCTCTATGCATCTAATTGAGTCCGAATTCTGGAAAAAGTAAAAGCTTTGGGTTTCTGTGCAGCTTCTTTAATGGGCTTGCTGGGGAAGGGAAGGTGTAGCTAGTGACTTGTTACTGAAGACCAAACTCCTAAGGGAGATGATCTGGGGTTGGTAAATCTCAATGGAGGTGCCATTCTTATTCTGTAGATCCATTTCACAATGTATAGAAAGCCTCTTTGAGAAAACCAAGATCTTCTAGAAGGAATAAGTGCCCTCTCAAAGTCCTCCTACCCCAGACTCTTTGCCCTACATTAGAGATTCATTTTTTTCAGTTATGGCCTCTATGAGATGCTTGCTGTCTCTGTCACCTCGTATCCATCACAAAGGTAAGGTGGGATGGTGTCAAAGCAAATCTTGTTGGGAATTCCCTGGTGGTCCAGTGGTTAGGACTCCACGCTTTCACTGCGGAGGGCTTGGGTTCAATCCCTGGTCAGGTAACTAAGATCCCACAAGCCGAGTGGCCAAAAAAAAAAAAAAAAAAAAGGAAACCTTGTTAATCTTAAAGCCTTATAGATTCTTTTGTAGCAACTTCAACCTTGTTCTCACTATCTTAGCCAAATAAAGAAGATGCGTGTGTGTGCGTGCGCACGTGAGTGTGTTTAAAACCAGGCTAATCGTTTTGGGGGGGGGGGTCTTACACAAAGTAGCAGAACAGTTTGTCTGTTGTCCTTATGTCTGATTTCAACATAAAAGGAGCAAATATCCTAGCTGAAGAGTTCAGACAGGCATCAGGGGAGCCTGGGATTTTGAACTGCAGGGGATGTATGCGCCAGTCAGAGAAGATGCCTTCTTTATCCCATTATCAGCCACTCTCCAGTTCTAATTTTGATGAGAACAAGACAATCGTTAAGTGGAGTGCCCCTCACTTCACAGCTTAATGAACCATAGCTATAATAACATCCTCCCCTTTGTCTGGTCAGCAATCCCTTGTGTCTCCCGAGAGAGGGGAGTGGGAGAGAGGGCCTTCGGAAAGTAACAGGTAAAAGCAGCTGAAGGAAATTAAACTGTAAGTTTTTCAACTCTGAAACATCGATGACCTAATGGAACCGAGAGCCCAGAGCTTGGAGACCTTCACCCCGCCCCCATTCCCAAGCAAGAGGGTGAACTAGGATTTTGTCAGTCTCACGGTGCTTAGCCGAGACCTGCTTGACTGTTGAAATCATCTGACAGCCTTTCCCCAGGTCCTATATAGGCATTCTAGGACCGTAGGCCTCTCTTTCTCAAAGTAGAGTTCTTGGAACACATCTACGAGAATCATGTGGAAAGCTTGTGAAAAAACGCTTTGCCTTGGGGGCTTCTGTGTTGGTGAACATGTGGAGATTTGGGGAGAGTGGAGCTCTCTGAGAGGGCATGGAAGGTCCATGCCCTTTCCCCATACCTTGCCCTTTGCATCTCTTCCATGTTACTGTTCCTAAGTTATATTCGTTTGTAATAAACAGGTAATCTAGTTTAAAAAAAAAAACAACTTCACCTCAGACCGCTGAATCAGAATCTCTGGTAGTAGGACCCAGGTATCTGCATTTTCCTCATGTTTACTGGTTAAATCTGTGATACCGTAAAAGACAACAACTGCTGCCCTTGCTATGAGGAGCCTTTGCTTAGGGGTTCCTACTCCTTCTGGTCAAACAGGTTTCAGTGTCATAATCACGTATAAACACCATGATAATGGCAGAGCATGTTAACTGAGCACATACTCTATGCCAGCCTCTGTGCTAAGTGCTTTGGACATTACTATTGCATATATAATCCTTGCAATTGCCAAGTGAGGCAAGGGATAGTACCTGTATCTCACAGATAAGAAGATTGAGGTTTAACACATGGAAGCAACCTAACTGTCCATCGACAGAGGAATGGATAAAGAAGATGTGGTATATATATATATACACATATACATACAATGGAATACTACTCAGCCATAAAAAAGCATGAAATGATGCCATTTGCAGCAACATGGATGGATCTAGAGATTATCATACTAAGTGAAGTAAGCCAGACAGAGAAAGACAAATACCGTATGATATCACTTATATGTGGAATCTAACATATGACACAAATGAACTTATCTATGAAACCAAAACAGACTCACAGAAGTAGAGAACAAACTTGTGGTTGCCAAAGGGAAGGGGGGGTGTGGGAGGGATGGATTGGGAGTTTGAGATTAGCAGATGCAAACTATTATATATATGTATAACTGAATCACTTCATTGTACACCAGAAACTAACACAACATTGTATATCAATTATACTTCAATAAAATAAATTTAAAAAATAAAATAACATTATGCCATTTCAAAAATGTTTTAAAAAAAAGAAGATCAAGGCTTGAAGAAGTGAAGGAAAAACAGCTAGTAAGTGGCAGAGCTGGGATTCGAACTGAAGTCTACCCATCTCCAAAGGCCATGATCTGAGCCTTTACTATATCCTGCCTCCAACAATCATTCTAATGCTGCCTCTTTGTAACATCATTTTGCCACCAGATCTTTTTTTCAAATCTTCTTTCTCTGTCGTCATGTACCATCTTTGGTGCTCACTCCTACTTGCTGAAGGTAAATCGGACTCCTTTGCTTACTTGACTTTTCAGCATTCTGGACACTTGATATTTGTCTGGGTTGATGCTCTGTTACAAAAGTGAGTGAATCCAGAGCCTGCTTTCCATGTAACAGTTGCTTGAGGTACACTCTAAACGCTTGTCATCCAACTGCCAACCCGGCCAACTCAATGTTTACTTCCGCCAAGTTTTCAAACTCCCACTTTTACAAAGTCAGTGCTGGATATCTGGTTGTGGATTTATGTTGATTCCCAGGAAAAAAGGCGATGAAAAAAATCATTATTATTTTAAAAAATGTGTGGCACTAATTTACAGTTCACCCCATCACTTCATAATACGTTGCTTTTATGAACCTCAGTCCACCTCAGTCCACCAGCAGGCTGGCCTTCAAGGGGCCGAAACAGACCTGCTTTTAGAAACTGGCCTATCTGGAAATGAGGGCAAGTTGACTTTGTTATTTTTAGAAAGTGCATTTGTTGTTGGCCTCTAATAATGCCAAGTACATAAATAAAGAGGAGAGCCTCCCTGGAAGGCAACAGATGGTAACCCCAATTAAATGGGGACTCTTTAACAAGTTCTTTCCTCCTCTCTGGGTCCCATCTGAAATAGCAAGGCCTTGGGTTAGATGACAGACAAAGGTCCTTCTATCTCTAATCATTTAGAGCAAAACACCCAAAGTAGCCAATCTTCCAGAACAATCTTCACATTAGTACTCCTATTAGTTACCTACATGCTCAACTTCTCTAATAAGAGACCCCAAAGTATTGTAGTTGAAACAAGACCGAAGTTTTTTTTTTCACTCACCTAAGAATCCAAGGAGGTGGTCCAGGGCTGACATGGAGGTTCGGAGCTGTTAAGGGCACAGGCTCCTTCTATCTTGTTTCTCCCCACCTTGTTAACCTTCCAGCTCATAGAGACAGAGCACCTGGACAGTGAAAGGCACATTTCATTCTTTCTTTCTTCCAGTTTTATTGAGATATAATTGACATACTGTGTAAGTTTAAGGTGTACAGCGTAATGATTTGACTTACATACATCATGAAATGATCATCACAATAAGTTTAGTAAGTATCTATCATCTCATATAGATACAAAATTAAAGAAATAGAAAAAATATTTTTCCTTGTGATGAGAACTCTTAGGATTTACCCTCTTAACAGTTTTCATATATAACATACAGCACTGTTATCTTTATCGTGTTGTACATTACATCCCTAGTACTTATCTTATAACAGGAAGTTTGTACCTTTCGACGGCCTTCATCCAATTCCCCCTCCCCCCCGACTTCCCTCTCCCCAACCCCGCCTCTGGTAACCACAGATCTCATCCCTTTTTCTGTTTGTTTGTTTGCTTGTGGTTTTTTTGTTTTTAATATTTATTTATTTATTTGGTTGCGCCGGGTCTTAGTTGTGGCAGGTGGGCTCCTTAGTTGTGGCATGCGAGCTCTCAGTTGCAGCATGCATGTGGGATCTAGTTCACATGATCCCCAGGGATTGAACTCGGGCCCCCTGCATTGGGAGCGTGGAGTCTTATCCACTGCGCCACCAGGGAAGTCCCTGTTTGCTTGTTTTTTGAACTGTAATTGACCTACAACACTATGTTACATTTAGGTTGTGTCCATTTCTTAGCTATTGTAAATAGTGCTGCAATGAACATTGGAGTGCATGTATCTTTTCGAATTAGAGTTTTCTCTGGGAATATCCCCAGGAGTGGGATTGCAGGATCATATGGTAACTCTATTTTTTTTTTTCACACGCTGCACAGCTTGGCTTGCGGGATCTTAGTTCCCTGACCAGGGATCGAATCAGTGCCCCTTGCAGTGGAAACATGGAGTCTTAACCACTGGACTGCCAGGGAAGTCCCATGGTAACTCTATTTTTAGTTTTTTACGGAAACTCCATACTGTTCTCCATAGTGGCTGTAACAATTTACATTCCCACCAACAGTGCAAGAAGTTTCCCTTTTCTCCACGTCCTCTCCAGCATTTGGTATTTGTAGACTTTTTCATGACAGCCATTCTGACAGGTGTGAGGTGATACCTCATTGTAGTTTTGATTAAGCAAGAAGGTTCTTGATGAAAGGGGTAGGGCAAAGTCCTGTGGTCTGCTATGAAATGGGCCTTAGGCTAGCCTCAAGTGGACTTTGACTCCTGGAGGGACAGAATATCTGTTCTCCAAGCTGCTATCATCTGTAAAATCTGATCGAGCTGCTGGAGGGGGCCACCAACAACTTTGAATGAATTTCATCCTCCAGTTGAATTCAAACCATAGGCATTCTTTCCAGGGTATTGGTAAGAACTGGTTACCATGTTCCTTTTTGGTCCATTTATTTGTATCAGCATACGCGTTATTTATCGGTACTGGGTATTATAAAGAGCATGGGTTTTGGTATCAGATCAGTGTGGCTTTGAGGAAACTGTAACCACTTTGTGCTTTAGTTTCTTCATTTGTTAAACTGCAGTAAAATCATCTAATCCAAGGGATGGTTGTGAGGTTTATGCGAGTCAGGAACTATGAAATTACCCAGAATATTCTGCATATTAGGCACTCAATACACATTCTATTTATTAACACCAACAATAACATGAATGATTCATTTATTAAGTGCCTATTGTGTATGTGCCAGGCACTGTGCTAGCTTCTACATAAACAGCTGTTCACGTGTACATGTTTTACTATCTGAGAACCACGGAAAACTTCTTTACAAATAGATGCTTAATTCTGGCTTTGTGAATGAATGTGGGCTACTTTTCTCACTTAATAGAAACTTGCTGAGTGTCTGGCAAAAGGCTTAGAGGGAGGGAGGGTGCCAGCAGAAAGTGAATCAATGGCCCTAATTTGGTGATGGTTTCCGTTTCCTTCTTTCTTCATTAAAACTCAATTTAATGAGTTTTCTCCACTTTTTTCATACTTTACCTGCCAACTCTGTCTGAGAACATCTGGTATCTCAGAACTGTAGATCTTGAAAGTCCTTAACATTCTCCCTCTCTGAATCATGCTACCTTTGAGACTAGTAGTAGTTTAAATGTCAGCCAGCCACTTACTGGCTATGTGACCTTGAATAAGTCACTTTCATCTTCTAAACTTCACTTTCTTCTTTTATGAAATGAGTATATTAACAAAACCCACTTCATAGGTTTGTTGTGAGAATTGAATGAGACAATGCATGCAAATTGTTTAACATGGTATCTGACACATAGTTATCAATACATGTTAACTATTTTCATTAATTCATTCATTCAATGGGTGTTTATTAAGTGCTAGAAATGAGCTTGGCACTGTGCTTTCCAAAATCTTCCAATTTCACTGGGAAACCAAGACAATATATAACCTGTGAGAACCCTCATATACTGTTGGTGGGAATTTAAGTTGGAAAACAGTATGGAGATTCCTCAAAAAATTAAAAATATAACTACCATACAATCCAGCAATTCCACTTCTGGTTATTCACCTGAAGAAAACAAAAACACTAATTCAAAAGGATATATGCATTCCTATGTTCATTGCAGCATTATTTACAGTAGCCAAATAAGGAAGCAACCTAAATGCCCATCAACAGATGGATAAAGAGAGGTGGTGTGTGTATATATATATATATGTATATATATATAATGGAATACTACTCAGCCATAAAAACATGAAATTTTGCCTTTTGGGACAACATAGATGGACCTTGAGGGTACTATGCTAAGTGAAATAAGTCAGACAGAGAAAGACAAATACCGTATGATTTTACTCATATGTGGGATATATTAAAAAATAATAATAATAAATGAGCAAACCAAACTAAACAAAAGCAAACACATAGATACAGAGACCAGTGTAATGGTAACCAGTGGGGAAGGGGGGTGGGGGGAGGGCAAAATGGGTAAAGAAGGTCAACTGTATGGTGATGGATGGAAACTCAACTTTTGGTGGAAAGCATAGATATAGTGTATACAGAAGTAGAAATATAATGTACAGATGAAATGTATACAATGTTATAAACCAACATTACCTCAATTTAAGAGAAAGATATAACCTATGAAATGTTAAATGAGAAGCTAAATGTGACCCATGACAAACAAAACAAGACAAGATCAGAGGGGACTTCCCTGGTGGTCTAATGCAGGGGACATGGGTGCAATCCCTGGTCCGGGAACTAAGATCCCACATGCTGTGGGACAACTAAGCCCATGTACCACAACTACTGCGCTCGTGCGCCTCAGCGAGAGAGCCCGTGTGCCGCAGACTACAGAGCCCACGTGCCCTGGAGCCCGTGTGCCACAACTAGAGAGAGAAAACCTGCATGCCACAACTAAAGAGAAGCCCAACTGCAACGAAGGTCCCGCATGCCGAAACTAAGACCCAACGCAGCCAAAAAGTAAAGAAAAAAATAAATTAAAAAAAATAAAGACAAGGTCAGAGGAGGAAGAGGTGATTGTGGCCCAGAGCAGTGTTTTTTAAACTTTCCTGACTTAAGTTTAATTTCCATCAAACCTTAGAGCTTTTTTATCAGGTCACAATTTGAAAACCAGTGGATGAGAGTGAATAAGACATGGTTATATAGAGGGGAAGGGACAGGTAGTAATGGAAGAACAGCAGGCTGGGACAGGTCGTGAAGGCCTTGATATGCTCAGACAGAGAATTTGGTCTTGACTGCTTTGGGGAAGGTCTAAATCCAGGGTCCCTTAGCCATCTTTCCCACTACCTAACAATGGCAAACAGCCACAACCACTCTGTCCACTCTCTATAAACCCAACCTTGTCTCTATTGACAAGAAAAAGGAAAAACAAAACTCAATGCCCACCCACCCAAGCTAGCCCTGTGGGAAGTGTCTTTGAAGATGAGATTGCAGTCCGGACATCTGGAGCAAACTAGCAGGCTCTATTTATTGTATAAAAATTGCTGAACATACTTTTCTTTTCCTTAACCCTAAGTAAAGCTATCCTAGGGTTTCATGTCAGTGGTTTTGAATTTTATTAAACAAAATAGGTATTTAGTTCCTGCTTGATTGAAGTTTGGTGGGCTTTCCAGAATTTTTTTCTCCATAACTCTCCTCTTTCTTCTCTGTTTTATCAGGGTCCTTGATTGTAAGTAGAAGAAACCAACTACAGGTAACCTAATCAAACAAAAAAACCAAAAAAAAATTTATTGAAAGGATGTTGGTGTGGCAGAGGGAGCTCCCCAAATCAAGAGGAGGTTAGAGGGCCAGGCTTGGAAGATTATATGAATCT
This sequence comes from Balaenoptera ricei, assembly GCF_028023285.1. NCBI lineage: Eukaryota > Metazoa > Chordata > Mammalia > Artiodactyla > Balaenopteridae > Balaenoptera > Balaenoptera ricei. Next base: position 99,126,644 of record NC_082660.1, read on the forward strand.
TCTTCAATCTTCCAAGATGATAAGGGTTCCAGGAGCCACCAAGAAACACGCAACATTCTTCCAGCAGGAACAGTATGGCTGGGACACTGTGGGTGAGGCTAAGCATTGTCAAAACTACAGTGACGAGATACTAATCATCCCTGTCTTTTGGTCAGTTGCTCCAGATTCTTCATCCTAAGAATGGGGGGAGAGGGGGAGAAGATCTCTATTCTTCAACTTCTCTAGTTGAGGCAGGATACTTTGTACCAATATCTCCATCTTAGGAGATCTCCCTTCAAATAGGAAGAGAATGAATGGTGGTCAGCCAACAAGTAAGCTAACAAGCAAAGCAATTGTCTATAGCTTCTCCCACACAATGTTTTTCAAACTGCAGTTGGTAACACATTATTGAGTTGTGAGATTAATTTCGTGGATGTTGAATTACATTGACTGATTTTCAAATATTAGACAAGTCTTACATTTCTGAGATAAAGTCTAGCTGGTCATAATGTATTATCGTTTTTTCATATTATTGGACTCAAATTGCTAAAATTTGGTTTGGAATCTTTGCATCTAGGTTCATGAGGGATATTGTTCTGTAGCTTTCTTTCCTTGTACCAACTTTAGTAATGCTGTTCTCATAAAATAAGTTTAGAAGGTTTCCCTCCTCTTCAATATTCTGGAAGGGTTTGCGTAGAATGTATGTTATTTCTTCTTTAAATGTTTGGTAGAATTCGCCAGCAAAGCAATCTGGGCTTAGAATTTCCTTGTGGGAAGGGTTTTAACCACAAACTCAATTTCTTTAATAGATATAGTGCTATTCATGTTATCTATTTCTTCTTGAGTGAGTTTTCACAGAATGTGTCTTTCATCTAAGGTGTTGACTTTTTAGGAATAAAGTTGTTCATAACATTCCCTTACTTTCCTTTTATTATCTATATTGATGTCAACTCTTTCATTAATTAGTAATTTGTCTCAATTGGTAATTAATTGGTAATTTGGTGTTAGATCCAACTTTTGCCTGTGGATATCCAGTTTTCCTAGCAGCATTTATTGAAAAGACTGTCCCTTCCCCATTGATTGATCTTGGCAATAATCTTTTGACCATGTATGCGAGGATTTTTTGGGGGGAATCTCTCTATTCTATTCAATTGATCTCTATGTCTGTCTTATGGCAGTACCACACTGCTTTTGTTTTTGGTTTTTTGCCTTATGATTATGGACTAGAAATTGTTATGAACTTGGGTAAATATTTTGGAATAATTGCTGAAAAGTCTTTTAGTATCCTAACATTTTATATTTTTAGTACCACACTGTTTTGATTACTATAGCTTTGTAGTAAATTTTGAAATCAGGAACTGTGAGTCCTCTAACTTTGTTCCACTTTTTCAACATTGTTTTAGCTATTTGGGTCCCTTGAGATTCCATATGAATTTTAGGACTTTTAAAAAAAAATCTCTAGATCCTCTCTGGGTAGTATTGACATCTTAAGAATATTAAGCCTTCCAATCATGTTGGGAAAATTGGATAACACCATGTAAAGCAATGAAACTGGACCCACATTTTACACCATTCACAAAAATTAACTCAAGATGGATTAAAAACATAAATATAAGACCTGAAACTGTAAAATAACCAGAGAAAAAACATAGTGGAGACTTCCCCGGTGGTCCAGTGTTAAGACTCCACGCTTCCAATGCAGGGGGCACTGGTTCAATCGCTGGTCAGGGAAATGAGATCCCATATGCAGTGCAGCCATGCGGTGTGGCCAAAACAATAACAACAAAAAAACCATAGAGGAAAAGTTCCTTGACATTGGTTTGGCAATGATTTTTTTGGATATGACACCAAAAACATAGGCAAAAAAAGCAAAAATAAACAAGCGGTACCACATCAAAATAAAAATCTTCTGTGCAGCAAAAGAAACCATCAACAAAATGAAAAGGTACCTTACCAAATGGGAGAAAATATTTGCAAACCATATATCTGATAAGGGGTTAATATCTAAAATACATAAAGAACTCATACAACTCAATAGCAAAAAAACAAATAATCTGTTTAAAAATAGGCAAAGGGTGGCTTCCCTGGTGGCACAGTGGTTAAGAATCCGCCTGCCAATGCAGGGGACACAGGTTCGAGCCATGGTCCGGGAAGATCCCACATGCCGCAGAGCAACTAAGCCCGTGCGCCACAACTACTGACCCTGCGCTCTAGAGCCTGCGAGCCACAACTACTGAAGCCTGACCGCCTACAGCCCGTGCTCCGCAACAAAGAGTAGCCCCCGCTCACCGTAACTAGAGAAAGCCCACGCATATTAACGAAGACCCAACGCAGCCAAAAAAAAAAAAAAAAAATAGACAAAGGATCTGAACAGGCTATTTTCCAAAGAAGATATACAAATGGGCAACAGGTACACAAAAGTGTGCTCAACATTACTAATCATCAGAGAAATGCAAATCAAAACCACAATGAGATATCACCCCACACCTGTTAGAATGGTTATCATAAAAAAGATAAGAGATAACAAATATTGGTAAGGATGTGGAGAAAAGGGAACACTTTTACCCTGCTGGTGGGAATATAAATTGGTGCAGCCATTATGGAAAATAGTATGAAAGTTCCTCAAAAATTTAAAAATAGAACTACCAGATGATCCAGCAATCCCATTTCTGGGTACATATCCATAGGGAATAAAATTAATGTCTTGAAGAGATATCTGAACCCCATGTTCAATGCAGCATTATTCACAATAACCAAGATATGTAAACAACCTAAGTGTCCATCATCAGAGGAATGGATAAAGGTGTTATATATATCATAGATATATGAATATTATTCAGCCATAAAAGAAGGAAAAAGGAAATTCTGCCATTTGGGGCAACATGGATGAACCCAGAGAGCATTAGGTATACTACGTTAAATGAGTCACACAAAGGAAGAAAGACATACTGTATGATCTCACTTATATGTGAAATCTAAAAAAAGAAAAGAAAAGAAAGTCAAACTCAGAAACAGAGAGTAGAAAGGTGTTTGCCAGAGGTGGGGGATGGGGGAAATGGGGAGGTGTTGGTCAAAGGATACAAACTTTCAGTTATAAGATGAGTAAGTTTTGAGGATCTAATATTCAGCATAGTGACTATAGTTAATAATAATGTATGGTATACTTGATACTTGCTAAGAGAGTGGCTCTTAAAGCATTCTCACCAAATGGAAAAAAAAAAGTAACTATGTGAGGTGATGGATTTGTTAATTAACTTGAGTTTGTTAATCATTTCACAATGTGTACTTGTATCAAATCATCACATTGTACACTTTAAATATATACAAATTTATTTGTCAATTATACCTCAATCAGGCTGGAAAGGGGGAAGAAAAGAGTTGACACCTGGAGATTGGATCTGTTAAATCTCAGTGCCAACACTTGATAGAACCTTAGTAAATATTCCTGGAATGAAGGAAGGGATCCCCAGTGGTAGCTTGAGGACTCCAACATGTATTTGGTGACTGGATGGGGTTTCTTTCAAATGTGACCAAAAGGAATTTCTGAAAAGTTGCCAGCTATTCAAATGATCTGTAAGGTATCTCTCACTTTGAGAATTCCATGATTCCACATTTCAAGTGATGGAAATTGGACTTCTTATTTACACAATGCTGAGATTCTTCTTACCTAATGTGCTTTGACTTCCATGACTTCATGAAAGAGAGAACTCCATGAAAAGAGAATTGCTGCCTTGCAGGGAACAGGCAGAAAGTTTTCAATATTTCTTAGGGGAAATCTGCAAATGAGAAAAGAAAATGAAAAAAAAAGGCATTTCAGATACAGAAAAAAGAAAACATCCAAAAATGTTCAGTGAAGAGTTAATACAGTAGTTAACTATTCCCAAATTTAGGAAGCCCATTTTTTTCAAATAAATATCTGAAGAAAAAAAATATATTGTCTTCCAATCCATGAACACAGGATATGTTTCTATTTATGTTTTCTTCAATTTCTTTCAGCAATGTTTTAATTTTTGTTTTGTTTCTGTTTTTTTAATTGAGGTATAATTGACATATGACATTATATTAGTTTCAGATGTAATGAATTCAGTATTTGTATATTGTATTTTGTATATTTATATACATAATGTATACATATATACACATTTGTATACATAATGACAATATTTATGTAATGTATATTGTAAATTGTATATCTGTATACATAATGACTCAATATTTGTATACACTGTGAAATGATTACCACAATAAATCTAGTTACCAACTCTTGCCATACATAGTTACAAAATTCTTTTTTCTTGTGATGAGAAGCAATGTTTTGTTTTGAAAGATATTTTCACTTGGTGTGGAACCTAAGTTGACAATTTTTTTCAGTACATTAAAGATGTTCCTCTACTGTCTTCTCACTTGCAATGTTTCTCATGAGAAACCCGTTGTCTTCCTTATTTTTTGTTTTTCCATATACAACCTGTCTTTTTTTCCCTCTGGGTGTATTTAAGATTTTCTCTTTATCACTGGTTTTGAGCAATTTGATTATGATGTACCTTGGTGTAGTTATCTTTGTCTTTCTTGTGATTGAGGTTAGTAGAATTTTTGTATCTGTAGGCTTATAGTTTTAATCAAATTTGGAAAATTTGGGGCCATTATTTCTTCAAATGTTTTTTCTTTTCCCACATCTATTCTCCTTCACCTATCCAATTACATGTGTATTAGGCCACCTGAAGTAGTCCCACAGCTTATTGATGCACTGTCATTTTTTAAAAATTCCTTACTCTCTTTGTGTTTAATTTTGAATAGTTTCTATTGCTGTGATAGTCAACTTCTAAAATGGCTCCCAATGATCCCCACTTCCTGCTTTTATGTTTTGGTGTAATCAATTCCCCTTGAGTGTGGGCTAGAACTAATGGTTTGCATTTAATGAATAGAATAAGGCAAAAGTGGTGGGATGTCTTCCCTAAGATTAAATTATAAAAGACTGACTTCTGTCTTGCTCTCACTCTCTCCTTCTGGCCCTTCTTGACAGACATACAATTATTATGTCTTCAAGTTTGCAAATTTTTTTCTTCTGCAGTGTCTATTCTGCTATTAATTCCATTCAGTGTATTTTTCTAGTTTCTCATATATTTCCTTATATGAGTACAGACTCATTATTTCCCTTATAAATCAATGTGTTACAATCAGTTACTTTCATTGTTTATTCTAATGCACAAAATGTCCCACTTTGGCCAATGGGAGCCCCTTCCAGCTGGCTTATATTTCTTTTGACATGCCTCTATTATTTTTTTTTTTTTAGTACTTCATTGCCTTTTTTTTTTTTATAAATTTCTTTCTTATTTTTTGGATGTGTTGGGTCTTCATTGCTGTGCATGGGCTTTCTCTAGTTGCGGCAAGCGGGGGTTACTCCTTGTTGCGGTGCACAGGTTTCTCATTGCGGTGACTTCCCTTGTTGCAGAGCATGGGCTCTAGGTGCACAGGCTTCAGTAGTTGTGGCTCGCGGGCTTCAGTAGTCGTGGCTCACAGGATCTAGAGTGCAGGTTCAGTAATTGTGGTGCACGGGCTTAGTTACTCCGCAGCATGTGGGATCTTCCTGGACCAGGGCTCGAACCCATGTCCTGCATTGGCAGGCAGATTCTTAACCACTGTGCCACCAGGGAAGTCCCTACTTCATTGCTTTTCAAAAGCACAATAAGATTTTTCAGGCTTATCTTGTTCTTTTCTTGTCACAGCTTTGGAATCAGCCATTTCTTGAAGGAGCCCCAGCTCTTTTACTGGAGAACGGTATTTAGAAGCCAAGATCTGTATGTGCACGGGTACACACACACACACACACACACACTTATTTCTATATTTATTTCTATACCTAGCCATGTATATATTTACACTCTGTGTGGTAGGCTGAATATTGACCCCAGATATTCTGAATATGTTCCCTTACATTGTAAAAGGAAATTTGCTGATGTCATTAAGTTAAGGATCTTGAGATAAGGATATTTCTTGGATTATTTGGGTAGACCCAATGTAAGCACAAGTGTTTTTACAAGAGGGTGACAAAGGGAGATTTGACTACAGAAAAAGGAGATGTGATGATGGAACCAGAGGTCAGGGTGATGCACTTTGAAGATGGAAGAATGAGACCAAAGATCAAGGAATGTAGGCAGCCTCTAGAAGCTGAAAAAAGCAAGGAAACAGATTTTTCCCCTGAAGTCTCCCAAAGGAATGCAGCCCTGCTGACATCTTGATTTTAGACTTTTGACCTCCAGAGCTATAAGAGAATAAATCTATGTTGTTTTAAAGCCATTAAGTTTGTGGTAATTTGTTACAGCAGGAAATTAATACACTCCGAGTTCATATCAATATGTCCAAGTCAAATCCAGTGCCACAAGATTCATTCTAGTCTTATCCTTTTCCTTGTTTTTTTTTTTTTTTAAGAGCATTCAGATATCTAAGTGGACCTTCCCAGTTTTTAATGAAGACTTTTATTTTATTTTATTTTTTAAATTTTATTTATTTATTTATTTATTTATTTATTTATTTATGGCTGTGTTGGATCTTCGTTTCTGTGCGAGGGCTTTCTCTAGTTGTGGCAAGCGGGGACCACTCTTCATCGCGGTGCGCGGGCCTCTCACTATCGCGGCCTCTCTTGTTGCGGAGCACAGGCTCCAGACGCACAGGCTCAGTTGTTGTGGCTCACGGGCCTAGTTGCTCAGCGGCACGTGGGATCCTCCCAGACCAGAGCTCGAACCCGTGTCCCCTGCATTGGCAGGCGGATTCTCAACCACTGCGCCACCAGGGAAGCCCCTTTTCCTTGTTTTTAACTCCCTTCTCTGACTGTGAGAAACCTCACTCCCTTCATCTTTAATCTTCCTGTACATAGCCAAACACACTCTCTGCTATCACCATTTCTTTCTGCACAGATTCCCTTCTCATCCCACACATAACAATGTGGATGAATCTCACGTACATTATGTTGAACAAAAGAAATCAGATACCAAAGAATATAAATGGCTTGATTCCATTTAAATGGAGCTCAAGAACAGGACATAATGGTGATACAAGTCAGAATAATGTTACTTCTGGGGTTGGGGTGTAGGCTGGGAAGTGGCCTGAGGAATTATGGAAGTGTTCCATGTCTCAATCCAGGCAGTGATTACACAAGTACATACATTCTTAAAAATTCATCAAGCTGTTCACTCATGATTAGGACATTTTTTTAAAAGCCAACCACCATGTTTCTTTTCAGAAGCATGTTTTGTTTATAGAAGGTGGATGTATTTTATTCCAGAGTCTTCCTGAAGATTTTGCAACATTCAAAACTCTAATCAATCAAGAATATTCTGAGAAAGTCTAATAGCAATCTCAGTTTACCAATTAGAGTCACAAATCATGTGGCAACGGTTAAGTACACTTTGAAATTCCCTCTACCCACCATCTTTAAAATTATGTCATCCTTAACAATTTTTTTTTTCACACACACACACTGTATTTTATTTTTACAAGAGATAAATAGACTGACACCAAGCATTGTACATGGATGACCACAACAAAAGCAACAATGATTGCAATTACCAAACATGAAACACACTCATACTATGTCATAATATTGACATTCAGTCCAGCAATCCTCCACTGTAACAGCTCCTTTACTTTGCAGTGAAAATTGATTTGTATATTCTTTGCCTCTGAGTCCTTGTGGGATTTTTTTTTTTTAATTCAGACAGAAAGTCACAAAAATTATACTCATCCTCATCAGTTCACTCAGTCCCATGTAATTGATTTTTTTTTTCATCTTGATCTTTTGTTAGCACTTTTATGAGTTCATCAGTTTTTCATTAGAGTTCTGAAAATGCTTATTCATTCAGTTCAGCAGTACAGTCAGTTACCAGAAACCTGTACTTGTCAGAGTCTTTTCCATGAATTTCTTGAAGATGAAAGCCTTTTATAGGAACATATTTGCAAAAGCATCAGAGTACACCCAGAACTGTCTGTAAATGACAAAAGACTTAAAAATGACCACTGTTAAAGATTTGATGAAAGTTCATAATAATGCAGTGACAAGAAAATTAGTTATTTCTGAGATATACATTTTAAAGTAATAACTAGGATTATTACTTATAACATTATACCAGAACATATAAGATTTTTAGAAATTTCATGTAATGTCTGAAACATTTATATTAACATATTTCCATACAAATACAAATATAAGATTTTTAGAAATTTCATATAATGTCTGAAACATTTATATTAACCTATTTCCATACATATTTCCATACAAATACAAACATAAGATTTTTAGAAATTTCATGTAATGTCTGAAATATTTATATTAACATATTTCCATACAAATAACCCAATGAAAAACAATTTTTATTTGGAGATTATATTACATAAAATTTTGCCCACAAGGTGAGACTTTATTAATGCTTTTATATTTTGCCACCTCAAATGTGTATAATTCAATGTTGAAAATGAGCAAAGAATTTTTTTTAACATCTTTATTGGAGTATAATTGCTTTACAGTGATGTGTTAGTTTCTGCTTTATAACAAAGTGATTCAGCTATATGTATACATATATCCCCATATCTCCTCCCTCTTGCATCTCCCTCCCACCCTCCCTATCCCACCCCTCAAGGCGGTCACAAAGCACTGAACTGATCTCCCTGTGCTCTGCGGCTGTTTCCCACTAGCTATCTATTTTACATTTGGTAGTGTATATATTTCCATGTCACTCTCTCACTTCGTCCCAGCTTACCCTTCCCCCTCCCCGTGTCCTCAAGTCCTTTCTCCACGTCTGTGTCTTTATTCCTGTCCTGCCCCTAGGTTCTTCAGAACCTTTTTTTTTTTTTTTTAGATTTCATATATATGTGTTAGCATACAGTATTTGTTTTTCTCTTTCTGACTTACTTCACTCTGTATGACAGACTCTAGGTCCATCCACCTCACTACAGATAACTCAATTTCATTTCTTTTTATGGCTGAGTAATATTCCATTGTATATATGTGCCACATCTTTATCCATTCATCTATTGATGGACACTTAGGTTGCTTCCATGTCCTGGCTATTGTAAATAGAGCTGCAGTGAACATTGTGGCACATGACTCTTTTTGAATTATGGTTTTCTCAGGGTATATGCTCAGTAGTGGGAGTGCTGGGTCGTATGGTAGTTCTGTTTTTAGTTTTTTAAGGAACCTCCATACTGTTCTCCATAGTGGCTGTATCCATTTACACTCCCACCAACAGTGCAGGAGGGTTCCCTTTTCTCCACACCCTCTCCAGCATTTATTGTTTGTAGATTTTTTGATGATGGCCATTCTGGCTGGTATGAGGTGATACCTCATTGTAGTTTTGATTTGCATTTCTCTAATGATTAGTGATATTGAGCATCCTTTCATGTGTTTGTTGGCAATCTGTATCTCTTCTTTGGAGAAATGTCTATTTAGGTCTTCTGCCCATTTTTGGATTGGGTTGTTTGTTTTTTTGATATTGAGCTGTTTGTAAATTTTGGAGATTAATCCTTTGTCAGTTGCTTCGTTTGCAAATGTTTTCTCCCATTCTGAGGGTTGTCCCTTCGTCTTGTTTATGGTTTCCTTTGAGCAAAGAATTTGAATAAACATTTCTCCAAAGAAGATATACCAGTGGTAAATAAACACACAAAAAAGGCGCTCAACATCACTAATCATTAGGGAAATACAAATCAAAACCATAATGAGATACCCCTTCACATTTACTAAGATGGTTATAATTAAAAAGACGGATAATAACAAGTTTTGATGAGGATGTAGAGAAATTGGAATCTTCATACTTGCTGGTGCGTATGTGCAGCCACTTGTATAACAACTCGGCAGTTCCTCAAAAAGCTATATATAGAGTTACCATATGACCCAACGAGTCCACTCCTAGGTATGTACCAAGAGAACTGAAAATATATATCTACACAAAAACTTGTACATGAATGTCCATAGCAGTAGTATTCAAAATTGCCAAAAATTAGAAATAAACCAGATTTCCATCAATTTATGAATGGGCAAACAAAATGTGATATATCCATACAATGGAATATTATTTGGCCATAAAATGGAATGAAATACTGATTCACACTACAACATGGGTGAACCTTGAAAAACATTATGTTAAGTGAAAGAAGCCAGACATAATATATCACATATTGCATGGTTCCATTCATATGAAATATCCAGAATAGCCAAATCCATAGACACACCTCTGTATTTTTTTTGTCAAGAAAAATATGCATGTTTGAGATTTCCCATCAGCATTACCGATATACTTCATACTTTTCAACTGTGACATGGCAATCCATCATACAGCTCTATGGTAATTTATTTAATCAATTCTCTATTAATAAAAACATAGTTTCTCTCTGTGTGTGAGTGTATATTTTTGTGTACCTCTACAAATGTGAAGAGGTTATTGAGCAATCTGAACACAAGGGGACCAACATGAAATGTTTCCTTCTACATTTAATGTTTTTGATTAGCTCAAATCTCCTTCCCTTCCCTTAAATGATATCACGTGGGCATCATCACTGGTTTTTCTAGCCAATTTTATATCACATCATGTTCAATCCAGCCTTGTCCTACTTGCAATCTTCAATCCCATTTCGGATTCAGAGCATGTTTTCCCGTGCCCCTCAGCTCAGGCATGTCCGGTGGCCAGCGGGTCTTGAACTCTGCCTGTCCTTCAGTCCTTCTCCCCTAATGCCTCTGACTTCTCCAGAATAGGGGCAGTGTGATGTGGTGATTAGAGGAAAGGGATATGGTGATATAGTGTTAGTGGGGCAGATTTGGCCTCTTCTGTCCTCTGTCTGATAGCCATCCAAGTGCCTCTCATGGGCTCTTACACGTGTCACCCCTCACAAGTGTAATAGTCTCCAGCTGGCTTCGCTCAGTTCCTACTTTTGCCTCCTGACCCTAATGGGTTTTTTTCCTAATTATTATTATTGTTATTGTTGTTGTTCATAGAATAGGAAATATTAGAGTGGATGAATGTAGAATGTCGAAGTATTATTTCACACAAATCTTGTGTCAGTGTGCGTGTATGGATGGATTACAGTGTAAAAAGTATGTGTGATCTAAGAAGTTGGGAAGCCATTCCTCTGAAAAGTTAATGTTGTGTGGTGGGAAGAGTAGAGCACTCAGGAGACCCAGTTTCTGTTCTGAGCCCTGCTCTGAGCTTGCTGGTGACCAGGAGCACCTGCCTGCTTCTCTCCGGACCTCATGCTCCTTTCCTAGCCAACGAGGGCATTGGACTCTCACGTTCCTTCCAGCTCTTCCTTGTTGCGACGACAGTAACAACTAACCCCTAGCAAACACTTACAGTGTGCCAGGCACTGATCTAAATACTTTCTGTGAGAACTTCCCTGGTGGTCCAGTGGTTAAGAATCCGCCTTCCAATACAGTGGATGCAGGTTCGATCCCTGGTCAGGGAACTAAGATTCCACATTCCGTGGAGCAACTAAGCCCGTGCACCACAACTACTGAGCCCACATGCCACAACTAGAGAGAAGCCTCTGTGCCCAGCGGAAGATCCCTCGTGCCACAACTAAGACCCAACACAGCCATAAATAAATAAATAAATAGATAAATAAATAAATAAATATTAAAGAAAAACCTTTTTGTGCATCAAGTAATTGAATTCTCACCATAGTTCTGTGATGTATGTGATTTTATTATCATCCCTATTTACAAATGAGGAAACTGAGACCCAAAGAAGTAAAGTGGCAGAGCGGGAAGTTGGACCCAAGCTTGTTTGGCTCTAGAAGCCACATTCATAATCAGTACTGCTCCCAGTATCCATCTCTGAGTCAGTGGGGCTACACGGCCTTTCCGGCTCCTTTTGAAGGAGAGATGGCAGACTTCCCTGACCACTAACTCAGTGAGTTTCCAGGAAATTGGGGCTTAGTCACCCTTCTTTGCCGAGTTCACTTGGAGCACATAGCCTGGTGTGACATTCGCAGTGTTAGGTTCTGGCTTCCTCGGGTCCCTCCTACATTTCCTCTTATCTCATCAAGGGCATAGTTTTATAAACACCAGATTCCCTTTGTCCTCTCTTGTCAGTCTCTCCCATCAGTTCTCTCTCAAGAGAGCTCTCTGCTATCTCTTCCTTCCCAATATTAGTTTAATATTCTTCACATCCAAGGGCTTTCTATCCTGACAGATAAGAGAGAAATCAGTGTTGGGGTTTTTTTTCATTATCTCTGGCCAATAATCAATATTAAATTTCCCCCTTTGGGCCATGCCATTCAAAACAAAGTCCAACACACATTCCATCTCTTGGTGAGTTCTAAGAATTACTAATAGGAACAGTGTGGAATCTGCTTGGTTTCCCGTCCCCAAAGCCCTCCTCTTTCCATAGTTCCCCCTGGAGCCACTTGAACCACAATCTATAGGCCCAGTGAGCTCTGCCCCATCTATGGGACCAATCTTGCCCTCCAGTGACTTAAGGGCCTCTAATTCAAAGCTCAAGTTCAAGACAAGTCCTGCCATAACACTGTGGTGATGACTTCTACCTTCGTCCTGAGTTCAAGCCTCCATTGTCTTTCTCTGTTCTGATTCTGGCCTATTGGTCTTGAGCTTCTGTTTGGGCCTTGATAATCCTCTGTAACTGGGAATCTGTTCTGTTCTTTCAAGTCCTTTTCCTCCCCTCTCAGAGGAATTGGAAGGCTCCAATGGCTGTGGCCTTGAAACCTTGTGACTTACTTCCCTGATGTTGCCTGCCCAGCTGCATCTCTGAATACCAGCTCCTTCTAGAGTTCCCAGTGCCCTGTTGAACACACCTGTCAGGAAATCCCAAGTCTTGGTAACTTGAAATTTTCTCCATATGCTGTAATTAGCCCTTCTGTCTAGACTGTTATATGAAAGGACAGGGGCCAAGTAGATGTTCTTATTTCCTTGAGAGACTGTGTTTACACTAAGACTTTGTTCAACGTGTGGTCCCTAGACCAGCAATACCAGCAGGGTCTCGGTACCCCAGGCCTACTAGGTGAGAACCTGCATTTTTAAAAAAGATTTGTCCTAGGGCTATCAGCTGATCCACTAGCAATAAATCAAGTCAATGAAACAACATTTAAGTCTTTTACTCATAGGATCATTTACTCCACTGGAGTTTAAGCGCCAGGAAGGGCAGAAAATCCATGTCTCTTGTTCACTGCTGTATTTCCAGTGTCTAGAACTGTGCTTGGCAGAGGGTAAGTGCTCAATAAATGCTGAAGGAATGAACAAATGAATGGATGAAAGGATGAATTTTTACCAACTAGGTGGCATTGGGAATGTTGCTTAAATTCTCTGAGCCTCATCATTTTATTCATCTGAAAATTGATTCATATCCCTACTTCCAGGTATGAGGATCAGGCATAAAAAGCAAGTGCAGAATTGTCAATATTTCTTCTGATACAAAAGGCTATTCTTCACTGAGATGTGGATCTGTTTTGTTTTGGGGTGAGCAGTTCTTTTCAGCTGCTTTGCCTAAGCATTATTGAGAACTTGTTCTATATGGAAGAGTCTTGGTAGAGAGATTCATTCTTCCAGTCACTCATTCATTTAGAAAATATTCATTGAGCTTTTGCATGAGGAACTCTGGTCTGAAGGGCCAGGTGTGAGGCCTCTGCATGCAGCATCCTGTGAGCCAGTGAAACTAGACTAAGCACAAAGGGGAAAAAAAGGTGAATAGCTCTCAGATGGCAGCTGCATCAGGACAGCAGAGAGCAACAATCACTGTGGGCTGCTTTTCCATCCATTGGTTCATAGCCAGAATTACAGAAGCACAAAACAAATCAGCTGAGACCTTCAAGATGGTGGAGAAGTAAGACGTGGAGATCACCTTCCTCCTCACAAATACATCAGAAATACATCTACATGTGGAACAACTCCTACAGAACACCTACTGAACGCTGGCAGAAGACCTCAGACCTCCCAAAAGGCAAGAAACTCCCCACGTACCTGGGTAGGGCAAAAGAAAAAAGAAAAGGTTTCCACACACTAGGAAGGCCCATTCGCGGGCAGAGACTGTGGGTGGCAGAGGGGAAGCTTCGGAGCCACGGAGGAGAGTGCAGCAACAGGGGTGCAGAGGGCAAAGCGGAGAGATCCCCACACAGAGGATCAGTGCCGACCAGCACTCACTACCCCGAGAGGCTTGTCTGCTCACCCACCTGGGCGGGCGGGGGCTGGGAGCTGAGGCTCCGGCTTCGGAGGTCGGATCCCAGGGAGAGGACTGGGGTTGGAAATCAAAAGAAGGCTGGAGTAGCAATTCTCATATCAGACAAAATAGACTTTAAAACAAAGACTATTACCAGAGACAAAGAAGGACACTACATAATGTGTTCACCAATGGACAGATCATCCAAAATGAAGATAAATAAGGAAACACAAGCTTTAAATGATACATTAAACAAGATGGACTTAATTGATATTTATAAGACATTCCATCCAAAAACAACAGAATACACTTTCTTCTCAAGTGCTCATGGAACATTCCCCAGGATAGATCATATCTTGGGTCACAAATCAAGCCTTGGTAAATTTAAGAAAATTGAAATCATATCAAGTATCTTTTCTGACCAGAACGCTACGAGACTAGATATCTATTACAGGAAAAAATCTGTAAAAAGTACAAACACATGGAGGCTAAACAATACACTACTTAATAACCAAGAGATCACTGAAGAAATCAAAGAGGAAATCAAAAAATACCTAGAAACAAATGACAATGAAAACACAATGACCCACAACCTATGGGATGCAGCAAAAGCAGTTCTAAGAGGGAAGTTTATAGCTATACAAGCCTACCTCAAGAAAGAAGAAAAATCTCAAATAAACAATCTAACCTTACACCTAAATGAACTAGAGAAAGAAGAACAAACAAAACCCAAAGTTAGCAGAAGGAAAGAAATCATAAAGATCAGAGCAGAAATAAATGAAAGAGAAACAAAGAAAACAATAGCAAAGATCAATAAAACGAAAAGCTGGTTCTTTGAGAAGATAAACAAAATTGATAAACCATTAGCCAGACTCATCAAGAAAAAAAGGGCGAAGACTCAAATCAATAGAATTAAAAATGAAAAAGGAGAAGTAACAACTGCAGAAATACAAAGGATCATGAGAGATTACTACAAGCAACTATATGCCAATAAAATGGACAACCTGGAAGAAATGGACAAATTCTTAGAAAAACACAACCTTCCGAGACTGAACTACGAAAAAATAGAAAATATAAACGGACCAATCACAAGCACTGAAATTGAGACTGTGATTAAAAATCTTCCAACAAACAAAAGCCCAGGACCAGATGGCTTCACAGGTGAATTATATCAAACATTTAGAGAAGAGCTAACACCTATCCTTCTCAAACACTTCCAAAATACAGCAGAGGGAGGAACACTCCCAAACTCATTCTATGAGGCCACCATCACCCTGATACCAAACCAGATAAAGATGCCACAAAGAAAGAAAACTACAGGCCAATATCACTGATGAACACAGATGCAAAAATCCTCAACAAAATACTAACAAACAGAATCCAACAGCTCATTAAAAGGATCATACGCCATGATCAAGTGGGGTTTACCCCAGGAATGCAAGGATTCTTCAATATATGCAAATCAATCAATGTGATACACCATATTAACAAACTGAAGGAGAAAAACCATATGATCATCTCAATACATGCAGAAAAAGCTTTCAACAAAATTCAACACCCATTTATGATAAAAACCCTCCAGAAAGTAGGCATAGAGGGAACTTTCCTCAACATAAAAAAGACCATGTATGACAAACCCACAGCCAACATCGTTCTCAATGGTGAAAAACTGAAACCATTTCTTCTAAGATGCGGAACAAAACAAGGTTGTCCGCTCTCATCACTATTATTCAACATAGTTTTGGAAGTTTTAGCCACAGCAATCAGAGGAGAAAAAGAAACAAAAGGAATCCAAATCGGAAAAGAAGAAGTAAAGCTGTCACCGTTTGCAGATGACATGATACTATACATAGAGAACCCTAAAGATGCTACCAGAAAACTACTAGAGCTAATCAATGAATTTAGTAAAGTAGCAGGATACAAAGTTAATGCACAGAATCTCTTGCATTCCTATACACAAATGATAAAAATCTGAAAGAGAAATTAAGGAAAACTCCCATTTACCATTGCAACAAAAAGAATAAAATACCCAGGAATAAACCTACCTAAGGAGAGAAAAGACTTGTATGAAGAAAACTGTAAAACACTGATGAAAGTAATTAAAGATGATACAAACAGATGGAGAGATATACCATGTTCTTGGATTGGAAGAATCAACATTGTGAAAATGACTATACAATCCAAAGCAATCTACAGATTCAATGCAATCCCTATCAAACTACCAATGGCATTTTTCACAGAACTAGATCAAAAAAATTTCACAATTTATATGGAAACACAAAAGACCCCGAATAGCCAAAGCAATCTTGAGAAAGAAACATTGAGCTGGAGGAATCAGGCTCCTGGACTTTAGACTATAGTACAAAGCTACAGTAATCAAGACAGTATGGCACTGGCACAAAAACAGAAATATAGATCAATGGAACAGGATAGAAAGCCCAGAGATAAACCCACGCACATATGGTCACCTTATTTTTGATAAAGGAGGCAAGAATATACAATGGAGAAAAGATAGCCTCTTCAATAAGTGGTGCTGGGAAAACTGGACAGCTACATGTAAAAGAATGAAATTAGAACACTCCCTAACACCATACACAAAAATTAACTCAAAATGGATTAAAGGCCTAAATGTAAGGCCAGACGCTATAAAACTCTTAGAGGAAAACATAGGCAGAACACTCTATGACATAAATCACAGCAAGATCCTTTTTGACCCGCCTCCTAGAGAAATGGAAATAAAACCAAAAATAAACAAATGGGACCTAATGAAACTTAAAAGCTTTTGCACAGCAAAGGAAACCATAAACAAGACAAAAAGACAACCTCCAGAATGGGAGAAAATATTTGCTAATGAAGCAACTGACAAAGGATTAATCTCCAAAATTTACAAGCAGCTCATGCAGCTCAATATCAAAAAAGCAAACAACCCAATCCAAAAATGGGCAGAAGACATTAATAGACATTTCTCCAAAGAAGAGATACAGATTGCCAACAAACACATGAAAGGATGCTCAATATCACTAATCATTAGAGAAATGCAAATCAAAACTATGATGAGGTATCACCTCATACCAGTCAGAATGGCCATCATCAAAAAATCTACAAACAATAAATGCTGGAGAGGGTGTGGAGAAAAGGGAACCCTCTTGCACTGTTGGTGGGAATGTAAATTGATACAGCCACTATGGAGAACAGTATGGAGGTTCCTTAAAAAACTAAAAATAGAACTACCATACGACCCAGCAATCCCACTACTGGGCATATACCCTGAGAAAACCATAATTCAAAAAGAGTCATATACCACAATGTTCCTTGCAGCTCTACTGACAATAGCCAGGATATGGAAGCAGCCTAAGTGTCCATCGACAGATGAATGGATAAAGAAGATGTGGCACAGATATACGATGGGATATTACTCAACCATAAAAAGAAACAAAATTGAGTTATTTGTAGTGAGGTGGATGGACCTAGAGACTGTCATAGAGAGTGAAGTAAGTCAGAAAGAGAAAAACAAATACTGTATGCTAACACATCTAAAAAAAATAAAGAAAGGTTCTGAAGCACCTAGGGTCAGGACAGGAATAAAGACGCAGACGTAGAGAATGGACTTGAGGACACGGGGAGGGGGAAGGATAAGCTGGGACGAAGTGAGAGAGTGGCATGGACATATATACACTACCAAGTGTAAATAGATAGATAGTGGGAAGCAGCCACATAGCACAGGGAGATCAGCTCGGTGCTTTGTGACCACCTAGAGAGGTGGGATAGGGAGGGTGTGAGGGAGATGCAAGAGGGAGGAGATATGGGGATATATGTGTACATATAGCTGATTCACTTTGTTATACAGCAGAAACTAACACACCATTGTAAAGCAATTATACTCCAATAAAGATGTTTAAAAAAGAAAAGAAAAAAAAAAAGAAAATATTCATTGAATATTATGTGCCAGGCTTCATTCTAAGTGCTAATGAGTGGAGCAGTGGATAAAGCAAAGTCCTTGCTCCCAAGAAGTTTACATTGGGAAGAGACAGACATGAATCAAACAAAATTGTAATATAGCAGATGGTGATATTTGTTGAGACAAAGTGAGTAAGCATTCTCTGAGGAGATAGCATTTGTGCAGCGACCTGCAGGAAGCAAGGGGACAATCCATGTGGTTGTCCAGAGAGAGAGTTTTCCAGGCAGAGGGACAGCCAGTGCAATGGCCCAGAAGTGGGAACATGTGTGGCATGTTTAAGGAACAGCCAGGAGACCAGTGTGATTGGTGCAGAGGTTGAAAATAGTAAGAATGATGGGGTGGGAGGGAGGGGCGCTGAATCATGTAGGGCTTTATGGGGCATTATATGACCATTAGCTTTTACGCTGAGTGAAATTGGGAGCCATGGGAGAATATTCCATGAGGAATGACTTGATCTAACTTAAATTTTAAATGAGTCACTCCAGCTGCTGTGTTGAGTGAGAACAGACTTTAGGAGATTAAGGGTAGAAGCAAGGAGACGAGTGGAAAGCAATTTGCAGTAGTTCACGTGAGAGATGATGGTGGCCAGGGTCAGGGTGGTGGTGATTGAGGTGGCGAGACCTGGTCAGATTTTGAATAAAAGACTGATGTGTTTTGCAGATGTCTTGGGTATGGAATGTGGGAGAAAAAGGAGGAGTCAAGGATGATCCCAGGATTCTGACTTCAGCAATTGGAAGATTGGAGCTGCCATCAACAGAGATGGACAAGAATGGAGGAAAACCAGGTTTGTGGAGGAGGAATCAGGAATTCTCTTGGAACATGTTACATTTAAGATGCTTATTCGATCTCCAAGAGGGAATGTTGAGTAGACAGTTGGATAGATGCATCTGGAGTTGAGAGAAGTCTGAACTCAGATGCAAATTTGGAAATCTTCAATGTATCTATGGTAGTTAAAGCCATGGGATGGGATGTGTTTGCCTAGGGGCAGAGTATAGAGAAGGGAAATCTCCCGAGGTCTGAATTCTGGGGCACTCCAATGGTGCCAGGTCAGGATTGAGAGGAGAAATCAACAAAAGGCACTGAGTAGGAGTAGCCAGTGAGGTAGCTGTTGAGAGAATGGTCCCTGGAAGCCACGGAGAGAAAGTTTTTCAAGGAGGAGGGAGGGTTCATCTGTTTAGAATGCTGATGAAACGTCAAGCAAAATGAGGACTGAGAATTGACCATTTGATTTGACAACACAGAGGTTCATTTGTGACCTTGAGAGGAGCTATTTTGATGGAGTGATAGAGATAAACGTCTAATTGAAGATGATTCGAGAGAGAAGCAGAGAGGAATTAGAGACAGTGAATATAGACAGCTCTTTCAAGCAATTTTGTTGTAACAGGAAGAAGGGAGGTGGGACGGAAGCTGGAGAGGGATGTGGGGTGAATGGAGGACTTTAGTTGGTAGATACAGCAGCATATAGAGAGGAAGATATTATTGATGCGAGAGGTGAGAATTCCTGGAGTGGTCTTCTTAAGCAGGTGAGAGATGAGTTTAAGGGCACGAGTGGAGCTAGTAAGGGAAGGAGCCAGGATTAACCAGCTGTCCCTTACTTCAGAGCCTCTTATACTCAACCATCATGCTACAGTGCTACTCAGACAACACCCATTAGATAGTGCCAGGCACTTGGCTCTGTTCTTTTCATCACATACTCAGGCAACTGCCTTATTTGGGATTCAAGCCACCATTTCGACTTGCCTTTGATAAGGGAAGGAATTAAATCTATGAAGCATGATAGCTTCAGCTTCTTTTCTGATTCCCTAAAAGCGCTCCCTTCCCCCTTCTGATTTCGTTTGTCACTACAGGAAGGAAAGGGACTCCATAAAAGAAGCCAGTCGACAGCTCCGTCTTATGTGTAATACTGGCCTAATGGGCAGAGAAGACCATTTCTCTCCCTTCCATTGTCCCTCTCTCATCCTCTACAGACCTCTAACGTTGCTCTCACTGGTGGTTATAGCAATCTAAGAAGCAATAGTCATTTTTGCAGGTGTTTTTTCACCTGCCCAGAGGAATAGGCAAGAATCCGGGCAGATGAGCATGTGGAGGGTGGGAAGCAGGGAAATGGCAGAGCAACTGTGCTTCTCTGTAGGGTTGGAGAATAGCCAAGGGAGTCCCCTTAACACAGGCAAGCTCCCCATCTTCCCTCCACTAGCCACAAGGCAGCCAGATTCAGATGTGTTACTCTGTGGGCTATTTGGGGTGGCTGGGATGTCTCACCCCAGAGATGGAAGCCAACCCAGAGCAGGAGGGGACAAAGATGAGAGATTGACGACGGTATCTGCTGAGTTTCCAAGTCAGGTGACACTACTTAAACATTTTTAGGATGAGTTTTAAAGTTAGTATGATTTTCTGGGCCAGGGGAAAAGGAGAGACGGAAAGAGACAGGGTAAGGAAGAGAAAGAAGATAAAAGTAAGAAGGGAGGAGCAGTGAAAGACCTTTGGAGGGGCGTCAGGAGGAATAGGAAGCGAAAACCCAGGCTTGTCCTGCTTAATGGTAGTTATTGGGCCCCTTTAGCCACAGGTGCTGGCTATAACAAAATAGCATTTCTGCCCTCCCTCCTCCTCCCAGCTTGCACAAACACACACTTCAATGTGAAGCTTATTTTTGTTTGTTTGTTTGTTTTATTTTATTTTATTTTTGGCTGTGTTGGGTCTTCATTGCTGCACACTGGCTTTCTCTAGTTGCGGTGAGCGGGGGCTACTCTTTGTTACAGTGCGCAGGCCTCTCATTGTGGTGGCTTCTCTTATTGTGGAGCATGGGCTCTAGGGTGCACGGGCTTCAGTAGTTGTGGCACGCGGGCTCAGTAGTTGTGGCTCGCGGGCTCTAGAGCGCAGTCTCAGTAGTTGTGGCGCACGGGCTTAGTTGCTCCGCGGCATGTGGGATCTTCCTGGACCAGGGCTCGAACCCGTGTCCCCTGCGTTGGCAGGCGGATTCGTAACCACTGCGCCACCAGGGAAGGCCCAATGTGAAGCTTATGACTTTGAATGTTTATATCAGAACAGGAAGAAAAACCAGAAGTCATTTTTCTGCTCTAAATCTAAGTTATTCCTCTCGTCCTCTTCCTAGGTGTGCAGGGCCTTTGATCCAATATAGTACCAACCATCTGCTTCTAAGAACCACTTGGCCGGTCGCCATTAACAACGCCATATATTAGGGACCTTGTGTAGTGCAGTTGCAGCACAGTATTATGTTATTTTTTTTTTAAATCTAATCCTCTGCCTTTAGATGCTGGAAATGAGAACTAGTCAGATTCTAATCTCTCCAGGGATGTTTTCTTTCCAGGCAAGCCTGGTCTGTCTTCTATAGAAAACAGGATGAAATCCAATCTTTGGATGATGTGATGGGGATGGAAAGAGAGAGAGAGAGAAGGAGAGAGGCCGACAGGGCTGGGAGAGGCCCAAAGGACGCAAATGGCCCTAGAAGGCTGATAGATCCTTTTTTTTTTTTTTTAAAGAATCACCATTTGGGGGATATCCCTTCTGTTTAGGGTTGACCTGACCATCCCAATCAGATGATGTGGCTGCTTCAGTTATTGCAGTGGACACAACTGAGGGGAAAACATCACGTTGAGGGTCAAAAAAGAGAATAAGCAACACCATGAGAAGTAGCTCATTCTTCTCTCTATATTTTTTGTTTTCGTTTTTCTTCTTTTACCTTTAATCAATTGAATATTAATAAGGTCATGCTTTCTGCACTCAGAATCAGAGTTTCTTTGATCTTTGAGGGAAACAGAAGTGCTTGGACCTGATTTTCCACTGATCTCTTTCTCTTAGGAACTCCAGACTAAATCCTATATATAAAGATCTTCTTTTCTTTGTTTTTTAAACGTTACACTTTATTTTGGGATAATTGCAGATTTACATGCAGTTGTAAGAAATGATACAGAGAGACCCTGGGTACCCTCTATCCAGTTATGTTTGCTTTTTTAAAAAAAACTTTATTGAGTTATGATTGACATACAAAAAAACTGTACATATTTAATGTATGCAACTTGATGAGTTTGGAGATAAGTATACACTTGTGAAATCATCACCACAATCAATGCCATAAATATAACCATCACCTCCAAAAGCTTCCTCCTACCCTCTTGATTTATTTATTTTTGGGGAGATAAGAACACAACATAAGACCTACCCTTTCTTTTTTAAATAAATTTATTATTTATTTATTTTTTGGCTGGGTTGGGTCTTTGTTGCTGTGCATGGGCTTTCTCTAGTTGTGGTGAGAGGGGGCCACTCTTCGTTGCAGTGCGCGGGCCTCTCATTGCGGCGGCTTCTCTTGTTGTAGAGCATGGACTCTAAGGTGCACGGGCTTCAGTAGTTGTGGTGCGTGGGCTCAGTAGTTGTGGCTCGTGGGCTCTAGAGCGCAGGCTCAGTAGTTGTGGCACACGGACTTAGTTGCTCCCCAGCATGTGGGATCTTCCCGGACCAGGGCTCGAACCCGTGTCCCCTGCATTGGCAGGCAGATTCTTAACCACTGCGCCACCAGGGAAGTCCCAAGACCTACCCTTTTGGCAAATGTTCACATATACAATACAGGCACTATGTATTAACTGTAGGCACTATGCTGTACTATATTCGTTTTTTAAAGTCCGATTAGATTTTTCTTTAGTGGATCCCTTCACTCTTCATCTGCATGATTATGTTCCTATAACATTGTGCTGTACACACCTCTGAAGAACCAGGAAATGCCAAGTCAGAAATGGCCCATTCCAAAGGGGAAAACAGAAAGCTTCCATCTGAGTCTCATGCAGTCACTGCATCTTATTATTCACCTGCCTTAATGACAAATTGTACTTTTCTCTACATATAGTTCCTGTAAATTTCTAAGCCAGAGTAAAGGAAATGTCAAATATGGAAAGGAAGAGAATCCATACTTGTGCTGTGGACTAATAGTGTATCATGAGTTGTACGGGTCACGTGCACGTCATGCTGAGTATTCCTTACAGGAGAAGGAGGGCATCTGGAGGTGAAATCTGGATGAAAGAATAGGTGGAGAGTTGATGAAGAGAAGGGATGGAGGAAAGGAGCAGGAGATGGCCCTGAAGTTAAGGCTCTGCCACGAAGGGTAGCTCCAAATGGGAGAGGCTCTGGAAAGAGGCTGGGCTGCATGGGGATAAACTAAGAATCTGAGTATAAAACGTTCATTTTTGGAACCCCTGGTGTAGATAAGCGATTAGCATGCTAGGGGCCAATCCAAGGGCAAAATGGGGACTCCTGTCTCTTATTCCTTTGTTCTTTCTGGCTCTGTCTGTTTCCTTAGAAACAAATCCATCAGTATCCGGAGAACCCCATCCAAGAGGGAACTGCTCTGAAGATATTCAATCCCCAAGTGTTTTGAAAGCATATGCCAGTTATGCCAAATGAGTCCTTGAAAGAGCTAAATCACTTCCTGATTTGAAGCAGCAAGTAAAAAGCCTACCCATCTTTAATGGTAGAAGGTATTACCAAGTGCTCAGAAGATTAAAATATTGTGATCATGAGGCTGAGGTCCTGGGCTCAAACCTTATGTGGCTCATTTGCATCTTGACTCCCCAGTTCCAAACAGTAGTGACTGTGCCCCTGTCCACAAATGAGTCCTCCAGACCTAGACGGTCATTTTGCAAGAACAAGCCACAGGTCCTATAAAACTCTGGGCAAGAGGCAGGGTGGTGTGGAGTGTAGCTGGTCAGGCTCTGCACTTAGACAGATCTGGCTTGCAAACTTGCCCTTCTTATTTCCTCCTTATTACCAGTGGAACCTTAAGCCAATTACTTATCCTCTCTCTCTCTCTAAGCCTTGGTTTCCCCACAGGGTTGTGATAATTTAGCACACAACTACTCAATAAATGATGGCTGTTACTATTTTTATTATCACCAATAGCGTTACAATTCTCAGGTGTAGATTGCGATCTAAGTGTAAATTTGGAAGTTGATTGCTACTGCCACACTTCCCCTCAAGAATTCTCAGAAGAGATGCAAATTCACTTGGCCCTGGTCATTGTTTAACCTGCTCCAAGAGAGGGTGCTATTATCAGTACCCCTTAGTAATTTCAAGTCAGATGAAATCAATCTCCTATCCTCAATCTGACTCCACTGCTGGAACAGTGATTCAAAGCTCTTGGGCCTGCCCACGAGGGATGGACAGAATAGCTTTATCTTCTCTGTAACAGGGAGGGAGGAGATAGTGCACTGACTGCTTATCTTACAGAATACCAGGTTAGGGTAGGGGATTGCATAGAGCTAGGATGAATGCAGCAACAGCTCTCAGAATCCCCTAGGGGTTGATGAGATTGCTTTCCAAAACTGCTTTTAGCATATTGATTTCTGACAGCTCTGCACTTCAGGAAAAGAACAACTACAAACTGCCAGCTTGCCCACATCTCCAAATCAATCGCACATGTACCAGATGCTTGATTTTCTTTCTTTCCTTTTTTCTTCCTCCCCTGCAGCAAAGTGTGTGGTTTCTAATAACACTCCTGCAATGTTGTGGTGGGACAGGATGTCAGTTTCACCTGAGGCTACGGAAGTAAAAGGGTATTTTAGTCCACAGAAAATCGGCCCACTTGACCAACTTGGGATAGATTTGATTTCTGCTTTAGGATTAAAAAATGAATATCTGGAATTGAAAAAGGAGAAAATCCCTAATGCGAACAGTTATTGAGTGGCTTACTTACCAGACAGCATGTTAGTTACTTTCCATATGTATTACCTCATTGATCCTCACAACCAACCTGCAAGGTGGATACTTCGAATAGCATAACACATATGAGGAAAAAGGCTCTGAGAAGTTAAGTCACTTGCCTGGAGTTGACAAAGCTCATCAAGGAACGATGGCAAGGAATTGAACCCATGTCTCTCTGATTTCAAGCCTGATTTGTTTGTTTACTTGATTATTCAAATATTGATTCATGCAATAAAGTCAATACTTATTTTTATATTAATTTCAGCATCAGGGACTTAAAATATTTCTCGCACTATTCGACTTCTGCAAAAAAAAAAGGGAAGTGCGTTTATGCATTCTAATATCCGAAATATACATTGTGAAATTTTAGCTGTAAAATACGTGTTTGTACATATTACCTCACACAGAGTGGCCCTCAATACATGTTTACTAAAAAGAATAATAACAGAGCTCGCCTGGCTGAGGGGTCGGCAGCCATTGTGCACTATGGATTCTAGTCTGAAGAGCCAGGTGTGAGGCCTCTGCCCCCGGCACCAAATGAGCGAGTGAAACTAGAAAACACAAAGGGAAAGAAAAGGGAGAATTCTTTGTAAAATATGAAGAAGGAAAACTCCTTGATCCAACAGACTGGAAAACTAACTCAAAGAACACACTGAAGAAGATTTGAAGCCATGTGGCTGACAGGGTCTTGGTGGTCCGGCCTGGTGTCAGGCCTGAGCCTCTGAGTGGGAGAGCCGAGTTCAGCACACTGGACCACCAGAGACCTCCAAGATCCACGTAATGTCAATCGGCAAGAGCTCTTCCAGAGATCTCCGTCTCAACACTTAGACCCAGTTCCACTCAATGACCAGCAAGCTACAGTGCTGGACACCCTATGCCAAACAACTAGCAAGACAGGAACACAACCCCACCCATTAGCAGAGAGGCTGCCTAAAATCATACTAAGTTCACAGATACCCCAAAACACACCACTGGATGCATCCCTGACCTCCAGAAAGACAGGATCCAGCGTCATCCACCAGAACACAGGCACCAGTCCCCTTCACCAGGAAGCCTACACAACCCACTGAACAAACCTTACCCACTGGGGGCAAACATCAAAAACAATGGGAACTACGAACCAGCAGCCTGTGAAAAGGAGATCCCAAACACAGTAAGTTAAGGAAAATGAGAAGACAGAGAAATAAGCAGAAGAGGAAGGAACAAGGGAAAACCCCACCAGACCAAAAAATGAAGAGGAAATGGGCAGTCTACCTGAAAAAGAATTCAGAGCAATGATAGTAAAGATGATCCAAAATCTTGGAAATAGAATGGAAAGAATACAAGAAACGTTTAACAAGGACCTAGAAGAACTGAAGGGCAAACCAACAATGATGAATGACACAATAAATGAAATTAAAAATTCTCTAGAAGGAATCAGTAGCAGAATAACTGAAGCAGAAGAACGGATAAGTGGCCTGGAAAGTAAAAAAGTAGAAATAACTACCACAGAGCAGAATAAAGAAAAAAGAATGAAAATAATTGAGGACAGTCTCAGAGACCTCTGGGACAACATTAAACACACCAACATTCGAATTATAGGGGTCGCAGAAGAAGAAGAGAAAAAGAGAGGGACTGAGAAAATATTTGAAGAGATTATAGTTGAAAACTTCCCTAATATGGGGAAGGAAATAGTCAATCAAGTCCAGGAAGGGCAAAGAGTTGCATATAGGATAAATCCAAGGAGAAACATGCCAAGACACATGTTAATCAAACTATCAAATATTAAATACAAAGAAAAAATATTAAAAGCAGCAAGGGAAAAACAACAAATAACATACAAGGGAATCCCCATAAGGTTAACAGCTGAACTTTCAGCAGAAAATCTGCAAGCCAGAAGGGAGTGGCAAGACATATTTTAAGTGATGAAAGGGAAAAACCTACAACCAAGACTACTCTACCCAGCAAGGATCTCAGATTCGACGGAGAAATTAAAACATTTAGAGATAAACAAAAGCTAAGAGAATTCAGCACCACCAAACCAGCTTTACAACAAGTGCTAAAAGAACTTCTCTAGGCAGGAAACACAAGAGAAGGAAAAGACCTACAATAACAAACCCAAAACAATTAAGAAAATGGTAATAAGAACATACATATCGATAATTACCTTAAATGTGAATGGATTAAATGCTCTAACCAAAAGACATAGACTGGCTGAATGGATACAAAAACAAGACTCATATATATGCTGTCTACAAGAGACCCACTTCAGACCTACGGACACATACAGACTGAAAGTGAGGAGATGGAAAAAGATATTCCATGCAAATGGAAATCAAAAGAAAGCTGGAGTAGCAATTCTCAGATCAGACAAAATAGACTTTAAAATAAAGACTATTACAAGAGACAAATAATGATCACAGGATCAAACCAAGAAGAAGATATAACAATTGTAAATATGTATGCACCCAACATACGAGCACCTCAATACATAAGGCAAATGCTAACACCCATAAAAGGGGAAATCGACAGTAACACAATCACAATAGGGGACTTTAACACCCCACTTTCACCAGTGGACAGATCAACCAAAATGAAAATAAATAAGGAAACATAAGCTTTAAACATAAGCTTTAAGCTTTAAAACAAAGCATTAAACAAGATGGACTTAATTGATATTTAAAGGACATTCCATCCAAAAACAACAGAAAACACTCTCTTCTTATGTGCTCATGAAACATTCTCTAGAATAAATCATATCTTGGGTCACAAATCAAGCCGTGGCAAATTTAAGAAAATTGAAATCGTATCAAGTATCTTTTCCGACCTCAACGCTATAAGACTAGATACCAATTATAGGAAAAAAAACTGTAAAAAATACAAACACATGGAGGCTAAACAATACATTACTTAATAAGCAAGAGAGCATTGAAGAAATCAAAGAGGAAATCAAAAAATACCTAGAAACAAATGACAATGAAAACACGACAACCCAAAACCTATGGGATGCAGCAAAAGCACTTCTAAGAGAGAAGTTTATAGCAATACAATCCTACCTCAAGAAACAAGAAACATCTCAAATAAACAACCTAACCTTGCACCTAAAGCAATTAGAGAAAGAAGAACAAAAAACCCCACAAAGTTAGCAGAAGGAAAGAAATCATAAAGATCAGATCAGAAATAAATGAAAAAGAAATGAAGGAAACGATAGCAAAGATCAATAAAACTAAAAGCTGGTTCTTTGAGAAGATAAACAAAATTGATTAACCATTAGCCAGACTCATCAAGAAAAAAAGGGAGAAGACTCAAATCAATAGAATTAGAAATGAAAAAGGGGAAGTAACAACTGACACTGCAGAAATACAAGGATCATGAGCGATTACTACAAGCAGCTATTTGCCAATAAAATGGACAAACTGGAAGAAATAGACAAATTCTTAGAAAATCACAACCTTCAGAGATTAAACCAGGAAGAAATAGAAAATATAAACAGACCAATCACAAGCACTGAAATTGAAACTGTGATTAAAAATTTTCCAACAAACAAACGCCCAGGACCAGATGGCTTCACAGGCGAATTCTATCAAATATTTAGAGAAGAGCTAACACCTATCCTTCTCAACTTCTTCCAAAATATAGCAGAGGGAGGAACACTCCCAAACTCATTCTACGAGGCCACCATCACACTGATACCAAAACCAAAGATGTTACAAAAAAAGAAAACTACAGGCCAATATCACTGATGAATATAGATGCAAAAATCCTCAACAAAATACTAGCAAGCAGAATCCATCAGCACATTAAAAGAATCATACATCATGATCAAGTGGGGTTTATCCCAGGAATGCAAGGATTCTTCAGGATACACAAATCAATCAATGTGATATACCATATTAACAAATTGAAAGAGAAAACCATATGATCATCTCATTAGATGCAGAAAAAGCTTTCGACAAAATTCAACACCCATTTATGATAAAAACTCTCCAGAAAGCAGGCATAGAGGGGACTTACTTCAACATTATAAAGGCCATATATGACAAACTCACAGGCAACATTGTTTTCAATGGTGAAAAACTGAAACCATTTCCACTAAGATCAGGAACAAGACAAGGTTGCCCACACTCACCACTATTATTCAAAAGAGTTTTGGAAGTTTTAGCCACCGCTATCAGAGATGAAAAAGAAATAAAAGGAATCCAAATCAGAAAAAAAAAAAGTAAAACTGTCACTGTTTGCAGATGACATGATATTATATAGAGAGAATCCTAAAGATGCTACCAGAAAACTACTAGAGCTAATCAATGAATTTGGTAAAGTAGCTGGATACAAAATTAATGCACAGAAATCTCTTGCCTTCCTATACACAAATGATGAAAAATCTGAAATTAAGGAAACACTCCCATTTACCATTGCAACAAAAAGAATAAAATACCCAGGAATAAACCTATCTAAGGAGACAAAAGACCTGTATGCAGAAAACTATAAAACACTGATGAAAGAAATTAAAGATGATACAGACAGATGGAGAGATATACCATGTTCTTGGATTGGAAGAATCAACATTGTGAAAATGACTTTACTACCCAAAGCAATCTACAGATTCAATGCAATCCCTATCAAACTACCAATGGCATTTTTCACAGAACTAGAACAAAAAATTTCACAATTTGTATGGAAACACAAAAGACCCTGACTAGCCAAAGCAATCTTGTGAAAGAAAAACGGAGCTGGAGGAATCAGGCTCCTGCACTTCAGACCATACTACAAAGCTACAGCAATCAAGACAGTATGGTACTGGCACAAAAACAGAAATATAGATCAATGGAACAGGATAGAAAGCCCAGAGATAAACCCATGCACCTAAGGTCAACTGATCTATGACAAAGGAGGCAAGGATATACGGTGGAGAAAAGACAGTCTCTTCAATAAGTGGTGCTGGGAAAACTGGACAGTTACACGTAAAAGAATGAAATTAGAACACTCCCTAACACCATACACAAAAATAAACTCAAAATGGATTAAAGACCTAAATGTTAGGCCAGGCACAATAAAACTCTTAGAGGAAAACATAGGCCAAACACTCTATGACATAAATCACAGCAAGAACCTTTTTGACCCACCTCCTAGAGAAATGGAAATAAAAACAAAAATATACAAATGGGACCTAATGAAACTTAAAAGCTTTTGCACAGCAACGGAAACCATAATAAGATGAAAAGACAACCCTCAGAATGGGAGAAAATATTTGCAAATGAATCAACGGTCAAGGTATTAATCTCCAAAATATGCAAGCAGCTCATGCAGCTCAATATCAAAAACAAAACAAAACAAAAACAACCCAATCCAAAAATGAGCAGAAGACCTAAATAGACATTTCTCCAAAGAAGAGATACAGATTGCTAACAAACACATGAAAGGATGTTCAACATCACTAATCATTAGAGAAATGCAAATCAAAACTACAATGAGATATCATCTCACACCGGTCAGAGTGGCCATCATCAAAAAATCTACAAACAATATATTCTGAAGAGGGTGTGGAGAAAAGAGAACCCTCTTGCACTGTTGGTGGGAATGTAAATTGATACAGCCACTATGGAGAACAGTATGGAGGTTCCTTAAAAAACTAAAAATAGAACTACCATACGACCCAGCAATCCCACTACTGGGCATATACCCTGAGAAAACCATAATTCAAAAAGTTACATGTACCACAATGTTCATTGCAGCACTATTTACAACAGCCAGGACATGGAAGCAACCTAAGTGTCCACCGACAGATGAATGGATAAAGAAGATGTGGCACAGATATACAATGGAATATTACTCAGCCATAAAAAGAAACAAAATTGAGTTATTTGTAGTGAGGTGGATGGACCTAGAGTCTGTCATACAGAGTGAAGTAAGTCAGAAAGAGAAAAACAAAGACAATATATATGTATATGCTAACACATATATATGGAATCTAAAAAAAAAAAAAGGTTCTGAAGCACCTAGGGGCAGGACAGGAATAAAGATGCAGACTTTGATAATGGACTTGAGGACACAGGGAGGGGCAAGGGTAAGCTGAGATGAAATGAGAGAGTGGCATTGACATATATACACTACCAAATGTAAAATAGATAGCTAGTGGGAAGCAGCCGCACAGCACAGGGAGATCAACTCAGTGCTTTTTTACCACCTAGAGGGGTGGGATAGGGAGGGTGGGAGGGAAGCTCAAGAGGGAGAGGATATGGGGATATATGTATACGCACAGCTGATTCACTTTGTTATACAGCAGCAACTAACACAGCAATGTAAAGCAATTATACTCCAATAATGATGTTTAAGAAAAAAGAATGATAACAAAGGATGTGAGGAAATACAACCGGTGGGTATGAGCGTCCCTCAGGAAGATGCTGGGTCTGCCATCTTCCATGCACCTGGGACTAGCTTAGCCTGGAATGAATCAGCTTATGTCTCTATTCAATGGAGCAATTTCTTCTTTCCTGCATCGTGGCATAGAAAGAGACAAATGAGCTAGATAGTCAGGATTCCAAACTGCAGCCCATATTTTTAAGGCCTGTCTTTTCACACCAACATTCCTGATTTTTTTTAAGGACTATTAAAGCTAGAAGGGAATTTAGAGATGAGTGACTGAAATCCTTTCGGATTCCAAAAGAGAAAGTAGAGCCCCAAAGAAAGGGAGTGACTAGCCCAAGCTAATCAAATTCAACCCAGATTTCCTGGCTGCTAGTTCTCTCCTGTGCTTTGAACTATATGACATTTCTGCCAGCCAGCCTTTCCCAGACTGTGTCAAGGACAGAGCAAGCAACCCAAGTCCTGAAGAGTTCCCTGCTCTGCCCAGTATGCCACAGCAAGTTTTTGGCTCTGCCTGAGCCTGTGACATTTAACCACAGACCTTTCTTGGAACCCCTGGAAAAAAAGACAACCACCTGACTGCTTCATGATTTAAATAGCCAAATAATGCCAAATTGAATTTCTGATGACACAGTGAGTGGTAACTTAGGACTACAAGCCAAGAAACCATTTCTCCACTGATAGCCGATTAAAGGAATTAAGGCAAAGTTTAAATTTGGAAGCTGGAGGAGTAATTTGTTAATCTTGAACTTTTTTTTTATTATTAAATTTTTATTTATTTATTTATTTATTTATGGCTGTGTTGGGTCTTCGTTTCTGTGCGAGGGCTTTCTCTAGTTGCGGCAAGCGGGGGCCACTCTTCATCGCGGTGCACGGGCCTCTCATTATCACGGCCTCTCTTGTTGCGGAGCACAGGCTCCAGAAGCTCAGGCTCAGTAATTGTGGCTCACGGGCCCAGTTGCTCCGTGGCATGTGGGATCTTCCCAGACCAGGGCTCGAACCCGTGTCCCCTGCATTGGCAGGCAGATTCTTAACCACTGCGCCACCAGGTAAGCCCCTCCATATAAATTTTTATTTATTTATTTATTTATTTATTTATTTATTTATTTATTTATGGCTGTGTTGGGTCTTTGTTTCTACACGAGGGCTTTCTCTAGGTGCGGCAAGTGGGGGCCACTCTTCACTTGATCTTAGCCAAAAGGCCGAGAAGCGATGGGGGGCCACTCTTCATCGCGGTGCGCGGGCTTCTCACTATCGCGGCCTCTCTTGTTGCGGAGCACAGGTTCCAGACGCGCAGGCTCAGTAATTGTGGCTCACGGGCCTAGTTGCTCCGTGGCATGTGGGATCGTCCCAGACCAGGGCTCGAACCCGTGTCCCCTGCGTTGGCAGGCAGATTCTCAACCACTGCGCCACCAGGGAAGCCCCCGAGCTTGAACTTTTTCTTCAGCTTGGCTTAAGCTTTCTAGATGATAAATAAAAGGTTTAATAATGTCAGTTCTGTTCAGTTAGTTTACCCCAAAGCAAAGACCTTTTTCATCTGTGCTGTTCCTGAAGTTTTTATTTATTTTCTTGGTATGTATCTGATATATGTACTTCTAACTGGCTTCCCTTGTAAAAGCATGACTTTCCCATTATTTAAGATTTAATGATGGTAATAATCTTTTGAATTTATAGATCAGCCATATTGCAGAGCACCTCAGGTGTATATTCTTTTTTTAATTAATTAATTAATTAATTAAGGCCATGCTGTGCTGCATGCAGGATCTTAGTTCCCTGACCAAAGATCAAGCCCTTGCCCCCCGCATTGGAAGCACAGTGTCTTAACCACGGGACCACCAGGGAAGTCCCCTCAGGTGTATATTCTTGTTTGTCCTGTACATATACTTGTGAAACAAGGAGAGTTTGGAATTTGTACCTTTCTGCCAAATATGTGGAAACCAAAGGGTGAAGTCGGTTAGGTAGGAAGTCAAGGACCCAAGGCTAGAACCTGGATCGTTTTTGTCTCTGAACACAGTGTTTTTCTCAACTAGTGGGTCAGGTCTCTTATCAAGCGATCCAGTGGAGAGCAAGTGAAAATTGCTGCTAGAGGGATCAAAGTAGGTTAGAAGTTAGGGAGCCAAACAACAAAGCAAACAATCAAAGAAAAAAATCCATCAGATACTAAGGAACCATATCAAAAATTTAGCTTGATGTGTGGAGACTCCAGGAGACTTACAAATAAAGTCCAAAGGTCAAAGTTCAAGGTTATGGAAAGGAAAGCCTTAAAATAAAGCCAGGAAATAGAGTGCAAGGATTGTGATTCTCTGCCTCTCACAGCCCTGATGAAAGAACTCTGCACATTGTGAGAGTTGGAGTTATTGTTGCCTCATGCTGGAGACCCTGAACAGAGGGATAGTAAAACTGTGTCCATATGACTAAAACCATTCAAAATAGTTGTATTGTTTCTACCATGAGAAGAAGGGCTAGCACATAGAAATGGACTTAGAAAATCTAGAAATTTGGAATTACCTACAAAAATAAAGTAGCTGAACACAAGAGGCTGGCATTAGCTTGGGGTGGAAGGATGATGGCAGGAGAGGGAGAGTAGCTGTGTCCAATTTGTGTTATTTGGGGATCAGCCATGGCATTCTGGGCTCAGTTCTGATGGGGAGTAGAGGGGAATATAAGGACTTTATTAAACTTTCCTAAGGTGGGGTTGCATCAGAAATGCCCTCCCCACCTCCCACCAAATGTTAATTAATGTTCTTTGAGACCTTTCCAAAACTGGGAGGACTGGCAATCTTCCTGGGGCTCCTGGAGTCCAGAGGCCAATTTCTCTGTAGTACATACCTCTCTCTGACTCCAGGAAGCTGGCTTCTGCTGCTTCCCAGATTGTATGAGGTTAATGTGTCTTGAACAATTCAGTAGAAATACAACACGGGGGCCCCACTGTTAATATCAGCAGTGGGAACATGGCTGGGAACTATAGTGACAGGGGTAGAGAAGGGGCTTCCCAGTTACAACAGTTCCCAGCTTGGCAATGAAAGCCCTGAGCCCTGGTGGGTCCCAGGTGTAATTGGTTTGGCATCTCCTGTACTCTTAGTTTTTATTTCTTGACATAAGAAGTGATCTGATGAACCTCACAGACAGAAGGGTAAGCAAAATAAGCCAGATACAATAAAGTACATGTTTATGATTCTACTTATATGGCATTCAAGTTTAAGCAAAACTAATCTATGATGATAGAAATCAGAACAATGGTTGCCTCTGGGGGTGGGGATTGACTGGGTGTGGGACATCAAGATCTGAGTGGTGATTATAGGGGTGTATACATTTGTCAAACTCATGGAGCTGTACACTTAAGACTAATAATGCATCTTAGTGTATGTAAGTTAACTCTCAATAAAAAAAGAGAACATTTAAAAAGCAATGATCTCTTCATGGACAGCCAGCTCGTCTATCAAGAGTATTTGCCTTTGCTTCCCCAGTGACATGATCGGCTGCCAGGCAATAGTATATATGGGTTCAGGCTTTGGCGTGAACAGATCTAGGGTGAAATCCAGCTTTGACACTTATAGGCAGTATGACTTGAGCCTCTAGTTTCTCATCTGTAAAATGAGGATCATAATAATAGTACCTATCTCTTAGGTTTGTCTATCATGAGGCTTAAATGAGATACTGTATACCACTTACTGGTGTTTCATCAGCCTTAGTTAGACATTCTTGCTGTAGTGACCAGATGCATAGTAGTTCTCCACTTTAATTAAAAGAAAAAAAAGAAAAAAAACATACTAAGGCCCTATTTCCAGAACTTCTGATTGCATTGGTCTGGGGTGGGCCCCCAGATTCAGTATTTTTAAAAAGCTACTCAGTTGATTCTTAAGTGTAGCTGTTACTGAACTCAAGTTCATGTGCACAATGCACAGTGAGGCCAAACAAACTGAAACATTGGGGTTTTGAGCAGAGAAAATTTATTGCAGGGCTAAGCAAGGAGAACAGGTGGCTCATGCTCAAAAAACCCAAACTCCTCAATGGCTTTTGGGGAGAAGTTTTTAATAGGCAAAATTTGAGGTGAGGACTGCAGGGTATGTGACTTTCTTCTGATTGGTTGGTGGTGAGGTAACAGGGTGGTGCTCCAGGAATCTCGTGCTCAGCCTGAAGTTACCATCCTCCACCTGGGTAGGGGCCTTAGTTCCTGCACAAGAGCTCAAAGATATTGTCATGTGTATCCCTTGGGGAGGAGCCAGGGTGTTGCACTATAGTTTGTTGATTGTTCCTCTTTAGTTTCTGCATCCCCTCCCTTCCCTGATTAGCAACTATTTAAATATGCCCTTTGGTATTCATGAAGGTCTAGGAGGCTGAAGGCTTTTTCCTGCAAACAAGAAACAGGGGACACGGAAAGGCTTCTGTACCTTGGAGAGCCCCACAGGGTCCTGCTTGGTTTCGTGGACAGAGCTGACAACCACTGGCCTAGATTCATTCACAACTCCAATTAAACACCACCACTTCCTCCATGAAGAAGTTCTTGGCAACTCCTGCTCTAGATGTTTTCTCTCTTCTCTGAAGTTTTTCCAAAACTGAGGTATAACTGGTATGTGGTAAAGTGCAAAACTCTCAAGTTTGGGGGTCTATGAATGTTCACATATGTGTGCACCCATGTAACAGCACACAGATCTAGAAACAAGCATTGCCTATGCTCTGGAAGACTTCCTTCACCTTCCCTGTCAGTGCCCCCCAAGAGGAACTGCTGTAGGAGAGGAAAAATAATGTTCCCTCTCCCCTTCTAGGTTCCTGTCTGAGACTCCCTTGCAATAAGACATCAACAGGAGAAAAACAAACAGACGTTTAATAACATGTATACCTCCTGTATATGTTTCTGGACTGAACTTTGGGTCTGCTCACCTGCTGCAAAGCCAATTTACTGACACCAGGTTGTGGTGAAGGAAAGTCCAGCTTTTATTGCAGGTGACAAGCAAGGAGTATGGGCGGCTCATGCTCAAAAGACCTGAACTCCCCTAAGGCTTTCAGGGAAGGGTTGCCTCAAAGGCAACATTTGAGGGGAGGGCTGCAGGGTGCATGACTTTCTTCTGATTGGTTGGTTATGAGATAACAGGGTGATGTTTCTGGAATCTTAATCATCAACCTTCTGGTTCCAACCAGTCTGGGGTCTATGTGCTTGTGTTCAGTAAGTAGTCACCATCCTCCACCTGGGTGGGTGGGTGTGTGTGTGTCTTAGTTCCTGCAGAAAACTCAAAGATACATGTCAGATTGTTATGTATATCTCTTGAGGAGGAACTAGGACTCTGTTTTATCACTGAACTATTGTCATTACTTTCCTTGTTTACCTGCTTTTTCTTTGTTTCTGCATTCCCTCACTGAAACCGAGCAGGACCCTTTGAGGCCCTCCTGGGTACAAATCCTTTCTGTGTCTCCCATTTCTTATTTGTTGGAAAAAGGCTTCAGCCTCTAGAACTTCCCTGAGTACCAAAGGGCAGGTTCAAACAGTTGTTAATCAGAGAAGTAAGGGAATGTATAAACAAAGGAGGAGCAATTAAGGAACAATAGTGCAGGGTCCTGGTTCCTCTTCAAGGAATATAAATAACAATATCTTTGCATTTCTTTGAGTTCTTCTGCAGGAACTAAGGTCCCCCGCCCAGGTGAAGGATGGTAACTTCAGGCTGAGAACAAGATTTCTGGAGCACCACCCTGTTACTTCACCACCAACCAATCAGAAGAAAGCCACACACCCTGCAGCCCTCACCCCAAATTTTGCCTATAAAAACTTCTCCCCAAGAATCTTCAGGGAGTTTGAGTTTTTTTGAGCACGAGCCACCTGTTCTCCTTGCTTGGCCTTGCAATAAACCTTTCTCTGCTCCAAACTCTGACATTTCTGTTTGTTTGGCCTCACTGTGTGCTGGGCACATGAACTTGTTAGTAACTGCTTGAGTCTGCTCTTTGGAACTCAGGGAAGGCCTAGGAGACTAAAGCCCTTTTCTACAAACAAGAAATGGGGACACGGAGGGACTTTTGTACTGGGGAGGGCCCCGCAGGGTCCTGCTCAATTTCAGTCCCCCCATGTCTTTGATACTCCTCAATCCTGAGGGGAACAGGGGCAGGACAGGAAAGGGAATAAAGTTTTGGATAGAAAGGATAATCATAAACTCAGCATGGAAACAGTTTTAGGGAGACTCGGTTTTGTATACAGTACATGGGAGAGACCCAGGAAAACTGAGTAACTCCCTGAAATGGCACAAGCCACCACCTTAACTACCATCTTATAAAGACAAATGATGTTGAGGGTGGAGGGAGCCAGCTATTCAAGGTGAGTGACCAGGAAAACCACAGTAAACAAGGGTAAAGTTGTTATGCAGATTTAAATTGTAGCCTCCTCTGCTGGTAAGAGTTTCTAGAGAGCTTCTAGAGTTTTTTCTCTTCCTTGTACAGAGAGGGAGACACACTTAAAAATGGAGATTTCCCTTATAAATGTAAATATCTCTTACAAAAGGGTAAGTTCTCCTATGTCAGCTATTTCTTAAAAATAATCAGCCTACAATAATCCTTATGCCAACTAGGCATATTCTGGGGTGACAGATTCTGTTCCCCTTAACTGCTGTGAGTTTTGCCTGGTGTTGAACTACTGAATATGAAATATGCAAGATTTGCTCTGGTGGCAGCAGCTCTTACCTGCTTGGTTTGTATTTATACCTCCCTCCTGTATTGTTATCCAGCCTTCCTTGTTTGTTTGTCATGTCTCCCTAGCTAGATCTTAAGCTCCTTGAAGGCAGAGATGGCCTACAAGTCTAAGATATTCCTATGCAATACGTAATTTTGTAATAGAGTCTCAGTAAATATTTGTGGAATGAACGCTAGTGTTGAATGAATGAGGGGGGAAAAAGAAGCAGTAAGCAGATAGTCAGATCAAGACAAAGGCTTCTCTCTTCATTTTCCCCCATACACACAGTTTATTTTTACTGATAACATTTTGTATAATATGGGGATTGTGCATTGTTTTTTGCTTGTGGGCGATCATGCACGCATTTGACTTTCAGGTTAGATTGTGCGTAGAAGGACAGGAGTGGATTCAAAGAATATGACGTGCAGGAGGAGAAAGGGTCAGATGGCCAAGTCAATGAGCAAGCTTGCTCTGGTCCATACTGTTGAACCCCAAATTCTAGCCCTCACTCTGCTACAAACTTGTGTGATCTTAGGCAAGTCACTACACCTTTCTGAGCTGCTCATCCGTGGTATGACAGAGGTAATAATTTGACTCTTTGCATTCCATAGGAGGTCAGCTGAGTTTATAGCTGGGAAGGTACTTTGGACAAAAGAATTTAGGGTACTGTCTCAACAGGCAGAAAGGTGGCTAGGATCACCAAGCCAGTTAGATCAGGTTTCTGCCTTAAGGTTCAAACATGACTTGGATGAAAGGCAGCAAGGCTGAGTTCCTAGAATCACAGAATCTTAGAGCCGACAGGCATCTTAGAAACCATTCCAGTCCACCCCACTCATTTTACCTGAGTACACGGAGTCACGGAGAGATGACTTTCCCCAAGGTCCCAGTTCCCTTTTCACTGTGCTTCAAGGTTCTACTTAAAAAACCAAGTTCAGGGCTTCTCTGGTGGCGCAGTGGTTGAGAGTCTGCCTGCCAATGCAGGGGACACGGGTTCGAGCCCTGGTCTGGGAAGATCCCACATGCCGCGGAGCAACTAGGCCCGTGAGCCACAACTGCTGAGCCTGTGCGTCTGGAGCCTGTGCTCCGCAACAAGAGAGGCCGCGACGGTGAGAGGCCCGTGCACCGCGATGAAGAGTGGCCCCGCTCGCCGCAGCTAGAGAGGGCCCTTGCACGGAAGAGAAGACTGAACACAGCCAAGAATAAAAATAAATAAATAAACAAACAAATTTAAAAAAAATCACATTCTAAAGTATTTAAAAAAAAAAGAAACCAAGTTCATGTGCTCTTGTTACGGTTTGGAGACAAGAAGCCAATAGCCTGTTGTCCCAGCAAGGAAATGATCAGGACATTTGTCTGGAGCTTATGAGTTTCCAAAATCTGACCCACCATTTCAGCTCAGTCATTGTTTGCCTTTTACCTATGGGGACAACACTCCCCCAGTGTCTGTGCGTAGTGCCTACTATGTTTGCCACCCTGCTAGGTGCTGAGGGGGGTTTAGAAAAGATGAGGACCCATCCCTGCTGTCAAAGATCTGAGTGTGGGAGACAGAACTAACAATGAGAGAACAATGGAAGGCAGTATGTGATTCAGAATAAAATGAGTAGTGCAGGCAATAACTGCTGCTGAAGTTCAGAGGAGGGAGAGAGCTCTGGGAGCTGGAGGTGGGGGGTAGGGAGAGTGCAGTTTCACGTGGGCTTTGAAGGCTGGGTAGGATTGTTTATGCAGGTGTAGGGGAGGGCGCTGAATGTGAGTGTGTCTGCACCCATGCAGGCCTGCCAGCGCAGATGCAGAACTGGATGAGGATAACTAACGGATAGCATTTATCGAGCACTTTTTATGCACCAGATACTACATAATGTGCTGCATAATTCAACTCATTTGAAATGTGCATAATCCTAGGAATTAGATAATAGATCACTGATAACCCTTCGGTTGAGAGATGGAAACTGAGGCACAGAGAGGTAAATTGCCCAAGGTGACATAGCAAGTAAATGGTATAATTAGAATTAGAATCCTGGTTGTCAAAACACTTGGCTATTCTACACTTGGCAAGAGAGGAATTTGTGCCTCAGGTGAGGAAGCTGGCCTGGCTACAGTCACTAAAGACAGTCATCTTGCAAACACAGGACCCTCTAGGCCAAATTCCCAAGGAAGTTCTGCATGGATTAATGAAGCCTTTTGCTGAGTGCTATAACCTCATTCTTACTTCCTTGAAGATAGGAACTTG
The DNA here is from genome assembly GCF_028023285.1 of Balaenoptera ricei. Classification (NCBI taxonomy): domain Eukaryota; kingdom Metazoa; phylum Chordata; class Mammalia; order Artiodactyla; family Balaenopteridae; genus Balaenoptera; species Balaenoptera ricei. Next base: position 99,166,657 of record NC_082660.1, read on the forward strand.
AGGTCTCAGGCTGCAGTCATTGCCAGGAGCTCCACAGCTTTATCCTTAATGTTATGGTGCAGAGGATTTAACAAAACACCTACGGAGAGTGAATGAGTGAGCCGCTGAATCAATCCTTGTTTGTTGTTCTTTATTAATTAGCACTTGAAGAGCATCAGGCCTATGGTTGATGCTGTACAAAGCTTGGAATTAGACAAGGTTACCTGGCTCTGAGGTTACGTGGGGAAAACCAGACTTGGAAAGGATGGGAGGACAATGGCCTGATGATACAGTAGACTGTATTTTATGTTTTGAGTCTGGCTTGCAGCCAACACCAGAAAGTGTTTCCCAGGCGAGGTGCCTAACTGTGTTTTTCTGGATATTCTCTTTTTGAGTTTTCAATAAATATTAAACCAACACGAGGTAGATTCTTAAAAGGTCTTTTTCCCGTTTCCTTGCCCAAAGGAAAGCAAACCACAGTCTATGGGTAGGAAGCAGCAGGGAAGAGGGGGTCCTGTTTCAATCAGCAGCCCTTATCCAGTTCTGGGGCCCCTGCACACCCACACTGTCCTGGCAGGCCTTTCAGTGGCAGGACTCTCGGCCAAGCGGCCAAGCGCAGGTTGGGAAACAGCTGCTCCCTCACAGAGAGGGAGGAGGGAAAGAGGTCAGGGGAAGCTTCTTCTCCTCCAGCTAGAGTACGATTGAGCTCGAAGGCCTGGCAGGAGAAAGGGGAGACACAGGGCCTGGAGAGGGAGTGACAGCGGTGGGCTGTGTGGCCGGAGGTTAGAAGGAGAAACGCTGGAGCGGAGCAGGAGGGGGAAGGGCCGGGCAAAGTAGGAAAAGAAGCCTCATCCTAGTATTGGAGAGTAGGGCTGTGGCTAGAAAGGTGGGAGACGACGCCTTCCTGGCCCCGCTCGAGTCTGCTATTTCAGGGCGGACTGGAGGAGAGGCGAACAGTAGAAGGTCACACCCAGCAGACCCCCCCAAAACCAAGCTTGACCAGCTGCTCATCACTAGACAGGCTAGTCCATTCCCCCAGGAACTTAGCGAGGGCCGGCTAAGCGCCTACTAGGTGCCCGGTGTACAAAGAAATGCCCTGGAGAACCGGGTCGCAGGAGGTGGAGTGGGTGCAAACGGCTTCGCGAAGGAGGCGAATTCCGCAGACGGTGGTGCAAGAAGGTGGTCGTGCACGCGTGCAGGCTCGGCGAGTGAGAACGCGAGGCAGGCCGGGGAGGAGAGGAAGGAGGCGGGGATTGAGCCCGGGGGAGGGGGGGGAGGGAGACGCGCAAAGAGGGAGGGTGGGAGGTGTGAAGGGTGGGAGCGGCAGGGGGAACGCGGGAGGCCGGAGAGGGGAGGAGGCGAGGCGGGGCGGCCGCAGCCCGAGGGTGGTGGGGGCGCCGAGGGGCCGAGCCGGACGGGAGGGGGAGGAGAGAGGGAGGGGAAGAAGGAGGAAGCAAGCGCGGCGGCTGCAGGGGGAGGAAGACGGGGAGGAGGAGCCGTGCGCGGCGGCCGCCGGGGGAGCCGAGTGCCGGGGCGCGGGGAGCGCGGGGATCCAAGCGGGCGCCCAGCCGGGGCCGCAGGCCGACTGCCGGTGAGTGGAGCCCCGAAGGGCGCGGCTATCAGTTCCTGGGGCCGGGAGGGAGGCGCGGGAAGATGCGGCGCCGGGATGGAGGGAGGGGGCCGGCCGGAGCCCAGCCCCCGGCTGGCCCGGCCTCCCGCCCGCCTTCCCTCCCTCTCTCCCTCCCTCCCTCCCGGCTTCCTCCCGCCGCTCCCGCGCGAGGCGGGCAGGTCCCGGGCGGGCCGCGGGCTGGGGGAGGTGCTGCCCGGGGGGCGGGCGTCTGAGCCGGGGGGTGGAGCTGGGGGCTCGAGCTGGGGGCTCGGGGGTGTACCCGGGGGCGGGAGGCTGGACAGGGACGGCTCTAAATTGGCTCGGAGGGGCCAGTCGGCGGCGAAGTTGCTCGCTGGGGGCAGAGACGGCCACGCGGTTGCAGGAGTAAGCGATCCCCCTGTGGCGAGTGCGTGAGACGAGGAGTCCGGCGTCCCCGCCAGCCCCGTCGCCCTCCCCGCCTGCCCGGCCCCGCCAGCTCCCCTCCTGGCCTCCGCGTGTCCCCTCGCCGTCGCCCCCGGTTCGCTCCCGCCGCGCTGCCGGGTCCCCTCGGCCCTCTCCCTGACCCTCCCGGCCTCCGACTTCCCGTGACCCCTGCTTGCTTCGCCACTGCCCCTGTTCTCCTTTTCTTCCCTCGCTAGTTACCCCTCCCCGCCTCGTAAATTCCCGATGCAATTGCCTCTTTGAGACCTTTTTTTTTTTCCTCTCCTTCCTTTTAGATTGGCCAACGGCTCGTTTCCACCCTGCCTCGTTGGTGGCCACTGGAGAAGCGCGGGGGGCTCCCCAGACAGCCGTGGGGACAAGTTAGAGCCAGCACTTTGCCCCGGGCCTCGCGTGTAGCTTCCCGTCCCCTGCTCTAGGTGCCCTGGTGTCCGGAGGGGGGTGCGGGTGCGGGGGTGTGCCCTCCGTACATGTCCCACCACCCGGGCCACCCTCTGGGCTTGTGTTCCATCTCGCTCTTGCTTCCTGCACGGTGGTCGAGGGGAACCACTTTGCATCATGTCCCGGTATAGCTACCAAAGTCTCCTGGACTGGCTCTATGGGGGCGTGGACCCCAGCTTTGCAGGCAATGGGGGCCCCGACTGTGCTGCCTTCCTCTCTTGGCAGCAGCGGCTGCTGGAAAGTGTGGTGGTCCTGACCCTGGCCCTGTTGGAGATCCTGGTGGCCCTGCGGTACATCCTGAGGCAGACGAAGGAGGACGGTAGGGGTGGCCGTGGCTGCCAGCCAGAGCAGGTGACCCAGCGGCCAGAGGAAGGCAAAGAGAGCCTGAGCAAGAATCTGCTCTTAGTAGCCCTGTGCCTGACCTTCGGGGTGGAGGTGGGCTTTAAGTTCGCCACCAAGACCGTCATCTACCTGCTCAACCCCTGTCACCTGGTCACCATGATGCATGTGAGTCTGTTGACTTCCCCCCACCCCACCCCGGGCAGCCTCAGCCATCAGAGTCATTTGTGTGCTCAGGACACTTGGCAGGGTAGAGCACCACCTCATCCCTGCGGGAAGTGGGACCCTCACAACTGATTTTCCAACGAGGCGCTTTGTGTGCGGATTTCAGATTTGGCTCTCTTCTACCTCTGCACAATGCGTGACGGGCACTAGGAAAGACGAGCACTCAGGCCGCGGCCCCTCCCCTCCCAGGCCTGCCCTGGTCTTTCACAAGCAGGAAGTCCAGCCCCAGCCAGGTGCCCTTTCTGAATCACCAGTGGGGGACCATGGCCCAGTCCCCCCATTACTGCTGCCACAGTTAATTTCCCAGAGGCCTGGTGACCTTCTTTCCTGGAGGTGGTCACATAAGGTTACTGGTCTCCACTGTCGTACTTTGGGGAAATCCTTTTACGGGTTTCTCTTAATGACTCTTTCATTTGGGAGTTTACGCTCTTAGGGTGAGGTCTGCCTTTGAGTTCTGAGGTGTTTGTTGGAGCAACACCAAGCTCCTACTAACTGCACTCTGAAGCCGACCCCAGGCAGACTCATGAACTTTCCTCTGTCCATGGTGAGAGGGTATTTATTTCCTGCAAACCTCTCCATCTTACCGCTCTTATTCTCTCTCCTGAGGTCACGGTCCAGGGGTGCCCAGACAGCTGATTTCTTTACCTCCCATTAGTGGCGCTAAGAAAAACAAATGAGATTGAAAAGGAAAGTTGCCAGATACATAAAAATAATCTGGGTGAGGACCAAGAGCGAGACTGTCTTTCTGTGCTCAGCCTGTGTAGAGAGATGTTCTAAAACTATGAAATCATGGAGGAGGAGGAAGAGGAGAAAGGGAAAAAAAATCCTTTTTAGATTTCAGGCTGTGGAAAACCTGGTGTGTTTTATCCAGGGACAGTTTTGAAACCTGTCATTAGCACCTTTATTGCTTTTATATTTGTAGAAGGTTATTCTCAGGAGCCTTGTGATAACCCTGTGTGGGGCAGGAGGTCGAGATGCTTATCTCCATTTTAAAGGCCCGGTGGAGCCCAGGGATGGGAGGTCACTCGCCTGCAGCCAAAAGATGAATTAGCTTTCCGGGTTGGAAAGGTAATCCACCCTCTTTGGGGTTGAGGAATGGCAGGGCAGTCTCTGGGGAGAGGCCGATGCTGATCGGCATGGCGCCGCCTACTTGTGGCTGGCATGCTTGCTAGCTCTGTGTTCTAGGTACTCCTTTGATGGCAGGTTCCTGGCCTCAGTTTCCCAGCCTGTAAAATGTGAATGGCCACAAACCCCTTCCAGTCTTGCAGATGTGGCAAGGAGGTGAAGACAGCTTTGGAATAAAGCAGCTCTTATTGATGGGATGGCTATAAGCGTCCAGCAGGGTTGGAGTGGGTAGCGTTTTCCAAAGAGGGCGTCTTGGGAAGTGATGCCATTCACAGGAAACCCAGGGCTCTCCCAGCTAGACCTTCTGTGTAAATTTGAGCCTGTCCTCTTTCTTTCTTTTTTTTGATGAATGGGCTTTTTGTTAATGAAAGGAAACAACGCATCTCAGCCGCTGCTATGTGAGGCTCTTGGGACAGGAGAGCTTTTTTTTGGATGGCAGGTGGTGAGGGTCAGAGGGTGCCTTTTCTACAAAGGGGTCTTTAGGCCTCTGACAACCACATACGTAGAAGGTCAACAAAGAACTAAATTCAGCCTGACTGGGGCTGCTGCTGGTGTGATTACATCAAACCTGGCAGCACCATGTTTTTTTTTCAATAAAGTTATTTATTTATTTATTTAGGGCGGTGTTGGGTCTTCGTTGCTGCGCGTGGGCTTTCCTCTAGTTGTGGCGAGCGGGGGCTACTCTTCGTTGTGGTGCGCGGGCTTCTCACTGCGGTGGCTTCTCTTGTTGTGGAGCGTGGGCTTCAGTAGTTGTGGCACGCGGGCTCAGTAGTTGTGGCTCGTGGGCTCTAGAGTGCAGGCTCAGTAGTTGTGGTGCACGGGCTTAGTTGCTCCACGGCATGTGGGATCTTCCCGGACCAGGTCTCGAACCCGTGTCCCCTGCATTGGCAGGCGAATTCTTAATCACTGTGCCACCAGGGAAGTCCAGCACCACGGTTTTTAGTGCAGAGGGTTTTAGAGGCTTTTAGAAGGCGCTGGAGACTTCGTTCTGGCATTAATTAGTTGTGTGACTTTGGGGAAAGTACTTTTCCTGGGTCTCAGTTCTCCCAGCTGCAAAACGAGGCAGAGTTGCATTCCTAGCTCTTGACAGCCTATGTTCTGTGATTCTTTTCTCCATAAGCAGAGGCCGGGGACGCCACAGAGAGCTATTCTAGAAATGCTTTTGGCCTCCTTTCCGATTTCAGGTGGCCTTGTTCATCTTCTCATCTTCGTTCATCTTTTGCTCCCTGTGTCTTCCCAGTAAAGTACACCTGACCAGGCCACCCTTAGGGACACACGTAGATGATGTTGGCTCTCGGGGCTGACAGCTGCAGAGAGATAGATGTTTGGGGAACTATGGACTGATTCCTGTTACTTGTGCTTTTGCTGTTGTCCTGTGATTAGCTTAAACTCCGAAGCTAGAGGGTGGGGACAAAGAACAGAGTCAGACTAAGGAATTCTTGAGCCAGAGCAGGATTGTCCTGCTTTGTCCTTTACTCCTAAGTCACTGCTTTGTGTCATTTAAATAGTAACTTCCGGCCTAGTGGGGGACTTAGCCTGTGATGAATCCAACATTCCATACCTTACCTGTGGCTCTTCCTGGGAAGCAGGGACGTATGGATTTTTAAAAGTTGATGTGAGTCCTTAAAAGAAATTTAACAACAGATGGTTGGAAACAATTTTCTGACTCGGTTACAGCAATGACTAATGATAGTAAGTATGGTTAGTAATACTTTACATTTATCTAGCTCTTAACTGTTTATAAGACACTTTCACATGCATTCTCTTCTTTAGGGTTACGCTAGATGAGCTTGAGCCTGGAGAGAGGTTGTTAAAATGTTTCCTGTGACTGTGTGTATTCCACGGGGGAGATGTTGAGTACAAAGAAATGCTTTGGCAAGTGAATTAGCTGAGTTAGGCCATACTATGGCAGTGAATTCTGTGGAGTTCAGAGGTCCCAATAAGGAAAGGGAGACATTAGCTGAAATGAAAGCGGGAGCTTAGCAGAGACATTTCTGATGTGTGTCTCTCAACAGGCCGACTCAATTATGGCTTTATAGAAAGGCCTTGTTCCTCAGAGCCAGTGTAAGTTTGTAACAAGGACAGTATTGCTTTAGGCCAGGAAATGGAAGAGTTGGAGGGAAAGTGGTTAGTCTCCTTATCTCCCATTTTTCAGTCTGTAAAATATTTATTTCCAAGGCCTCGTTACACAGACCCTCATCATAGCCATGCTGCCTTTGGGTGACCGCCAGCTTGAGAAGCATAAGGAAGGGCAGTTCTTGTATCTGAGTTCTGTTCTTGATTAATATTCCTGCTGTCTGGTTTCTTTTTGGCCTCATCTGATATCTCAAGGGCCCTGGAACTGGGGTCTGGCGGAGGTTTGTATGATTACAGCAGCACCTTCTCACATCTGAACTCAAGCCGGTGATGCTTGAGTGTTCTCGGGATCAGCAAGCGCCAGGATTAACGCACTGTTATTAAACCCCTTGCTGAATATCAGTGGTGTTTACCCATTACACCAGTAAGTATTTCTTCAAGTGTGGCTAGTCCCCTTGTGCATATTATTTTGGCAGGTATGGGTTACAGGGAATGAATTTACTGACTGATTATGCTGTTTACCAAAAAAATCACCCAGCAAGTTAGTAGCAGAGGTGGCTTTAGAACCGAGCTGCCACAGTGGGAATTGGGGCTTTAGCAGGAAGAGATTCTCATAGCTATTTAAGTCCGAAAATCTACAAGTTCTTAGCAGAAGAGTTAAAATGCCGGACAATTTGACTGATTGTGTCCATAAAGACTGGTGGCCTTTTATCTCCTTTGCATCCAGTTATATTGTCTCTGTCTTAGGAACTTAACGAAAAGATCAAATTTTGGATGTCTTGTCTAATTGTCCACTTCCGGTTGGTTCTGTATGTGTCTGTGTCAATATCTCCTGATTGGGCACTGAACTGAGTGGGGCACACAGCATATGGTGTTTAACCCTCCGTGTCTCTGTGCATAAGGCAGGCTGGATCTCAGCTGGACATTTGCCAAATAATAATTGATGCTATTGACCCCGGAGCGCCAAGCCTCTGGTTTTTAGCCTGTAATACCTAGTGAGCCCCATCCTTTTTTTAGAGTTGCCATTGCTATTTTATTTTTCTGTCTTTACGATATATTAGAAGGCTGACTTCCACCAAATATGGCTAACCTGCTTTTGGCTCACTGTTTATTTTCCTACTTCTTCCCTCTTTGCTGAAAGCGTAGAATGGCACATATTCAAAATGGCCCTGAGCTTTTTGTGACACCTTTTGGAACTCACGGGATATACATGGGTGTATTCCATTTGCTCTGTGATGGATTTGTTTTAGAGAAAACATGATAGATTTGAGAGCTAGGCTTTTTGTCCCCCGCCTCCTTGACTTCAGACCAACCACACCTCCTCATCCCCATCTGTTGTCTGGAGCGCTGATAACTGCTCCTGCTTGCAATTGACGTCGGTGGGGAATGGGTACAATGAGGGATCCAGCCATCTGCTGACGGGTTATCAGATGGACCGTGTCCTGTGTCATCAGTCCAGGGGGACACAAGGGGATAATGTTTATATGGGCCTCAGCGGTGAGGCATGACATTCCTTTTTAGTTTGTTTTATTTTTCCCCCAAGGAAATTGCAGAGAATTTTTCCATCTTTCATAATTACAGTCTTTGGTGGGGGGTGCTGTCCATTATAAAGGGAAGTGGTGTGGATTGGTGGATTAAACAACCCACAGACAGCCCTGGGATTTAAAATTACGATGCTAGTTTTGCTCGTGGCTTGCTAGGGAACTTGAGCAAATTGTTTAACCTTTTCCTATCTCCATCTTCTTCGTGAAATGGGCCACATGGAAACAAAGCATTTTAATCCTCTGAATAACTCTGTGGTCACTTAAACAGAGATTCCAGGTACAGCTGGTCAGAGCTGGACGATGACCAATAGATTTTTACCTCCGGCTCAGAAACTGACAAACCTCAACACCTTTTCACCTTTCTTGATAGCTATTAGAATCCATTCCTCTAATCATTTCTGTTGCTTTTCTCTGGATCCTTGCCCGTGCCTGCATACCCTTCTCATGCACAACCTATAAAACTGGGTGCTGTGACCAGAGGTCCAGCCTACACCCAGCGGAGAGGAAAGCTTTCCTTCTCAGCCTTTTCTCACCATGCACTTGTTATTACAACCCAGCGTGGAGCTTGCTATTAAGTAACAGTATGTGGCTGGCTCCTACTCGGGGTGATCCACAGGATCCCTGGATTTTTGTCCCTTTGCCATAGATGTGTCTCCTTCATCGCTGTCTTCGTGGGGTCTGTCGTGAGTTCCTCCCCTCTGCAGATCCTCCTGAAGAGTCTCCTCTATGAAACTTTCCAGTTGACCTTGACTCCACACTTATTCCACTCATTCCAGTAACAGCTTTTGTCCTCCTTTCCTGACCCTCTGAATATTCCTCAGACTATTTGGCTCTTTAACATATGCCTTTGTATACACGTAGGTAATTCAGTGAGTGTTCGACTGGGTTGCTTGTTTTTGCATGTTTGTTCATTCTCCACCATTAGCGTAAACACTTTTCTTTAAGGAAAGGAGTAGTGTCTTTTTTTTTTTCTTCCCTCTGTAACTCCCTGCAGAGCTTAATACAATACATGCACATTAATTTTTTAATGTGTGCCTGGATAATGCTGGCTGACTGACTGACTGTTTTCTTCCCCTTTTTCATTTTCCCTCTGGTGGTTCTGTCTGTGTTCCCTTGAGGTCTCCTGGGCACTGTTCCTATGTCTCCTGTACCCATTAAGAGAATCTCCTGTCTGTTTTTTGAAATAGCCAGAGGAGAGAGGTGGTTTTGCCTCCAGCTCACACATCTTTTGGTTCCATCACAAAGAGCTGGTTATTAGGAACTGCAGCCATTCTCTGCCCCAAGTATCTGCTCCCTTTCATTGCTGTGAGGAAATTACGCTGTTGGATCTTCGTCTGAAATCCCTTGGTTCGACATCTGGAAGTGTCTACTTTCTTCTTTTCCTTCTTTAATATCAGACACATTAAAAAAAACGTTATTAGTCTGGTGACTCACTTTCCATCTCTTTCTCTCCCCTTTTGTATTTCTCAGTAGGTAGCTCACTGTCATCATACGTCACTGAAACACCCTCTGCAAGAAGAGCCAGGCTTCTCAACTTCTGGTCTTTCATATCTTTTTTTTACTTTATTTTTTTTTCAGCTTTGTGAGGTATAATTGACAAAGAAAATTGTAAGATATTTCAAGTGCACAACATGATGATTTGATGTACGTATACATTGTGAAAGGATTCCCCACCCCCCATGGAGATCCATGGTCTTTCATATCTTTTGTTAAGTTGAGAGCATCTTCTGCCAGTCACTGGATGAGTGGACCTGAGGAGACTATGGGTGTGGAGTGCAGTGCTTCTCGAACTTTCTTCGTGAAAAATTCCCTTGGAAGCTTGTTCTAATGCAGATGCCTGGCTCTCTACTCAGGGAGTCTGAGTAGGTCTAGGCCCTATAGGGTGAGGATGGGAATCTGCATTTATTACAAGCTCCCGAGTGATTCTGATGCTGGTGAGCATTGGACCCCACTTGGAGAGACATTATGTAGCGGCTAAAGTATGAGATGGGATGTCGGTTCAAATGCTCCTCCTGACTGGTGTGAATCTGGTGGCCTTTGGGCGGGCGTTTAGTCTTCTGGTAGTACCTCAGTATTTGTGTGGGTGTTAAATAATGTGGCTGAAATGAGAGGTTGAGAGCTCCGAGTTACTGTGAGGTGGATTTTAAGGTAGCTTTAGAGTTCCAGTGGCTTGTTGGGTCCCTAGGGGTTACGTCGGTGGAGGATTTCGGCCAGGCCTCCTTTGACACCTTCCAGCCCTTCTACACTCCCTTCCCATCCTTCCAGTGTCTGAGATTTTTGGGAACTAACGAGAGGAAATACTGACACAGAGTTATTGCATGCTAATTTTCTATGTGCAGGGCTTTTGTTTTAAATGCTCATGGGAATGTATTCATTCATGTATCCATTCAGCAAACATTTATCCAGTGCCTGTTGTGTGTCAAACATTGTGCCAGGCACTGGAGATTCAAAGATAAATAAGAAACATTCTTTGCCTTCATGTTGCTCACAGTTGAGATGACACAGGCAAGAAAGAAGATCAACTAATTTACAACATGACATGTACGGTAACAGATTTGAACAAAGCATAGAGGACAGAGGGTCTTTTTTTTTTCCTAGTGCAATTAAGGAAAGCTTCCTAGAAGAGGTGACATTTGACTCACAAAGGAGGCATGTTAGCTCCTTGAGAGCAGGGGCCCTTGTTTTCTATTCTAGCGCCTCGGACAGGGCCTGCCACATAGTAGGTGCTCAGTAAACATGTGTGAATGAATGAGTAGGAAGGAAGGGGTGTTGCAGGAAGGAAGGGGATTCCAGGCATAGGAAACAATACATATAAAGGCCCAGAGTTGCTTCCTGTTTCACAGGAAAGCTTCTCAACTCTTACCTGGAGTCATTCAGTTGTTATTATCAGGGGAAGATATTTTTTCATATTTCTCCCTTGGCAAACCAAGGAATGCTCTGTCATTTCTGGCCCGTTGATAAGACAGCTGCAGTTGCCTACGAATCCTTGATAGGGGGCTTGTGAGATAGAGAATTGTGTTCTCTGTGCTGTCCCAAGGAGGGCTCACACGGTCAAGGACAGACACACAGAACACTGATGAGAGTGAGCTGACATTAAATACAGGAAGTGAGATAGCAGGCATCCCACCTGTGACCAGAAGATGATTTTTAGCGGCTCATGGGGTGCTCGCTGTCCCCACGGATTCCACAGCAGAACTGATGAAATGTGATGCTATCCTACCTTTCTCTTTTCTGTTCTCTTCCCTGTTTCCAAGTCTTTCCCCCCGACTCACTCCATCCAGGTTTGCCTCTTTCCAGAGTGCTCAAAGCTCCGAATCAACCCCTTGTATTGATACATTTCAAAATACCCGTTTCATCAGAGGAGGTCATATTGCCCAGGAAATCAGGAAGAAATCAGTTCCATTTAGGAGGTTCACACTGAAGTGCGAATGGCTCATAGACTCAACTGGGCTGGGGGAGGGCAGGAATTTTTAAAAGGGCCTCGTTACCCTTACTCTAAATGGTGGGGTGTGTCCCAGTGTTTTTGAGCAGGTGGCCTTTCCCGTGTTCCTTACCCAGTTTTTGGCCTCCCTCCTGCTCCACACCCCACCATCCCCCCGAGAACTGGGGTTATCAGTGTCTTGCTACCCTACTTGCTGGACCCCCAGGGTAAGTCTCCCTCCAGGGTGCTTGGATGCAGCAGATTTAAATCTGAAGGCCTGGGGAGGATTCCTCCTCTTCTGGGTATGGTCCTCTCTGTTTACTGAGCTCTTTCCCTGGGAAAGAGCTGCCAGCTAAATAGGGCATATGGCTTGCATGTCCGTCAGCGTATGGTGTGTCAAGGGACGCAGACCTGTTGCGAGCCCGAGATCCTGAAGGGGAGGGTTGGGGGGATCTCTCCGTTGGCTGTGCTTCCTTAACAGTAGCTGTTGGAGCAAATGCCAGAGGAGGAAGGGTAGGATGAGTCCGGTCCTGGGCCTGTGGCTCTGCGGGAATAGACGGGAGGTTAGAGAGGACTGGCCTGTTGGGCGGGAACAGTTCGAGCCGTGTCCTGTGGGCAGGTGTTTAGGTGGGTAGAAGAGCGAGAAGCGGGATTATCTGGAGGAGAAAGGAGGCATGAGCCCATTCTAATTCCATCCGGGTGCCTCCAGTCTCCCTGTCTCCATCGCACATCAGTGGTGGTGTAAACTCAGGGTGTATTTTGCCTGTGAATAGAATCGCCTTTGCCAGTCGACCAGCTGTGTTTGCAGAAAGACTCTGTGCTCAGCCTGTTGCTAGCAAAGAGACATTTCATTCAGGTGCTGATTAAATAAGGCACAGAGCCAGGTTGCACATTAAGGCCCTTAACTACGGCTCTGGGAGCCCCTGGGTAAACACTTATTAGATGTTCTGGGCAGAGTATTAGCAGAGGCTGCTGGACATGAGGTGCTTTCTTCAGAAATCAAGTTAGGGGAAATTGGCTAGGAGAGAAAGGGTCTAGAAAGGGTCTTGCTTCTCTTTTCCTAGACTTGTCAGGTCCAAGCTGCTGGCATGTACATGGAAGGGCTAGACAGGTTTCCTCATTGGCATTTACTTGTGAAGCTCTCACTGGGACCCAGTAGGTTTGGACTGGGACACAGCAAGGATCCTGGCTAAGTTAAGTAGGGCACTAGAAATGCCTCATTTTCCTAATGCAAACTCAGCTTAGTGGATTGAGCTTTTGGACCATATTTCCTGGGTATGTATTTGAGCTCCATCATCATGTGACCTTAAGCATGTTACTTAACTGTTATCAACTTCAGTTTCACTCATCTGTAAAATGGGAGTAATAATAGGACCTACCTAATAGGGCTGTTGCGAGGATTAAATGAAATAATTTAAATCAAGCATTTAGCAGAAGTTCTGGCTCATTGTCAGCACTCAATAAATGTGAGCAGTTTTTCATAGTACAGTTGGCCATCTGTAACCATGGGTTCTACTTCTGCAGATTCAACCAACTACAGATTGAAAATATTTAGGAAAAAAAAATTCCAGAAAGTTTGAAAACTCAAAACTTGAATTTGCTGTGCACTGGTGACTATTTACGTTTCTTTTACATTGTATTTCCAACTATTTACATAGCATTTACATTGTATTAGGTATTATAAGTCATCTAGAGATGATTTAAAGTGTGTAGGAGCATGTGCGAGGTTACATGCAAATACTACACCATTTTATACAAGGGACTTGAGCATCCACAGATTTCGGTATCCGTGGTGGGTCCTGGAACCAATCCCCTGCGGATAGCAAGGGACTATTGTAGTAGTAGCAGTACAATATATTTCAAGGCACACTGGGTAAAAGCCGACTCTAGGGTGGTAAAGGCCTGGGTTCAAATCCTACCACTAACTGTGTAGCCCTGGGCAAGTTACTTAACCTCTCCAACCCCTAGTTTCCACATTTGTAAAATGGAATAATAATTATACCTACCCTGCAGAGCTGTTGTAAGAATTAAATGAGAAAAAATGAGACAATACTAATAAAGCACTTAAGATAGTAGACAGTCAATAAATTTTTTGCTGTGATGTGATGTGTGATGATGATCACGAGCTTCGTTATCCTTATTATGGCTGCTGCTGCTGTGAGCTTGGATGCCTGATGCTGGCATAAGATGATAGAGATTAGATACAGGAAGGCAGCTTTAAGAATCTCACCCCCCCCCCAAAAAAAAATCTCACCCAAGAGAAGCTTCCCTGGCATCTTTGTTTCATGTGGTAGGCACCCACATAATCTCTGCAGGGCAGGGTGGCTCGACTGTTGGAGGCCTAAGGACAGTTTTGTGGGGAATTTGGAAGTTACTGTAAATCACCCAGCCCTTTCTGAAGCATTTGGAGGATGGCTGTCATTGGTAGGAAGCTTGGCTTTCCAGGGACCTCTGGGCTTAATTACTGCTGCTCTTCATCAATGGGCTGGCTCTCTGGTGCCAGCTATCTTGAGATTGGTAGCCTAGGAAACCAACGAGTACATGACAGAAGTAGGAAAGGAGTGGTTTGGGGGTGGGCAGAGACAGGTGCGTGGATTTACTTTTTCCTTTTTCATTAATTTCTTTTGACCGAGGGGAGTGCAACTTGCTCAAGTGCCGCCTGTTCCCAGGGTTAAGAAATTATTGGAGGACAAAGGACTGCTCCCAGAGCTCCTAGGAGAAAGGCAGGTTAAAAGTAGACCAGTGCTTTGCCTGACATGTCAGCAAATGGACCAAAAAAAAAAAAAAAAAAAAAAAGACAATTCAGTATCTCCCGGATATGGGAAACCTGTCTCAGTTTTGAAGGCCAGCTACTCTTTCAGAACTGGGACCTCAGCCACGAGTCACTAAAGGGAGGCCCCCTTTAATTAAGTGTAGCCTTCCAGGGCCAAGGCCTGGGTCATGTGATTTCACAGCCTTGGGGTTGGAGTGCCCTACCCCACCCAGCAAGGCCATTGGAAGACCCCCAGGCATGTTCCCAAGCATTGTGTGTAAATAGGCAGTTCCTTAGGTTAAGGTCATGTTTTAATAATGTAATAATCCTGGTTCCCTGGTTGGAGCTGGCTTGGAGGGCCTTCCTAAAACAAAGAGCAACCCTGAGAAATTAGGGGAGACTGTACCAAAGGGTCTCCTTCGTATCACCACTTGTTCCTTGTCGCTTTGCATTTGTCAAGAGTTTCCTTTTTTACGTCCCAGGCACTTGAGCGTGTGCGCCTGTTGTGTGCGCCTGTTGCCGCGCTTTATTCCCTGCGCCCTGCAGGAATGTTGCTCAGGGTCACGTGCATAAGTGCCTTATTATCTTCAGCACTTTTACACTTGGCCCCTTGGGCTGCCCCTGCTGCCGGCTGCTGCTTCACGTGGGCCTTTCTCCCCATTTCCCGGGCCCCCAGTCGCAGGAGGACTCTCAGGGCCCCCTGAGGAAAGGGCGCCCGGTTTTACCTTTGGATTTCCATTCCCCTCGCGGCCCCGCACTGGACTTTGCAGTTCAGCTGTCCTCAGCATAGCCCTGCAAGCTAGCACCAAGCCAAGGTCATGTTTTCCTGTTTGCTGGTGGGGTTTCTGGCCAGTGAGCAAAGAGAAACAGATTGACCCCCCCAGGCCTGTGGCTGTCCTCCCCCCCGGGCGGGGCTGTCGGCGGGGAGGGGTGCCGTCTTGGCCCTGGGAAGTCAGGGGTGACCTTTAGGCCGAGGCTGCTTTCGCTTCCTGGGGAAGAATGCAAAGCCCGCCGGGTCACAGGGTCTCCTGCCTGGCTGAGCTGTGTTTGCTCAGATGGACACACGTGGAAACCAGGCTGGGATCATCTTCCCAAGTTTCTTACTCCCCGCTTTGGGTCTGAACTGAAAAACAATTTGCAAAGTACATTGTGGTCCGCACCTGTTGTTGTTTTTTTAATCCCCCTTTCCACGGCCAGTTTGCAGCAAACTGAGGATTAAGCCGGGCTCCTCCCACTTACATTTTCTCTTTAGTTTCCCTTGGGGTTGGGTTCTCACTTTCCAGTCAGAACTGTCCATCGACATTAAGGACAGTTGGTGCCGCTGCTTATTTAGGGTCCTCCCTCACCCAGACCTTTTAAACACCATAAACCTGCAATAGGGTCAGATGGACAAAAAGGAGTTAAATTTAAGAGAAAGAGCTCGTTATAATTTTTGGTTATCTCTGTACACTTTGAAAGTTAGGAGTAGTAGTGATAATAATACTTGTAACATTTTGAGCATGTATTATATGCTCCAGGCACCGTGCTTAAGTCTATTGCCTATATATTACCTAATTTGCAGCCTTCCACCAAAAGGTCATTTTTGTTTTATCTAATTCTTCTTTCTCTCGGTTCTAGCTGATTCCTCCTTTGGTCGACTTATAGATACTGGAGAAAATATTCGAGCAATACTTTCCTGGGTTGAAATGGCAGAGTGATGCCAGGTCAGAGCTGAAAAAAAATCTCAGAGATCATCTCCTCCCTCATTTTTCCAGATGAGCAAACTGAGACCCAGAGAGGTGAAGTGACTTGCCCAAAGTCACACAGCTCAACAGAAGCAGAGGTAGATCTCCTGACTCCCGGTTCACTGTCTCTCTCTAGTACCATACGTGGCCTCCTTCCACCCCTAACCATTCCAGCATAAAGGGAGATGGACTTTTGTTCTTGCCCACTAGTAGAGAAACAGAAATCACGTGTTTTTTGAGCATGATTGTCTTACAGCCTTGAAAGCGAGGATCTCACGGCTGCGGGCCACCTCTCTGCCTGACTGCTATAGCAACTGCTTTTTCAATGTGTTTTTCTGCCCTTGCTCCCTCTCTTCCACAGAGGAGCCAGGAGGCTCCACGGCAGGGGAGCAAAATCAGAAACTTTGGCAGAAGTGAGTGACAAAGGTCAAAGAGGAAAAAGGTCAAAGTAATCTGCCAACCCCGTGGGAGAGGTCAGTTCATCTCGGTAAACAATGTAGAGTAATAGAAAGAGCACAGGATTAAGTATTAGACACACCTGGGCCTTGGATGTAGGTTTCTGGTTGACAGAACCTAGTAGTTTTGGCTAGTCAGGTAGCCTCTCTGTGCCTGATCTTCTTATATGATACAAAGTGTGGTAGTTAAGAGTTCAGCCTCTGGAGTCAGACTGGCCAGGTTCAAATCTTGGCTCTGCTGCTTTCTAGCTGTGTCGCTTTGGGTAAGTTACTTGACATCTCTGGGCCTGTTTTCCTTCTCTGTAAAATGGGGATAATAGTATCTACTTTGTGGTTTTCTTGTAAGAATTCAATACGTGGCTACATGTGAAGTATTTAGATCAGTGTCTGGTGCATAGCAAGTGTAGAGTAAATATGATAAATAAGAGTTATGGCTGTTGTATCTGTAAGATAGGGATGATCTTTGCCCTTCATACCTCACAGTCAAGTAAAATAAGATATGTTGAACGTGTCTTGTAACTAGAAAGCACTATGTAAATAGGAAAAATCATCTTTTGAGGGCATGAACATTCAAAGGATTATTAGCCCATTGTTTTTAGGATCAGATATTGGTGGATATTTCTTTGATGATCTGGCAAAACGAAGAATAGTAGGTTAATGTGTAGGGTTATATAAATGCTGGGGCCATAAAGCAATGTATGTCCTGCTTTTTCCCTCCTAGTGTACTTAAGAGTGCTTAAAAGCCAAGTAAAGTGGTTGGAGGATTTGGAGTGAAAAGCAAGGATTATGATACTTTTCCCTCATGGCCCCTATCTTAGTTAATGGCACTGCGGTCCATCAGTGACCCAGGTTAAATCCCTTGAAACCTTGACACATTTCGATTCCTCTCTTCCATCATCATAGTCTCTGAGTCATTTTGATTCCGTCTTCCATTATTTCTCCCATCTGTCTCTTCCTTTTCTTCTTTGATTTCTCTGCCCTAATTCGTCTGGTTGTTTATCATCATCATCATCATCACCACCATCTGGCTTATTAACAGCAGCTTCCTGACTGATCTTCCCTTCTCTAGGGGTCTTTCTGCTCTGTCCGTCCCTTACACTGCTGCCAGAAATGATACAAGGAAAATTCATGTTGGGTCCTGCCATTCCCTTGCTCAAAAGCCTTCAATAGCTCCCTATTGCCTTCGGCAAGGATAGCAGATATAGCTAGATAAATACACCTTACGGTGCCCCAGGCCAACCGTGCTAATCAAAACATGAGCATGCTTTCCCAACATGTGTCTCCATGTAAGTTCAGAATTGCCTTTAGCATAGTATTTTAGGCAGCAACTATCACTCAGTCAGAGAGTGGCAGATAAACCCTTTAGGGAAAGCCCAACTCCTGATGATAGGATTCAGGATCTTCTGTGATCTTCGTTTCAACCTTTTCCCCAGCTTTGTCCTCTAGTATTGTTTTTTTAATAAATTTATTTAGTTATTTATATTTTATTTTTGGCTGCATTGGGTCTTCATTGCTGCGCACAGGCTTTCTCTCATTGCGGCGAGCGGGGGCTACTCTTCGTTGTGGTGCACGGGCTACTCAGTGAGGTGGCTTCTCTTGTTGCGGAGCACGGGCTCTAGGCATGAGGGCTTCAGTAGTTGTGGCATGCAGGCTCAGTGGTTGTGGCTCGCGGGCTCTAGAGCACAGGCTCAGTAGTTGTGGCGCACAGGCTTAGTTGCTCCGCAGCATGTGGGATCTTCCCGGATCAGGGCTCGAACCCGTGTCCCCTGCATTGGCAGGCGGATTCTTAACCGCTGCGCCACCAGGGAAGTCCCTGTCCTCTATCTAGTATTGATACATTCTTTCATATGTGCTCTGATCCAGCCACATGTACCATGAACTTCCATGCTTCTTTGACTCTGAGTTTATACTTTGTTCATGTTATACTCTCAGCCAGAAATACTTTCTTTTCTCTTCCTGTTGAGATGCCAGTCATCATTCAAGGCTCAGCCTAAACATTCCCTCTTGTGAAGCTTTCTTCAAGCCTTCATGCCAGATTTAGCCATTCTTGTCTATTTTAGCATTTTATTCTGCCTTATATTACATAATTGTTTATGTCTCTCCCCCACTCCTTAGTGTGTGTGTTCCCTGAATGCAAGATCTGTGTTTTATTGATTTTTTTTTTCTATCCTGCACAGCATCTAGTACATACTAGACTCCTAATTTTTAAAGAAAATTTAATCGAGTCTAGTCCATTCCCTTTGTTTTTCGGATGAGGAAACGGAGGCTTAGAGGAAAAGGTCAGGTGTTCATTCGGGGATTTGTTGAGTCTCAGATGTTTGAGACGCCGAGGCTGGAGTGAACAGCAGGCAATTGAGATGTGGTTGGGCTGGCAACGTGACTTAGAGAAGATGGAGGGGCAGAAGATGCAAACATCATGCAAGCCAGGGGAGAGAAAGAAGAAAAGGATTCTGTGAAATGCCTACTTTTGTGGGCAGAAGAAAAGACTCAGTGAAGCAAAAGTGGAAAGACACCCAAGAGAGGAAGGAGTTTCATGAAGCAGGTCCTCTATTGTCATGTGAGGCAAAGAGGTTGAGACCAAGGAGGACTTGAGAAAAGGCACTTGGAATTGGTGAGTACAGGCCGGTCCTGTGGGCAGCCGTCCACCCATTTGTAAATAGTTACCTTAGAAATGTTTGTGTGTGAAGAGTTGTGTACACGGACGTTATGGCATCAGAGAAGATTGGGAAACAGCTCGCCAGTGGCAGAATGGTAAATCCAGCCAGTGGAGTATTGTGCAGCTTTTAAAAGGGAGGCTGATCTCTGTATTCCCTTTGAAAGATATTCACAGTATATTGTTAAAATTTAAAAAAAGAGACAAACTGCAGAACAGTATGTATGATAGGAACCCATTTCCTAAGAAAACAAACCACAGGCCCTTGTATATGTGCGTGTTTCTGAGCACGTTGTAAAAGCCTAGAAGAATGTGTAGCCAGTAGTGTTTACTCCTGAGTGATTAGGGAGAGGGGGGGACACCCTCACTTTATACTTAACACTTTTCTGTATTGCTTGAATTTGGTGTGAGTACAAATTTCTTGAGTAATTAAGAAGAAATATTTTTGTAAAGAAAGAAAGGAGATGGTTGGCAGCCTGGGAGAGCAGTTTCAGTAGAAGAGAGTCAGCGGATGAAGGAAGCCGACTCAAGAGAGAAGATCTGGCAACTGAGAAAGCATCATGTGTTCGGGAGGCTGTGCCCACAGGGGCCTTGCTGCCTGTGTGGCTGGCGGGAGAGGAGCAGGGAGCACAGGGAGACGCTAGAGTTAAGGCAGCAACCCCATGGCCAGGAGGTTCAGCTGAACGGGGAGGGATCAAGTAGAAGAGTAGCAAGGTGGCCTAGAGGCAGGCAGAGGCTGATGAAGAAGGAATTAAACAAGCAAACCAAAGTGGGCATGTGTATATAAGGGGGGCAAGGGAGAGGATGGGGTCGGGGGAGAGACTGGCGGGGGGCCCAGCTGCAGTGGGAGCAGAGCACACTCATAGCTGTAAGGAAACATCCGCATGAGGCAAAGAGTAGCGCAGTTGAGAAAGGGACAAATTAAATATCAATTTTAGGAGTAGAGAAGCTTCCCCCCAAAGGATGAGATCTCAGGCCAGTTAAGCCTCCAGTAGAGTGCTTGGGGCAGAGGCTGGACTAGCTAATTGCCTTCTCTGACTAACCGAGGGTTAAGAAAGCCCCTCTTTAAGTTTTGCTGGCCAAAAATGTTTTGGCAGTGGCAGAGTTATCTTAATGGCTCAGAGAATAGTCTGGTGAGTGACCAAAATGGGATTTCTGTGGCTTTGCAGGCCTCCAAGTTGAGTTATCTGCTGGACCTGTCACTAAGCTTGGGATTAAAGGTGGAGATGGAGAAGGCAGAGGCCAGGAGTCCTCAACCCTGGCTGCACCTACAGTCATTAAGGAAGCTTTTAAAAATACCAATACCTGTTGCCCTAACCCCATTCTTATCTAATTGTATGGGCTGGGGGCCTGGACACCAGCAATTTTTCAGGCTCCTCAAGTGATTTTAGTATGCAACTAGGATTAGAAGCCACAAGTGTAGAAGACGAGATTAAATGTGTTCTGAGCCTAGACTGGCCCTCGAAGTTTGTGTGTGTGTGTGTGTGTGTGTGTGTGTGTGTGTGTATTTAACACTATTTCAATACACGTATTTTGTCCTGTGTATTCCCAAAGCCTGTGGGTGCATCACTAGTAAAGCGCTCATCCCACTGTGTGCTAGTTAGTTGCTAGCCTATCAGGGGAGATCTAAGATCTAAGATGTAAAATTCAGGAGTTACTCAATAATAGTAACTGTGCTTACTGGGCCTCGCACTGGGTCAGGTTAACTGACTCACCCTGACTCATAAAGCTTATAGGACGAGTGCCAGCACTAGGCCCAGGTCTGCCCCTTTTGCAGTACAGAGCAGAGCGCCTGGCACCTACGTGTTCAATCATTGTCACGTGAAGTGACAAGGAGCTTTGATTTCTTGTGCAATGCTGCTTTTTATTAAAAGCCCGGGAATGGTAAAATCTGACATATTTGAAAAGTCTGGTGGGAGAGAGGCTTGCGAACTGCCTGGCATGTGAAAAGCTTATGATATGCCAGGCACTGTGCGGCGAATCTGTATCACTCAGCATCTATTATGCAATTACTCTGAGCCGAGCATCATACTTGGGACTGTGAGATACACAAGGAAAATCAGATACGGTTTCTGCTCCCCAGGGAGCTTATTATCAAGGCTCAGTTATAGTCTAATTACTGCATTTTTATGTGGAGAACTTACAACAGGAAAACGATAAGAGGTCAGAGGGCCTTTGAAGATCCTGTAATTCAAACCCTTCATTTTGCAGTGAGGGAAAGAAGCCCAGAGCGGGAAGCGACTTGCCCAAGGTCACACCACTTGGGACGGGGCAGAGCCGGGGCTGGCGTGCCGGCTGTCTCTCTTTGAGGTCCTTTTACAGTGTTCTGTTGATCAGTTGAAGGACAAGTGAACCGAATGGCCCATGTTAAAACTTTAACTAGAATTCCGCTTTGTGCTTTATGCTCCCAGCTTCCTTACGGTTGAGGGAGGGGAGTTGCATTTTAGTCTTTCTTAAAACCTTGCCTGGAGAGGGCCAGCACTGGTTACCACTGGAATTATAGCTCAGGCCCAAGAGGCCTTAAAGATGGCACATTTTCCCTTTACTGAAACAGCCACTGACTCTAACCCCTCTGTGTCTAATTATGGCACTTTTTCTACTCTTTCTAAGGGGCTTTCCCAAGCTTAGTAGGTTTATGCCTTTTCTGCCTCAGTCACTCCTTTGTGTGTGTGTGTGTGTGTGTGTGTGTGTGTGTGTGTGTGTGAAGCTTACCTTAGAGGAAGGAGGTGTTACGTACGGTCCTGAGAATTAGTGCAGTGGGACGGGTTCCTAGTGGTGCCAGCATCAGGCTGTTTCTTTTAGCCCTGTTTCCTGCCAGTTCCCAAGTCCAAAATTCAGTTCCAAGTCTGGGGCTTTCTATGAAGAGTCAGGTGTAATTCAAGGTAGAGATTCTGGGTTGCTCTTCCCTGAGCCCCTTCCCCACACAGACAGGGTTCAGGGAGCTGACAGCTCGGCCTTCCGCTGTGTCAGGTTGTGGTAATAGTCACAACTAATATTGATTGAACACCCTGTGGGATCAATGCTGTTATTGGCATTTCTGTTTCACAGGTGAAGATAACAAGATTCAGAGAGGTTAGGTAACATGCCCAAGGTCATACAGCTAGAAAGTGGCCAAGCTGGTATGGACAGCTAGGTCTGCCTGACTCCAAGGCTGGTCTTGTTAACTATTAGGCTAGTAGAGTTTGTCATTTAAAGAGGTTACCAGTGACATTCTTCATATCGATGAAGAACTATCTGCCAATTTTCTGCAAGCCCATTTAAAGAACTAGTCAGACGGGAAGAGTCCCACGTAGTAGAGTTCTGTTTCACTGTGGGGCGGACTGTACTGGGAGACCTGCCAGTCACCAGCACTGCAGGGTCAAGTAAGTCACTTCCCATCTCTGGGATTCACTTTCCACATCTGTAAATGAGGGTTGGACCAGATGATGGGTAAGATCCCTCCCAGCTCATACATTTAATGACACTTGGGTTCATTTCTCACTTCCTGGCAGAATGGAAAAGTCAAGGAACTGGATGAGGGATAAAATGCATCAGAAGTGTGAAAGTGGGGAGAATCTCATAGTGCTCCCAGGAGCTTCCTGGATGGGTCAATTAACCTCAGATGGCTTTATCATGCTTTAGGCAGTTACACATTGGTTCTGGTTTTCCTCAGGAATTTATAAAGAAATAGTTTCTTTTCAGTTAGCTCCTTCCCCACATCAAAAATTACCAGCTTTCTTAAAGTGGCTGTTATTTAATTTCAGCCCTTTGTGGTCTCTGAAAGTATTTCTAAAGATCAAGTAAAGACTGAAAGGGTAACAGGGCACTTAAATCTGGGGTGCTCATATTTTATTGGTCTGGGTTAGAATTACTAGAATTTGTGTTCTGTTTTGCAAGAGGCCTTTGGGAGACGGTGGTTTCTAGAAGAGAAGCAATCTAAACGGCAGGTTGTACGTGCAACTTGTATCTCCCTTCAGAGTTTAAGAGCAGGTAGATCCGTAACTAGGTCTAGTGTAGTTGACCTTGCATTTATCTGTTTCGTCATCAAAAATCATCTTGTATTCAAGAACACTTAAGGTTAATAATCTATAAAACCTGTGTGATGCTGCAGTTAGAATGGTAACTTTGATCTTAAAAAGTATTTTTATGTTATCCTTGGGGTGTGTGGACATGTGTGTTCTTGAACCTGGGGGCTCTTATTTTGGATCGTACGGGTATATCAATCAACTTGCATCAGGCAGGGCCCTGAGGGGCTGCCCCCAAAGCCAGGCTCTGGTTTCCTCTTCTGCCCATTAAGATTAGGTACTGCCATTAGGAGGAACAAAATTATTTACTTGGGGACAGGAAGGGGAAGCCCTGACATACAGAAGGAGTTAGGGGCTTCCCTGGTGGCACAGTGGTTAAGAATCTGCCTGCCAGTGCAGGGGACACAGGTTCGAGCCCTGGTCCGGGAAGATCCCACATGCTGCAGAGCAACGAAGCCTGTGCGCCACAACCACAGAGCCTGCGAGCCACAACTACTGAAGCCCGTGCACCTAGAGCCCGTGCTCTGCAGCAAGAGAAGCCACTGCAGTGAGAAGCCCGCGCAGGGTCAGTAGTTATAGCGCACGGGCTTAGTTGCTCCACGGCATGTGAGATCTTCTCAGACCAGGGCTTGAACCCATGTCCCCTGCATTGGCAGGTGGATTCTTAACCACTGTGCCACCAGGGAAGTCCCTTTCTGTGGGTTTTTAAAAAATATTGCTCAGTCATGCCACAAAATGGCAGCAGCATTTTATCTGCTGCCACTTTACATAAACACTAACTTGGATACCCTTCTGTTTTGCTGATTTTTCAGTCTTCTATTCACATAATGATTATTTGCATTCCCATTGGAATTGTGGTCTCTGGTCTCAGAAGGATAATTGAAATCCATAGCTTCATTCACATAGTACCCACTTCCCTCCTTTATTTCTTTCTCTTCTAGCTTGGTGCAGGGCTTTGCAGACAGATCTGGGTTTGAAGCTAATTTCTGTCACTCATGAGCTCTGTGCTTTAAGTAAGTCACCTAATCACTGTCTCATTTGTAAAATGGGGCTAAGAATTCTATCTCATCAGGTTATAGAAAGAATTTAAATGAGTTAATATTGGTGAAGCCCTGAGAAGAGTGCATGGAACGTAATAGATGCTCAAAAAATATTAGTTACTGTCTATCCCCTTCCCCCCAAGAAGTGGAGCCAGTAACAAATAACAGCCTTTCTTCGAATATCTCCAGAAGCTCTCCTGGCATTAGTCTGCCCTAAGGGGCTGAGGTTTGCCTTATCTTTTGATGATGAAGAGTAACCAACCAGAACTCTGGATTTCAACCTCACAGGAAGCTTGAAGTTGTTGACTTTTGCTGCCAGTTAAAATAGTTGGGAAGATTGGGGTGGAAATCTCCAGAGAAAAAGTGTGTGTTTTTGCTAATTGCGCTGTAGACAGCAGGGTGTATGAGTAATGAGCTGTATGTTGCGTGTGGGAGTTCAGTGCCCAGCCTAAGGGACGACATGGGTGAGTTTCATTGGCTCCTATGACAGGTGGTTCCCTGATTTTTTACCCTTGAGATGTTTTGGAGTCCAATAGTTTGAACCTTGGGGCTCTTGATAACAGGCCTGTTAATTACTTCTTCACAGTGATAATAACAGCTTGCATTTATTTAGCTCTTACTTTGTTCCAGGCACCGGTCTAAGTGCTTTCCATGTATTAACTCATTTAATCCTCCCAAGAAGTCTAAAAGGTAGGGCACAGAACAGCTAAATACTGATAGCTTGCCAAAGTCTCACAGCTGGTGGTGGAGCTGGTTTTAGAAACTAGGCAGTCTGACACCAGAACCAGGGCCTTCACCAACTCTTCTGTAAAGTCTCTAGTGTTTTTTTTTTTAATTTCTCTTTTTTAACTTAACACGTTGTAATTGTTAGTTGCTGGTGTCCAGAAATGCAGTTGATTTTTGCTCATTTTTTTGTAGCCAGCAACATTGCTGAATGCTTTTAAATTAATTATAATTAATTTATCTGAGGATTCTTTTGGGTTCTCTATGTTGGTAATCATAATCTACAACGAATGAGACTTTTGTCTCTTCCTTTGCAGTCATTTTATTTTTAATATCATTTTCTTGCCTTACCGTTCTGGTTAAGACCACTAGTATAATGTTCAATAGAAGTGGCAATAGTAGGTACCCTTGTCTTTTCCCCTGTCTTAAAGGATATGCTTTCAGTGTTTCACTGGTAAGTATGGTGTTTGGTGTAAATCTTTTTGGCATCTTTTATCAGACAATAGAAATTCCCTTCTATCCTGAGTTTGCTGAGTTGTTTTTTGTTAATCATGAATGGATGTTGCTTTTTATCAAAGGCTTTTTCTTCATCTATTGAGATGATCATATTGCTTTTGTTCTGTAATCTTTCAGTGTGGTAAATTATGTTGATTTTCTAATATTAAACCAGCTTTGCATTCCTGAAATTGGATGACCTCGATCATGATGCATTATCTTTCTTGTTCCTGGATATGGTTTGCTAGTATTTGATTTGGTGTTTTTACAACTACGTTCATGAATGAATATGGCTCTGGTTTTCGTTTCTCATACTGTCCCTGTCAGGTTTTGGTATTTATGCTAGCTTCATAAACTGGGTTGGGTAGTGCTTCCTCTTTTTTCTAAACTCTGGAATAGTTTGCTTGAGATTGGAGTTATTTGTTTCTTGAATGCTTGCTAGAACTTGCCAGTAAAACTATCAGGGCTTTGGTGTCTTCCTGTGGAAAGATTTTGGACTACTGATTCAGTTTCTTTCATGATGATAGGAATTTTCAAGTATTCTGTGTCTTCTTTAATTAGTGTTGGTAGTTTGTTTTTCTGAGAATGTGACCATTTTGCCTAAACTTTCATATTTATTGGTTAAAAATTGTTAATAGCCTCTTAACTATAAAAACTGCAGATATTAAAAAGATAACCCCCTTTTCATTCATAACATTACTTATTTTTGAAAAATCAATCTCAACAGAAATTTATAAGTTTTATTTACTATCTTGTAGGAAGCAATTTGGGCTTTGTCAGTCCTCTCTATAGTATGTTAGTCTTCTGTTTTGTTAATTTATGCTAATTTAAAAAATTGTTTTTTAAACCAGTTTAAAATACTTTATATTTTCTTTGAGTTTTATCTCTTGTTCTTTTTCTAACTTAAGTCAGATGCTTAGCTCATTTATTTTCAGACTTTGACTATAAGCATTAAAGGCTAATAATTTTGAGCTACCTACTGCTTTAGCTAGATCCCACAGATTTTGGTATGTAGTATTTTGTTGTGTTGTTCAGTTCCAAGTATTTTATAATTTCCATTGTGATTTCTTAACCCATGGGATGTTTCAAAGGATTTTTAAAAATTTTTCTAAACATTTCTAAAGTTATTTTGTTGCTGATTTCTAACTTAATAACATTGTGATCAGGGAGTGTGGTCTCTGTGGTCTGGTTCTTTGAAATTTGATGAGACTTGCTTTGTGGCCCAGCATGAGGCCAGTGTCCACTAGATCAGCCTTGTTAATTTTGCTGCTCTTTGACAGCCTTACCCAATTTTTCATCTGCTTACTCTGTCAATTGTTGGGAGAGTTGTTAAAATTTACCACCACAAAGGTGGATTTATCTAGTTCTTCTTTTAGTTCTGTCAACTTTTACTTTATATATTTTGAAGCTATGTTATTAGGGGTAGTAAGTTACTTTTTACATTTCTTTGTTAGGTCCATTGACCAAATGTTCAATATAGGAGTTCCCATTGCAACTTAGCCTGTAGATAGATTAGTAAAGGTGACTTGGTGAAAGCAGAAGCATCCCTCTAGGTGGGCTGGGTAAATTAGATTTTGAGCTCCAGGGAAGAAAGACATTTAAATCAGAATTGCACCTTCCCAGTTATAGAATTAAATTCTTAAAGCAATTTGACTTTGCCAAACAAAATTAACACCCTCATATCCTCAAGTGCCAGAGGCTTTTTGTCATCATTAAAACAGTTTTGAAAGCTGTATTCCTTTTGGGTTGGGCGAGAGGTTGGGAAGGAGAGCTTTATTTCTCTTGGGACTTATAGACATTACTATTGGTTGGTCAGACAGTTTTCAGACCCTTAGGCATTCTGCTTCTTACTGCCTAGCGTTTTCAGTGGGACCTGGTTCAAATCCCGTTAACCTCTCTGCCTTTTAGTTTCAATGGTAATTATGTTGGTAGTACTCATTCTCCTTCCACTTGACAGGGGTGAGGTGTGCAGAAATTGAGATAATAGTTGCATAGGGATTCTAAATAATTAATCAGCTCCTCCGCTCACTCTGCAGAAAGAAAATCAAGTCTGTGGGAGACAAGCGCTCACGAGGACCAAGCAACAGAAATGATGGCAATGACTACACCTTTTATTAGATTTTCGAATAGAATCAGACCACATG
Source organism: Balaenoptera ricei (assembly GCF_028023285.1). Lineage (NCBI taxonomy): Eukaryota > Metazoa > Chordata > Mammalia > Artiodactyla > Balaenopteridae > Balaenoptera > Balaenoptera ricei. Next base: position 99,193,844 of record NC_082660.1, read on the forward strand.
AAGCTGGAAGTCATACAGAGAGACAAATTACATTTGGTCACATTTGGGTGGGAATAGAACTTTTCAGCTCCAGCTCCTGAGCCGGTGTGGTTCTGTGAAATCTCATTTTCAGGCTCTGTTAGGGCAGCCCCGTATTCCGATCGTATTTCTGAAATAAGCACTCTGAGCTGGTCCTCTTCACTAATGCCTCCTTCCCTCCCAGAGAGTTTCAAAGAAGGGGGAGCAGGTGAGCCAGTTAGGACCAACTTTCATTATTATTATCTTTTGATTATAGAAGTAACATGATCATACATAAAAAAACCTTAAAAACATAGGAATGGATAAAGAAAAAAGAGAATTTCCTGGGAATCCATCTCCTCAACCCCGTTTTTTTCTTTTTAAAGACTTTGGCTAATGTCAAAGGATCACTCCTCCCTACCCTCTGGTCCTTTCCTTCCAATTTGCTTTTATTACTGAAGTTTAGTGCCAAAGAAATTTCAACCTAATTGCGGGGGCAGGGGGAAGGGGGGCTCTAGCTTCTACAGAATATGGCTGTATGAAATAAAGGCCAGGGCTTACGAACTGGATTTGGAAACACCACTTATTCACCCTTATTTAAAAATGGATAAACTGTAAGGCAGGGAATAAGATTTTAGGTACCCACATCCTGATCTAGCTGTGTTTATGTCTTAGGGGATGGGTGGGCAAGAGGTACAGTCCAAATTAGACCATTTCTGCGAAACTGCTTTGTAAACTAACGTGCTCTACAAATATGAGATTAGCATGAATGTTGTTGCTGACTCTGGGAGGGGCAGTCTTGTGTGTTTATCTAAACAGTTAATATGTGTCAGTGGGCCGTTGCACAAGCAACTAGCAAAATGGTATCCTGTGCCTCAGTTGTTCCTTCTATTTGCAATTCCAAAGCTTACTTAATCGCCCTCAGCAGCTTAATATATACCTCATTAATAGGGTAGAGAAGCAGAACTTGGCCTTAGAGGAGAAAGATCAGAACAAGTGTAACTTACTACTGATGTGCACAGTTAAATAACCCACTCGATGTAGGGAGTTGAAGAAGCATATAAGAAAGCGTCACCTAGTGCTGCCTCAAATACAGTAAAGTGGGTGACAGCACTCTATAAACCGTAAAGCTGGGTAATAATGCAAAGGATTGTTGTCATCACGACTGGGGAGATTGGCTGTCACCCAGCGACTCTGATATGCTTCCAGGCAATTCCACAGGGGTCTCATAAGCCCCTTTCCTGTACAGGTGCTAGAAAGTGCCACAGAAATACAGGCTCCTGATGACTGTAAAAGCCAGGCAGCTAAATTTAATAAGACATTTGTCAAGAAGATGGCAGATAATGACCAATTTTTGGTAGACAGATAGTTGTCTGCAGAAATAAAGCCTGTATTGAACTGTTCTGGAGTGGGAAGAAGCATTGCTATGACAACAAATTACTTATATTTGATTTAGAAGAAGGAGAGCGGTGCAGCTTAATGGTTCAGAAAGCTCGTGAGAACAATTGTTGGCACCGGGTATATGTTAAAATGTGAAATGTTAAGTATGATCTGTTAAATAATTGATCACCTCAGTACATTCTGTATCCAATCTCTCTCATGAACCAATAAAATACAACATAATTCAATTTTTAAAAAACTGCTAGCAGAGTTACATGCAAATTGTTCTGTTTTATAAAGTACCCCAAATGAAATTCCCAACTTTAATTTGCTGAAATCCAAAAATTATCATGTGTTTAAAAGGGGGAAAAAAAAAACCAAACCACCAAAACCCAGAGACCTATTTACTGTGTTTTTATTGCATCCAGACCTGAAATTATGGTAGTTTGGAGTTTCTCATTCTGTAGATGATTAATCTTCTTTGTGATTGGTTGTGTGCTTATTTGCAAGGAAACTAGTCTTCAGACCATTACCATCCTTTCACTGTGTTCATTCCTGAGAGAATGTGTAAACAGTGGTTTGTATGAACTGGTTATTTGCAGTACATCTGGGGAAGTAGGCCTGAGGCAGGTGGTGAGGGCACAGAGAACCTGGAGAAAGCCTGTAGACAGGAGGCTTTCTCTTAGAGAGAAACAGGTCTTTCCTCTTTCTAAAGATAAAATCAGGTGGACCATATTCCCTGGAGATAGGATTTAGGGCCTTGGCCACATTCTAAGGGTGGGTAGATCTAGGGACTCCTTAAGGGCTCTTGAGACAGAAGATTCTAATGCTTTTTATTCTTTCCTTTTGTGCCTTTCCCTCCCCCTCCTCCCCCCCTTTACCCAATGTCATCTCCCTGTGTCCTTCTAGAAAAGAAAAGATAAGAAAAGTAAGAGACAGGAAAAAGCTTGGAAGTTGGAGGACTGACTTCATGAATACAGGATTACCACCCTGAACTTTCAAACTGTCTCTCCAGGCAAAAGTCACAAATTTGCATATGGCCTCCGCCTTTCTGTCTCGGAAAAAATTTGATTGGTCTTTACTACAGGGAAGAGACCATTTCGTAGGGTTTATTCAGAGGAGGAAGTTTGAAAACAATGACAAGCCACATCTTAAGTTAACCTTCCCCTTTAAATGAGGAGTGGCCCAGAGTCACAGCTGCTGATGAATCACAGACTTTGCCTGGCATACAGTTTAAATTCCATCCTCTTAAATGATCTGGTGTTCTGTGTTTTACTGGTGGACATCATGTCAGATCATGTCCTGTCCTCCTCAGAAACTTCTAGTGCTCCCAGTAACTTGTAGAATAAAATCTGAAGTTGTTAGCCTGTTCCTCTGGCCTTTCACAATGTGGAAATAGACATTTTAGAAAAAGATTGCAAATGTAATACCTACTCATTTTAGAAAATTTGGAAGATACAAGGGTTGGCAACCTTTTTATGTAAAGGGCCAGATAGTAAATAATTTTGTCTTTGTCACTACTACTCAACTCTGCCATTGTAGCACAGAATCAGCCACAGACATGACAATACAGAATAAACACGTGTGTTTGTGTTCCAGTAAAACTATAGACAAGTCAGTCAGTGGGTCAGATTTGGTTTGTGGGCCATAGTTTGCTGAGCCCTGGTATGGAGAATAAAAATCGCCCATAATCTTGTTACCAGAGTGTTAACATTTTTGCTTAACTTTCCTCTTTCTAGTCATATTGTTTCTTTAAAATTTAATTTAATTTATTTTTTATACAGCAGGTTCTTATTATCTGTTTCATACACTGTAGTGTATATATGTCAATCCCAATCTCCCAGTTCGTCCCACCCCACCTTCCCCCCTTGGTATCCATACGTTTGTTCTGTATGTCTGTGTCTCTATTTTGCTTTGCAAATATGTTCATCTGTATCATTTTTCTAGATCCCACATATAAGTGATATTATATGATATTTGTTTTTCTCGTTCTGACTTACTTCACTCTATATGACAGTCTCGAGTTCCATCCACGTATCTGCAAATGGCACAATTTTGTTACTTTTTATGGCTGAGTAATATTCCATTGTATATATGTACCACAACTTCTTTATCCATTCATCTGTCGATGGGCATTTAGGTTGCTTCCATGACCTGGCTATTGTAAGTAGTGCTGCAATGAACATTGGGGTGCATGTGTCTTTTTGAATTATGGTTTTCTCTGGGTATATGCCTAGTGGTGGGATTGCTGGGTCATATGGTAATTCTATTTTTAGTTTTTTAAGGAACCTCCATACTGTTCTCCATAGTGGCTGTATCAATTCACATTCCCACCAACAGAGCAAGAGGGTTCCCTTTTCTCCACACCCTCTCCAGCATTTGTTGTCTGTAGATTTTCTGTTGATGCCCATTCTAACTGGTGTGAGGTGATACCTCATTGTAGTTTTGATTTGCATTTCTCTAATAATTAGTGATGTTGAGCAGCTTTTCATGTGCCTCTTGGCCATCTGTATGTCTTCTTTGGAGAAATGTCTATTTAGGTCTTCTGCCCATTTTTTGATTGGGTTGTTTGTTTTTTTGATATTGAGCTGCATGAGCTATTTATATATTTTGGAGATTAATCCCTTGTCCGTTGATTCGTTTGCAGATATTTTAACCATTCTGAGGGTTCTCTTTTCGTCTTGTTTATGGTTTCTTTTGCTGTGAAAAAGCTTTTAAGTTTCATTAGGTCCCATTTGTCTATTTTTGTTTTTATTTCCATTACTCTAGGAGGTGGGTCAAAAAATATCTTGCTGTGACTTATGTCAAAGAGTGTTCTTCCTATGCTTTCCTCTAAGAGTTTTATAGTGTCTGGACTTACATTTAGGTCTCTAATCCATTTTGAGTTTATTTTTGTGTATGGTGTTAGGGAGTGTTCTAATTTCATTCTTTTAAATGTAGCTGTCCAGTTTTCCCAGGACCACTTATTGAAGAGACTGTCTTTTCTCCATTGTATATCCTTGCCTCCTTTGTCATAGATTAGTTGACCTAGGTGCATGGGTTTATCTCTGGGCTTTCCATCCTCTTCCATTGATCTATATTTCTGTTTTAGTGCCAGTACCATATTGTCTTGATTACTGTAGCTTTGTAGTATAGTCAAAAGTAAGGGAGTCTGATTCCTCCAGTTCTGTTTTTTGTTTTTGTTTTGTTTTTTTCTCAAGATTGCTTTGGCTATTCGGGGTCTTTTGTGTCTCCATACAAATTTTAAGATTTTTTTATTCTAGTTCTGTAAAAAATGCCATTGGTAATTTGATAGGGATTGCATTGAATCTGTAGATTGCTTTGGGTGGCATAGTCATTTTCACAATATTGATTCTTGCAATCCAAGAACATAGTATATCTCTCTATCTGTTTGTGTCATCTTTGATTTCTTTCATCAGTGTCTTATAGTTTTCTGAGTAGAGACCTTTTACCTCCTTAGGTAAGGTTTATTCCTAGGTATTTTATTCTTTTTGTTGCAGTGGTGAATGGGATTGTTTCCTTAATTTCTCTTTCTGATTTTTTGTTGTTAGTGTATAGGAATGCAAGAGATTTCTGTGCATTAATTTTGTGTCCTGCAACTTTACCAAATTCATTGATTAGCTCTAGTAGTTTTCCGTTGGCATCTTTAGGTTTATCTATGTATAGTATCATGTCATCTGCAAACAGTGACAGTTTTACTTCTTCTTTTCCAATTTGGATTCCTTTTTCTTCTCTGGTTGCCATGGCTAGGACTTCCAAAACTATGTTGAATAAGGTGGCGAGAGTGGACATCCTTGTCTAGTTCCTCATCTTAGAGGAAATGCTTTCAGTTTTTCACCATCGAGAATGATGTTTGCTGTGGGTTTTTCGTATTTGGCCTTTATTATGTTGAGGTAGGTTCCCTCTGTGCCCACTTTCTGGGGAGTTTTTATCATAAATGGGTGTTGAATTTTGTCCAAAGCCTTTTCTGCATCTATTGAGATGATCATATGGTTTTTATTCTTCAATTTGTTCATATGGTGTATCACGTTGATTGATTTGTGTATATTGAAGAATCCTTGCATCCCTGGGATAAATCCCATTAGATCATGGTGTATGATCCTTTTAATGTGTTGTTGGATTCTGTTTGCTAGTATTTTGTTGAGGATTTTTGCATCTATATTCATCAGTGATATTGGTCTGTAGCTTTCTTTTTTTGTAGTATCTTTGTCTGGTTTTGGTATCAGGGTGATGGTTGCCTCATAGAATGCATTTGGGAGTGTTCCTTCCTCTGCAATTTTTTGGAAGAGTTTGAGAAGGATGGGTATTAGCTCTTCTTTAAATGTTTGATAGAATTCACCTGTGAAGCCATCTGGTCCTGGACTTTTGTTTGTTGGAAGATTTCTAATCACAGTTTTAATTTCACTACTTGTGATTGGTCTGTTCATATTTTCTATTTCTTCCTGGTTCAGTCTTGGAAGGTTATACCTTTCTAAGGATTTGTCCATTTCTTCCAGATTGTCCATTTTATTGGCATAGAAGTTGCTTGTAGTAGTCGCTTATGATGCTTTGTATTTCTGCGGCGTCCATTGTAACTTCTCCTTTTTCATTTCTAATTTTATTGATTTGAGTCCTCTCCCTCTTTTCCTTGATGAGTCTGGCGGAAGGTTTATCAGTGTTGTTTATCTTCTCGAACCAGCTTTCGGTTTTATTGATCTTTGCTATTGTTTTCTTTGTTTCTATTTCATTTATTTCTGCTCTGATCTTTATGATTTCTTTCCTTCTACTAACTTTGGGTTTTGTTTGTCCTTCTTACTCTAATTCCTTTAGGTGTAAGGTTAGATTGTTTATTTGATATTTTTCTTGTTTCTTGAAGTTGGACTGTATTGCTATAAACTTCGCTCTTAGAACTGCTTTTGCTGCATCCCATAGGTTTTGGATCGCCGTGTTTTCATTGTAATTTGTCTCTAGGTATTTTTCTATTTCCTCTTTGATTTCTTCAGTGATCTCTTGGTTATTTAGTAATGTATTCTTTAACCTCCAAGTGTTTGTGTTTTTTACGGTTTTTTTGCTCTAATTAATTTCTTTTTCTTTTTCTTTTTTAAAATAAATTTATTTTATTTTATTTATTTATTTTCAGCTGCATTGGGTCTTCATTGCTGTGCATGGGCTTTCTCTAGTTGCGGTGAGCGGGGGCCCCTCCTCCTTGCAGTGCATGGGCTTCTCATTGCGGTGGCTTCTCTTGTTGTGGAGCATGGGCTCTAGGTGCACGGGCTTTCAGTAGTTGTGGCCCGCCGGCTCAGTAGTTGTGGCCCGCGGGCTCTAGGGTGCAGGCTCAGTTGTTGCGACGCATGGGCTTAGTTGCTTTGTGGCATGTGGGATCTTCCTGGACCAGGGCTCGAACCTGTGTCCCCTGCATTGGTAGGCAGATTCTTAATGACTGCACCACCCGGGAAGTCCCTCTGTAATTGATTTCTAATCTCATAGCGTTGTGGTCAGAAAAGATGCTTGATATCATTTCAATTTTAAGTTTACTGAGGCTTGATTTGTGACCCAAGATGTGATCTATACTGGAGAATGTTCCCTGTGCACTTGAGAAGAAAGTGTAATCTGCTGTTTTTGGATGGAATGTCCTATAAATATCAATTAAATCTATCTGGTCTATTGTGTCATTTAAAGCTTGTGTTTCCTTATTGTCTGTCTAGATGATCTGTCCATTGGTGTAAGTGAGGTGTTAAAGTCCCCCAGTATTACTGTGTTAATGTCGATTTCCTCTTTTATATCTGTTACCAGTTGCCTTAGGTACTGAGGTGCTCCTATGTTGGGTGCATACATATTTATAATTGTTATATCTTCTTCTTGGATTGATCCCTTGATCCTTATGTAGTGTCTTTCTTTGTCTTTTGTAATAGTCTTTATTTTAAAGTGTATTCTCTCTGATATGAGAATTGCTACTCCAGCTTTCTTTTGATTTCCATTTGCATGGAATATCTTTTTCCATCCCCTCACTTTCAGTCTGTATGTGTCCCTAGGTCTGAAGTGGGTCTCTTGTAGACAGCACATATAAGGGTCTTGTTTTTGTATCCATTCGGCGAGCCTGTGTCTTTTGGTTGGAGCATTTAATCCATTCATGTTTAAGGTAATTATCAATATGTATGTTCCTATTACCATTTTCTTAATTGTTTTGTGTTTGTTTTAGTAGGTCCTTTTCTTCTCTTGTGTTTCCCACTGAGAGAAGTTCCTTTAGCATTTGTTGTAGAGCTGGTATGGTAGTGCTGAATTCTCTTAGCTTTTGCTTGTCTGTAAAGCTTTTGATTTCTCCATCGATTCTGAATGAGATCTTTGCCGGGTAAAGTAATCTTGGTTGTAAAGTAATCTTCCCTTTCATCACTTTAAGTATATCGTGCCACTCCCTTCTGGCTTGTAGAGTTTCTGCTGAGAAATCAGCTCTTAACCTTATGGGAGTTCCCTTGCATGTTATTTGTCGTTTTTTCCTTGTTGCTTTTAATAATTTTTCTTTGTCTTTAATTTTGTCAACTTGATTACTATGTGTCTCGGCATGTTTCTCCTTGGGTTTACCCTGCCTGGGACTCTCTATGCTTCCTGGACTTGGGTGGCTATTTCCTTTCCCATGTTAGGGAAGTTTTCTACTCTAATCTCTTCAAATATTTTCTCGGGTTCTTTCTCTCTCTCTTCTCCTTCTGGGACCCCTATAATGCGAATGTTGTTGCGTTTAATGTTGTCCCAGAGGTCTCTTAGGCTGTCTTCATTTCTTTTCATTCTTTTTTCTTTATTCTGTTCCACGGCAGTGAATTCCACCCTTCTGTCTTCTAGGTCACTTATCCATTCTTCTGCCTCAGTTATTCTGCTATTGATTCCTTCTAGTGTATTTTCCATTTCAGTTATTTTATTTTTCATCTCTGTTTGTTTGTTCTTTAACTCTTCTAGGTGTTTGTTAAACCTTTCTTACATCTTCTCTATCTTTGCCTCCATTCTTTTTCTGAGGTCCTGGATCATGTTCCCTATCATTATTCTGAATTCTTTTTCTGGAAGTTTGCCTAGCTGCACTTCATTTAGTTGTTTTTCTGGGGTTTTATCTTGTTCATTCATCTGGTACAAAGTTCTCTGCCTTTTCATTTTGTCTATCTTTCTGTGAATGTGGTTTTCCTTCCACAGGCTGCAGATTTGTAGTTCTTCTTGCTTCTGCTGTCTGCCCTCTGCTGGATGAGGCTATCGACTCCTCATATTGTTTTACATGGTTGTGACTATGTTTTGTATACTACCAAACTTATACCCTGATTTTTTTTCACGTAACATTCTCATAAACATTTTCCATGTCATTTAAAACTTGTCAGAAATAGAATTCTTTTTTTTTAGAAATATAATTCTTAATGGCTATATCATACTGCATTCTATAACTAGATCATAATTTACTTCATCATTTCCTATTATTTTCTTAGTTATAAATAACGTTGCAAAAAACTGCTTTGTGCATAAGTCTCTGTATTTCAGATTATTTTGTAGGCCATTTTCCTTCTTGTGGAATTGTTGGATCAGGGGGTGTGAATGTTTTTAAGGAGCTTAATATGGGCTTTTCAAAAAAAGTAGTACCCATTTACATTCCCACCAGCAGTGTCGAAGAGACCCCATTTCACCTTGTCCTTGCCAACAGATATTCTCACTAAAGCAAAATCTTTGTGAAAATGGAATCTAAGTTAATGTATTCTTTGATTATTAGGATGCTCAGGGAAAATTTCAAAACATTGTTGATTAGCTGTCATATTTCTTCCTTTGCTCACTCGGCCATAAATGTACCCTGGGCCCTAACTTGCTCCCCCTTTTGCTTATGCAGTTTTCTCCTTTCATCCTCCGAGCTCCTTTTCAAAATTGTAGTCATCCTTTAGGGCCCAACCCAGATCTGAAATCATCTCCCTCTCCATGCAGTCCTCCCTTGTTCCTCCCATTCATTTGATCTCTCTGCCCCATAGTCCCTCTCTTACGGCCTTTATCCCTTTCTGCCTCCTTCTGTAGTTTTCTGTATATGGACTTTCTTCCCAGGGCAGGGACTGGGTCATGTGCTCTGTACTGGCTTCCAGAACCTAGCAAAGAGCTTAGGTTACAGAGGCCTGACTAGTCTATGAATGCTTTGTTGAAGGTTTCCTGAGGTCTGCTACATGTGACTTAAAAAAAAAAAAAAAAAAGGATGTTTTAATTACCTGTGATGTTTACAGAGCTGGTTGGGATCAGTAATAAGAAATAAGAATGTTTTCCTGGTTACTTAAGATGGGCTGTATCCCTAAGTCCTATGCATTCCTTTATGTTAAATCTGGATCCTCAAGTTTTCCAAGGGCTGGTAAGCAACAATTTTCACACACATTAGGCTACTCCTCTCTTGCATGTATAGTGTAGCACTGCATTATTGAATAGAAGTTTCCATGATGATGGAAATGTTTTATATTTGTACTCTCCAATATAGTAGCCACTAGCCAGGTGCAACTACTGTGCACTTGACACCTGGTTACTGCAACTGAGGAACTGATTTTTTCGTTTCATTTAATTTTTTTAATAAGATGTCTTTTAAAAATTTACTTATTTTTAAAATTTTATTTATTTTTGGCTGCTTTGGGTCTTTGTTGCTGTGTGTCGGCTTTCTCTAGTTGCGGTGAGCAGGGGCTACTCTTCGTTGCGGTGCATGGGCTTCTCATTGTGGTGGCTTCTCTTTAAGCAGAGCACAGGCTCTAGGCACGCAGGCTTCAGTAGTTGTGGCACGCGGGCTCAGTAGTTGCGGCTCACGGGCTCTAGAGCACAGGCTCAGTAGTTGTGGCACACAGGCTTAGTTGCATGTGGGATCTTCCCGGACCAGGGCTCAAACCCGTGTCCCCTGCAGGAAGATTCTTAACCACTGTGCCACCAGGGAAGTCCCTTATTTAATTTTAAGTACTTTAAATTGAAATAGCCACGGGTAATAGTGGCTACCATATTGGAAAGTGCAGGATCATACAAAATATTTAAAGGTACAGTCCCTTTTTTGTATGGCTAAGAGAAGCTCAGTGTTTATAGTAATCTAACGTAACCTTGATGTTGTGGCTGCCCAGAATTTTGGTGAGGCAGCCCAGATCCTGATAGAACTGTGGTGAGAGAAGAGGCTGTGAGTTTGGTTCAAAATGGAAACTGCCTCCAGTGGCAGATCTGTGTTGGGAGAGGAGGGAGATGGCGCCAGATTGGTATAGAGTGGAGGCAGAGCGCGACAGGCTGGAACATCCAGAGGAGACATGTGGACTTGATATGGTCGGTAATAGGGAGCCATTAACAATTCATGAGAAGAGGAGAGAGTGGTGTTGCAAGGTCGTCTCTGCCAGGGGCATGCAAGCTACTGGGAGAGGATGTGAGTTATTAGCTCCTCCTTTATTGGGTCGGGCTGGGCAGTAATGATTCACCAAAGCCCTCAAAACCCAGTCCCATCAGAAAACACAAATGATTTATTTTTGCATTAGCTTCCAGTTATTGTGTGCCTTCCTGTGGCTCAGATCCACGCCAGCATCGAGCGAGGAAGGCTCGGAGTTGGGAGGTGGGAGAGAAAGGCCGCCTGTGTGGTCCTGGTGCCTTGAAAGGTGTGTCTTGGATGGCTCCCTGAGCCTTCAAAACCTGGCAGCCACTCATTCTGTTCCCACTGGCCCACTTCCTTTAAGGACCAGTGGAAAATTTCTCATGTTTTTTTGTTAGAATATTTTGAATCTTATTGCTTCCCCCCCACCCTACTTTTCAGTTCGGTTGAACATTTGTGTTTCTTCCTTCTATCTGCTCCTTTTGCTCCCACCATGTCCCTGACTACTTTGCTTATATTTTTATAACCCTGTCCTGACTTTAGCACACAGGCTTGATGATTGGCTGGCATTGTTCTAAAGATCTGCCTCTGGACTCATTTTTAGGGAAAGGAAAACCACCATCAAAAGGACTCTGCCTCTTCACACTCCCCATTGTGCCCAGCTAAGGCACCTGCTCCCATTTGCCTCCCAACCTCCAGACACAGCTTGGCCCGGGGACACAGCCTAGCTCAGAAACACCCTCCCTTTAGGGAAAAGGTGATTTAGCAAAGTCAAACCCACAAGCCTGCAGAAACCATTGACCTGAGCAGGCCCTGGAGATGTCTGACAGTTAAATCTCCATGTGTCAGCAGGCCTTGCTACTGAGACCAGAGTGCCCTGTCCACGTCATTCACGCAAACAGGGGCTAGTTGCTGTGAGTAAAGGTGGTCTGCGTGCGCCTCAGCTCATCTCCTGCTCTCGAGATACAGCTAGAATAACTGTGAGTAGCACTCGCCTCGGCAGAGGAAAGCAGCTTCCTCATAGTTGCCCGATTAAAGGAAAGAGTTGAGCTACACAATGTAAGATTGTTGCCAAGATCAATGGTCTTTTAATGGTTTCTGTCCTGATCATGGAGGTGGTATAGTTTACGAGTGAAGAGCATGGATTCTTGTAACACGCATTTACTGAGAATGTGCTGTTTGCCAAGTAATTCTGCTTGGTACTAGCATCTGACACTAGTGGGTTAGAATTTGGGTTCTGCCAGTTGTTAGCTATTTGAGCTTAGGTGAGTTTAACTTCTTTGAACTTCAGTTTACCTGCCTGTAAAATGGGAGTAATAATGCTTATTACCTTGTATGGTTGTTGTAAGGATTAGAGAGTATCTGTACAGTACAGTTCCTGGGACCTAGTAAGGACTCAATAAAAGGTAACTGTTGTTATTATTAAGGGGTCCATTTCAGTTTGTAATAACCTCAAGGTTAAGCCTGTTGATCCAACGTCCTTCCTCCTCATCCTTCAGCATCCTGGCTTTTGCCTTTCTGAAGCTACATACTCAGAATAAGAGACATTGGGTGTGGTGGATTTAATAAGATTTTCTTGATGGAAAGATGGTTCCTAGGTACCAGATGACTGAGCTGGGGAAAGCTCTCGAGTTGCCTTCTCTAAGGAAACCTAAGGTAATTGCCACCTGTCTGAGAGATTTCTGCCCTGTCTGAAGGCCAGGGGGCAGGATATTGATGACAGCGCCTCCTCCTGGCCTTTTCAAGAGTAAGTGCAGAAAGTAGAGGCCACTTTCCCAGGAAGTTGAATGGGTGGGTGGATAGGGGATATTGTTTTTGAGTCAGGGACACCTTTTGTTCCGTACTTGAGTGGTCATGGTCTCGCCACCTTAGGATGCTCTGTTGGTTTGGCTTTAAGGAAAGCTTTCCAGTTGACCTCTTAATCTTCAGAAATAACACCGGAAGTCACTTAGGCTATCACCTTCCATAGAAAACTACGCAGAGTTGTGTTCTAGGGGTTCAGTGGGTCTAGATTTTGGTTTTCTGTACTATCTGGGCCAAACTTTCTGAGAGTGATACACATGGTGTGTGGATGAGGGGCCAGGTGTGCTTCAGAGGGTGAGGGTTGTGTAATAGTAACATTGAAATCCCTCAGCAAGAGTGAGGGGTCGTCCACATCTACTGCCCTAACGGGGGACCCTAGCGAACAGGCAGAGGACTAGATCATTGCCACCAGCTCGGAGATATATTCACAGATATCAAAATTAAATGTTAGGAGGACGTCCCTCTAAGAACTACAAATGTTCTCTCCTTCAAATTTATTCATCTCTGTTGCTGTCTCTTTTGTAAGAATGAGAAAAAACTGCTTGTGATACAAATCTTTATGTTAAGTCCTGCTTCACGTGCAGAGGGGCAGCTTGCAAAAGTAAGGACTTCCACAGATACCCATTTAGAAAAAATCCTTTGGTGATGTGAATTATAGCCTTTGAATTTCTTGGTTGTGAAATCTTGATTTTTAATGTATTGGGTTTGCTTCAAGCAGTTTGCCTATGCTGTAGGCTACAACCTCCTTTTAGTGAAATGGCGAGGTATGTCCCCTTTATAAAATACTCAGGGAAATGGAACCATGTCATGGTCCCCGTTGATCTAGGTCCCTAGAGACTTAAGACCTCAGAGCTGTAACTGCACCTCTGTTAGTTCTGTTAGAATGTGACTTCCCAGCAGCCTTTATCTGTCTGTATTTTAAGGAGTTGTCTACAGTCACTTCATGATGACAGAATACAGGGCAATATAATTAAAAAGAAAAGAAAAAGAACAGAATGAAGCCTCTACTTCTTTCTGCTGGTCTTTGCCTTCTCTTGTTTCACTGAACCTCCCTCCCTGTACGCTCAGCCATCCTCTGAGGTTACCTACTGGCTGGGCTCATAACCACGTTGCCTCTGAGGCTAGTGGACATGCCCAAACACTGATATTTGGGTCCTAACTTTCAGCTCGATTTAAAGAGTTGCTACTGTTGAATGTCATCTTTTTTTCCTGGATCCTTATGGTAAAGTTTGACCCTTTGGATAAAACACCTAGGTGAGCAATGGATTAAATGGGAAATCTTTCCATGAAACAAATTCATTTAATGGTATTACCTTGTATGACAGGTGGTAACTAGACTTATCGTGCTGATCCTTTTGTGATGTATCAAAATATCGAATCACTATGTTGTCAATGGAAACTAACATAATATTGTAAGTCAGTTGTACTTCAATTTAAAAAATGTAGTATTACCTTGTAAATAAGTAACAAACATGAACAACTTCCATCTTCACCCCTGCTAGCCATACAGCCTGAATGGGAAAGTTGATCAGTTTTTTGTTTCTTCAGTTTTGATTTTACTTGAAGTAAGTTATCAAAATCAGACACATCCCTGATTGTCCAGAAGTCCGCAAAATATTTGTTGCAAATTGATCTAATAAACCAATTTGGTTGTCTACAGTTATTCGATTCTATTTTGGTGGGTATCATTCATCTTCAATAGTTAGAGGTAGGTGAGGGCTATAAAGGTTTCCTCCCTGCAACCTGTATATTACAGTGAAAGCAATTCAGATCAAATTCTACCAAACAAACATTTATTAATAATCAGGCACAAAAAAGTCATACAGCCTGATCTGTATGCCCAGAGACATTCCATCTCTTATTGTTGCCAAGCACTATCTTGTGTGAAAAGTTCACTGCAGGTAGATGTGACAATAGTCTAGCTATAGGATTCAGCTTGCCTTCTAATTAAAGGGCACATCCAAATCCTCCATTAAGTGTCTGAACATAAGATTTGTTGGGACTCCTGAGCCTACTGTGTCATTCCCAAGAGGCGAAGGTCATTGGGCCAGCCGAGTCTTATATCCAATTTATGCAAGGGTGGGAGTGCCTGAATAGTTCTAACTGATCCACTTGTCTTGAACACCAAGGAGTTCCCTAATGAAATAACAATTCTAGTATCCATTGCTCTAATTAACAAACCATTTGAAGATTTCATAGCTGAAACATTTGAGTGTGGCTTTTTATCCATTAAAAAAATTAAGGTGCGTTTTACATACAGTAAAATTCACCCTTTTTAGGATAGAGTTCTACGAGTTTTGACAAATATATACCATAATCGAGATAGAGAATGCTTTCTTCACCCCCCCAAAAAAAATTCCCTTATGACTTGCTTGTGAGATTAAAAAAAGCTTTATTGAGGTATAATTTATGTACCATACTGTTCACCCATTTTAAGTGTATAGTTAATGATTTTTGGTATGCTACATTATTAATTTTTTAAATTGTGGTAAATATATATATATAATGAAATTTGCCATTTTAACCATTTTTAAGTGCACAATTCAGTGGCACTAATTATGTTCACAATGTTCTGCAACCATTACCACTATTTCCAAAACGTTTTCATCACTCCGAATATAAGCTCTGTACCCATTAGGCATTAAGCAGTAACTCCCTATTTTCCCCTCCCCCAGGCCCTAGGAACCACTGTTCTATTTTCTGTCTCTATGAATATGCCTATCTAGCTCCCTCATATAAGTGGAATCATATAATATTTGTCCTTTTGTGTCTGGCTTATTTTGTGTCTTTTGTGTCTTTTGTGTCTTATGCTATTTTGTGTCTGGTGTTTTTAAGGTTCACCCATGTTGTAACACGTGTCATTCCTTTTTAAGGCTGAATGATAGGGACTTCCCTGGCGGTCCAGTGGTTAAGACTCCGTGCTTCCACTGCAGAGGGCATGGGTTCAATCCCTGATCCCTGGTCAGGGAACTAAGATCCCACATGCCACGCTGTGCCCCCCCCCGCCCCTGCCAAAAAAAGGCTGAATAATATTCTATTTTATAGATACACCACATTTTGTTTATTCATCTGTCTTTGGACACTTGGGTTGTTTTCCTTTGGCTATTGTGAATAATGCTGTGATGAACAAGTATCTGTTTAGTCTCTGTTTTCAATTCTTTGGGGTATGTACCTAGGAGTGGAATTGCTGGGTCACATGGTAATTCTGTGTTTAGCTTTTTGAGGAACTGCAGAACTGTTCCACAGCAGATGAGCCATTTTACATTCCCACCAGTAACGCACGAGGGTTCCAATTTCTCCACATTCTTGCCAGCACTTATTTCCTTTTAAAAAATTATAGCCATCCTAGTAGGCATGAAGTGGTATCTCACTGTGGTTTTGTGTTGCATTTTCCTAATAACTAATGTTGTGCTCATTGGCCATTTGTATATCTTCTTTGGAGAAATGTCTGTTCAAGTCCTTTGCCCATTTTTTTAAACTGGATAGTATGTCTTTTTGTTGTTGAGTTCTTGACTGTGGGCTTTGATGAGAGATTTCAGTTGCTAACTAATCACCCCTGGAGTGTGTATTCTCAGTTAGGGTTCTTCAGACGTTAACAGTGGTGTACTGATAAACATTGAAAGCCCTGATTTATAGCATTTGCCAATTCGTGTGGTCCGTTTCAAATTACCAGTCTGTCCTCACTAAAGTAACAAAGGCATTGTGAAGGGATGCACAGAATCGACTCTTGCTAGCCAGTGCTGTTGGGTTTTCAGCACAGCACTAAATGTTAATTAACTGCCCTACAGTGTAGAAAACTAATATACACATACATATCACAGTGTCTATGCTGAAAGTATTTTAAATTAAATTGCAGATATTATAACTAAAATTAAATGAAATAGATTTTCAAATAACAACTCTTTAGGAATAGCTACTATTTGTTGAGCTCATCATATGCTAGACATGTTCCAAGTGTTTGATGCATATTATCAGTCAACAGAGGAGGAAGCTTAAAGCAAGTTCAGAGTAGGCTGAGACTTGAACCTGGACTCCAGAGCCACTGCATTTGACCTCTGTTTACACCGCCTTCTGTCCCATTCATGGAATTTACTTACTGAGTGTTGACTCCCATAAACAGAGTGAATGAATTGCTTTCTTCTAACCTCAGAGACCCTTCTGTGTTACTCTTTTGCCTTCAGCCTCTCCAAAACCTACAAATTAGAGGTGAAAACCAAAGCCATGTCGGTACTACCTATCAATGAACTGTAGAGGGTTAAAAATATCCTTTTCCTGATTGCAAAAAAACCTCCCAAGTTTTGTAAGAAAAATGTCAAAAAGAGAAAGTGAAAATCCTCCATAATCCCATCTATCAGAGATAATTATTAACAGCTTGCATTTATTCTCTCAGATCTTTTATCTTTTTCTGTACTTTTTTTTAAACAAAACTGGGATGATTCCTTACAATCTGAATTTTTTCTCATCGGACAGTAGAGTTGAATGCCAGTGCATGTAGCACAGCTTCATTCCTTTTAATAGCTGCATAATGTCTCTGGTGAGAAAGAAGCGTAAGGGAATTTGAAGGGCTGTTTTGAAGAAGGGATAATAGGTGGCACATGGGACAAAAAGGTTGATAACCACCGTTGGGTACCAGAAACAGAGCACCATTCTGTCTGCTCCCTCCTCCAGAGCTACCATAACTTACTTACCTGGAGTGATAAGATACAAATCAATTAATGTTGTTAAGAGTTCCAGGAAAACTCTTCAATAAACTAAGCGACTCGGGGATAAATGTGAGATAAGACTACGTATGAAAATCTTCACAAGTCTTTAGGGCTTTGCAGCTCTGGTCTTAGAAACCCTATTTGGAATCTTTTTCTTCAACTCCAGTAGGACCTGCTCTGAATTTGAGAAACATTGTTTTCAAAGCAACACAGACTTTTAATTTCTCTTCATCTCCTGCTCATTTTTCAAGATGGCCACCACCAGATTTTCTCGTTCTGACCTGTTGGTTCTCTGATATTCTCCATGGTTGTTAGTGTTTTTGTTTTCTCCTTGGTCCACGCACTTGTCACTAGCAAAGCTCCTATTGACTTTAGCAGGCGTGGCATTTATGATTTTTGCAACTGGGAATTCATGGGAAGAAAGAAGGTTATGGAGGGGAAGGTTTAGCCTGGAAGTAGTAGAAGTGTCTGACAGCCATTATTAGGTGGCTGTCAAAATAGAATGCTTTACTCTCTGGCACGTATCACTCCAGGGAATGAAATAATCCAAGAATGATAAGCTCTCAGTTGCCATCTGTCGGTTTGTGATGCTGCTTGCTTGTTCTAGTTAACATTGAACACTGACTTCACATGCCACTTGGAGAAACTTCGAGGAAGATAAGATGATCATAGGGTGTAAAGCAAGCTGACAGAAGGCCTGTCAAGAGAGATGGGCTAAAGGCCAGAGGTATCCGTTTATCAGGATTTGTCTATCTCCTGCTTTCTTCTCTTTCTCTTTCTCTTTGTCTCAAGGAGCTGGCAGCATGCTGTTTTTTCCCTTTAATACAACATATTTGCATTCTTTTACCAGTTTAAAGAGGTTAGTTTATAGTAGAGGTGGAGGGCTAAGAGGTCTGTGTTGGGGTCAGATGCTATTTTTTTTCTTAATTACAAAGGTAAAAATATGGGTGTTTGAAGCTCCTGAATGGACATGTCATTAACTTTCAAATTACACGTGAAACCTCAGGTTTGTGCATATGTATTTTACAGTGCCTTCTGGTCCAAACTGCTTCATGCCAGCTGTGCTGGGGGGCAGTAGCCATGAACTGTGCCAGAGACCCTGCCTCCCTGGCTTAGGTTGATTGGACTGGGAGTGGCCCCCTGTCCCCAAAACAGCCCGTTGATCACCTGGTGAGCAGTATGGGCTTGATAAGATGAGCTGGGCCATTCATTTTCCTCTCCTAGGAAATTAGAATTGGGAAGCTGAGAGACTAAATAAGACAGTTTGCAGCCGGGACAAGAGCCAAAAGATGATGGGGAGGCGAGCAGTCATGTCAGGCCAAGTCCAAGCTGGTGCTATGAGGAGACAGAAGCCATGAGGAAACAGAGAAGCTAGTAAGAGAGAAGGAGAGATGCCCTGAGAGACAGAGTAGCTGTTCCTTATAACCACCTTGAACCCAGAGCCACCTTCCAGTTCTCCTGAGGCCAAGCTTTATCTCGCACTAGGATTCTCATGGGATACCTGTTTCCTTACCATAAACCTCCCTTTTGTTGAGCCAGTTTGAATAGGACTGTTTTCTTTCAATAAAAATTGTCAGTCCAACACTTGTCTTTCGATTTCTTGATAATAGCAAGAAAAAATAAGGTAAGTGTTGGTGAAGATGTAGAGAAATCAGAACCCTTGTACACTGTTGAGAGGAATGCAAAATGGTGCAGCTGCTATGGAAAACAGTATGGAGATTCCTCAAAAATAGAACTACCATATGATCAGTAGTTCCACTTCTGGGTATTTAGCCGAAGGAATTGAAATCAGAAAATCAAAGAGATATTAGCACTCCAGCGTTCATTGTAGCACTATTCGCAATAGCCAAGATGTAGGAACAATCCAAATGCCATCCAAGGATGGATGAATGGATAAAGAAAATGTATATATATGCACAGTGGAATATTATTCAGCCTTAAGAAGGAGGAAATCCTGTCATATGCTATGACATGGATGAACCTTGAGGATATTATGGTAAGTGAAATAAGCCAGTCACAGAAGGACAAATACTGCATGATTCCACTTATATGAGGTATTTAAATAGTCAACTTCATAGAATCAGAGTAGAATGAAGGTTGCTAGAAGCTGGGAGGGAAGGGTTACCAGGGGCTGGGAAATTGCTAATCAGTGGGCCTAAAGTTTCAATTATACAAGATGAACAAGTTCCAGAGATCTGCTGTATGGCATGGTGCCTATAGTTAACAGTACTTTATCATACACTTACAAATTTGTTTAGAGGGTAGATCTCATGTTAAGTGTTCTTATCACAATAAAATAAAATAAATTGTCAGACCAGATCTAGGTCCACAGTTGTAGACTTTGGGGCTCGATTGACAACAGTCGGTTAACAATTAGGGTTAACATGAAGTGTTGAAGACTCTTCTGGGTATTATGGGGGAATAGTGAAAAAACACAGATATCTGATTATTTCTCTCAGGCTCAATGCCGACGTTATGGGCTTTAAATCTGTGTTCCTGGCAAACAGAGTGAAAAGAGGCAGGGATTCTGACTGTTCATTTAACACCTCACAGCTCTCAACCAACAGGGGGCCTTCTTTATCCTATTTAACCTCTCAGTAGAATATTTGCCTTCCATTTATTCCTCTTTCCAGTCAACTCTTGATTATTCATGTAATCGGGGAGAACATTAATGGGAGTAATAGAAGACTTCCCACCTTGGCCTCTCTTCTCTGCCACAGCAGCATTAAGTTCCAAAAATGGAAACCAACCATCAGGAGAGGTAAGGAGGCTGTCTCTCTGTTGAGTTCCTTTTCTGGTGCCAGTAGGAGATTGCTGGAAAGCCAATGCCATCTGCTTGGATTAAAGTAAAAATACAGGATTTGGAAAAACTAAAATACAGTTGGGGGCAAGTTGACCAGGATGCCGTTCTTTCTCTTGCATCTATTTCACCCTCTGTCAGTGCCTCACGTCAGATCACCCAGCTTTCTGATTGGCAACTGATATTCTCAGTTCAAGGTTTGGGACTCAGCCAGCTAAAATTTCCACAGTGGAGTTTCCCAAGGTTTGGTTCTTGAGCCATTTGCCTCAGAGTTACCTTGGGTGTTTCTTAAAAATGTTGATTCCTGGGCCGGGTGTTTCTTAAAAATGTTGATTCCTGGGCCCTAGCCCAGACCTAGTGAGTCCAGGTAAGGGGGAGAGGAATTGACCTGGGAACATGAATTTTACTCCACTCCTCTCCAGGTGATATTTATGCATACTGAACTTTGAGAATGACTACTCTATAAAATGACCTGAGGGGATTTGGAGGGTAGTTCTGGAAAATTACCACCACTTCCATTTCCCTCACTGTTAGTAGACCAAGTGAGTGGGTGGGGAAAATGGGGCATCCCTGGTGTCAGAGAGTATTTTTCTTGAGTGCAAATAGATAGGGATTCTCTACTGAAATGAAAGTGAGGAAAAATGGAGACTCCACCATGCCAAACTAGATGGCGCTTAGCATTCAAATATTTGTTGAATTACTGCCTGGATAATTGACAGTTGACTGGGCAGGGACACAGGAATGTTGTGTATAAGTTACAGACTTGGTTTGCATCTATGTTTCCTTCTAAAGAGACCACCTTCTTCTCCATTTCTGCATTGTCTTTATCTAGAATGAAAGTAGCTGGTCATCTCCAACATATTTGGGGTTTTGTGGTCATTTAAATAGATAAGTAGATACTACATGGTGCCACTCAATGGCTGTACCTAAATATAACCCTACTAATCAAAATGAGGATATTGTGTTTATTTTAAGACAGTGGTTGTAGGGTTCAGTCTTTTTTTTCAAACACTGGCTCCATGGAGGAAAGCAAGGTCCTGTGTTGCATTGCTTTCCAAGCATTCCACAACAACTGTTGAATGGGTTTTGTTCCAAAAGTTTCTTTGGAAATCTATTTAGAATTCAGATTGCATTTTCCCATGGACACAATATTCTTGGGGGTCTGGTTCCCAGACCAGCTGGCAAAAGCCTATTTAATCTGAAATGGAATGGAAGTGCAGTTCCTCAGCCCCTAACCAGGATTCCTAACAGTGTTTTTATGGGAAAAAAAGCACCAGAGTTTCAGACCTGTGATCCTCGTTACACATCTGAGTTTCACTCTCTGAGCAGAATCAGAGAGTTGGAGGGAACTTGTTGGAGGGAACAATTCAAACTCCTTCACATGGCTTCCTAGACCTTGTGTGATCTGGCTTCTTTTCACCTCTCCAGCATCGTTTCTTACGGGTTTCCCCTGGCACTCTATATTATCTAGGCAAAAGGAGCTACTTTGAGTTCCCTGAACGTGTCTTTGTAACCTCTGGGCCATTGAAGCCTTTACCCATTGCTATTCCCTCTGCCAGCAACCTCCTTCCCTGCTGCCCAGTTGGTGACTCTGTTACAGGCTCTCAAAACTCTGATCATAGGTTTTATTATGCTGTGATTTGTGTGTTTTATGTCACTTCTCTTTCCTCTTGCCAGACTAAATGCTCCACAAAAGCCAAGACCATGTCTGTGTTAACTCGCTGTTGTTTCCCCAGCACTTAGCATGGTGTCTGGCAGGAGGTAGGTTCTTCATAATACGGCAAGTGAATGAATGATTTAGCCCAGGGGTTCTCAACATGTTCGTAGCTGCTGTACACATGATGGTCTTCGTGAATTCCCAACCGCTGTATCTGTGACTCACCTCTGCTTTCCGACTCAAGAAAAGCATATGAAAGCATCTACATCTGCTTCAATTTCTCCTCATAACGTGGCAAAAAAGCATTTTGCAAGTGAGAAAGAGTGAGCTATCGGTGGGATAAGATAAAAATGAATAGATGTGTAAATAATTTGCAAACTTCAGTCCTCTAACTATTATTCATCATAAATCACTTGCCTCACCTCTCTCGCCTGATGAGACCTACCCATGGGCTGCTACATGGTTCTGAGAAGCACAAATCTGGTCCAGTCCTGATGTGGGCTTTGAGATTTAGAAAGGACAAGTCTTTTGCCCGAGTCCATACTTCAGTGAACAGCTGTTCTGGGAATACAATCTAAGGCTTTTGACTCCCAGGCCATTGTACTTTCTTCCAGAGGTGTACGTTCTATAAATAAAGTCAGCGTGCATTGAAAACAACTTAATCCTTCCGTGGATATTCAAGGCAGTCTCAGATCACTTGACCGGGGTCACTGCAGGTGATAGATTGAGGGCAACAGGAGGGTGAAGTAATGCAAAAAGTACATTCTCTCATTTAGGTTTGGTTCATCAATGCAAGGCCTGGGGGGAGAGCACAGGGAGTCCAGCTAACTCAAGGCACTGCTTACGGAATTGAGACTTAGCAGATGGCTCTTCATTATGCTAGGATTCCACATCTGCACGGAGTGTAGAGCGTGACTGAATGCTCAGTGGGTATTTCTTGATTATGCGATTTACAGAAATCACTCCTCTGGTGTGATGATAATACCAGTTAGAATTTTTTTTTTTATTTTTTTATTTATGGCTGTGTTGGGTCTTCATTTCTGTGCGAGGGCTTTCTGTAGTTGTGGCAAGTGGGGGCCACTCTTCATCACGGTGCGCGGGCCTCTCACTATCGCGGCCTCTCTTGTTGCGGAGCACAGGCTCCAGACGCGCAGGCTCAGCAATTGTGGCTCACGGGCCTAGTTGCTCCGTGGCATGTGGGATCTTCCCAGACCAGGGCTCGAACCCTTGTCCCCTGCATTGGCAGGCAGATTCTCAACCACTGCGCCACCAGGGAAGCCCCTAGAATTTTTTATACCATTGAACATTTAATTGGTAAGCATGTGGTTTGATAAATAAGGTGGTGGCTGTTGTTACTATTATTACTTTTCAGGAGCTCCTATAGAGTTAGGAGGAGCCTTTCTGCCATTGGATTTGGGACCCTGCGTCAGCTATTAAAAAGTACATGGGGACCTTAAATACCTGTTGCTTAATGTTATTTGTATTTCTGGTTATGAGTCTTGTGTGTTTCTTCTGCTCACAACAGAATCTGCCATAGGACTGAATGAAAGGAGACAGCCTAATGGGTCACACTAAGTAAACTTTACCTAAGTAAAGTTCACAGGCGTTTAGGAGAAGCGCCGATCCGCTGGTCCCTGGAGAGGAAGGGAAAGCAGGGCTTTTCCAGGTGTAAGCCTGTGACCCAAGGTTGGATTCTTGTGGAAGGTATGTGGTTGGCTGGAGAGGACAGCATAGCTCACTTCTCACCTGCCTTTCTGTAGGGCACACTCCACGGGTCTCATATCAGGCTGGGTATTTCTCCCTGTGGTGAAGAAGACAGGCCACCCAAAGTCCTCGGAGACTGGTAGGCCAATAGCGTAATGAGTGAGAATGGAAAACACCATTCCCTACTCCCCTTTAAGAAAAGGTAACCTATGGTTTTGTAGTCCTTCAAACTGCCAGTACTTGGCTCCATCCCAGTTTTTGCTTCCATGCCACTTCTTTAATGTCACTGAATAAACTCCTGTCTGTCTGTCTGTCTGGATTGAGGGCAACAGAATGAACCTAGAAGGGCTATCCTGGAAGCCACACACCACCAAATTCAGGGCTGTTTGCATCTGCCTCAGTTTTTCCTTGTAACGTGACAAAAAGCATTTTGGTTCAGAGTAACAATGCAAAGCTTCCTGGAGTGAAGCAAATGTGAAAAGTGTAATTTGAGGCAGTTCTCAGAAAAGAGCCTCTTCTGGTAAATAAAGGCTCCTTTTCCTTATTCTTTCTTTTTTTTTTTTTTTCATTTATGCCTTATCACATTTTGTCCAATTTCAGCTCATCGCAGGCTGAATTTTCCTTTTGATGTCGGCTTTCCAGAATAGTCCTCGACTGTAAAAAGGGAACAAAAAGGCCAACTTCTTGGCTTTCAATTTGCAGCATCCCCAGCCCTTTCATCTATCTCAGTGCTCCTCTAGTTGGGAACAAAACCCAAGCTCCAGGGTCAGAACACATATGGAGGAAGAGCGCTTTTTCAAACTCCAAGCCCACGCAGATTTCATGTTTCATTGTCATACTGCTTTGCGGTACAGGGTCAGCTGCGGGTAGGGAAGCTAGAGAGGGCTTGGAGGAAAAAAACTGGTTCGCCAAAACAGACATTCCCATTTTGGGGGTCGGAAGTTCAATTCTGAAGAAAGCGTGTTCTTAAGGGATTCATTTGCTAATCCAGGGCTGCTTTCCATCTTGAGGGCATGTGTGTCAAGGTACCCAGCCCGGAAGATGAAGCAGGAGTTTGATGTGCTGGCGTTCGGGCGCTCGTTCAGACACTGTGCCTTTTGTTCTCTAGTTTCCTGTCCATTCTTCAGTGTCTACTTTTCCTCTTCTGCTACCTTTGGTTGCACATCACAGAAGACCTATGTCTTTTGTGCTCCTAGCTTGTTGTCTTGGTTACAGACTTCTTTGGCCTGCCTTTTTTTTTTTTTTTTGAGGGGAATATACTGCTTAAAGAAGAGTTTTAAAAATAGCAACTGAGGGCTCTTTCTCAAAGGATACTGGGGTATTCAGCAGTGGGTAGAACTAGGGTTTGCAAACCTGGTTGTAGTTTGAAATTGCCCGGAATGCTCTAAAATACTGCTGCCCAGGCCCCAGGCTCAACCAATTGAGTCAGGATTTGGGGGAATGGGCCCCAGGTATTGGGATTTTATTTTAAATTAACTGGCTAGGTGATTCTAATGTGCATTCAGCATTTAGAGCCATTGAGGTGTTTTTTTTTTATTGAAGTATAATTGATTTCCAGTGTTTCAGGTGTACAGCAAAGTGATTCAGTTATACATATGTACGTATTTTTCAGATTCTTTTCCATTATAGGTTATTACAAGATATTGAATGTAGTTCCTTGTGTTATATAGTAGATCCTTGTTGGTTATCTATTTTATATATAGTAGTGTATACATTTTAATCCCAAACTCCTAATTTACTCCTCTCTTGCCCATTCCCCTTTGGTAACCATAAGTTTGTTTTCTATGCCTGTGCATCTATTTCTGTGTTGTAAATAAGTTCATTTGTATCATTAGAACCATTGAGTTTTTTTTTAATAGATCTTTATTGGAGTATAATTACTTCACAATACTGTGTTAGTTTCTGTTGTACAACAAAGTGAATCAGTCATATGCATACGTAGGTCCCCATATCCCCTCCCTCTTGAGCCTCCCTCACAGAACCATTGAGTTTTAACAGCAAAGCCAAACAGTTGGGTTCCGAGCTGTTTGAGACAGGTGAGGAAAATATGATCAACCTTTTTGTACCTTAGTTTTTCCTGCCTAGAAGATGCAGCCAGTAAAGCTTGAGGACCTACAGAGTCTCACTGTGACTGCCCTGTCATTGCTGTCACATACAAAAGAGTGGCACCTTCCCTTCAAAAAAAAATATCCAAGTATCCAGCTGGCTTGGTGTCTGGGCCGTAACAGTGGCTTGAGGCAGTCTCGGGGATTAAAATAAATCTTCCAGTGCTTGAAGAAGGAGCTTATCTATGGGGAGGCACAGCAATTTTACTTTCCCCAGTACACTTTGGACAGAGCTTTCCGGGTTTTTGAATCTGTCCCAACTTCTAGCTGACTCCCTTCTCATACTCCAGAAAGTTAACAGAGTCGGGCCCAATATTTTTATTCTTTGTGAAATTTCCTTTTTAATTGTTTTTCTAACATAGAGGCAATGCCAAGCCTATGATCCAAACCTGAAACATTACAAGAATATGACATGTAGCAAATGAAAGTCCCCTACAAGTCTGTCTCTCACCATCAGTGTGTTTTTCCTTCAGATTTTATGTTTGATTGGTTGTTACTGAAAAACTCAAACAATTTGAAAGGAATAGAAGGGCATGTATAATTCTCTCCAACCCCTTACCCCTAATCTGTTATTTTTTTCTCCCCAGAAACAAACCAGCATTACCAGTTTCTTGGAAATCTTGAGAGGCATTCTATGCATAAACAAGGCTTGAATATTTTAAAGTGACTTTTTGATTAGGTAATCACATCTATCCACCTACAAGAGACATCTGTTTGTTTCATTTATTCGTTCAACAAGTATCTGAGCATCTTGAATGTTCCAGGCATTACGTCAGCTTCTGGATCTCTAATAAGGACCAGCGCCCAGCCACTGCCCTCCAGGAGCTTACAGTCTAGCAGGGAAGATTGACATTTAACAAAGACACAGCTACTGTCAAATGAGAAATGGTGATGAGTGTTGTGAAGGAAAAGAATGGAGTTTACATGTGTCACTTCCAAAACAGTGGTTGGTAGAGTCCCCTTCCCCAATTTTCTAACATGGAGGTGTGGATGGGAGATTGGAGGCAAAGACATAAACTGCAACCTTTATTCTTGCCAGCAGTTTTCTTTCCTGCCAGAATTTTCATCCGACAAAATGGCCTGCTGAGAGTTGGGGTAATGATCTACCAGCCAGCTTTGTACTTGGTTGACAGAGTGCTGGCAGTACGCTAGATCAGACCCTTGTCAGACAGACTGAACTTCTTGCAGACAGGAACTATGTCCTGCATCTCTGTGTGTGCCCAGAACGCCAGCAAGGACAAACTGATGCAGGCACTAGGCAATAGGTCCTTTTATCATGTTTTCATTTTATACCTTAGCAGCACTTCAAGAGGTAGGTGTTCTTATTCCCATTTTTAAAGATGAGAAAACTGAGGCTTAATGAGGCAGGTTTGTGTGTGTTTGTATGTATGTATGTGTATACATATATATATAGCTCCCTTCTTTAAAAATACTCCTGTTCCCCTCCCCTCCCCCAATTCCATGACCATAGTCATAAAGCTTCTCGGTGGCAGAGCTCTGCAAACATTTGCTGGCTCACGTGGCTGTGACCCTGACACAGTTGGTTCCCTTCCTGCAGGGAACTGGATACCATCCATCCCTCCCACGGGTTGGCCCAGGCTCTGTTCCTTCAGAGTTGTCTGGAAGAGTTTTAAGACAACCAGGTTATCTATCCTGTTCTAAATATTTTTCTGGGATTGAGGTCAAGGTAGCAGCATGATCCTGTCCTAAATGGGCCAGAGGAGGAGGACACCCGTGGCTCCCCAAAAGGTCATGCCTCTCTGTACTCACTGCCCCTCTTCCCTCCTCTTCCAGCTTGTGTCTTGGGCTGGGCTGTAGCCAGGGAACAGAGTCACACTTGCACAGGTTTCCTGGGGAGCGTTTCTGTGTCTGACCCTATGTTAGGGACTATGGGGCGTGGAGGCAGAGGAAGCTTCTCAAAAGACAAATGGGGGAGACAAAAGGTAGTATTGGCTACAAACACGTCTTTGCAATCAGACAGTTCTGTGTTCAAGGCCTGACTTACTTAGTCGTGTGACCTTAGGCAAGTTACTTAACCTTTCCTTAGCTCAGTTTCCTCATATGTAAACGGAGGTGAGTTGGGGTGGGGAATAGCACTTATCTCTTAGGATTGCTATGAGGAATACATGAATGTAGTGCCAGGCACCTAGTGAAGCACTCAATAAAGAATAGTTGCTGCTGTTATTATTATTATTATTATTAACATTAATCTCATCATCATCACTACTACTGCTGTTATTATTTACAACAGTAAGGAGCGGTAAGTGTATAGTAGCAATACATGCAGATGGCGTTCAGAAAAGGAATGATCAATTGGGGGAGTGTTATCCAGGAACTGTCCGGAGGAGGTAGAAGAAGTGGAATGAAATATGCCGGGTAGAGCAAATATGAAAGTAGGAGGCCGAGCTGAACTGGAGTGGGGACGAAAAGGAACAAACCCAACATCTGGCATATTTGGACCCTGTTACTAGCTCACCTGTCTTCACAGCCCATCTTTCCAGCCGTTTGTGGCTCCCCATAGGGGTCCTACATTACTGCTTGCGGTTTAGATGTGGTGGTCAGAGGGGGGACTTGTTGCTGGCTGCTCTGGCTGGGACTTAGAATGTGTCTGTGCCATAGTAGAGTTGACATGGGTCCTAACTCTGCAACTTGGTTGGTGGGTTCAAAGCCTAATTTTGATCAGCTTGCCTAGGGATGTTGGTTTCACACTCCCAACCTTACAAAAGACTGCTTGATTAACCACAAGGCGGATATGAATGGATCAATGATGGGAGAGAGATCTGTATAGACACATAACACTTGTGTCTATGTCAGGTCATACCTTTCCTGATAGCAAGATTCCTGAAGCCAAATTAAACAGGGGCTTATTTAATAACCTAAAATCAGAACCTAACGGAATTGAATGGTCTTATGAAAGAGACCATGTAGGTATATCACACCTTTGTATTGACAAGAACATGGGTCCTTTTCTCTCTCCACTGCTGGAAAAAACGTCAATGACGGTTTTTCTCTTGGATGTTTCTGTTTTCTATTTCCATGCAAACACTGTGTGTGTTAAGACCATGTTATTCTCCTGAGTTTCTTTTTCATCTTCTTCATAAGATTTGGAAAATACCCACTTCTCAACCGCAATATAGTTAGAGTGATTTCTTCTCATTGAGTGCTCTTTTTGGCTTTGTTTCCAAATTCTGATGTTTCCAAGCAGGGCCGCCACGAATGGCTATGCACTGCACAACCCTAGGAGAGGGTGCCATTCACATAGACTATAAATGAATGGCGCCACTAGGGTTGTGCAGTGCACAACCTACACAACTATACTCGGCGGCCCTGGCATAATGTAATGTCAGTTTTCTTCATCTTGAGCAGTTTCTGGGAGAGGTAGAGACTAGCAGTTTGGAACCATTCTCAGGGACTTATTAAGGGGGGTGGGACTTGAAGCTGTGAGCTGCTGTTGTAGCTAGGAAAGGAAGAGAGAAGTGCAGTTATGGCTTTGAGAGGGTTATCATCTGGCAGTGGGAACCATCATATGGGAGGACTACTTATGTTCATTCTTTTAGTAAATAAAATTTTGAGGCCCTCATAGAGGGTTGAAGAACAGGAAGGATTTGCATAGGAAGGAGCATTTGAACTGGGCCTTGTAAGAGAAGCAGAGTATAAACATGTAAAGATGAATTATGAGGAGAGTTCCAGGGGAAAGGACTAGCAAGAGGAAAGACAAAGATAGGAAACTGCATGGCGTATATGGGTAATGGTAAATAATTCAGTTTGGTTCGTGAAAAAGGGTAGTGAGCGATAATGCTGGTGGGGAAGATCAAATGATGATGGGGGAGGGGAGGGAATTGGATGCCAAATTAAAGAGTTTGGACTTTATTCAACAGGCAATAAGGAGCCATCTGAAGTTTGCTTTTTAAAATAGTTTATTGAGATATAATTCATTACCGTACAATTCACCCACTTAAAGTGTTCAATCGGTGGTTTTTAGTGTATTCACAGGTATGTGTAGCCATGACCACAGTCAGTTTAGAACATTTTCATCACCTCAGAAAGAAGCTCCATGCCATTTAGCTAACATTCCCCTACCTGTCCTCCCATCCGCCCAGCTCTAAGCACTGACTGCTCTGCTTTCTGCTTCTATAGACTTGCCTATTCTGGACATTTCAGGAATGGAGTCATATAATATATAGTCTATTTTGACTGACTTCTTTTACTTAGTATAATGTTTTTAAGGTTCGTTCATGTCATAGTGTGTACAAGAACTTCATCCCTTTTTATGGCCAAATAATATTCCATTGTATAGGTATACCACTTTTGTTTATCCATTCGTCCATTGATGAGTATTTGGGTTGTTGCCAACTTCTGGCTATTATGAATAATGCTGCTATGAACATCCATGTATAAGTTTTTATGAGCATTTCTCTTGGATATATACATAGGACTGGAATTACTGGGTCATATGATAACTCTGTGTTAACTTTTTGAGGAACTGCCAAACTGTTTTCCCATATTGCAGCACCATTTTACATCCCTACTAGCAGTGTATGAGGTTCCCAATTTCTCCGCATCATCATGAATACTTGAGATTGTCATTTTATTTTAGCCTTGCTTGTGGGTGTGAAGTGGTATCTCACTGTATATTTGATTTGCATTTCCCAGTGACTAGTGATATGAGGTACCTTTTCATGTGCGTATTGGCCATTCATATGTCTTTTTGGAAAAAATGTCTATTCAAATCCTTAGCCCACTTTTTAACTATCATCTTTTTATTATTGAGTTTTGAGAGCCACTTATGTATTCTGCATGCTAGACCCGTATCAGAGACAAGATTTGCAAAAATTTTTTCCCATTCTTTGGGTTGTCTTTTTACTTTCTTGATAATATACTTTGAGGCACAAAATATTTTAATTTTCATGAAGTCCAGTTTACCTATATTTTCTTTTGTTGCTCATGCTTTTGGTGTCACATCTAAGAATCCATTGCCAAATTGGGATCATGAAGATTTACCATTATGTTTACTTTTAAGAGTTTTATACTTTTTGCTTTTATATTTAGGTCTTTGATTCATTTTGAGTTAATTTCTGAACACAATTGTGAGGTAGGGGTCCAAATGTCATTCTTATACATGTGGAAATCCAGTTGTCCCAGCACCATTTTTTTTTTTAACTGGGATATAGTTGTTTTACAATGTTGTGTTAGTTTCTACTGTACAGTGGAGTTCCCTATTATACAGCAGGTTCTTATTAGTTATCTATTTTATACATATTAGTGTATATGTGTCAATCCCAATCTCCCAGTTCATCCTGCCCCCCCCCTTTTCCCCCCTTGGTGTCCATATATCTGTGTTGCTATTTCTGCCTTGCAAACTGGTTCATCTGTACCATTTTTCCAGATTCCACATATATGCATTAATATACGATATTTGTTTTTCTCTTTCTGACTTACTTCACTCTGTATGACAGTCTCTAGGTCCATCCACGTCTCTACAAATGACCCAATTTCGTTCCTTTTTATGGCTGAGTAATATTCCATTGTGTAGATGTACCACATCTTCTTTATCCATTCGTCTTGTCGATGGACATTTAGGTTGCTTCCATGACCTGGCTATTATAAATAGTGCTGCAGTGAACGTTGGGGTGCATGTGTCTTTTTGAATTATGGTTTTCTCTGGGTATATGCCCAGTAGTGGGATTGCTGGGTCATATGGTAATTCTATTTTTAGTTTTTTAAGGAACCTCCATACTGTTCTCCATAGTGGCTGTATCAATTTACATTCCCACCAACAGTGCAAGAGGGTTCCCTTTTCTCCACACCCTCTCCAGCATTTGTTGTTTGTAGATTTTCTGATGATGCCCATTCTAACTGGTGTGAGGTGATACCTCACTGTAGTTTTGACTTGCATTTCTCTAATGATTAGTGATGTTGAGCAGCTTTTCATGTGCTTCTTGGCCATCTGCATGTCTTCTTTGGAGAAATGTCTATTTAGGTCTTCTGCCCATTTTTTGATTGGGTTGTTTGTTTTTTTGATGTTGAGCTGCATGAGCTGTTTGGAGATTAATCCCTTGTCCGTTGATTCATTTGCAAATATTTTAACCATTCTGAGGGTTCTCTTTTCGTCTTGTTTATGGTTTCTTTTGCTGTGAAAAAGCTTTGAAGTTTCATTAGGTCCCATTTGTTTACTTTTGTTTTTATTTCCGTTACTCTAGGAGGTGGGTCAAAAAAGATCTTGACGTGATTTATGTCAAAGAGTGTTCTTTCTATGTTTTCCTCTAAGAGTTTTATAGTGTCCGGTCTTAACATTTAGGTCTTTAATCCATTTTGAGTTTATTTTTGTGTATGGTGTTAGGGAGTGTTCTAATTTCATTCTTTTGCATGTAGCTGTCCAGTTTTCCCAGTACCACTTATTGAAGATACTGTCTTTTCTCCATTGTATATCTTTGCCTCCTTTGTCATAGATTAGTTGACCATAGGTGCATGGGTTTATCTCTGGGCTTTCCATCCTCTTCCATTGATCTATATTTCTGTTTCTGCACCAGTACCATATTCTCTTGATTACTGTAGCTTTGTAGTATAGTCAGAAGTAAGGGAGTCTGATTCCTCCAGGTCCGTTTTTTGTTTTTGTTTTGTTTTTGTTTTCTTCTTTTCTCAAGATTCCTTTGGCTATTCAGGGTCTTTTGTGTCGCCATACAAATGTTAAGATTTTTTATTCTAGTTCTGTAAAAAATGCCATTGGTAATTTGATAGGGATTGCATTGAATATGTAGACTGCTTTGGGTAGCATAGTCATTTTCACAATATTGATTCTTCCAATCCAAGAACATGGTATATCTCTCCATCTGTTTGTGTCACCTTTGATTTCTTTCATCAGTGTCTTATAGTTTTCTGAGTAGAGGTCTTGTACCTCCTTAGGTAGGTTTATTCCTAGGTATTTTATTCTTTTTGTTGCAGTGGTGAATGGGATTGTTTCCTTAATTTCTCTTTCTGATTTTTCATCGTTAGTGTATAGGAATGCAAGAGATTTCTGTGCATTAATTTTGTGTCCTGCAACTTTACCAAATTCATTGATTAGCTCTAGTAGTTTTCTGGTGGCATCTTTAGGATTATCTATGTATAACATCATGTCATCTGCAAACAGTGACAGTTTTACTTCTTTTCCAATTTGTATTCCTTTTATTTCTTTTTCTTCTCTGGTTGCCGTGGCTAGGACCTCCAAAACTATGTTGAATAAAGTGGCGAGAGTGGACATCCTTGTCTAATTCCTGATCTTAGAGGAAACGCATTCAGTTTTTCACCATTGAGAATGATGTTTGCTTTAGGTTTGTCGTATATGGCCTTTATTATGTTGAGGTAGGTTCCCTCTATGCCCACTTTCTGGAGAGTTTTTGTCATAAATGGGTGTTGAATTTTGTCCAAAGCTTTTTCTGCACCTATTGAATTGATCATATGGTTTTTATTCTTCCATTTGTTCATATGGTGTATCACATTGATTGATTTGCATATATTGAAGAATCCTTGCATCCCTGGGATAAATCCCACTTGATCATGGTGTATGATCCTTTTAATGTGTTGTTGGATTCTGTTTGCTAGTATTTTGTTGAGAATTTTTGCATCTATATTCATCAGTGATATTGGTCTGTAGTTTTCTTTTTTTGTAGTATCTTTGTCTGGTTTTGGTATCAGGGTGATGGTGGCCTCATAGAATGAGTTTGGCAGTGTTCCTTCCTCTGCAATTTTTTGCAAGAGTTTGAGAAGGATGGGTGTTAGCTCTTCTCTAAATGTTTGATAGAATTCACCTGTGAAGCCATCTGGTCCTGGACTTTTGTTTGTTGGAAGATTTCTAATCACAGTTTTAATTTCATTACTTGTGATTGGTCTGTTTCTATTTTCTATTTCTTCCTGGTTCAGTCTTGGAAGGTTATACCTTTCTAAGAATTTGTCCATTTCTTCCAGGTTGTCCATTTTATTGGCATAGAGTTGCTTGTAGTAGTCGCTTATGAGGCTTTGTATTTCTGCCATGTCCATTGTAACTTCTCCTTTTTCATTTCTAATTTTATTGATTTGAGTCCTCTCCCTGTTTTTCTTGATGAGTCTGGCTGAAGATTTATCAATTTTGTTTATCTTCTCAAAGAACCAGCTTTTAGTGTTATTGACCTTTGCTATTGTTTTCTTTGTTTCTATTTATTTCTGCTCTGATCTTTATGATTTCTTTCCTTCTCCTAACTTTGGGTTTTGTGTGTTCTTCTTTCTCTGGTTCCTTTAGGTGTAAGTTTAGATTGTTTATTTGATATTTTTCTTGTTTCTTGAAGTTGGACTGCATTGCTATAAACTTACCTCTTAGAACTGCTTTTGCTGCATCCCATAGGTTTTGGATCGTCGTGTTTTCGTTGTCATTTGTCTCTAGGTATTTCTTCATTTCCTCTTCAAATTCTTCGTTGATCTCTTGGTTATTTAGTAACGTATTGTTTAGCCTCCATGTGTTTGTGTTTTTTACATTTTTTTCCCTATAATTTATGCCTAATCTCATAGCGTTGTGGTCAGAAAAGATTCTTGATATGATTTCAATTTTCTTAAGTTTACCGAGGCTTGATTTGTGACCCAAGATGTGATCTATACTGGTGAATGTTCCATGCGCACTTGAGAAGAAAGTGTAATCTGCTGTTTTCGGATAGAATGTCCTATAAATATCAATTAAATATATGAGATATATTGTGTCATTTAATGGTTGTGTTTCCTTATTAAGCTTCTGTCTGGATGATCTGTCCATTGGTATAAGTGAGGTGTTAAAGTCCCCCATTATTATTGTGTTACTGTTGATTTCCTCTTTTATAGCTGTTAGCATTTGCCTTATGTACTGAGGTGCTCCTATGTTGGGTGCATATATATTTATGATTGTTATAACTTCTTGAATTTACCCCTTGATCATTATGTAGTATCCTTCCTTGTCTCTTGTAACATTCTTTATTTTAAAGTCTATTTTATCTGATATGAGTATTGCTACTCCAGCTTTCTTTTGATTTCCATTTGCATGGAATATCTTTTTCCATC
Source organism: Balaenoptera ricei (assembly GCF_028023285.1). Classification (NCBI taxonomy): domain Eukaryota; kingdom Metazoa; phylum Chordata; class Mammalia; order Artiodactyla; family Balaenopteridae; genus Balaenoptera; species Balaenoptera ricei. The sequence goes on from NC_082660.1 coordinate 99,228,336, forward strand.
CCCTCACTTTCAGTCTGTATGTGTCCCTAGGTCTGAAGTGGGTCTCTGGTAGACAGCATATATTCGGGTCTTGTTTTTGTATCCATTCAGCCAGTCTGTGTCTCTTGGTTGGAGCGTTTAATCCATTCACATTTAAGGTAATTATCGATATGTATGTTCCTATTACCATTTTCTTAATTGTTTTGGGGTTGTTTTTGTAGGACCTTTTCTTCTCTTGTGTTTCCCACTTAGAGAAGTTCCTTTAGCATCTGTTGTAGAGCTGGTTTGGTGGTGCTGAATTCTCTTAGCTTTTGCTTGTTTGTAAAGCTTTTGATTTCTCTGTCGAATCTGAATGAGATCCTTGCCGGGTAGAGTATTCCTCGTTGTAGGTTCTTCCCTTTCATCACTTTAAATATATCATGCTACTCCCTTCTGGCCTGCAGAGTTTCTGCTGAGAAATCAGCTGTTAACCTTATGGGAGTTCCCTTGTATGTTATTTGTCGTTTATCCCTGTTGCTTTTAATAATTTTTCTTTGTCTTTAATTTTTGTCAACTTGATTACTATGTGCCTCGGCGTGTTTCTCCTTGGGTTTATCCTGCCTGGGACTCTCTGCACTTCCTGGATTTGGGTGGCTATTTCCTTTCCCATGTTAGGGAAGTTTCGGACTCTAATCTCTTCAAATATTTTGTCGGGTCCTTTCTGTCTCTCTTCTCCTTCTGCGACCTGTATAATGCGAATGTTGGTGCGTTTAATGTTGTCCCAGAGGTCTCTTAGTTTGTCTTTATTTCTTTTCATTCTTTTTTCTTTATTCTGTTCCACAGCAGTGGTTTCCATCATACCGTCTTCCAGGTCACTTATCTGTTCTCCTGCCTCAGTTATTCTGCTATTGATTCCTTCTAGTGTATTTTTCATTTTAGTTATTGTATTGTTCATCTCTGTTTGTTTGTTTTTTAATTCTTCTAGATCTTTGTTAAACGTTTCTTGCATCTTCTCGATCTTTGCCTCCATTCTTTTTCCAAAGTCCTGGATCATCTTCACTGTCATTATTTCTGAATTATTTTTCTGGAAGGTTACCTATCTCCACTTCATTTAGTTGTTTTTCTGGGGTTTTATCTTGTTCCTTCATCTGGGATATTGTCATCTACCTTTTCATTTTGTCTATGTTTCTGTGAATGTGGTTTTCATTCCTCAGGCTGCAAGATTGTAGTTCTTCTTGCTTCTGCTGTCTACCCTCTGGTGGATGAGGCTATCTACGAGGTTTCACACCGTTTGTTGAAGAGACATTTTTTTCATTGAATGGTCTTGGTCCCCTTGTTGAAAATCAGCTGGGAGGGTTTATTTTTGGACTTCGAATTCTTTCCATTAGCCTATATGCCTATCCTTATGCCAGCACCACTTTGTCTTTATTACTGTTGCTTTGTAGTAAGTTTTGAAATCTGGCAGTGTGGATCTTCCTACTTCTTCTTTTCAAGATTTTTCTGGCTCTTTGGGGTACCTTGCAATTCCGTATGAACTTTAGAATTATTAGATTGCCAGTTTGTATAAAGACATCTGTTGGATTTTGAAAAAATTTTTATTTATTTATTAATTTATTTATGTCTGCGTTGGGTCTTTGTTGCTGTGCACGGGCTTTCTCTAGTTGCGGCAAGTGGGGGCTACTCTTGGTTGCGGAGCGTGGGCTTCTCATTGCAGTGGCTTCTCTTGTTGCGGAGCACGGGCCCTAGGCATGCGGGCTTAAGTAGTTGTGGTGCACGGGCTTAGTTGCTCCATGGCATGTGGGATCTTCCCGGCCCATGGCTCGAACCCATGTCCCGTGCATTGGTAGGCGGATTATTAACCACTGTGCCACCAGGGAAGTCCCCATCAGTTGGATGTTGAAAGGGATTGTGTTGAATCTATCGTCCAGAATTTGTGAGTTGTATAACATGATCAGAGCTCTGTTTTAAGAAGAGGAACCTGGCAGTACCGTATGAACTAGAGTGAAGAAGGGAAGACACTGAAGACCTTGAGATCACATCGGAAACTGTTACAGTAGTTGAAGAAAATGAGAGGGAGTGAACTAGGAAAAGATAATGAGGGTGGATTTGAGATATACGAAAAGGTTAAATGTCAAGATGACAGGACTTGGGGACTGACTACATATGGGGCCTGAGAAAGAGGGGCGGCATCGAAGATAGCTCTGAGGCTTGAAGATAGGCTAATTGATTGGATAACAGTGCTGTTTTTTAAAACTTTATTTTATTTTTATTAAAAATTTTTTATTGAAGTGTAGTTGATTTGCAATGTTTTGTTAGTTTCAGTTGTACAACAAAGTGATTCACTTATATATATATATATATTCAGATTCTGTTCCATTATAGGTTATTACAAGATGTTGAATATAGTTCCCTGTGCTATACAGTAGGACCTTGTTGTTTATCTATTTTATATATAGTAGTTTGCAAAAACTTTGTATTTTAAAATGATTTTCAATTTATAGAAGAGTTGTAAAGATACTACAGGGAATTTCTATATACCCTTCCTTCAACTTCCCCTTGTGTTAACATCTTGTATAACCATGGTAAAATCCTGAAAACTGAGAAATTAGCATTGGTGCTTGAACTAAACTATAGACTTATTCCGATTTCACCAGTTTTTCCACACACGTCCTTTGTCTGTTCCAGGATCCAGTCCAGGATCCCACATTGCATTTGGTTGTTAGGTCTTCTTAGTCTCCTCCATCCATGACAATTCCTTAGTCTCTGTCTTTTATTACCTTGTCAGTATTGAAGAGTAATGGTCAGTTACTTTGTAAAGTGTTCCTTATTTGGACTTTACTTGACTTTGTTTTTCTTGATTAGATTTGAGTAATTTTGGCAAAAATACCACAGAAGTGATGTCCTCCCCTTCTTGGTGCATCATACCAGGGGGTACATGATGATATATGTTATTTCTGGTGATGTTAACCTTGGTCATTTGCCAGACTTTTCCACTGTAAAGTTACTATTTTTCCTTTGTAATTAACAAGTACTTTCCATGCAAAAATGATCATCTTTCACTACTAATCAGCATCTATCAATGGTTCTTGCCTACAATTATTGCTGCAGTGTTTGCCAAATGTTAATTTTGCTTCCCTCATGCCTTCTGCCTTTATCAGTTGGAATTCTATTGTTGGAAGAGCTGTCCCTTCTCTCCCATTTTTTGAGGGAGCAGTTAAGCGAGGGAAGAGGTTAGGGAAAGAAGACGGCAAGTTCAGATTTAGGCATGGTAGGCGTGAGATACCTGTATAACATACAGATGGAAATATCCAGAAAGCATTTGTTATCTGCATCAAACAACAGTTGAGTTTAAGATGTTGGAGGCAAGCACTATTATTATTTTCTATTTTAGAATGTAGAAACTGAAGTTCAGGGTGAAAACCTGAGGCATAGTGGGAAATAAAACTGGCAAGGCAGCTGAGGGCCACATTGTCTAGAGCCTTAATTACCCGACAGATGACTTTGGACTTTTTTCAGTGACTCACCAGTGCCAATTTAAAATTTGCCAGGAGGGAACAATTGATAATCAGATCCTAGCTCTAGATAGCACTGTGTGCAGCCATAGGGAGCCATTTAATATCCCAAATTAAATAAAATCTAAGTACCTAATGAGTTGTATAGGCCATTGGGAAAAAAGAGGTGTTACCTGGAGTTATTGGAGAAGGCTTTGTGCGGGAACTAGAACTTGCTATGGGCCTGGATGGAATTTGCAGTGAGCGGAGAACAGAAAGGGCATCCAAGAAGGATGATGCTATCAATAGCTCATACTTATTTTATTCCTTACAGTGTGCCAGGTACTGAGCTAAGTGCTTCAAGCATTTAATCTTCACCTCTACCCTATGAGATAGTACTAATGTAATTCTCATCTGATGGACGAGGAAACTGAGCCTCGAGAGTTTAAGGATTCTCTCCTTGTAGGCAGCTGGACAAGGGAAGCCAAGTAATATACTAGCACATTATAGTACAAGCATGGAAATAGAACAGGTGTAGTTAGATGAATTGGAAGTTTAATCTAAGCTCTTGCTGATGTAGCTCACAGTAGGGAAGGATTTTCTTTTGAGATCAGAATAATTATAGCTACTATGTATTGAGTGCTAGCTATGTGCTAGACATTGTGCCAAGTGCTTTGCTTGCTTTATCTCATTTGATCCTCTCCAAAACCTCGTGAGACATAGGTGCTATTTTTATCCCTATTTTAGAGATGAAAATTCCTCCAGTCTCTTGTCCAAGGTTACAGTGCTGGTGGGTGGCAGAGCCAGCATGTGGACCCAAGTCTGTCTTAACTCTAAAGCCCATAGTCTTAACCACTTAGCAATGCTCCCTATCCTGCTTCCATTCTCTTAATAGGGATGAATTTGGCAATGGGACCAGAAAACTTGATGTGTTTAGGCTAAGGTTCTCTGGTCCCTGGATAGTGCTTGCATGTGGACACTGCCAAGTATATATGCCTTTGTGACTCTCCTTTTTCTATACCTCAGCTGTTGGCCAACCCCGTTCTTTCTTTGGGTATAATTCAAACAGGTTAGAATGTGGTCTTCCAAGTCTGGGAACATTCTGGCTTTAAAATGAATTTGCAGTCTTTTAAGTCTATCGTACGTTGATTTTTGAAGCCTGAGAGTTTGTTAGTAGGTACTCCAATTTCCCTTTTGTCTAAATTCTTGAGAGAAGGCTCTTTGTCAGCTCCTTATACTGACAAAAATGGTAATTTCTCAGAAACAGGTAAACAGAAGGAATTAATGGGAGGATCGAGGAAATGATGCTTTCCTTTGTTATTTGAAGGGTAAGAAAGAGGTAGCTAAAAGAAGAAAGATGAGAAGGCCATTCTGGAAGAGTGAGTAGGATTAGCAGTGATACAATTTCTTGATTTGGAGATTTAAAATTTTAAAATATTATGAAAACAATCGGGGACTCTTTTTTTAATCCCAGGGTTGTAAAAGACTCAAAGCATGGCATCAAAGATAGAAGCCATCAAGGAAATAACAAGTATATCTGATTACATAAAGATATAAAAACTTCCATACGAAACTACCGTAACCAGAGCTACGACAATGGCAACATGGGAAAAATATTTGCAGTAAATGTCAAATAGTCTGTATTCAATGTCATTAAAATGTAAATAGCTCTTATAACCCAATAAGAAGAAGAACATACTAGTTGAAAAATAGGCAAGGCCACAGATGGTCACATCCCCAAAGAAGAAATATGGCTGGCCAAAAAACATGTTAGAAAATAGTTTAATATTTCTGGTAATCTGAGACATGCAAATTAAAGCAGTAAAGAGTGTGTGTATGTGTGTGTGCATGTGTGTGTTGTAGTGGAGGAAAATTAATTTTCCTTCTACCCTTCTAAATTCTTGGCTGAGATCCCCCTGTAATAAAAGACAGAATAACAAGAGGAAAACAAACAGACATTTAATAACTTGTATACCTCCTGTGTTCATGGGAGAGACCCAGGAAAACTGAGTAACTGTGTCAAAGGGCCCAAGCCACCACCTCAAATATCATCTGCAGCTAAAGACAAAAGGGTGGAGGGAGCCAGTTCCTGAAGGTGACCAGGAAAAAGCACAGTAAACAAGGGTAAGGTTGTTATGCAGATTTAAGTTGCCGCCTTTTCTATTGATAAGAGTCTCTAGAGATTCAGTCATCCTTCACTTGTACAGAGTGAGAGACACCCTTACAAATGGAGATTTCCTTTATAAATGTAAATGTCTCTTACAGAAAGAGTCTTGTATACTTGATTTTCAGGGCTTCTCCTGTATCTGCTTTTTTTTTTTTTTTTTTAACCAGCTCAAAATAGTCCTTATGCCAAAGAGACGTATTTGGGGGTGGCAAATTCTGCTCCCCTTCAGTGTTTTGCCTTTGAAAAAGTGATAATGACCTATTGGCCAGGCTGTAGCAGAAACACATTGTCATATGTTGCTGGCGGGAGTATAAATTCAAAGACATTTTCTGGAAGGCAGTTTAGAATTATCGGTTAAAAGCCTTAAAATGTATATTCCCTTTGAAGACCTAGAAATTCTTATTCTACAAACGGAGGCTAAATAGAGAAGGCTCTGAAAATTTAGACATAACTTACGTGTGCGACAGGAGGAGACTGGTTGAGTAAATTGTTGCATATCCATATAATTGAATAAAATGAAGCTATTAGAAAATGAGATTGTTGTAGAAGCATGTTTATGACATGGTGTACACTCAGGATGCAGTTTGGGACAATGCATGAGGCCACCACGCTGGAGAGATGGACAGGGTCTGGAGTAGAGAAAGCCTTGCCTGCCATGCTAAGGAACTTGAGCTTTTCCTGTAGTTACTGGCCAGCCATGAAGGGATTTTAAAGGGTAGATCAGAGCTGCATTTTAGACAGATCCCTCTTGCAGCAATGTGTCTGGAGGCAAGAGGCCAGTGAAAATTATTTCAGTGGTCCAGGGAGAGAGAAGATGAGGACCCGAGAGTATAAACATTGGTGAACAGAGCCTAGGACAGACTTTGGGCAGCCCAAGGAATGGATCTTTGTTATGGTGGGTAATGTTTGTAAGCACTTCTCTTTAGGAACCCCCAAATAGTTGGGTGCCCTCATAGGCGGTGGAGCCAAGAGAATTGGAGCTGCAAGGGCTGGGCCTCGGAAGATTGTGTTGCAGGCCAAACACAACTCTCCTGTCCCTCTCTCACTCTCTTTCCCTTTCATTTCGTTTTCCCATCCCTCTTCACTGCTTAACCTGGCTAGCCCCTCAATTAGGATGGTCTTGGTGACTGGCCGTCCTTCCCAACTACATTTCTCATAGTATTGCCGCTTCCTCCTGTGAACAAAAATGATCTTCTTTCCGCGTTATGACCATGGGGGTTTACTGAATCTAATGTTAGGGTGGAGCAGAATTTGGCAGGGAGCTGGATATTGATGCCAGTGAACTTGGGGCTGATATGACTGTGGAACAGAAACAGGAACAGGAGTGGGTCAAGTGATGCTGAGAGCTTGGGTAGGGAAGGTGGGAACCTGGAACCAGAGTGGTTCAGAGGTAGAGGATGAACTGGAACAGCTGCTGGTGCCTAGATTAGGTGCTTAGGAAGAAGCTGAATTTTCGAGTTTCTGGGCAAGATGCTAGAGAACCACTCTCTCCTGGGGAAGCTGAGAGCGTGTGTTTTTTGAATGGAACCTGAAGGTTTTTCCAGGCAAAACCAGCCAAACAAGAGTCCAGTTTTGTAAGGATTCAGGAACTGCCAGCACCCAGCAGATCTGGGAATGAAGCAGGTTGGAGCTAAGATGAACCTGTCTTTAGAGACTGCTGGACTCTGAAATCCATCTGCGTAAATATAATTTGCTGCCCAGGCAGGTTTGTGTTTTGAGATGTCTCGCCTTGTAAGGAGTAGATTTTTGTGTGGTGGAACAGGTGTGGGGCTCCTGGGGTGGCACCATGTGTTCTGTTGGGGGGTCAAGGGGCAGGGCTAGAGTCTAAAGAAGAGAAGCCCCCGTGAGGCTGGGACCATGTCAGGTGTGAGGTGGAAAGTGTGTTGATTTGGGAGTTACGGGACCTGGGTTCTTGCCAGAAACCTTGTCAGAAACTTCCCCCTGGGTTTCTCCATCTGTAAAATGGGATTTCATAGCAAGGCCCTGCTTACCTCCCAGGCGATGGGTAAGTGGAAGTGCTTTGTAGCGTTCCTCTGTGTGCTCCCTGCCCATGCCCTTTTCTTCAGGTACCTAGCCGGGCAGATGGCAGCATGAACACAAAGTACCAAGTCGGTGCTGGGATGTGCTCAGATGCCTTCTCATCTTCCCGCCGTCCTTGTTTGTACTTCCAAGTGTCCTCTCTTCCCACCCTATTTGCAGCTTAAGGGATAGTTTAGCTTTCCGTCTGCTAGGCTGAAACAAATGCCAACAAAATTTGGAGGCAGTTGGCAGCCAATCAAAGAAGAGAGCAGGGATATTCGGGCCAAGGCTGGGGACCTTTGGGCCTCTGAATTAACATGTTATCTTCACTCCTGTCCTTTGGTTAATGGTGATTATGGATGTGGCTCCAGCATGACAAAGCAGAGAGGTTTAGTGTCATAAATCTATGAAGTTGCCAGAGGAGACTGTGAGTTTACTGGAAAAGGAATAGGATGGAGTTGGGATCCTTTTTCATATAAATTTAAAAAACTTTTTTTTTAAAAATTTTGTTTATTTTTGACTGTGTTGGGTCTTCGTTGCTGAGCGCGGGCTTTCTCTAGTTGTGGCGAGCTGGGGCTACTCTTTGTTGCGGTGCACGGGCTTCTCATTGCGGTGGCTTCTTGTTGCGGAACACAGGCTCTAGGCGCGCGGGCTTCAGTAGTTGTGGCACACAGGCTCAGTAGTTGTGGTGTACGGGCTTAGTTGCTCTGCGGCATGTGGGATCTTCCTAGACCAGGGCTCGAACCCATGTCCCCTGCATTGGCAGGCGGATTCTTATTTTTTTAATTAATTAATTAATTTTAAATTTTTGGCTGCGTTGGGTCTTTGTTGCTGCACGCGGGCTTTCTCTGGTTGCGGTGAGCGGGGGCTACTCTTCGTTGTGCGCGGGCTTCTCATTGCGGTGGCTTCTCTTGTTGTGGAGCATGGGCTCTAGGTGCGCAGGCTTCAGTAGTTGTGGCTCGCGGGCTCTAGAGCGCAGGCTCAGTAGTTGTGGCGCACGGGCTTAGTTGCTCCGTGGCATGTGCGATCTTCCCGGACCAGGGCTCGAACCCGTGTCCCCTGCATTGGCAGGCGGATTCTTAACCACTGCGGCAGGCGGATTCTTAACCACTACGCCACCAGGGAAGTCCCTGGGATCATTTTTCAAATCTCCTTTTTTGATGTGTCTACATGTATCTACTTTAAAGGTTGCTTGAAAAAGATACCCTCTATCCTGGTGTTGGGAATAGACAGGCAAGATGAGGAAGGCCAATGTGCTGGTTGGAAATGACATGGCCGCAGGAAAGTAACTGTTGGAAAACTCAGTTACAGTCAAGACTAGCTGAGCTACCTGAAGAGAAATCAGATCCATGAGTGAGTTGGGACTGGAGGCTTGCTTTCTTCAGTAGGTTTCTGGGCCTCTGGCATAGGGCTGTCGTGGATCAGAACCAGCCAAATGGAGTAGTTACAGGGAAATCGGCCCCCAAGAATCTGCTTATCTCCTCTTGGCTGTGGGTATAGAAAAGTAAGAGTTAACAGTGGGGCCCAGTGTCGCATTTTTGCTTCTCTGTTTTAGCATGTTGGAAGTATCTGGGGTATTCCAGAAGCTCAGGAAGACTGCTGGCATGGCTCTTAGGTGACTCCAGAAGTATTCTTTCCAAGGTGGTTAGGGGCCCCTGTCTGCTTTCTATATACTGTAGCTTCTGAATGTAGCCTTTGATGGGCCTGATACTGGGTAACTATGCACAGCCTCCAACTTGGTCCCTTGCCTAAGGTTAGTAACTTTACTGCTGGGTCAGTGGTAAAGAATACCAGCTTTGTTTCTTTCTTGGACTGCTCCTGACAGGTGGGGTTGAGGAGTGGGGTTAAGTTCATGTTTGGATGATTGAAATTCCAAGTTGACAATCCTTATCCCAAACCATTAAGGTCAGATGTATTTCATAAGTCTGAATTTTTTGGATTTTAGAAAGACAATACAGTGAACGTGTTTTTTTGTTTTTGTTTTTTGGCTGTGTTGGGTCTTCGTTGCTGCGCACAGGCTTTCTCTAGTTGCGGCGAGCTGGGGCTACTCTCCGTTACGGTGCGTGGGCTTCTCATTGCGGTGGCTTCTCTTGTTGAGGAGCTCGGGCTCTAGGTGCACGGGCTTCAGTAGTTGTGGCACGTGGGCTCAGTAGTTGTGGCTCGCGGGATCTAGAGCGCAGGCTCAGTAGTTGTGGCGCATGGGATTAGTTGCTCCGCGGCATGTGGGATCTTCCTGGACCAGGGCTTGAACCCGCGTCCCCTGCACTGGCAGGCAGATTCTCAACCACTGCACCACCAGGGAAGCCCCAGTGAACGTGTTTTACAGACACTCCCAGTGGGGTCTGGGACAGCATCCCGTATTCAAAATACATTCTTTTTGTGGAAAATGTATGAATACTCACCATAAATGGAATAAAGTCTGTAAGTAGCCTCAGCTCAGTTCAAGTCATATCTGCTACCAAATTAGTTTTGAAAAAAAAAAAAACAAACAAAAAACAGACTTTTGGTTTTTAGAGCTTTTGGATTTGGCGACTGCAGATAAAGGATTGTGGACCTGCAATTGTCATTGGTTTTGCACTTTTAATCTAATTGATCCACAGGGGAAAGGCCTGTTCTCGATGGATATTTTCTTGGTGGGGTTCTCTGATGAAGTATTGTGTGGGTAATGGACTCCTGGCCGTGTTCCTTTCAAGACCCTTTTTCTTTTCCATTCTTTCTCTTCTTCGTGGCAGGGATTCAAGCAGGTGTCTCTACTTATAGTGATTTTCCTTATAGTACCCTTTCCTCTTAAGTGTAGATTCTGAGAGAACTGAAGGACAGAATATAAAGAATATACTCGTGACAAAGCCAAAGTAGCCCATAATGCAGATAATGTCTGCTCATAAATGCTCACCACAAGAGAGGGACACATATCAGTGATTTTGTGAATCCTCACCATTAAGTCACCGTAGGTAAAGTAACTCCATAAACATGAGTTTCATCCTTTTGTCAATCCTTCGTCCTGCTGAATGTCTTTTTTTTTTTTTTTTCTTTTTTTGCTGAATGTCTTTGATCAAATCTTCAGCACATCTGGCTGCCTGGAGTGTTTGAATCTCCTGGGGCATTTGTTAAAATGCGCAGATTCCTGGAACCCCAAACTTCTGGAATCAGCATTCCTAATGGGGGGAGCCCAGGAATTTGCACATTTTATAAGTGCTCTCTGCAGGGCTTTCCTTGTCCCTCTTGAGAACCAGTGCTTTGGTGCAGTCAGACTGCCACGGCTGTAGGTTTTTGAAGGCTGTAACCCAGGCCTAGTTCAAACCAAGTAGCATGGAACTGATGGTCTCTTAGAAGGGCCAGGTTCTTTTTGTTTGGTTTGAGCAGGGAGACTAGAAGGGGACCCACTTAGTCATGCTTCGAAACAAACCAATCAAATGTGAGGGAGGAAAATAATAATAATAGAAGAGAAACAACGGAAGTTTAATAACATGTATACCTCCTGTATACATGAGGGAGACCCAGGAAAACTGACTAACTCCCTGAAATGGCCCAAGCCACCACCTTAAATACCATCTCCAGCCAAAGATAAAAGAAAGATGTTGAGTGTTGGTTGGTGGGTAGGGGTGGAGGAGAAGGCCAGTTCCTGGAGGTGACCAGGAAAAGCACAGTGAACAAGGGTAAGGTTGTTAGGCAGATTTAGGGCCTTGCCTTCTCCATTGTTGAGAGTTTCTAGAGATTTAGAGTCTTCCTTCTTTTCCTAAAGGGAGACACCTTAACAAATGGAGATTTTCCTTATAAATGTAGATGTCTCTTACAGAAGGGTAACTTCTACACAGTTTTCAGAGCTTTTCCTATGTCTGTTGTTTCTTAAAAACAATCAGCCTAAAGTAATCCTTATGCCAAAGAAACAAACTTTGGGGTAGTAAATTCTGCTCCCCTTCAAAGTCAAAGGGAGGTTAAGAGCCTGGGGGGTGGCAATATTGATAGGATCGCCAGATAAAATACAGGCTGTCCAGTTAAATTTGAATTTCAGATAAACAATGAATAATGTTTTAGTATATGTATGTTCCATACACTATTCAGGATATACTTATACTAAAACATTGTTCATTGTTTATTTGAAATTCAAATTTAACTTGGCATCCTGTATTTTTCTTTCTAAATCTGGCAAAGCTAGGTATTGATTAACCCACCTTCCCCCATGGGAGGCAAACCAGATGGCATTTGTGTATTTGTCCTATCTCAGAATCCATTTTTACTTGTCCTAGGTTAAAAGCTTGTCATACTGGCTACTCGTGTCATGCTGAACTTGAAGAATTGAAAAATTGAGTCTTCTAGAGGTTAAGAGGAAGTGTTTTAGAGGCTGAAATGGCTTAAGAAAAGCTCTCCCCATCTCCTACCTCTCCACCAATTACTTCTTCTGCTCTCCATCCATCTCTTTCCCTCTCACCCCGACCTACCCCTTCCCCATCACACACACACACACACACACACAGCCGGAGCAGACAGGCACACATAGATGCATGTGCAAACACAAACATGTTTGGAACACCACTTGCTTGTCTTTTAAAGTCTTTTATGTTACATTTTCTGTGTAAGAGTTTGTTTATTAATTATTATTATTATTATTAAAATAACACTGTCTCACTGTGTCCAGCATTTCTCTTGATAACCATACTTAATTTTTTTCCATTGCAGATCTTTCTCTGCAATTATTAATTATTAATATTATTAATATTAATTAATCAATTATTATTATTATTATTAAAATAACACCGTCTCACTGTGTCCAGCATTTCTCTTGATAACCATACTTAATTTTTAAAAATTTATTATTATTATTATTATTAAAATAACACTGTTTCACTGTGTCCAGCATTTCTCTTGATAACCATACTTAATTTTTTTTCCATTGCAGATCTTTCTCCTGGCCTGCCCTCCATGTCCGGGAGCTGTCGTCGTCTTCAAGTAAGGGGAGATTGTTTTTCTGTTGCCATTGCTGAACTGCTTTGTCTGTTTGATAACAAAGGATGATGAACACATTGCTTGTGACCACCTTGAACCTGCACTGCTTTGTGTCTGGGCTTCCCAAGGGACAAAAGTCTTCAAGGGTCCAATGAAACAGGCGAATGTTGTATGTGGAGATTTGGCCTTTGTGCTTTTGTCAAGCCCTGACAGATCCTTTTTAGCGATTCTTTGTGGTGGTGTTTTATGGCCAAGACATTCCCCCCTTGGAAGATGGCCGCCCTCGTAAAGTTTCTCTTGAGTATGTTGGGGGCCAGACAGCTCCCCTCCTTTAGCGAATCTTTGTACTGTGGTCCTGCTGCTCTACTGAGGATACTTTGAAGGACCTTGTTTTGTGTTTTTATGTGTTTTTTTTGTTGTTAAAGTGCAAATTAAAGTGAGGAGAGAAAAATATCACCTTATTACAAGTCCTGACTTTCTTTAAAATAGAAAGCATCAGATCCATTAAAGTGTATTGCAGGCAAATCATGTTTGTCTGAAGTCAAGTTTGCTTAAATGAAATTCTCAAGAGTCCCGGAAGCCTCATTTTAACCACGAGTTGTGACCACCTCATTTATCAAACCTTTTATTAGAGTTGCTAATGAGAAGCTAAATCGACCCAATTAATTTTGTCTCTTTCCCCCTTCTCTGGCCCCCATTTTGGAGCTGTTTCTGAGCAGGGAAATGGCTGCAAGCCAGAGAGAGGGGGCAAAAAGTAAAGAGCCCAGCAGATCCTTAGATAATTGAGAGTGGTGTAAATGGCTTTCTGATTTAGTTAAGTCGTTAAAGTGTTAGGTAGGGGAAAATATACCCTATTTGCTGCTTCAGATAGCTCCTTGGAATAGCCACTTAGTCTCTTGCCTAAGGTGAATAACTTTCTGCTGGATGAGGGGTAATGGATCCTGATTTCATAAGCTCTTACTTGGACAAGCTCCTAAGCGGAAGGTGTATTTAACCCTGTTTTCTCCCCTTGATTTCCCAAAATGGGCTCCGTTTTTCAGTGTAATGTTTTAAAAGTAACATTTATTGGTTTTATTTCATTATTATGAGAGTAACAGTTCTCATTATAGAAAATGCAGAAACATAAAGAAGAAAATAAACACCACCCCTAATCCTACCAAGAGATTATTTTGGTTATTGCCTGTCTTTTTTTCTTTTTTTTTCTTTTAACAAGCAGAGACCACATTTAGTTTTTTTACTGTATCTTTTCTAAATTTAATTCAATTTATGTGTGTTTGTACATATAAAATACATAAATATAACTGCTGGATTTATTTTTTTATAGTGGTCCTTTTTACCCTGTCCTTTTCCTTGTTTTGGTTTGTCCCTTGCTTCTACCTTTCCACATCATCCCTGTATATTACCAAACCAGTATGTATCCTTCCATATTTTTCTCCATGCTCACAGCTATACACACACACACACACACACACACACACACACACATGGGTTTTGGAATGTTTTGTTTTTGTTAATTGTTCTACAAAAATAGAATTCTATATATACTTTAACACATCCTACTTTTTTCATCTCATGAAAATCTATCAAAGTCTCTTGGCTCTTTTTCTTTTAAAAGACTGGAAAATATTTCATGGATAAACAATTTATTTAGCTATTCCCCTACTAATGAACATTTACATTCTTTCCAGATTTCGGCCACTACAGTCAATGCTGAATTAAACATCATTGTGCTTATGCCCTTATATACTGGTGCTTTCAATTTATACACACAGACACAAATGTTTATATATAAATAAATATTTGTTACCATATTGATTTATAAAAACAGGCTGTTATAATTCACTTTTCCCTTTTATATGTAACATATGAGATTATTCTTTGTTTCACATCCCTACCAGCATAAGGTTTTATGGTTCTTTTATAATTCTGACAACTTAATGGATGTATTTCCTTGGCTACTAATGCATTTTGGTTTTGTCTCTCTCTCTCTCTTTTTTTTTGGTCCAATTGGATTTTCTCTTTGAATTATCTGTTCATATTATCTGCCCATTTCCTAGGGGTTATTTATATTTTTCTTAACCTGTAAGGCCTCTTTGTATATTTTGGATATTGGCCCTTGGTCTACCATCTTTATTATAGATATCTTTCCCAAATCTGTATGTATTAACTTTACTGATGGTATATTTTTCCACATAATTTTTTTCATATCCAAATATGATTATTTTCTTATAGCTTCTGGGTTCCCAGTCTTTTTTTTTTATAAGTAATTTAAATTTATTTATTATTATTTATTTATGGCTGTGTTGGGTCTTCGTTTCTGTGCGAGGGCTTTCTCTAGTTGCGGCAAGCGGGGGCCGCTCTTCATCGCGGTGCGCGGGCCTCTCACTATCGCGGCCTCTCTTGTTGCGGAGCACAGGCTCCAGACGCGCAGGCTCAGTAGCTGTGGCTCACGGGCCTAGTTGCTCCGCGGCATGTGGGATCTTCCCAGACCAGGGCTCGAACCCGTGTCCCCTGCATTGGCAGGCAGATTCTCAACCACTGCGCCACCAGGGAAGCCCTACTTAACCTTTTAATAGAAATGTAAAAAGTGCCACCAGGGAAGCCCCCACCTCAGTCTTTGTTAAGATTGTTTTCTCAAAGATGGATAACCAGTGACAGTAGCATAATATGTTAAATAATCCTTACTCTCCCCTGTGAACTGAACTGCTATCTTTGTCATCAAACTTTTTATATATGAGAATCCATTTATGGATTCTCTGTTCTGTTTCATCTGTGTGTCTATTTGTGTACCTAAATCATGTTGATTGGATTACATTAGATTAAATAATATTTTTCTTGGCTTTTCTTTTGTACACATTTTAATATCACTTATTCAGCCCTCCCAACCCCACCCTATTGGGATTCTAATTAGAATTGCATTAAATTTATATTTCAGTTTTGTAAGAATTGATTTTTTAAAACCTATAGCTCTTTTTGTCTAAGAAATGGCATTTCTTTCCATCTGCTCAGATCTTGTTTTATGCCTTTCTTGCTACATTTATTCTTAAAGAATTAAGAACTTTTTTGTTCATTATGAGTGGAATACTATCCTCCTTTCCATTCCTAAATGCCTCTTGCTAGAATAGAAAAAGTTTATTAATTTTAAAAATAGTTTTTATATCTAGCTATCTTACCTAATGTTTTGTTAGTTCTGGTAACTTTTATTTTAGTTTTATCTTTTCTTTCCAATGGTTATATCATTTATTTCATTTTCTTCTGTTTTGCTAGAAACTCAAAGACAGCATTAAATAAAAATGATGCTGGTGGGCCACTCTGTCTATAACTAATTTCAAATAGAAATGGCGTTTCTCCATATTTGCTGTTGGTATTTGTCAAATAGTCTATTATATTTAAATAGTTTCCACATTTACTTGGAGATATTTTAAACGGAAATGGTTCTGTATTTTATCAAATGCTTTTTCAATGTTTTTGATCCTTTTTTTAATTTAAGTTTTTGATATAGTGAATTATGCCATTAGATTTTCTGGTTTTGAACTCTTACATTGCTGAAATAATGTAATAATATTACTATTTGTAATATATTATTGGATTCTATTTGTCAATCTTTTATTTAGAACCTGGTCTTAGTATTGATAAGTGAGATTGGAGTCATTTTTTTTTTAATTTATTTTATTTTTTTAAATTTTTGGCTGCGTTGGGTCTTCGTTGCTGCGTGCGGGCTTTCTCTAGTTGTGGCCAGTGGGGGCTACTCTTCGTTGCAGTGTGCGGACTTCTCATTGTGGTGGCTTCTCTTGTTGCGGAGCACGGGCTCTAGGTGCGCAGGCTTCAGTAGTTGTGGCTCACAGGCTCTAGAGCGCGGGCTCAGTCGTTGTAGTACACAGGCTTAGTTGCTCCGCGGCATGTGGGATCTTCCCGGACCAGGGATTGAACCCGTGTCCCCTGCATTGGCAGGCGGATTCTTAACCACTGCACCACCAGGGAAGTCCCTGGAGTCATTTTTTATTGGATTCTTTTCATCAAGTTTAAGGATTAAAATTATGTAAATTACGTAAAATGAACTGCAGAATTTTCCTTCTTATTCTCTGGCCTGGAATACTTTAACTGTCCTTAGAAATTGTGTGTGTGTTTTTTTAAGGTCAGATAAAACTCAACTGTGAAGCCCAAATATGATGTCTCAATGTCTTTTTCAGTTGGTAGATCCTTAATTACCTTTCCAATGTTTTATATGGTAGTTCATCTATTCAAATCTTTTTGGGTCAATTTTGGTCATTTGTATTTTGCTAGGAAAATATCTATTTCTTCTAAGTTTTCAAAAATGTTGCCATGAATTTAGTTGAGCATATGCTACCCTCTTATTTTATAATTTTAAAAGACTATCTCCTCATTGTAGTCATGTTTTCTTTCTTGGGCTTAACCTTGTCTGGTTTTGTGTTCTCTCTCTTATATTTTATATTTTAGTCAGGTTAGTAAGCACTTTTATCTATTTTTGGTTGCTTTATAGAACCTGGTTTTGCATATATTTATCCTTTTTACCTTATTTTATTTGTGTGTGTGTGTGTGTGTATATATATATACACTTAATTTTCAACTTTTTATCTTTATTGATTTCCTTTTCCTGTTTTTTCCTAATCTCTCAAGATTTATATAATTTATTTCTTTACTTTTTGTCTTCTTTAATTATAGTTTTCTATTCTACTTTGTTCACTTGATATCCCAGATTTTCCCCCATTTTATCATGAACTCACATTGTCTACAAAATTTTTAAATTAAATTTTGTATTTTGAGATAAATGTATAAAATATTGTATAATAAATATATCATTATAATTTAGAAACACTTGTAAGAAAAATACAGAGAGATCCCATGTACCCTTTAACTAGTTTCCTCCAGTTGTAAACTACTACAAAACTGTGGTACGATATCACAGCCATACAGTCAAGACAAAGAATAGTTTCATCACCATGAGGATCTCTCCTGTTGCCCTTTTAGAGCCACGTCCACTACCCTCCCACCTGTGCCCTGTCCCTGACCCCTGGCAACTCATCTGTTCTCCACGTCTATAAATTTGTCATTTCAAGAATGTCAATATAAATGGAATCATACAGTATGTCACCTTTGGGATTGCCTTTTTTTAAAAAAAAATTTAGTTGAAAATCAGTGTTTTAGAAAGTAGACAGCTCTTAAAAGAATTACTCCATGTTACATTAGTATAGCTCTGTTTACTGTTTTCAAAGTACTTTGTCTTAAACGATCTTATCTAATCCTTCAAATAATGTTATGAGATAAGGAATACATTATATCCACACGACAGATAAAGCAGTTGGGGACAAGAGATTTTAAATAACTTGGCTAAAATTACACAGTGGCAGAGTCAGGATTGGCTTTCTTCCTTTTCCTGCTAATGCTCATAATCAGGTTTACTGTGTGTCTAGTCAAGGCGGGAAGCATTTAACATGAATTATCTAATTTAATCCTTCCAACAAACCTATGTGGGAGGTACAGATAGTATCCTCAGTTAGATCAAGATAACAGGCTCTGAAAGTTTATGTGATTTAAGTGGCATGTAAGTGGTATAGGTGAGATTTGATCCAATGTCTCTCTGACTGCAGAGCCAGTGCTCCTAATCATTGCCTTATGTTGCTGAAGTGAATGTTTTCCGCTCTTCTGGTACTATTGAAAGGGTTAAAAACCATGACAACATCCTATTTAAAATTTCATAAATTTCAGTGTACACAGACAGGCACTGCTGTGGGTTCATTGACTAGCGCTGTCTTACCCACCTCTTGTTTTTTCTTTTGGCCCTTTGCTGTGCCAGCCACATATGAGTTTGTCTGCTTCCCAGCTAAGCAGGGGCTGGCATGCTCTTCATGGAGGGATGCCCAGTCACTGCAGGAAAGGACTATGGTGCGCCATGCTGGGCAAGGGCTGGCAGTTCTCTTTAGGGTGGGGAAGGGGCGGGACTGTCCACAGGGTTCCCACGCTGCACTTGACAATTGGGAATGACGGTTCCCCAGTGTTCTGGCTGGGTCCCAGAGTGCTTCATTTATGTGGCCCACAGTTGACATGTGACTTGCTAAGTCTGCTGCTGTAACTGGCTGCCTAAAGGAAAAGCATGCATCTAGAACGTGGAGCTAAGATTGGAAGGGGTTTCTACCTGGTCCACCACTGCAGCAACTTGGGCATATGGTGCTCTTTTGACCTCCAACTCCTAGAATTCCGTCCTGGCAGCGTTTAGACTCTTATCCCCCCCTCCCGTTCCTGGCTCCTCCGCGCTGTGGATGCTCAGATAGCAGCACCAGACTTGCTCGTTGTGTTGTGTCTGTACAGGCAGTGGTGTTGTGTGTCTCTGAGTCTGAGCCATTTCCTTTGTATTCATTTGGCTGTTTTGAGTGGTTCTCATCTGAAGAGCTATCTACCATCTTCAATATCCAAGCCACAGAATTCTTTCTGTCACTCAGGTTTGAGTAAAACCAATATATCCTTAAGAGAACATTCTGTGCTTACTGTCCTGCTACTAGTTTCAAAAAAAGGTACCTGTCTCAGTTACCTTTAGGGAAAATACCCCGTCACATAATATGAACTAGCCTGCCTCTTGGGTTCTTAATAAATAAGATTCCCTTTTGCAACCCAAGGGAAAGGAAAGAGGGCAGGTACACCCCAGCTCCCCGCCACGTCTCACTGGTTGCTTTTCTTTTCCTTTCTCCTTGCCCTTTTCCTCAGTTTTTTTTTCCCTTCAAATTTCATTATAGAAAATTCCAAATGTATACATACTATGCTTTATTACTCATTATGTATTTTAATTTGTGAATTGTCACTTCTGTGTTCTCAGTTTTTTTATGTAAAGGTGTTTCTCCTCTTGATGATCTGCATGAGTTGTCCCCGTATAAAGAATATTAATCCTTTATCACCTTTGCAGTAAATGTTTTCCCCAGACTGCCTTCTAACTTGTTGACGATGCTTTTGATGTATATTTTACATTTTTATCGGTCACGGTGATTGGTTTCTGCACCACCTTCAGACCATGGTAATTTCTTCCAGTGCTTTTGTGCTTGAAGACTTTTAGCATTCTAACATCAGATAGACAATCTAGTTTTTTAATGTTTTGTAAATATTTAGCTGTCAGTTTATCTAAAATTCATTTTGTACATAGTATGAGGTAGGGATAAAACATTTTTCCCCGAATTGTCATTTATTTGAGCACTCTTTGTTGATTAACTATTCCCCTATGATTATTGCTGTCACATTTTTATCAAGCATAAATTCTTATATATGCTAGCATAGGGGAGCAAAATTTGCCACCCCCAAAATGTGTCTCTTTGGCATGAGGATTAATTTCGGCTGATTATTTTTAAGAGACAGAAGACTCAGGAAGTCTTTCTTTTTACCTCCCCGTTAGCTGCCTAAAGAATTTAGATAAAGGGCCTATTTCTGAAATCGAGCTATCACCAGAGATGTCTGCCGAGTATGGGCTAGGCGTGGCAGGGGAAGCTGTAGGCAGACTCTAGAGATCAGAGTCCTCGCAAACATTTGTTTACCAAACATTTGTTTTCCCATCTTACCCTCAACTTTGAAGTCCCACGTATCTACTCCCCGCATCCTCTTTTGTCTTTAGCTGAAGATGGTATTTAAGCTGAGGGTTCCAGCCATTTTGGCAAGTTTCTCAGTTCTCCTGGCTCTCTCCCATGTATACATGTTATTAAACTTTTGTATGATTTTCTCCTGTTAGTCTGTCTCACGTCAGTTGAATTCTTAGACCATCCAGAAGAACCTAGTAGGGCAGAGGAAAATTTCTTCCTCCTTGACACTAGGGTTTATTTGGGTGGCTTGTTATACTATCCCATCGATGTCTCTGTTGAGTTTGCCACCAATTTCAGACTCTTGTATTTGTAACAGCCAGCAGGCCAGATTTCTCTTCACCATTCTTCCCAGACTGTTCCTTTACTCACACTTTTTTCATAGCTAGTCTGAACCATTTTTTCCTTCCAAATGAACTTAAAATGTTTTTGTCAGACTCTTCCTCCAAATACTGTTATTTTGATTGGAATGACTAAATCTAAAATTTCATTAATGTCATTACCATAATGAGTCTCTCTATCCAGGAAAAGACATATGGTAGATTTCTTAATTTATTCTAGGGGGTGTGTGTGGATTGTGTATCCTGCAGATTTCTCATCAACGTCATTCCTGGACAGTTTGTAGTTTATGGTATCATTTATTTATTATATTTTCAAACTAATTATTACTGGTACATAGGAAAGATTTTGATTTTTTTAATATGATTATTTTATATTTGGCCACCATGCTTAACTCTTCTAGTAGTTTTTCAGTTGCTTCACTTGGATTATTTTGGAAATTAATAGTATCAACTCCCATATGATAACTTTATCTCCCTTCAAAGAGCAAAACTTTTTTCAAGCCTGATTGTATTAGCTAGAACTTCCAGGACAATGTTAAATAATAGTAGTACTGGCAGGAATTCTTGCCTTCTTTCTGATTTTAGTGGAAATGTTCCTAGCGTTTTCTCTATTGACTCTCATGTTGGTTGTTGGTTAAGATTAAACATCCTTTATAATGTTAAAGAATTTATTCTTAAATTATCAACCCCCCCCCCCTTTTAAAATCAGGAATGGTTGCTGAATTTAGCTAATGCTTTTTGAGAATCTGTTGAGAGGTTCATTTGGGTTTTCTCCTTTGACCTCCCCATTTGGTGCGTTACATTAATAGATTTCCTAATAACAACCTTTGTTGGATTTCTAAGGTCAGCTTTCCTTTTCCTCCGCATACTTGGGAGAGGTTCAGATTTGACCACCATACTACGAATTTGATAGATTCTGCTCTTCGCCATCTCCAGTGTGAAATTTAATTCTGCTGCTACAATATTTCTTTGTAATTCTTCCTCAGTTTGCTGAGCTTTCTCTTCACTCCAGTTTGGTGTCTTTCCTTCTCAATATGTTTTTATTCCAGTGGCTTTCTACACCTGTTTCACAGAGTCCATGTTTTCTTATATTCTCTTGAGGATGCCATTTTCTAAAATATTTCTTCTGGTTCAGACACTAAATGTAGACTTTTGTGCTTCCTCCAAGTCTTCAGAATGATACGCATTTCCCTTCTGCTGCTAGAGGTTTTCATAGGAAGCATGCTGTCTTTGGGGGTATGTTTATGCATAGTAGAAGGAGGATTTATTTATTCTTTGTTAAAGACACAGGGTATGTGGATTTCATTTGAGTATCCTCATATTCTCTTTGGTATTGGTTAGAACCCCTTCTCAGCTCCACTCCTGGTGGCCAGGTTGATGCACAGAGCTTCCAACCCATTTCCCAGTGTCTAGCAGCTTCATCTGGTGGGTTCTGCTGGACCCATATGGAATCGCTTAATCCTACTACTAGATTCTCTGATACGCTGAACATATAAAGTATGTGAAAAGCTACAGCCTCCAACATGCATTGGTCCCTGAGTTTTACTTGTGAAGTCTCCCACTCCCAGAATGCAGTGTGGCAGTACCAAAGCCATCACTTCAGCCCTTTGGTTTATGGGAGGAGTCTCCAAACGGATATAGACCAGCTTTGGGAATTGTTGGTTTCCCTTGCAGACAGTAGCCCTGTAGTGGAGGCGTGGCTGTCCAGTTTGCTGGTTGCTAGATGAACTCTGCATTGCTAAGCCGTGAGGCTGACCGTGGTGTAAGGACTCACTGTTTTACTATCTTGTTTCAGGTTTCTGCTGCACGAATTGGCCCCAGGTTGTTTTTTTTCTCATTTCAGCCTTAGGTTTATTGTTAATGGAGATTTCTTCCAGATTATTGTTAACAGGATGACCATCAGTCTAAGTTTTCAGTAATTTGGGGGAGTTTTCTCATTTTCTGTATCTTGATAGGTATTTTAGTGGAAAGCTGGGAGAGGCTGTGTTAGTGGCGGTTAAGCAAATGCTATTTTAAACTAGAAATCCAGTGTGTGTGTGTATGTATGTATATATGTGTGTGTGTGTGTGTATGTGTGTGTGTGTGTATATATAAATATATATATATATGTATTTTAATTTCTGGCCGTGCTGCGCAGCTTGCGGGATCTTAGTTCCCCGACCAGGGAGCAAACCCACACCCTTGGCAGTGAAAGCGCAGAGTCCTAACTACTGGACTGCCAAGGAATTCCCTATATTTTGGTTTAGAGCAGTGGTCAGCAACCTTTTTCTATGAAGGGCCAGATAATAAATGTTTTAGGTGTCGTAGGCGATATGATCTGTGTTTTAACTACATACCTGTTGCTGTAGCATGAAAGCAGCATAGACAATACTGTATGTATACAAATGAGTTTGGCTGTGTTCCAATAAAACTTTTCAAAAACAGGAGGACCGGTCGAAAAAGTTCTGGAGACGGATGACAGTGATGGTTGCACAACACTGTGAAGGTACTTAACGCCACTGAACTATATACTTAAAAACGGTTAAGATGGTAAATTTTATATTATGTGTGTTTTACCACGCAAATCACCCCCCCTCTCCCGACCCAAACGTAACAGGAGGACCATATTTTGCTGACCCTGCGTTTAGAGCCATTCGATCTAGCACACAGAAAGAGAGGAGGAGGGAATAGGAAATTCCATGTGTACAATAAGACAGGGACTTTGCCCAAAGCTCAAAGGCGGTGAGACAGATTTATCGAGTATTTAAAAGGAGTATCATAGTTGGAGTGGGGTGGGGTTCTGGAAAGCTGCAGTTCATCCTGGTGATATCATCCCATGCTCTTTAGGGATAGAGATACCCAGAGTTTATAGTCACACTTCCTGGCATAACGATTGGAGCAGGGATTTTCTCCTCCCTCCCGAGGCTTGGGGAACCTCTGCAGCTGTCACAAGTGTTCGTATCAGATGCAGCTGAAAAGCCAGCCGGTCCTTCCTTCTTGGCGACTGGTGATGCTTCCTGTAGATGATCTGGTCTCTTCCCAAGGCTAGAAACTCCTAGTGTTTTGGTTATTAACCACAACAGGTTCACTGGCTAAAAAGGAACAGCCGCTAGTCTGAGTCAGCTGTTGCTGCACCTCCTTGCCAAGATTCTTGTGCCATTAGGATTTGCTTGTCAGCTGGAGACCTGGGCCCTTCACCTCTGGAAACAATGCTGCTCTCAGGACCCCAGGCCACATTTCTCTCAGTGGTGTGGAAAACGTTCTCCAACTTCCCAGCTCTAGCCTTGGCAGCCCTCAGCGTTTCTAAGACCTGGAAAGAGCCTAAAGTCTAACCGTGGCCTCCCATCTCCCTGGGGGAAGCAGGTCTCCGGTGTGTTTAATGTTGTTCTTAGAAAAGAGTTAGCATATCCAGATCCATTTATATGATCGTGCCCCATCTGAAGCTGAAGTCGGAGGAAATCTAGGAGCTCTCTATTGCAGCTGAAAGGCGGGGCTGGTGCTGAAGGGCCACCAGTCATGTGAACTGCAGGCATGGCCAGGAGCAGCCTTGGGCAGCGCTGGGTAGTTCGGAGTTTCGTGCTCTCTGTTGGAAGGAAGATGGCATCATCACTTGGTAGCGAGCGCTCACTCCCCCTTCCCTGTCTCCGTGGATCCCGCCACCACAGAGGGCTCTGAGTGCCAATAGCCTCTTAGCAGCCAGGATGCCGAAGAGCAAGCTGAAAACTGTCTTTAGAAAAGGATGGAATTCTTGGTTTCACAAGGGCCTAGGAACCTCTTAGAGAAGCCAGCCTTTTGGGACGTTCCTCTCTCTGAGCTGGGGTATTTTGAAGGAATAGATGGAGGAAAAGGGAGTGACTAGCTTTGGGTTGTGATCAGCCAGCTTAGCTGTCTTGTGAGCACCCATGGCAGAGAACTCTTCCCCTGCCCCACCCCAGGTAAAAAAAGCACATAGCCCAGAGCTGGTTTACGTCCTCTGCCTCAGGAAGTGTAGGGTACGGGGACCCCCACCTCCCAACGCTGAACCCCTTAAATCTGCTTATTTTCATGTACCCATGGAGGGGAGTGGACCTGTGATGCAAGCAGGATTATTTGGTCATGAGTGTCTGCTGACTCAATCTGGAGAGGCTTTTGAAGGAGATGAGATGAAATTTCATCTGTGCTACAGAGAGCAGGGGTGCATTGCTGGATGGAAAGAGGTCTGGAGGCCGGGTGTGAGCCAAGGTAGGTGAGGGAAGCATGGGGGTGTGTGAGGGCAATTAGGACAGCCTGACATGTGATCTTGGCATTGCAAGATTGATGCCCTGTTGGCCTTGGGGCCACATGATATTATGAGAGTTCAATAGCTCCATGACCCTCCCTTTTTCTAGATCCCATTTATTATACACTCAGATTTTTAAACAGCAGTATTCTCCCCAGGGAGACTCATTATCTCTAGGACTGCCCTGAGTTCATGAGGTGGGCTCTGGCTGAAGCTGTTGTGTCTTAATGGTTTCACCATCTCAGCACCCCTTTTCCTAGTGCTCAACAGACCAGCTGCTCTGGAAGCCCCAAAGGAGCAGCCTTTTGGCATCTTCACCTCAGAGGCAGCTGCTTTTTGGTCTAGCTTTGGACTCATTACTGAAAAGGGTGTTTGGGAGACTGCCTCTGACCTGAGCAGCTTTATTAAGACTGTTCTTGGCACGGGAGAGGAAGCCGTACATATGAATGCTGTAGATTTCAAAGGGAAAGATACTGGGAACCTAAAATCCGTAGTAAATAAACAGCAATTCAAGGACACCAATTTCCTTTCTGATACGGAAGCTGCTCTGGTGTCTGCGGTCCTCTGAGCCACTGCCAGCTTGCTGCCTGCAACCATACATATTCTCCCTTAATGCACAGAAGAGGGAAGAAGCTTTCAGATTGTTCACAGGTCTCCCGTCCCCTTCCACACACAGCAGAAGCAGCCTTTCTCCCCACGTGTACATATTCAATTTTGTTCTCTCCTGGGAATTTTTGACTTCTACAGTCTTGGCCCACAGTTTCTTTCTTTTTTTAAAAAAAAAAAATTTATTTATTTTTGGCTGTGTTGGGTCTTCGTTCCTGCACGCGGGCTTTCTCTAGTTGCGGCGAGTGGCTGCTCTTCGTTGCGGTGTGCGAGCTTCTCATTGTGGTGGTTTCTCTTGTCGTGGAGCATGGGCCCCAGAGTGCACGGGCTTCAGTAGTTGCAACACGCGGGCTCAGTAGTTGTGGCACCTGGGCTTAGTTGCGCCGTGGCATGCGGGATCTTCCCAGACCAGGGCTTGAACCCGTGTCCCCTGCATTGGCAGGCAGATTCTTAACCACTGTGCCACCAGGGAAGTCCCTGGCCCACAGATTCTGATTCAGTATTTTCATTGCCCCAAATTCTCTCCTGGAAGTCTCTCTGAAGGTTTTTGGAGCAGGGACTGCTTTTGTTTTTTTTCTCTCTCTTTGGGCTGTTCTGCTTTCAACATGTGCTTGAATGTACGCAATTTCCCGGTAAAAGCAACAGATGACTTTTCCCGTCTGGGGAAGCATGAAAAGGAGTTCTCAGCAGAGGAGCGGGGACTGATCATTTTGGGCCTCTTTGTACTTTGTCAGCACACCTAATCCTTTTGGAAGCCAAGTGCAGAATCTACTGTGCTAATTATTGGGCAAAAGTAATTCCAGGAGGGAAAAACAGTACAGGATAATAGATAAGGTTTGGGTAAGCTGTGTAGGAGCTGTTCAGTGGGTAATGAAAAAGTAGGGGGAATTCCCTGGCGGTCTAGTAGTTAGGATTCTGCGCTTCCACTGCTGGGGGCACGGATTCAGTCTCAGGTCGGGGAACTAAGATACTGCATGCCGCACGGTGCGGCCAAAAAAAAAAAAGAGAGAGAGAGAAAGAAAAAGGAAAAAAAAAAAGAAAAGAAAAAAATAGACGTTTCATTCTCATTATAAAAGTAATCCCGTCACTATAAGGAAAACATCAAGTGTTACAGAACAATAAAGAAGAAAATAAGAATAACTGATAATTCCTCGGTTAATATGTTGGTATAATTTCCTCCCAGTCTTCTGTGTATATATGCCCATTATGAAAAACAAAATTGGGATTATTTTAGACATGCTACTTTGTAATATAGTAAAAGTTAATATGCTATGATTGTTTCCCAGTGTCATTAAATATTCTTCTAAACATGATTTCTAATGACTGCATAGTATTTCATCATTTGAGTGGACATAATATGTATTTAAACCGTGCCCTGTTATTCGACATTTGGTTTCTTGGATAGATATGATTTGTGGAATCTTGAAGACAGCGGTGGAAGTAGATGGCTTTAGGTTATATAGTTCTGCTATTTCTTAAGCCTTCGGAGCAAGGCTTAAATCTTAGCATCTATTTCCTCATTTGTCAAAGAAGCCTATGAATAGTAACTACTTCTTTGGTGGTGACAATTAGATGAGAGATGATCCTAACATAGACTAAGTAATCAATAGGTGTTAATAATATATAGAATTACCCTTGTCCTGACGCTTCACCATCTGTGTACTAACTTAACTGTTAGAATTAGGATCCCAGGGAAGGAAAATTGCTTTCATGCAGATAAGTAGAATTTCAGAATGAAAACTGCCTTCGGATAAGTAACCCTTTTCATTAGTTGAGCACTTTCCAGATGGGGCCTTTGGCCAACTTCATGAAATTCACAGGAAGAAAGGTTTTGGAGCCTCTGCAGTTGTGTAGCCCCATTTGGTCCAGAACAAGGAAGTGGGAAACCGCCAGTTGCAACCAGGAAGTTTATCTTCGTGCCCACAGGCAAAGCCAGCCAAGCCTTCCTGTTATACTTGTTTGGTTTTCTTTACTTGTTTTTTATTTTCCAACTTTTATTCTGAAATTTTTCAAACATATGGAAAGGTGAACAGGGCAGTACACCAAGCACGGCTATGACCTCCACCTAGATTCAGCGGTTTTTGGCATGCTTTCTGATAAGTGAGTTAAAAGATGTAGGATCCTAACTGCATTCCCTGCTACATGACAGGCTTGTGCTGTGGGGCCTCACACAGCGGGCAAAACGTATATACTCTGAGACCAAGGGCTTACGGAAACAGAAGTTCAGAGTGGAAGAACCCTAGGCTCTGGGATGATAGAAATGTATCTATTGTTTTTATAATACAAATAACAGAAAGCAAATCTTAACGTAGCTCCTGGCTGAAGGGAAAAATGTCGAGCCAGACTTCAATCAACATGACAATGTATAAATAACTTCTAATATATTCATATAATTGAATAATATACAGCAGTGAAAAACAGACTAAGTGTGTTAACATGGCCAATTAGAAGAAGCCATGTTGAATGAAACGTAATTTGCAGAAGGGGATGGATATGCACACACACACACACACACACACACACACACAGTATATCATTTATCATTTATTTAATGGGATAGACGTGAAACAACAATGTATATGGTTTGTGGATATATACAAATGTAATAATGTATAAAAACATAGGAAGGACTCCAACTCCTTCAGAATAAAGGCTCCATCTGGTTAGGGAGTAGAGGAGATGAATGGTATTCAGGAAGGTTACACGGAACTTCAGCTAAATCAGTAATGTTCAAATTTATTAAAGTGGGATGCTGGACACAGAGGTTCTTTTTATATTATTTTTATACTTTTCTGTATGTTGGAAAATTTTAGTGTTAAAACTAGAGGGAAAAAGCACTATTTAAAAGGCTTAGAGTCTAGGATCACTTATTTTGTAGGTGTAAAAGCTGAGGCTGGGAGAGTTGAGTGTTTTGCTTCTCATATATTTTTGAATTTTATTTAATTATCATACAGTAGAGTTGACTTTTTGGCGTACAGTTCTATGAGATCTTTTTTCATTTTTTTATTATGATAAAATACACTTAACATAAAATGTAACATCTTAACCATTTTTAAAGTGTACGGTTCGGTGGCATTAAGTACACTTATGTTGCCGTGCAACCATTGCCACCATCCATCTCCAGAACTCTTTTCATTTTGCAAAAACTGAAACTCTGGGCTTCCCTGGTGGCGCAGTGGTTGAGAATCTGCCTGCCAATGCAGGGGACACGGGTTCGAGCCCTGGTCTGGGAAGATCCCACATGCCGCGGAGCAACTAGGCCCGTGAGCCACAACTACTGAGCCTGCGCGTCTAGAGCCTGTGCTCCGCAACAAGAGAGGCCGCGATAGTGAGAGGCCCGCGCACCGCGATGAAGAGTGGCCCCCACTTGCCGCAACTAGAGAAAGCCCTCGCACAGAAACGAAGACCAAACACAGCCATAAATAAATAAATAAAATTAAAAAAAACAAAACAAAACAAAACTGAAACTCTGTACCCATTAAGCAATAAATCCCATTACCTCCTATCCCCAGTCTCTGGCAACCAGCATTTCTGTCTTTACGATTTTGACTACTCTAGATAGGTACCTCATACAAGTAGAATCATACAGTATTTGTTCTTTTGTGACTGGCTTATTTCACTTAGCAAAATGTCCTCAAGGTTCATCCATGTTGTAGCATGTGTCAGAATGTCTAAGGCAGAATGATATTTCATTGTATGTATATAGCATATTTTGTTTATCCATTCACCTGTTGATGGACACTTGGGTTGCTTCCATGTTTTAGCTATTGTAAATAATGCTGCTATGAACATCAGTGTACAAATATCCCATAGAACCCCTGCTTTCAATTCTTTTGGGTATATGCCCAGAATTGGAATTGCTGGATCATATAGTAATTCTATTTTTAATTTTTTGAAGAACTGCCATACTGTTTTACACAGCAGCTGTACCATTTTACATTCCCACCAACAGTGTATAAGAGTTCCAATTTGTCCATATCTTTGCCAACATTTGTTGTTTTCTGTTTTTGATAGTAGCCATTCTAGTGGTGTGAGATAGTATCTTATTACGATTTTGATTTCCATTTCATTTTCTACTTTCCCTTGTGATTTCTTCTTTGATCCATTGATTGTTTAAGAATGTATTTAATTTTCACAAATTTGTGAATTTTCCCATTTTTCAGTTGACCCTTGAACAACATGGGTTTGTACTGCATGGGTCCACTTATACACGGATCTTTTTCAATAAATACTACAGTACTATACAATCTGCGTTTGGTTAAATCTGTGAACATGGAACTTTGGATATGGAGGGCCAACTATAGAGTTATATGCAGATTTCCGCTGCTTGGGGTATTGGTGCTCCTAAAACACCCCCTGCCCATGTTGTTCAAGGGTCAACTGTACTTCTGTTAATGATTTCTAACTTCATCCTGTTATGGTTAGAGAAGATATTTTGTGTAATATGTATCTTTTAACATCTGTTGAAGCTTAGTTTGCCACCTAACATATGGTCTATCTGGGAAATGTCCCAAATGCACTTGAGAGAATGTGAATTTTGTTGTTGTTGGGTAAAGTGTTCTCTATATGTTTGTTAGATCTAGTTGGTTTATTGTGCTGTTCAAGTCCTCAAATTTCTTGCTTTTCTTCTGTCTGACTGTTCTGTTACTGAGAGTAGAGTATTGAAGTCTCCAACTATTATTGTAGAACTGTCTATTTCTCCCATCAACTTGGTCATTTTTTCTTCATATATTTTGATGGTCTGTTATCAGGTACCAACATGTTTATAATTGTCATATCTTCTTGCTGTATTGAACCTTTTATTAGTAAATAATTTTTTTCTTCGTCTTATAAACTCTTTTTATTTGGGCAGACATTTATTTATTTATTTATAAATTTTTATTTATTTATTTTTTGGCTGCGTTGGGTCTTCGTTGCAGCACGCAGGCTTTCTCTAGTTGTGGCAAGTGGGGGCTACTCTTTGTTGCAGTGTGCGGGCTTCTCATTGCGGTGGCTTCTCTTTGCGGTGGCTTCTCTTGTTGTGGAGCATGAGCTCTAGGTGCACGGGCTTCAGTAGTTGCAACACGCAGGCTCAGTAGTTATGGTGTGCAGGCCCTAGAGCACGCGGGCTTCAGTAGTTGTGGTGCATTGGCTCTAGAGTGCAGGCTCAGTAGTTGTGGCACATGGGCTTAGTTGCTCCGTGGCACGTGGGATGTTCCCAGACCAGAGATCAAACCTGTGTCCCCTGCATTGGCAGGCGGATTGTTAACCACTGTGCCACCAGGGAAGTCCTGTAAACTCTTTTGGTTGATAGTTTATTTTGTCTGATATTAGTATAGCCACCTCTGCTCTCTTGGTTACCATTTGCATGGAATATCTTTTTCTGTCCTTTCACTTTCAATCTATTTCTGTCTTTGGATCTAAAGTGCGTCTCTTGTAGACAGCATACAGTTGGATCATATTTTTTTTTTAATCCTTTCTGCCAATCTCTGTCTTTTGATTGGAGAGTTTAATCCATTTACATTTAAAGTTAGTACTGATAAGCAGGGGCTTCTGTCATTTTGCTATTTGTTTTCTATATGCTTTATAACTTTCTGTCACTCATTTCCTGCATTACTGTCCTCTTTTGTGTTTAGCTGATTTTTTTTGGTAGTGTAACAATTTAATACTCTAATCATTTCTTTTCGCATATATTCTCCAACAATTTTCTTGGTGGTTATCATGGGGATTACATTTAGCATCCTAAAGTTATAACATTTTACATTGAATTTATTAGCTCAATTTCAGTAATATACAAAAACTCTGCTCCTTTACAGTTGCATCCCCACCCCTTTCAGTTAGTGATGTCACAAAGTTATATCTTTATACATGTATGCCCCCAAACTTAATCTATTTAAATGCATTAGTCTCTTAAATTATGTAGAAAACAAAATGTGGAATTACAAACCAAAGTTACAGTAACACTAGCTTTTAGACTAATAATTGTGTTTTTAAAAATGTATTAATCTCTTAAATCATGTAGACAATATTAGAGTTACAAACTGCTGTTACACTAGTACTTGCTTTTATAATTGCCCATGTATTTTCCTTTACTGAGATCTTTATTTCTTCATACAGCTTTGGGTTAGTGTCTGGTGTTCTTTCATTTCAACCTGCAGGACTCCCTTTAGCATTTCTTGCAGGGCAGGTCAAGTCATAACAAACTCCCTCAGTTTTTGCTTTTCTGGAAATGTCTTAATTGCTCTCTCAATTTTGAAGGATAGTTTTGTTGGATATAGGATTCTTGGTTGACAGGCCCCCCACACACACCTGTTTAGCACTTTGAATATGTATCTGCCCATTGCCCCACTGCCTTCTGGCCTCCAAATCTGATGAAAAATCAAATTACTCTATCAGTGTGGGTCTATTGCTGGACTATTCTGTTTCGTCGTTTGATGTCTTTTCTTGGCCAGATTGTTTTGATTGCTATAATTTTATATAGTAAGGCTTATAGTCAGGTAGTGTGATTCTTTCATCTACCTTCTACTTTTTCAAAATTATTTTAGCTATTCTTTCTTTGCCCTTTCATATACATTTTAGAGTCAGTTTGCCTGTATCTACAAAATATCCTGCTGAGATTTTGATCAGAATTGCATTGAATCTATAGATAATTTTGGGGGGAATTGACATCTATCTTCCTTATGATGAGCCCTTTAATCCTTGAACATGGTATGTCTTTTTATTTGTTAGATCTCTGCTTTCTTTAATCAGCCTTTTGCAGTTCTCAGTGTACAGATTCTGTACATATATTGTTAGATTTATACCTAAGTATTTCAGTTTTGGGGAAGATAATATAAGTAGTATATATTTTAAAAACTTTGGTTTCCAGTTTTACACTGCTATTGTGTAGAAATGTTATTGATGTTTGTGTGTTGACCTTGCAATCCTGCAACCCTGCTAAAATCATATTAGTTTTAGGAACTTTTCTGTTGATTCCTGGGGATTTTCTACAAATATAATAATTCTTTGCAAACAGAGATAGTATTATTTCTTCCTTTCCAATCTCTGTTATTTTTGTTACCTTATTTCACTGGCTAAGACTACTGGCATGGTGTTGAATTGGAGTGCTGAGAGTGGGCACCCTCGTCTTGATCCTGATGTTAATGGGGAGAGCATTCGGTATCATTAAGTATGATTTTGGGCATAGTATTTTTTAGATGTCCTTTATCAGGTTGAGGAAGTTCCCTCCTATTGCTAGTTTGTTGGTATTTTTGTTATCATAAATAGATGTTGAATTTTGACATGCCTTTTCTGTATCAATTGATATGATCATATACTTTTTTATTCTTTACACTGTTAATTTGGTAGAATTCATTAATTGAATTTCAGATACTGAGTCAACCTTTCATTACCAGGACAAACCCCACTTAGTCATAGAGTAATGTTCTTTTTATATTGCTGCATTAGATTTGCTAACATTTTATTGAGAATTTTAGGGTCTGTGTTCATGAGGGATATTAGTTTAGTTTTAGTTTTCCTCCTCCTCCTCCTCTTCCTCCTCCTCCTCCCACCTCCCCTCCCCCTGCCCCACAGTTTTTGTATCTGGGTAATAATAGCCTCATAAAATGAGTTGAGAAATGCTTGCTTCTGTTGTATTTTCTGGACCAGGTTGTATAAATACTTGGTAGAATTGATCACTGAAGCCATCTGAGTCTTATTCAGAAGATTTTTGACTACAGATTCTTTTTTATTGAGATATAATTGACATATAACATTATATTACTTTCAGGTATATAACATAATGATTTGATATTTGTATATATTGTGAAATGATCACCACAATAAGTCTGGTTAATATCCATCACCACAGATAGTTGCATATTTTTTTCTTATGATGAGAATTTTTAAGATGGTTAATATCCATCACCACAGATAGTTGCATATTTTTTTCTTATGATGAGAATTTTTAAGATATGCCCTCTTAGCAACTTTCAAATAATACAGTACAGTACCTATTGTCACCACACTGTACATTACATCCCCATGACTTATTTCTTTTATAACTGGAAGTTTGTACCTTTTGACCACCTTCACCCATTTCACCCACCCCCAACCCCCTGCCCTCTGGCAACCACCAGTCTGTTCTTCGAATCTATGAGTTTGTTGTTTTGTTTATTTGTTTGTTTTAGATTCTACATATAATTGAGATCATGCAGTAATTTGTCTTTCTGTTTCTGACTTACCTCACTCAGCATGATCCCCTCACGGTCCATCCATGTTGTCACAAATGGCAAGGTTTGGACTGTGCAGGTTATCTATTTCATCTTTGGTGAGTTTTAGTGGTTTGTGGTTTTAGAGGAAATTCTCCATTTTTTCTAAGTTGTTGAATTATATGCATAGAAATATTCATAGTATATCCTTATTATCCTTTTAATTCCTGAGGGGCTGTAGTGATATCCCTTCTTTCCTTCCTGATATTGATAACTTTTGCATTCTCTCTTTTTATCCATGTCATTCTGCCTAGTGGTTTCTCCATTATATTGCCTTTTTCAAAGGCAACCTTTTTGTTTCATTGATTTTTCTCTATTGTTTTTGTTTTTACTTTCATTGATTTCTGCTCTTTATTATTTCATTCTTTCTGCTTGCTTTGGGTTTATTTTGCTCTTCTTTTTTTTGGATTCTTAAGGTGGAATCTTGGGTTACTGCTTTGAGACCATACTTTTTTCTTAATATAAGAATTTCATGTTATAAGCATCTCACCCATTTTGGCATATCGTATTTTAATTTTTGTCCAGTTCAAAATATTTTATAATTTCCTTTGAGAATTTCGTTCCATGAATCTTCCTTTCCAGGCACTCAGAGAACTTTATCTGTTCCATGTCTTTTGATTCTTGGTTATAATCAAGTGCTAAATTCAAATATGTCATCTGATGAGGGTTTTTTAATAGCTTCATTTGTCATTGTGAATAATAATGTGATATTCATTTACCTTGCTTTATTAAGGATTATAATAGTTATCATGTACTGAGTTCTTACTATGTCCTAGGCACTATGTTGATCACTTTACATGGTCTTACCTCATTAAATTCTCTCAGCAACTCTTTTAGTTGGTACTGTTATTAGCCCCATTTTATTATTGAGGAGACAGAATCACATATTTTTTTCTTTATTTTTGAAAATTTTATTATTTATTTATTTATTTGGCCATGCCGTGGGGCATGCAGGATCTTAGTTCCCCGACCAGGGATCGAACCCGTGCCCCCTGCAGTGGAAGCGCAGAGTCTTAACCACTGGACCACCAGGGAAGTCTCTGAATCACATATTTTAAGTGATTTGTCCAGAGTCAACTCAGCCAGTAAGTGGTAGAGCTGGGATTTGAATGTAGGTTTGATTCCAAACCAAGTTCTTAACCATTATACTACATTTCCTCTAGTTATTTTATTTCTTGGCTTCTCAATAAGATTGTCAGCTTCTTGAAGGCAAATACTAGGTCTTAATTATATTGATCTCCTTTTCTCTATAGCACCAGAGACGATATTAGACACACACTAATGGACTAATGTGTGTGGACTAAATTTAATGAAATTAACTGACCTGAAAGAGAATCAAACCCATAACACTTGCCATATTGCCCCAGGTTGTTACCAACTAAGGTAACTTAGTACAGTATCCTACACAGAAACAAAAAAAGCTGACAGAATATTTGTGACAGTGGTAATGGCCAAGTGTTCTAGCCGGCAAGAAGAAGATTTATAAGTGTGACTAACTGACCTGGAGTCCATCTCCAAGCTCTACTCTTTGGTTCTGGCCTTCAGTCTGTCCTTTTGCTCTCTCTCGATCTCCTTCTCACACTTCGAATTTTTAAAACAGTTTGACTTTCCTCCATGGTTCGTGAACCTTCTCCCCTTTTAATATGAGGCTTTTAGGTGAGCTCTTCACCATTTATTTAAGAAACATGTATCTGAGTCTTACTGTATGCCATGTACTTTTTAAAGCACTCTATACATATCAACTCCTTATAATAATTCTGTGAGTTGGAACTCTTATTATTCCCAGTGTGCAGATGAGGGAACTCTCACTGGATTTTCTAGTGGCTCATTTTCTATTTCCAATACCCAATAGAAATCTGAGTGGCAGGCTGGAGGTGGTATAAAGCAAAAGCAAAAGCCTTTGCCCCTGATGTGGTCAGTCATTTACCTGTTGGGCTGTGCCCTGGGTCTGTAGAGGACAGTGCAGCTGTGTAATTGGGGCAGTTTTGCAACAGAACACACTAGGGGTTCCGTCGCTCTTAGACATGACCTTCCCTGCCCCATGGGCATCCCAGAACCTTTTTTCCTACCTGGTCTGTTGTCTGACACACACACACACACACACACACACACACACACGCACGCACGCAACATGTGTAATGTTCATATCATGGATTTGAAGTGCAGGGTACAGCAGCAAAAACACGGTCTTGAAACTTGGTGAGTGTGACTTCTCCGTCTGCCACTTATTTATTATCTGTTTGATCTTGGGCAAGTCACTTAATCACTTAGTGCTTTGGTTTTCTCAGCTGTGAAATTGAAAATGATACTGATTATAATAAAAACTGTGAGGATTAAATGAGATGATGCATTTGAATACTTAGTCCAGTGATTGGCACATGAAAGTTGCTCAATGTATGTTAGATATTTTTTATAATTAGTGATATGCAAGACCCTTTTATATATTAAGGATAATTCACCCTTCGGCCTATATGTAGCTTGTGGAACTGAATTTTGAGGACCCAGAACAAGGCTTGTCTTTATCTAGGAATTTATTGGTTATTTTGAATCTTGATGTTGGCTTTTATCTTCTTTATCTCTGACCTTCCATGAGCCTTTGGGATCAGTTCCATTATCCTCAAGATTTAACTTTTGTTGCCCAAATATCTACTTGGCCTTGTGTAAATGCCAGCATTCTTTTAAGGTCAGTGGCAAAGCCTGGCACTAGAGTTCAGCTTTACCTCGACTACCAGTGAGATGTTTCCTCTCCCAGGGTGAGTGTTTCTGCTGTGGCTGTCGCTTAGGAGGGTCCAGGGGCAGAGTTAGGCCACACGTTACTTCACCCCAGCCCTGGAATGGCTGTTAATGAGCCCTGCTCCAGACATTGAGTCTCGAGCCAGAGTTTTCAACAGTCAGTTTCTGAGAGCATGGGGTGCCCCCTAGAAGGATGCTGTCGTAAAAGCATGGTAGCCTGGCCAATCCGGGGAGGCAGGAGGGACATTGCATTGGTGTGCCTCCTCCGTTTCATGGACAAGCTAAGCCCTGTTAAACCGTAGGACTGCTGGGCTGGCATGGCCTAAGAACCGTCTCCCGACAGTCATCCCCTGAGAGCTTATTAAGCCTGGAGCAGGGAATGAAGGGGGTGGTAAGAGAGACCCCTGAAACCAAAAGGAAGGAAAACGGAGCATCTGTGACTCTCTACCTGAGGTCATATTTGCAATGGAGGAAGGGAGGCAGGCTCTGGTACAAGACAGTGAGAGGGGTCTGCAGTCAGATAAACCTGGGTTTGCATTGTGGCTCTACTGTCCTCTGTGTGGCACTGACAAAGTCACTTCACTTTTCTGAGCCTGGTTTCCTCATCCGCAAAATGCAAACAATAATTGTACCCATCTCATAAGATTGCTGTAAAAATTCGGCGAGAGAATTTACTTAAAGCAGCTAATTTGATACTTGGCTGGAATATGTCAAGTGCACACCATCACCATCACCACAGCATTGGTAACAACAAGCAGCAGAAAGAAACAAACAGCAGCCTTGGGGCTTGTGTGCTGTTCCCCTGGGGCTCCTTATAACATTGTCTCTTAGTCTTAGGCACACGTCTGTGGAGCGCCAAGAGAAGAGCTTAAGTTCTTCTAGGTCCCAGTCAGGACACAACAGAGATCCTGGTATCACGAGGCTGCTGTGAGTGTGTGTGTGAGAGAGCGCGAGAGTGAGCTTGAGGTCCGGAAGCCACGTTGACTCAGCGATGGTTGTACGTGACCCGTCAAATTAGCTTTTCTCCAGGAGGAACAGACTGTCGTTCTTTGCTTCTCCCTCAGTAGTAAAGGACCACTTGCCTGGATGAAGGAAGCTGCTTAAATCCATCCCCACAGCTCGCACAAGCAGAATTTGTTCCTGACTTGCTTGTTCTTGAGCAAGTCAGGAACCCCCTTAACAAAGGGTTCCTAGTGTGGGTTTTAACAAGTCTGGAATTGGGAAACGGTATCCCTACCCGGAGACCCGTGGTTTTCTTGTCTCTGTCTCTTTTTTCTTTTGTGTTTTGCTTTTAAATCAAAGAACCCAGTATGTAAAATACATGAAAGAAAGTTTGGAAGGCTGCCACTTCTGCCCTCCCCACCTCCCGCAGCAGCCCCTGAAGGTGTTTCTAAGAAGGTGGGAGAGCGCATTTGCAGACGCTGCAGTTGGCTCCCTGGGTTGTATTAGCTAGCCTTTTTATGCCCAGGTCTCTGTCTGGGGAGAAGCCTTGGGCATGGCTGTGGAAATAAGCAGCCTTGCTCTAAGAAACAGGTCTCTACTGTAATAACACAGTAGTGTAATAACACCTGGCTCCCGCATTTCCCCTTTGTAATGCTGCCTGAGCCGCAGCAGTTGGAGCTGAGATTGGGACTGACCACATGTTTAGGGAACCCAGAGCTCATCATGCAATGAAGTGCTGCAACCAAAGCGTGTTCACAAAGTGGTTGGGGGATTTTGAGGTGGCGGTGGCGCTCTTCAGAATATTTCAGTTAATGCAAAATACGCTGCTTTTCATTTATTTATGCGTGTGTGCCAACTCCAGTGCCGTTTTTACACAGAGAGCCACTTGTTTACATGCTCTCCCATCTGGCATGGCATAACCTGACACAGTTTTGTCTGCCTCTGCATCAGAGTCAGGGTGTGACCTGCACTTTATCTCTTTTCCTCTCCAGGCTACAGATGCACATGTTGAATGGAGCTCTTCTTGCCCTGCTGTTTCCTGTGGTAAATACGCGGCTGGTAAGTAACCTCTTCTAGGAACATACCAGCAACATACAAAACGGTACTTGCTTGCTCATGTGCCCGTGTGAGTTTTAATTTTTTTTAATTTTTTTTAATTCAAGTATAATTGATTTACGATATTATATCAGTTTCAGGTGTACAATGTAGTGATTCAATATTTTTATAGATTAATCTCCATTTAAAGTTATTATGAAAGATGGGTTATATTCTCTGTGCTGTGCAATGTATCCTTAGAGCTTATTTATTTTATATATAGTAGTTTCTACCCCTTACCCCTCCATGTAAGTTTTTTAATATCTACACATTCAGTGTCGAGGTTTGATGCAGCCCTGTTTGGATGCAGTAGCGCTTGATGGGGGCGAGAGTATTGTGTGGAACTCTAGGGCTTTAATAAGGGTTTAGGCCAGAACCAGAACAGACCCAAAAAGCCTACAGAGGCTCTTGGAAGGGTTTGGTGAAGAGAAAGGGGGCCCCACCCATTCGACAGAGGCTTCTAGGTGTTCTAAGGTCTGCTTTGCCAAAGGCCCCTTTGGGCAAGAACTGGATTTCTTCCCTGTTCCTCCAAACCCACAGGGCAGTCTGGCCCACACGTTCCGCCAGTGGCTAGCAGGTAGAATCCCACTGTGGCAGGTGGGTGGGTGATGAACCAGTGCAGAGGGAAGCAGAAGCTATAGGAGTGGCTGGGCCCTGTCCTCAGACTCCCATATGTGGGGCTGCAGAGGGATTAGCGGGCTGGGTTAGAAAGCTCAGGGAAAGAAATCACCTGTGAAATCCTTCCTTCTGCTTTCTGTTTTCATGACTTAAATTTGCCTCACGCGTTAAGATCATAGTTTAAATCTCATAATGATAACCCTTCCTCTTTGGGTAGCATTTTATAGTTTACAAGGTCTTTTCAAATAACAATTGTGTAACGTAGATATTAAGCTGGGTGAGGGCGAGTATTATGGCCTCTTGTTATAGAAGAAGAAACTGACGTTCAGGGAGTCACACAAATTCTAAGTGGCAGAGTTGGGAGTGGAGACTAAGCCTCAGATCCTACAACCACAGCTACACTTCACTCTCTCTGAGGATTTAGTCACTCCCTCTCCACAAATACTCATGTATACCCTTATGATTGTTATACTTTTCTAGGTGCATATTATATATACGTCAGTAGAAATTCCTCCCTCCCTTCCTTCCTTTCCTTCCTTCCTTCCTTCCCTCCCTCCCTTTCCCTCTCTGCCCTTCTTCCCCTCTCTGATGGCAGATTTGCTATTATATTTGTTATGACACCTAATACTTTCCAAATAAATGTCAGGCTATAGCCAGCCAGCTTATCAAGAATGTCCAAGTAACTTTCCTTAACATTGAAACTTCTTTGATGAGTTCTCTCTTAACTAGCGATTCCAATCACTCTGGTAAATAATCTTGGTCCTCTTTTTCTAAAATGAAGCTGATAAAAGCTCACGGTGGTGGCTCCATTTGCATATGTCTTGACAATTGGCTTTGGTCTTGGTCTGGTTATTTTAAGTGGTTGGGACCCCTCCTGGGTTACCCTGGCTTTCCAGACTTTTTGCTTTGCAACCCCTTATTTGAACTCAGATTGACTTAAAATAAGACACAGGAAGGTAGGCAACTCTTTAAGCCTGATGATCCAATTAGGCAGGAAGTCAGCTTTTGACTTCTCTTTTGCCCTTCCTTCCTTCCTTCTTGGCCCTTGATCTTTTTAATCCTTGTTTTCCTAATTAGCTATAATGAGGAAACAAGGAAAGTAGAATGAACTAATTGGTGTGTATACCAGTAACACAGACATACATACACTCACATATATAAAGACAGAGAGTGAGGGAGTTGGAGGAAGTTGCCACAGTCAGCTAAAGGATTTGGGTCATCAGTGAATTTCCATGTGCTGTAGTACTCTGTCCTGTGCCTCATTGGCACTGAGGTTTGCAGACCAGCTAGAGAATACCCAGATCCAAGTTCCTCCTGGTTCTTCATCTTAGAAGCTGACACCTTAGAAGAAGGAACGTGTATTCCAATGGCCCATATTACAAGTAAGTGCCCTTTGCCTCCAGGATTTCAGAGTAGGTCTCTTTCTGGCTTCAGATGAAGTGTCTCAAGGGCGATTTCCCTTTTGTTTCTTGGAGGGAAGGAGGGGAAATGCATCATGGAACTATTATTAGATCAGCAGAGAGCTGAAAGCTTGTCTGGTCTAATCTTCTAGAGGGGGAACTTAGATGGATAAATGACTTGCCTAAAAAGCCAAGGTGGGCGCCCCTCGAACCCAGGTCTCCTGACTCAGACTTCAGAGCCCTTTTCCTGTTGTCTGATTGAAATTCAGTGTGAGTTTGAATACTAGTGAGTCAAGATGCTGGAGATGCTGCTTAGCTTCTCTCCATCTAAAAGAGTTGGGTCATAGGCTTCTTTGATAAGTTGATGAGGACCATAGAGCCTCTTCCCAGATGCGCAGAGACAAGTTTGCGTACAATTTCAGGGGGGACACAGACTGCCACCTCCTGCCCCGTTCGCCCATAAGCCCATCCATGGATCCCATGGTAAGATCCCCCCAGCCCAAGCTGTCAGTAGTCCATGGCTTGGAGAATAGATGAGCTGCCTATTTTGTGAGCTCCTTGTTAATAGCCAGTGGCTTTTTGGTCTGATGGTGATGGGGTTCCTTATCTATGCCTGGGACTTTGCAAAGAATATCATCCATGCCAGGCTAAACCACCTTCTGTAAAGTGCAAGCCAAGAGGTGCGGGGTGGGGGTTAAGTAGGGTGCCCATGGAACTTGGTTGCATATTAGCTTTTCAGTTGTGGCTCTTACCTTGCAAAGCTGCTGGTCTGGTCCTCAGAATGAGGCACTGGACCCAAGCTGCATCCCCAGACCTGTGCCTTTTGCCCTGAAATGCCCATGACAGTTTCTTATAAATGCGATGTGTTCTGAGCAAGGGAGATTGGAAACAGAAAAGAAACTTAAGACACTGTATCAGCCCCCTCCTCAGACCAGAGACTCTAGCCTGGCCAGTATTTATGTTTGCAGCCATCTGTCTTCTACTAGAATAATAAGGAGAAGAAGAATAATGATTCTTTTCATCAAGCACGTTTCTTCTTCAAGGCTCAAAGCCTCAAGTATATTATTATCTCATTATCAAAATTGCCCATTATTGTGTATCCATGTTGATCTGTTACATTAGTTCCTTTTTTCCTCCTTTACCACCCTTCCCCTTTTACCCAGTTCTTTTTCTCTGTTAGATGGTTCTCCTGAATGTTCCTAACTCTCAGACTGAGTGGAAGAGGTTAGTAATGATTTTTTCATTACTGGGGTGACTACTCCCCATCCACAGTCATTATCTCAGTGTTCTTGGGATGTAACTGCCGCCGGCACACCTTGTACCCATGTGGGCTTCTGCGAAAACTTGGCTGTCACCAATGCAAATCGGCTGTCACTCTGCTGATTGGCATATTGAAACATGCTAATTGACCTAGAAAAGTTATTTCTGTGAGTGGCAAATTGAGCTATTTTAAAAAGTTATAGTTTGGGTTTTGGACCTGAACTTGGGACAGAATGTCCCTTTGCTTTCTTTTTTTTTTTTTTTTTTTGCATTTTTGAGAGTTTATTTTTGAAACAGAAAAATTGTACATTACAAATACAAGAAATTTTCGGATAATTTTGAGGGTTTTTTTTTTTAAAGTAATGTGACTGATAAGTTAATGTAATTTTTAGCTATTTGATTTCTTTTTCTTATTTAAGCTCAAAGAAGTAAAACTATAATTCCCTTTGCTTTCTTAAGAGTACTTAAAATAGAAAAAGCTTGTTTTCAAAAGAGGCCTTAGCTTTCTGAAGAATTGATTTGGGCAAAATTGCGCCTCAACCTTCTACAAAGACCAGCGTGTTTCTGATCAGATGAATGCCAAGTGTGCAGGAATGTGGAAGGTGTTGAGAAGGCCTGGGCTTACACCAAATTCTAGGGACTACCCTAGAATATGTCTAATTACTGCCTGTACTTCAAGATTAACCTTTGAGAGTCTTACATCCTCCGTGAATCCAGCCCAGCCATACCAGTCAATCCAGATTTTTATTGAGCGCTTTTCTGTGTTAAGTATTGTGCCGTATGCTGCAGGAGATGCAAAAGCAACCAGAATACATTCCTGGCCTTCAAGGCACTTGCAGTTTAGTTAGAAAGATGAGGCATAAATGCCTGAGAAGTGATGGCAATGTTAGAGTCAAAATGGTGAAAAAGGAACATTGCAAGGCAATTCAGGCTCAATCGCTAAATTGCAGTTGTTCCGACCTCTAAGAAAATGAGAAGAGGATTAATATTAGCAGCATTTTTTGAGCACCTACCATGTGCCAGGCAATTTATGGATGTTCTTATTTAATTCTCACAAGAACCCGATTTTACCTATGAGGAAACTGAAGCTCAAAGAAGCTAAATGACTTGCTCAGGGTTACATGGTTTGTAGGTACTAAAGCTAAACCCGAGGACTTTGCACTCTAATGCATTGTCTCCTGGAGAGGTCGTTGGATGCAGTGGTCCAGAAAGGCTTCATGGAGAAGTAAAGCCTGAACCAAACCTTGAAGTGCTATTAGAATGTGCATGCAAATTGCAGAGGAAGGAGGTAGTTCAACCAAAGGAATGCCAGGGCCAGAGGCATGGAGGTAGGAACCAGTAAACTCCTCATTGAGAGTCTGAAGAAGAGGATAGAGAGTCATGAACTCCAGTTCGTATATATAGACTTTGCCCCTTATTTGCCAATCACCAGAAGACATCCTGTGACACCGCTTCTGTCACATCTTTTAGCCCTTGTAGTGTTTAGATTTTACGTGTATTTCTTTTTTTTTTTAAACATCTTTATTGGAGTATAATTGCTTTACAATGGTGTGTTAGTTTCTGCTTTATAACAAAGTGAATCAGTTATACATATACATATGTTCCCATATCTCTTCCCTCTTGCATCTCCCTCC
This sequence comes from Balaenoptera ricei, assembly GCF_028023285.1. Classification (NCBI taxonomy): domain Eukaryota; kingdom Metazoa; phylum Chordata; class Mammalia; order Artiodactyla; family Balaenopteridae; genus Balaenoptera; species Balaenoptera ricei. The sequence goes on from NC_082660.1 coordinate 99,271,583, forward strand.
CTCCCACCCTCCCTATCCCACCCCTCTAGGTGGTCTATGTGTATTTCTTATCTTTTCCACCACTACTAAGAATTCTTGCAAGTAGATGGGACTCTGCAACCGCAAAAGCTTTCACAAATACAAATATGTCACCCTAGTGTAGTTGTTAAAAGTATGGACTCAGGGATCAGATTCTGTAGGTTCATACCCTGGCTGTGCTACTCATATGTGTGTGTGTGTGTGTGTGTGTGTGTGTGTGTGTGTGTGTGTGTGTAAGAGAGAGGGAGGGAGGAAGGGAACTTGGCCAAGTTACTTAACTTGAATGGGCTTCTGCGCTCTCATCTATGATATGGGGGTGATAATAGTGCCTCCCTCCTAAAGCTGTTCCAAGGATTAAATCAGTTAATATGTGTAAAGCATGTAGCACAGCACCTGGCAGATAGGAAGCCCTCAAGCAGCATTAGTTGTTAATTATTAGTCTTTGATCATCACAGAAACCCTGCGAGGTGGGTATTAGTGTTACTGAGCCAGGCTCATTTGCCTGATGCGCAGCAAGCCAAACGCTGAGATGCTGAGGTTTGCCACAGAGAAAAATTTATTCATGAGGCAGCCAAGCAAGGAGAACAAATCTCAAATCCACCTCCCCCAGGGCGAGGGGCTCAGAATATTTATGGGACAAGGAAGCAGGGTGGTCTGAGGCCTGGGGTAAAATGATTGGTGGCAAGAAGAAGGTGAAGTAATCCGTGTTCTGTGCAAGTGTATCTGAGTTACATGCTTCTTCATGGACTGCATGTTCAGAAAAATGGTGACCTTAGCATGATCTGAGGGTGGAGTTTTTGGCCCTGTGATATCAAAAGGTTATCCATCAGACACTCTCAGGCCCAGTTGAATGGTTGGTGGTCTCGACCAGTTTGAATTGGGCAAGACTAGTTCCACGTTCCTGAAAAACAACTTAACACCTCTGTAGGGGGTGGTTAAAGGAGTCTTGTGATATAATCTGTAAGCTTCATGCAGCTTGGAGGGTATACAATTTGTAAGAACAGTTAAGGCGAGCTTGGTCGGTGAAGGCAGGTTACAGGATATTATTTATTAAGCAAGTTATGGTTTAAGGAATCTAACTGATGACCGCCCTCGGTTTCATTAGTGTCTCCATTTTACAGACTAAGCCTTAGAAAGTTTAAATAACTTGCCCAGGGACACACAGGAATTGACAGAACTGGCCTGAGAACTTCTGTCTTTCTGATGCCAAAGCTCATGGGCTTCCTTCCTCCTCTTTCCTAATTGTTTAGATTGATTTTCAAGTATTAAGCCAAGTCAAGTCTTTGCAGAAATTTTATACAATATCCATTAGAGATTTGGAGGATTGATTTATACTTTCAAGATTTTTTTTTTTTTGCAAAAATAATGTACGCTCCTTGAAAAACCATTTAAACAGATGAGTATAAAGAGAAAGCCAAACCTTTTAACCCCATCAACTTTCAATCCTGTCCCCCCATGGGTAAGTTGTATTAAAGGTTTGTATATGTTGCTACATTTTTCTTTTGTGGTATCTGTCCCCTGCAGGGCACCCAGCACATGGTAGGTATCCACAGAGAGTGTAAGTGAATTAGTCAATCAACTCGAACCTCTGTCTTGCTCAGAGAAATTCCAGGGATCTTTCACACACGTGTCCAGGTTAAAATCTTAGGTATGAAGACAGAGGGACGATAGATGATATTTTTCCCAGGTGAATTATTTCTTAAACCACTTAAGATAATGATGTTTTCCTGATTGCAGCAAAAGACATATGTACTGAAGAAAATTTGTGAAATACAGAAAAATAGAAATAAAAAAATAATCACCACCAATGCAAAAGTGGTTGTTTTCAGCGTATTAACAAGAAAAAAGAAACACCACAAAGCGTGAGGCTTTTGTGCCTCTGCTGTTACAATTGTATAAATATTTTCTTTACAGAAGTAATATATTCATAATGGAAAAAAAAAGAAAATACAGAAAAACACCAAAATAGAACAGAAAACATTGAGCAGTAACAACTGTTCACATTGTTTGCAGCGTATTCTCAAGGTCTTCTCCTCTCTGCCTAGTTGTCAAGAGTTAGCATAATGTAGTGGTCAAGTTGCTGGCCCTGGAGGCAGCCTGTCCTTGCTTTTGTGGATGGCTCCTCTGCCTTTATTCATGTGACCTTGGGTAAGTTACAAACCTCTGTGACCTCATTTTCTTATCTGTAGATTGGTGCTCAGATGAATTGAGATATGTGGGGTAAGCACTTAGCCCGGTGTCTGGCACATAGTAAGTGTTTAGTAAGTATCAGATGCTGTCGTTGTTACTACTATTCCTAACATTATCTTAGAAATCGAGGCGTGTTCCTATTGGCATGTGCTATTTGATGTTAGCCTTCAGGGCCTTGGCCCCAGCTTCCTGGTTGGGTGATGGTGAAGTGAAGGGGGCTTTGTTTCAGAATTAGCATTGCCGAGTGAGATTAAAATTCCCTGGCAGGATTTCTTTTCCACATTGAGTAATAGCGCCTTTTTTTTTTTTTTTTTTTTTTTTTTGCCTTTGTTTCCCAGACAGCCTGTTTGATTAGGGAACTGGCCAGCTCTCTCTCCTCCCTCATGACAGGTGAATTAGGCCCACTCCTCGTGTTTCTTCTCATTTGAATGAAACATCGAGACCTTTGGGTTTGTCAGTGACGCCCAAGCCCCCCCAATCCATGGGGAAGGTGGCAGCCGTGAATGAGAATGGCAGGCAGTAGCGTCTGCCTCCAGAGCTTAATAGTTCTTTGCCTTGGTTCTATTCCTAAAAAGCGATTAGAAGGCACAGCCTCTGGCTCGTCCAACCAACACTTCTCGCTCAACCTTGAGCCACTCCCCCAAGCAGTGTTTCTTTATGCAGTAAAAGCCAAAGCTAGTGGGCGAGTTCACTCTCTCCGGTCTGTGGACCAGTGGTTCTCAGCCATGGCTGTACCGTAAAATCACCAGAGCCAATTTCAAGACGTAAGGCTTTTCAAAAAGCACCCCAGGCAATTCCAGTGTGCAGCTGGGGCAGCGCTGCTCGGTGCTCTGTCCCACTCCCACGCTGCTGCTGACTGGGATTTGGGGCTCTGACCAAGTTCATTTCACCTCATCAAGCATCAGTTTCCCCATGTGTCAAATGGGCTTAGTGACATCTGCTCTCTCTACCTCACAGATATGTTATGGAAGAAAAGATAGCAGACAACAAAAGATAACAAAGAAGAATTAGCAATGAGCTTTGAACATTTAAAAGCACTCCACAAATGAATCCTTGCCTATTTCTTTCTCCCTTTAATCATTTTTTTGAGGGGGGTTTAATTGAGATATAATTTACAAAATACAAATTTATCCTTTTAAAGTGTACAATTCAATGTTTGATTTAGTGTATTACAGAGTTGTCAACCATTACCACTATTTAATTTTAGAATATTTTCATCATTCCCCCAAAAAGCATTAGTGACATCTCTCTGCTCTCCCCTCCCTAGACCCTGGCAACCACTAATCTCCTTTCTCTCTCTCAACCACTGATCTCCTGTTCTGGACATCACATGTAAATGGAATCACATAATATGTATCCTCTTCTGACTGACTTATTTCACTTAGCATAAAGTTTTCAAGTGCATCCAGGTTGTTGCATATATCAGTACTTCATTCCTTTTTATGGCTGAATAATATTCCTTTGTACAATCTATCACATTTTTAAAAGATTGGAGTATAGATGATTTACAGTGTTGTGCTAGCTTCAAGTGTACAGTACAGTGCTTCAGTTTTTCAGATTCTTTTCCCTTATCGGTCATTACAAAATGTCGAGTGTAGTTCTTTGTGCTGTACTGTAGGTCCTGTTGGTTATCTCACATTTTGTTTATCTATTCATCCACTGATGGACATTTGGGTTGTTTCCACCTTTTGGCTATTGTGAATAGTGCTGCTGTCAATATTTGTGTAAATGTATCTGTTTGACTGCTTTGGGGTATATACCTAGAAGTGGAATTGTTGGGTCATACGGTAACTCCATGTTTAACCTTTTGAGGAACTGCCAAACTATTTCCCAAAGCAGCTGTCCTCCCAGCCTCCCTTTATGTCCCACGCACCTAGGACCTTGAGTAAAGTGACTGGAGACTTGAAGACAGACTGAAGGTTTATAAGTCCAAGGGGAGGGTGGTCACTTCTGAGTCCCAGTACTGCACTGGTACCAGTTGAGGAAACTTTGATGGTAGGAGCAGGTCAGAGGAGCTGACCCAGCAAAGAAGTTTGGGGCAGGGAAAATCTTAAGTCAGGAGGTTCTAAAATGCAGTGGATAGTGTGAGTATAATTCTATAGATCTGTAATTTTATATTAAAGAAAATGGAGACATATGTAAAAGTAGAAAAAGAAAACTATCCGAGTGCATCCATTACCCAGTTTCAACAATTATCAACTCATAGCCAATGTTTTTTTAATCAATACACCTTATTCTACCTCAAACTGCTTCCCCCCCCCCCCATCCTCCCACCACTCACTCTTATACCTGGATGATTTTAAAGGAAATTTCATGTAATTTTAACTATAGGTATTTCATTATACATCTTTAAAATATAAGGACATATATATATAATCACAATTCCATTATCATATCTATAATCGTTATCAGTAATTCCTTAATATTATCAAATACCCAGTCAGCAGAGCACAGGTTCCAGTCTTGCTTCCACAACATCAATAGCCCTTCTCTGAGCCTGTTTCATATTGTAAAATGAGGACTATCATAATAATTCCTAAATCTTCAATAAGGTAATGCATGTAAAGTGCTTACCACAATGCCTGATGCACAATAGTAAGTGCTCAAAACTCACCAGTCCAGAGCCACAGCTGCATTATCTGGCCCTTACCCCCCTGGAAGCAATATTCCTCTGCCTTAATCATCCCAGGACCGGGTACCAGGCAACCAGAGACCACGCCTATAGCTTAGAGCCTGCTGTAATTATTCAAACTAACCAGTCCTAACTTGTTACCCTGCCCTGCCTTGCCTGTCCTGCAGAAATGCAGAAACTAATAAAGGCCATGGCCTAGGCTCTCCCCTCGCTCCTGTCCCTTTGCCTCCTGACCAACACTGGTGCTTCCCCATGTGGCTCTGCGTGGCATGGGTGCCTCCTATTTCTGACCTATGAGTATGATAAACTTTGTTTTCCTGAAAACAAAATAGTGCTCAATAAAGTTTAGCTAAGATTATTATTTATTAATAATGTAAAATACCTGAGTTGCTAATAAGGTACCTTTAAGAATGGTTTTGGCTTAGAATCAAGAAGCAGATTTGGGGCCTTGCCAACAGATTTTTTTTTGGGGAAAAAAAAAAAAAACCCCAAACCAAAAGGTAGCTGAAAAAGCTACAGAACACTGGCATATATAGTTTATTCCCCCTGAGATTTCCGTTCATGGTGGTAGAAGCATGTGCATATTAAAGAGAGAGGAGAGCGGGCTGGGACGTAGGGTGCCAGCTTTGGAACAGGTTCAGGGCAGGGAAGGGCACTGCCAGCAAGAGGTGAGCGAGGTCCTCAGATTCCTTGCTCAAGAAATGAAGCCCCAAGTAACCTGGGCGGTCATGGGCTTAAAGCTCCACCTTGTGGGGACTGGTGCCCGAGCTACCCTGCGTCTGTGCCTGAGGTCTGGGAATGGAAGGCATCGTCATCCTGCTGGGTTGCCCTTAGAATCATTCCCCTGCTTCTGGGGCGGGCTTGCTCTCTGCTGCCTGTTCCAGGCATCAGCTGACAGCTTTTTAATAAAAATGGAACCCAAAGGAGGGACGATAAGGTATCTGATTTTAACCCAAAGCGAGAGAACACCAGATGTTTCATTCTGTCTGAAGGTTCGAGGGAGGAAAAGCAATTAGCAGCTGCTCCTGATTTAGCAACAGACACCTGCTAAATGCAAATCTGTAAAACCGGTCAGGCTTGGCACCAGAAGTGCATACGCTGCTTCTCGGGCGTTTCTGGGAATTGTAAATTATATTGGCCCAAAATAGGCGGGGGTGGGGAGATATAGAGGGGGGCTCTAAAGAAGCGGAACATGTCCATATAGACCAAGGAGTATGGTTTTTTTTAAGATGACAGCCACTTAGAAATGGCTATTTGGAGGGTGAATGGAGAGGAAGAGAAGACCATGAATCTTCCAGAAGCTGCCTGGTCCCTCCCTGCTTCCGGTCTGACTCACAGGCTGCCCTCTGTGGGGACCATCCCATGGGAGCAGAGGTCCGGCTGACGGGAGGGTGGGGGGAATGCTGCTTCCCTCTATGCAGCAAATGCAGATCCCTGCTGATCCAGAGCCCACCCCTCGCCTCCTCCGAGGGCAGTGAGTCTCCAAGCAGGAGAAACCCTCAACTCTCAGATCTACGGCAGCTCCCTGCCCTGTGACAGGTACAGACTGTTGGCTCCAGGAGCCACCAGGACATCTTTGGCCGGGAAAGGGGTTTATCCGCAGCCTTCTGATTTCCAGGATTCGTTTCCAAGTAGCCATGAATACTGCTCTCCGCTTCCATTTTCCTGAGGCACGCTGAAACGCGACCAGTGGATACTGTAATTGATGAAGAGGGCTTTAGGGATGTGTGTGTGCGTGCGCACGTGTAGCTGATGACCCAGAGGGCTAATTTGTAGGTGATCTAGACTGTGTCAGAAGAATTGGGCCACTCCCATTTGGGTGTCGTACCACATTCACCGTATGTAGCTGCTGTTTCCTGCTCTCCAAGCTAGGCCACAAGTCAGCTGCAACTTGAGCCAAAGGGATAGGCCCTGTTCTGTTTCCAGTTCTTGAGCAAAGGGATGGCGACTTGCTCTGCGGAGCAGAGACCAGGGGGATTGCTGTTGGCAGACGCAGGGCCAGAGCTGTCCATTGTAAAATACGGCCTGGAACTTTATCCTGGCAGGCTGCTTTCATGTGGTTAAAGACTAAACTCTTAGTTCCAAAGGTGGAACCAGAGAAGCTTCTTTTTCCTTTAACTGAGTAGGCCCTTAGGCAAGAAGCGTCCTTCCAGATGTGTTTCAGTTTTACTTCCCCTGCCCTGCAATGCCAGTGCAGGAGGGGAGAAGGACCAGGGAGGCAAGGGTAGCGGGAGAGCTAGAATCCCCACTCTCCAGCCAGAACTGGGGGAGTACCCACCTCCTCTGGTCACGGGCTGGACAGCGTTCCCATCAGTCAGCTCCAATACGTGGAATAACCACGGCACAAATGCGTGTCCTGTGACAACAGGCTGACCTAGAGAGAGACGCAGGGACCCCGTCTATGGTGGCATTCGCGAGGTGCACTCATGGCGCTTATTGAAGCAGCCAGGGATTACTAGGCTACATGTACAAGTCATCCACCCATGACACTCTTTGAATAGTTCAAACTAGCTTGTGTGTCACAATTCAGATGACCTCTCAGCGCAGAATTACTTATTCTCCTTTAGAACCTAAGACCTATAGGCCTCAACTCATCGGAGGAATAATTTTGATCCCTGGTGACCAAAGGGAGCTGTCTCATCCCGAGGTGGTATTTTCTTGGAGGGTCCAGGCCTTCCATAAGGAGTTTGTTTCTCCAGGGACCCTGCTGATGAAGGGGGTTGGGTAGGGCGTGAGCCTCCACTCATCCCAAACTCCAGCACCCAGAGGAGAGTCTGCTTCTCAGCACAGATGTGACTGCTGGATGTCACTTGGTCTGCCACCATTTGATACAGGTTGTAAACTCCAGGTTGGAGCATTTTGTCTTTTTTCTTTCCCTTCAGTCTAGCCTTTTGGGGGGATTTGTTGGATATTTTCCCTTTACTAGTTTAGAAGTTATACACGCTATTTCAGCTATTGTTTTTTTTAATGTTTATCCTACCAATGTTAACATAAACATCCAGATCTAGAGTCAGTCAGACTTTTTCTCTCAAATAAGACAAGGATCTTACAACATTTTTTTGGTGATAGTTTTACTGAGTTTATTCACATAACATAAAATTCACTCATTTAAAGTGTAGAATGTAAAGTTTTTTAGTATATTCACAGAGTCGTGCAACCATCACTACAATTAATTTTTAGAACATTTTTATCAACCCCAAAAGGAAAGTGTAACTGCTTAGCTATCACCTCTCTGTCCCCTTACAGCGCCCCCCAACCCCTGCCCGCCCCCAGCCCTAAGTAACAACTGATCTAATATCTATCTCTATAGATTGGCCTGTTCTGGACATTCCCTATTAATGGAATCATAAAATATTTGTCCTTCTGTGTCTGGCTTCTTTCACTTAGCATAATTAAAAAAAAATTTTTATTGGAGCATAGTTGATTTACAATGTTGTGTTAGTTTCAGGTGTACAGCAAAGTGAATCAGTTATACATATACATATATCATTAGCATAATGTTTTGAAGATTCATCCATGTTGTAGCATCTATTAATATTCCATTTCTTTATATTGGCTAATAAAATTCAATTGTATGGATATACCATATTTTTTTTTATCCGTTCACCTGTTGGTAGACATTTGGATTGTTTCCACTTTATGGCTGTTGTGAATAATGCTGCTATGGACCTTGATGTGTCACTTTTTGTGTAGACATGTTTTTGTTTTTCTTTTTGTTTTACTCTTGGGTATATCCATAGGAGTGTATATGCTGAGAAATGGGGTTACAACCTGATTCTTTTGCATGTGGACCTTATAATATTTTAACTCTGTTCATCACCCTCAACTTATATGCTTATGTTGTCATGTATTTTAATTCTGTATTATTTTAGCTTTTCTTTTAAAAATAATACAAAACATTATTATTTTATGAAAAAAATGTTCATTTAGATTTACCTACATAATTACCACTTTCTTTGCTCATTATTTTGTATTGTGTCTCGGGCTTTCCATTTGACATTAGTTTGCCTTTGCTGGAATTATATCCTTTAAAATGCCCTTTAGAGATGATCTGCTGATGACAAACCCTCTTAGTTTTTCTTTGCCTAAAAATGTTTGTATTCCTTCTTCATTCTTGAAAGATATTTTCACTGGATATAAAATTCTTGGTTCATAATTATTTTTCTCCCAGCACAGTGAAGATGTAATTTTACTATATTCTGTCTTCCACTGTTGCCTTGAAAAGTCATTAGTCAGTCTTAACTTTCACTCCTTGGAAAGTAATCTGTTTTCTTTCTGATTGGTTTTAAGATCTTCTCTTTGTCTTTGGCATTCTGCAGTTTTAGTAGGATTTGTTTCAATGTTTATTTGTTTTGGCTTATTCTGTTTGAGAGTCTGTGGGTACATGTCGTTCTTCAGGTTTCTGAACATTCTTAGCTATTATGCCTTCAGGTATTTTGTCTGTCTCCTCTTCTTCTTCTAGGACTATGTTTAGAGTTATGTTAGTTCATCTTACTCTGTTTTCCACACCTCTTAATCCTTTTTGTTCCTATCTTCCACTTCTTTGTCTACTATGTTGCATTTTGGATAATTTCCTCAGCTCTATATTCCACTTATCTCTTTAGCTGTCTAATCAGTAATTAAACATATCAGTTAAAACTATCAATAGAGTTTTTAATTTCAATTATTTTTCCCTTTTACAAACCTAAACATAGTCTATAACTATTCTGAGGTCCTTAAAGCTCTGTTTTCACTGGCTCTTGGCTTATTTACTTGTGTGTTTAGGTTTTGTTTTAAATATTACTGTTGTTATTGTTCTTTTATTGTACATTGCTTATTTTCTTTAAAATGTTATTTGTGGGAATTTTTTGAGTCCTGGATTTCTCTAGAGAGGATTTGTCTTTGTTCTTGCCAGGCGCTTGAGGGCTACCAGTCTGGAATCATGCTAAATAAAACTCTCAACCTAACATTTTTGGATTACCCAAGTAGTATAAATTTAGACTGCAAACCCACACGAGGGCTGGCTTCTGGTTCCAAGATTTTAGTGGAACTAACTAGTTTCTCCCTCTACTACCCCAACTCATCGTTAAGATTTGAGACTGGATTTTCCTTACCATTCTAGGGGTGGGGTAATTTGTGTTTCCAGTACACCTTTACACTGAAGTGTGGCTTTTTGGGGTCATAGATCTCTTTAAGTACTAACTAGCTTTTGTTATTACCAGAAATGGAAGTCCGGGTCTTGTTTCCCAACCCTCTTATGTCTGTGTCCTTCCTGTTGGGGGCAGTCAGGAGGATGTTCTAATTCTATTCATTGGTTTGACCATCTATCTGTTCTCAGTGCTCTCCTGAAATATCTCTATCTAAGTTGATAAATACCTACTATATGTCTGTCTAGTATTGTACTAAGTTCTATGAGGTATCTGGTAGCTATTTAACCTGTCACATAGCTAATAAAACATTAATATTAGAGGTCGTGAGCCCTTGGGGCACTGATTTAAACCATCTTTTGATTTCTGAGCCCTTCTAAACCCTAGAAATCAGCATTTAGAGTGAGGTGGGTATAAGTGCATGAAGGCAGGGACCGTTTGTATCTTGTTCATAATAGTTGACACATAATAGGTGCTTAATATATATTTGTTGATTGATTGATTGAATGAATGAATATGTTGGTGTCTGGGAGGTCATGGAGGTAGATTCCAGTGTTGACTAGTTCCCTTGGCAGTACAGTTAGAAGATTCCAGGTCTGGGTTCGCATAGTGGGGATGGAAGAGAGAGGATAATATTTCAGTAGCAGGGGATCAAACCATCATGGATTTGAGTCATTTGTAAATCAGGGGTTTCCTCTGTACTGTAAAGGGCCTCAGCACATATCAGGGTACTATAATGTAGGTCAGTGGGTAGGAACATGGACTCTGGAGTCAGATTGCCTGGCTTATATCCAGGCTCTGTAACTAACCTTGGGCCACTTATTAATCTCTCTGTGTCTTAATTCCTTCATGCAAAAAAAGGGGATTATAGCATTTATCTTATAGAGTTGTTTTTTGTTTGTTTGTTTGTTTAAATTTATTTATTTATTTATGGCTGCGTTGGGTCTTTATTGCTGCGCGCAGGCTTTCTCTAGTTGCGGCGAGCGGGGGCCACTCTTCGTTGCGGTGCGCGGGCTTCTCATTGCGGTGGCTCCTCTTGTTGAGGAGCTCGGGCTCTAGGTGCACGGGCTTCAGTAGTTGCGGCACGTGGGCTCAGTAGTTGTGGCTAGTGGGCTCTAGAGCGCAGGCTCAGTAGTTGTGGCGCACGGGCTTAGTTGCTCCACGGCATGTGGGATCTTCCCGGACCGGGGCTCGAACCCGTGTCCCCTGCATTGGCAGGTGGATTCTTAACCACTGCGCCACCAGGGAAGTCCCTATAGAGTTGTTTGAAGTGTTAGTTAATACAAGTACTTAGGACAATGCCTAGCCGAGAAGTGCTATGTACCAGCAATTATTAATGATTATTATTGTCTTTATTGTTGTTTTGAACACTAGTCACATCATTATTCTTGTCAGTACATTTTCCTGGGAACTGCCTGTCATTTCTGGGAGAAAATATTCTAATCTCACACCTACCATTTAGACTTCTGGAGGCTGACCTACTGTAGTATTTCCCCAAGTGTAAGTTAAACACTCCTGCATCCAGATTACCTTAGGGAGCCATGTTAAAATATAGAATGCTGGGACCCATCCTAGTAGGTCGAAAGGATTCTTTCTCTAAAAATTAGTGACGAAAATAAAGATTCTGCACACTCTCTGTGTGTTGGATTAGCCAGGAGCTGCTGTGAGTCAAGTTTATCACCCTTCAGTGCTCGTAGAAAACCTGGGAGCAGGCTTGGAGACTGGGAAGAGATTGAGAATGGGAGAGTTAAACAGAAGAGAAGAAAAGAAGTAGAAAGAGAAGTGAGCAGAGTCTACTCATGTCAGGAGGTTGTCAAATACCATCTTTTGGCCTCTTCTCAAGGGTCATGCCTCAAGGGGACATGTGACATTTGCCTTCCCTTGATTTAGGGATTCCTGAACCTGGCTCCAGCTTGTAGCTTGTAGCCTGGTGTTGGAGACAACAGGGTAGGGAGGCCTGGCGCACTGGTTGCCTTCAAGCAAGGGCCCCCAAGGAGTAGAAGATTAACCAGACTCCCTGGTTGGTTGGTTGAGGGAAGTGGGCTGGCTACTGAGTGCCCTTGAGCTGTTTTGACTGGGCTAAGAGCCAAATCTCAGATGTGTTTGTCTCTCCCTTTGCTCTAGTGCTAGTGTGGGGTTGGCCTTATTTCAAGCCATCTGATGCTCAGGTCCTTTGAAGGCGCTAAAATCGAGCCAGATGGCATCACAGACTGCTTGGGCTGATGAGGGGCTGGAAGTTTAGTACCTTTCCTCTCGTCCCTTCCACTCTACATGGCTCACATTTTCTGTGTGGATCTGTAACCCAAGGCCGAGGAGAATGAGGCCTTGGTCCTGTCAGTGGTGCAAAAGGCCCTCATGGGGCCCCTTGTCACACACCCTGAGCAGGGAGGCCAGCCCTGGCTCAGTCATTCCGCAGGTGTGGTTTGGCCTCCACACATAAGCTGACTGTCTTTTGACTTGCAGCTGCCCTGGTTCCTCTGTAGGTCTTTTGAACAATCTCTGTCATTACCCTTTCCCCTGAGTTCTGTGGAGAGAGCCATACAAATATTTACTTTCCCTCCTTGAGTAAAAAGTCAAATAACGTGTTCAGGGCTGGACTTCTGTGTCCTGAAGTACCTTCTTGTGTACTCAAAGCTTCTTTCCTTTTTCCACATGAAATTCGAGCTTTGGCTCAGTCTGAAGAAGTAGTAAATCTGGATTTGGTGACTTCGGAGCCCCCTGGGGTCTTGGATGGCTAGTGCCTATATGGTGGTAGCTGGGTGTAGGGTCAGGCCTTCAGGCTTCATAGTAGACCCTATTTCTGTTCCATCAGGGGAACAGCCTGGTGTTTTGATATATAATAGACAACAGTGGTTAAGATTATGCATCCTGGAGCCAGGTTGCCTGGGTTCACATTCTGGCTCAGCCTTGAGACCTTGGGCAAGTTATTTAATGAAACCCCTACCGCTCTTTCTTTTTAAACAGACCTTTGGTGCAAAGGTCTGTTTAAATCATAAATCATATTTATAATTCTCGATTCATAGCAAGTTTCAACATTGGTCCATTCATGGCATGCTTTAATTTTATTCATGAGTACGTTTATTTATTCATGGAGAGTATTATAAACAACTATGAACTCAACCCAACAACTAGCCACGTTGATAATAACTTACAGACGTAAGCCTATGTGCTTCCCCCATCCTGCTGCCTACCTCCATGCCCACCACTGTGAACCACTAGCCTGAATTTTGGCTATTATTCCTTTTCTCTTTTTAAAAGTAATCTTATCCCTCTTCTCATGTACACAGAAAAAATATATATATATAATATACATTATATATAATAAAATATGTAATATTTTATATATGTAAAACAGTCCTAAATAAGGTATTATATAATTGTAGTTGCTTTTTGATCCTTATAAAAAGGGTATTATGTTGTATGTAGTCATCTGGGATTTGCCTATTTTATTCAACATTATATTTGTAAGATGCATCCCTATTATTGAGTATAAATGTAGTTACATTTTCACTGTGGTGTAACATTCCATCGTAGAAACATACCACAGTGTCTTTCTCCATTCCCTTTGAGATGGACATTTGGCTGTTGCCAGTATCTTGCTATTACAAGAAACCGATCTGTCCTCAATTTCCTCATCTTAAAATTGGGGAATAAAAATAGGAGCTACCTCATAAGTATGTGATGAAGATGAAAGGCGTTAATACTTGTGAAGTGCTTAAAACAGTGCCTGGCTCATAGCACACGTTTGGCCAGTGTATTCGTTTCCTCGGGCTGCCATCTCCAATACCACAGACTGAGAAGCTTAAACAACAGAAACATTTCTTCACAGTTTTGGAGGCTGCAAGTCTAAGGTCAAGGTTTCAGCAGTGTTACTTTCTTCTGAGGGCCTCCCTCTTCGGTCCTAACGTCCTCTTCTTATAAAGACACCAGTCAGACTGGATTAGGGCCCACCCATATAACCTTATTTTATCTTAATTACCTCTGTAAAGGATCTCCAAAGAGTCAAGTTCTGAGGTACCGGGGGTTGCCTATTACTATTATTATCATCATTATTATTATTTGGTCAGAAGCCCAGAGTTTTCTTCCCTGCCTTTTCAGAAATGACTTTTGATACCAGCAACAGTACTAAAGAATGGCACTTTGTGGTTTCCCAGGATGATAGGCAGCGGCTCCTAAGTCTGTTAGAGGTGAGAGGAGAGGAGCTAGGAGGTTTCATTGTCACCTTGGTTAAAGGAAACTAACCAAGCAAAGTGAGGCCTTGCAGGCGAGCCAGTGGCTGACTGACCCGAAATTGCCACTCAGTAAAGTTCTGTGGGCTTGCCAGGCCTGGGCTGCTGTACCAGGAAATACACTTACACAAGTAACTGCACCACCAGAGCAAACAACGTCTTTCACGGGCTCAGAATATTTTGTTTGATATTAGGGAGCTAGCAGCCACAACTCTGTTTTCCTGCTCTCCCTCTGGAAGGCTCTGAGCACCGAGGAGGAAGTCAGGAGTAGCCCTGATAGGATTTGGATTCCAAAAGGAAGGAGCAGCTCCCCCGAGCCAGTTGCCCACCCTTCCCTCTCTCCACATCGGACCTTGAGTGTAAGATGGAATTCCATGTGCCCGGTAGGACTGTGGGCATCTGTCCGTACTGGGGGTTGGGAGTGGGCTCACAAGGGAAGATACAGTGAGAACAAGGGACTTGGGAGGGGGTCTGTAATGTGCTCAGATTAAAAACTAGAAAAAATTCACACGAATCATCCGTAATAGCTTACTGCATCCTCTTGGTTAAGGATGTCTGCAGTACAGAGATAAGAAGAATATAACATGAAAGTTCTCCTCCACCCACTCCCCAGAGATAATCGCTGCTAAGGTGTACATTCCTCTTGTGACCTTTTTTTTTTTTTTTGACTTTTAAACTTTCAGCTACATGATTAGTAAATTAATGCATTAATTTGTCATAAAAATCCAACTATACAAATACATAGAATCCAAGTCTAAGTCTCCCCTTCCCTATCCCGACCTGTCCTCCCCAGCCCTCTTCCCCCACCCAGTTTGGTAAATATCATTCCAGTCCTTTTTCTATGCATTCATAGTCATCTAAAAGTACAAAGACTAATTTGTCCTTTTTATTCTACAAAAAGGATCATGCTGTGTTCGATACAGATTTGTTCTGTTTTACCTACAAATGGTTGTACCTCCTTTTTTGTAAATGGTTGCAGAGTTAATCTTCCAGAGTGTTTTTTGATGACTCTCCTGCCAGTGGACATTCAGTTAGCTTTTTTGTTATTAGATATTATTTTGTTATTACAAATAATGTTGCAGTGAGTATCTTTATGCATACAGCTTTGTTCATACATGCAAGTGTCTCTGTTGGTATAAATTTCTAGAAGTGAACTTAGTGAGTCAAAGTGAACGGGTATTTAACATTTTTTATAAATATTGACAAATTGTGCTCCAAAATGATTGCACCACCTAAGTGTCTATAGACAGATGAATGGATAAAGAAGATGTGGCACGTATATACAATGGAATATTACTCAGCCATAAAAAGAAACGAAATTGAGTTATTTGTAGTGAGATGGATGGACCTAGAGACTGTCATACAGAGTGAAGTAAGTCAGAAAGAGAAAAACAAATACCGTATGCTAGCACATATATATAGAATCTTAATAAAAAAATCGTTCTGCAGAACCTAGGGGCAGGACAGGAATAAAGACGCAGACGTAGAGAATGGACTTGAGGACACGGGGAGGGGGAAGGGTAAGCTGGGACGAAGTGAGAGAGTGGCATGGACATATATACACTACCAAATGTAAAATAGATAGCTAGTGGGAAGCAGCCGCATAGCATAGGGAGATCAGCTCGGTGCTTTTTGACCAACTAGAGGGGTGGGATAGGGAGGGTGGGAGGGAGACGCAAGAGGGAGGAGATATGAGGATATATGTATATGTATAGCTGATTCACTTTGTTATAAAGCAGGAACTAACACACCATTGTAAAGCAATTATACTCCAATAACAATGTTAAAAAAACCCCAAAAAACAAAAACAAAAACAAACAAAAAAAACAAAATGATTGCACCTTGTTTTTTCTTCCAGTTAATTATACCTTAAGATTTTGCCATATTAGTTCATATAGATTTACCTTCTTTAAATTTATTTACATTTTAAAAACTTCCCAACTTCTTATAAAAATTTTCAAACATCCCGAAGAGTTGAATTAAGGGTATAGTGAACGATGACTGTATACCCTCAAGCTAGATTCAACAATTACTGTTTTTCCCTATTCACTTTCTTTCTTTCTTTCTCTGTGTAAGTTTGCTGAATCATTTCCCCTCAAATTGCAGACATCTTGACACTTCAGCTCTAAATACTTCGTCCTACAGCTCCTAGGGAAAGGAACATTCTCTTGTATATCCACAATACCGTAATCACACTCAAGATAATTATCAACAATTCTCTAATACTGTCTTCTTTATCTAATAATCTGTTTATATTCAAATTTTCCCAATTATCCCAGGAATGTGTTTTTTAAGTTTTTTTTTTTTTTTTTTAAATCAGGATCCAGTCAGGTTTCAAGATTGCTTTTGTTCTCTCTCTTCAGGTTTTGTTTATTCACTTTTTAAAATCTAGGAGCAGGTCCCCCACCCTCTCATTCATGACATTGACATTTTGGTGAATCCAGGCCAGTTGTTTTGCAGAATGTTCCACATTCGGGATTTGTCTGTTTGCCATGGCACCTTGTTGTTTTTCATGGCAGCATGGTATTCTGTTCTGTGAATGTATCGTGGTTGAGTTTTAGGTTGCGGGCATTCCTTTTGTGGTTCCTCTAACAAGTGGTATTTAGTCCCAAAGAGTTTGAGGTACCAGTAGCCACAGTAGAAGTCTGTGGTCAGTTAATGAAGATAAAGTGTTCCAAAGCCAAACTTGGTTGGCAGGAGAATTACCGAAGGCTGCATCCTTTCCCCTTGAAGGGAGATAGATTATTGTTTTAGTCTGTTCAGATTCCTATAACAAAATACCATAAACTGTGTGGCTTATACACCTCAGAAATCGATTTCTCACACTTCTGGAGGCTGGAAGTCTGATCAGGGTACCAGCAGGGTCAAGTGCAGACCCTTTTCCGGGTCACAGGGCAGGAGGGGCTAGGGAGCTCTCTGAGGCCTCCGATTTCATCAGGACCTAATCTCCTCCTAAAGGCTCCACCTCCTAATACCATCCCATAGGACATGAATTTGAGGGAGACACAAGCATTCAGACCATAGCAATAATCTGTTTTGATTCTCTGATTTCTTTGGAGAGGCTGCAGTCTGGGGCTCAGCTGAGAGCAGGGTCCTGTCTTTGTGACCACCCATCCTCACTTTGCACTTCATCAGCAGCCGTGGACCCTTTTGGTAACACAAGTCCCCAGCTGGCTAGGGGAAGCTCCTGGGTTGTGAACTTCCCCCGCTCCCCGCACACCCCTCCCTCGTGCAGCTGTTCTCACTTCAGCTCGTCCTTCCCTCCTCATTTCCTGGAGCCCAAGGCTAACGCTTCTCTCTGTGCTCTGGCTCCCAGCCTTCCTGTCTGCTTCAGGACCTCTCACCATCCGGCGCCTCCTCCCCCTCTTGCTTCTTCAGCCTCCCTCTCCCCACTGGCTCCTTCCCTCCATCTATAACTATGTTCAGGTCTCTCCCAATTCTATCAATACTCCCCTTGAGCTACGACTTCCATCCCTCGCCATCCATTCACTCTTGAAAGAGTACCATGGACAGGGGTCTGCAAAGTGGGCTGCATAAGGTGTTCTGTTTGGGTGCATAAAGAGAATATCAGCATTTCTAGGCCTTTTAGAATTTCATCCATTTACTTTTCTCTGTTTGCATTTCATACACATGTATATCATTTGCCTTTCAACTCTTCTCATCTTCTCCAGCCTCCTTGAGATCCAGACCCACATTCCCACTGATTTATGGGCATCTCTGCGAGGTTCTCACACTGGGCTCACAAACTCAGCCCGGTCTCAGCTTTTCTTATGCTCCTCGTCCTCCAACCTGCTTCCTTGACTGTCGGCCCCAACTTAGGGAGGAGTCCCAACATCCCACCAGCCACCTAGGCCATCAGCCTGCGGGTCATTTTTGACCTGTCCTCTTACTCCTGCTTACCGCCCCCACCCCCACCCCCACCCCCCCGCGTCTGTGTCAATTACTCAGTCCTGGTGATTCAACTTCCTTACGTTCTCTCAAACCTGCCCATCCTCTGTTCTCTCGCTGCCTCTGCCTTCAAGCTCGATTTAGACATTTCTATTCCCAGTCCCTGACACACAGCCACCAGTTGGAGCTCTGCACAACTGTACATCGTACAGGACCGTCCCTACTGTTAAGGAAAAATCAAACCAAATCCAGTGCTTGATATACAGGTCCTTCCATGCTCTTTTGCTGTGCTGATGTTATCCCTTTATCTGTTAGCTTTCTCAACCAGACTATGAGCTCTTGTAGGGCAGGGACTGTGTCTTCATCACTGCCGTGTACCCAGAGCCAGACACATTACCTGCCACCTAGGAGTGTCTCAGTAAATGATTTTTTTTAATTGGTTGGCCGAGAGTAAGAATGAGACTGTCATGGGTGAGAAGAGGAGAGCAGTATTGATACTCCTTTGAGAAATAAAGAAGTCTCCAGGAGAAACTCTCTCTTAGAGATGGGCCAAAAGAATGGATTGAGCTGGGAAGCTAAAGTTATCCTAGTAGTTGTCTGCTAAAATAGTGATTGTGACTTAGGGCTGTGGGCAGGCCCAGGTGCCACCATCTCTTGCTGGAGTCTCTTGCTAGGGCAGAATAGTCAGGTGAAATGAGGTCCAGCTTTTGACCCAGAGAGACCTGGCATTAGTCTTGATGGCTGGAGTTGAAATCCTGGCTTTACCACTCACTGGCTGCATTGACGTTGAAGAGGAGGATTATAATAACAGCTAGCATTTATTGAGTACATATCATATGCCAGCACGGGGCCAGGAACTCTACACAAATTATTTCACCTAATTTCATCACAACTTGATGAGATAGCTTCTATTATCATTCCCACTTTACAAATGAGCCAACCGAAGCTCAGCAAGATTGTGATTTGCCCAAAGTTGCATAGCAACTAAATGATGGAGCTAGAATTTCAGTCTTAACAGCCTGACTCTAGGCTGGAGATATTCATTTGGGAGTCATCAGTATATAGATGGTATTTAGAGCCAGGAGCCTGAATAAGATGATCTAGTGAGTGAGAGTAGATAGAAAAGAAAGCCAAGGACTTGGTTCTGGGCCCCTCCAATATGTAGAGGAATTAGGAACATGGAGGTCATTGGTAACCTCAATCAAAGCTATTTCGGGGGTTGGGGTGTGGTAGGTATGAAAATTTGATTGGAGTGGATGGAAGGATAATTCAGAGGAGAAGAAATGCTGGCAGTGAGGAGAGAAAAACCATTTGAGGAGTTTCTCTATAAAGGGAAGCAGAGATATGGGGGTGATAGCTGGAGGGTGCAGTGAGATCAAGAATTTTTGTCTCTTAGGAAGGGTGGGAGGGAGACGCAAGAGGGAGGAGATATGGGGATATGTGTATATGTATAGCTGATTCACTTTGTTATACAGCAGAAACTAACATACCATTATAAAGCAATTATACTCTAATAAAGATGTTTTAAAAAAAGAATTTTTGTCTCTAGATGAACAACTTTGTAGCTTGTTTTTTGATGGGAATGATCCAGAAAAAGGGGACAAATTGCTGGTGGTGTGTCCCCGAGTAGACGAGAAAGGATAGGATCTAGTGCAGGAATGGGGACTAGCCTTAGCCAGCAGCATGGATGGGGACGGTGCAGGGGGGAGGGCGATGTGGAGGTGGGAGCTCGTTGATGTTCTCTTCCAGTTGCCTCCTTTTCCCCAATGAACTAGAAAGCCATGCCACCAGCCAAGAGGGAGGATGGGGGAACGTTTGAGGAACACAGGAGAAGTTGTGAAACAGTGATAGGAATTGTCCAGGAGAGAGGAGAGTGAATGGATTTGAATGTAGTCGGATTATAAGGTCGCATTAAGGGCCCGCTCAAAGTTTGCAGTCATGAATTTCAAGGGTTAACAGCATAGCTTTACGTTTTTCTCCAGCCGTGCTTACTTGCATGGTAGAGGCACAGAAAAGGGTTGAGAATGTATGGAAGGGAGTGATGGGCAAGTATAGAAGTGAGGACATGAGGTAGGTGAGGGCCAGCAAAACAGTGGAGGATCAGGAGATGTGGGTCCTAGTGAAGGGGAAGAATTATTAGTCGGGATATGAGGGGCGCGGAGTGATTGGGTAGATAGGAGGTGGTGGTTGGAGAGTGGGGTGCATGACAGAGTTTATGGAAGGGTTGGAGGTGTTGGCAGTGACAGGTATGACCATGGGGATAAAGGGCTGAGGTGAGATGGAGGTGAGACCCTCGAGGGGAATGGAGTTCAAGGCATTAGAAACCAGTGTGTGCTAAATATTGAAAACACGGGAATTTTGACAAAGGCATGTTGGACGGCAGTGACAGGGAGGGTCCAGAGTTGAGAGTAGTGGGTGGGAGAGACTGACGACATGAGGTTCAGATCAGGGCAGTGGTTAGGAAGGAGACAGCATTGAGGGGCAGACAGGACCCCTCCTGGCCCAGGGGTACAAGGTGACATGGGAGGGAAAGCACCCACCACTTGAGAGGGCTGTAGGGATAGCTGTGTCCTCAGAGGGGCGACCAGATTTTCATCAAAGTAAGAAGGTCAAAGGACCGCTCAGAGAAGAGTTTAAAGATGGAGGGGATTTTGCAAATGATAGTGGGTTCCAGAGGATAGAGGGGAAGCGTTTCAAGCGTTGGGGAGCAGTGGGAGGTGGTCTCAGATTCGGGCTTGTAGAGAGCTATATGGAGGTTAGAGCTCAGGTGTTGGGCGGTGACCTGGGAGTCTTGGGCTTCTGATGGTAACGGAAGTACCCAGGGACATACGGCACACTGGGATGGGCGGTCTTCACGGCAGAGTGTGGTGGTGTGGCTGTCAGAGGGCGGACGGTCGGTAGGAAGGAGGTCAGGGATCTCGCCATGGATGGAACCCGTGTGCTTCATATTTCGGGCAGTCCGATTCCAGAGGCCTGGAGAACTTTGCCAGTCTACTCTATTGATTCTGAAAAAAGATGTTGACTTGGACGTGAGAAGGAAGTTATGACTTATGTAGCTTAAAATGTTTTTATTGCCTTTGGCTTTCAATTGCAGTGATGTAGGACTTTCTGTCTAAAGCCTCGGGAATCCCCCAGCTGAAAAGGAGCCCAGATATGTACATTAGACTCGAATTCCAGATGTGCGTTCTGGAGGGCAGAGATGAATTAGCCAAGTGGAACTTCTTCTGGGGGAAGTAAGACACTTTACAGATAGTGTTTATGAAACGGGTATCTTGGAATAATTAAGTGAGATAGGACACATGAAAGTATTTAACACAATGCGTGGTACATAAGTACTTTCTAAATATTCTTTGTTATTAAATGTCCACTGGTAGGTTCGTGCTCGCGTTCAGCTCCCTTCCTCCTGCCACTTGTGTGGTTTTCTTAGGTTGCCCTCCTTCTCTTTCATCCCTTTCCCTTCCTCTCCCTGGCCTTAGCCGTCAGCGGTGCCCACACCTAGTTGAACACTCTCTGTATCCTTCTGAGGTAGAGAACTCTTGGAATAGGGGGAGGGGCCGCCCTCAGAGGAAAGACGCTGCTGATGGGGCCGGTCTCCTGGCCACCCCAGCTGAGATCTGTGACCGAGGTGTCTCCAGAGCCCCGGTGGGAGCTGAGAGACCTGTATTGCAGGCCGAGCTTGGCCACTGTGAGGGCGGGGATCACGTGAACGGGGAGGGACCGGGCCCAGCCCCCAGGTGGAGGGCAATTGCTGATCCTGCTGTTGCTAATGAGCTTCTATTACCACTCCCCTTGTTAACAGGGCCTCAGCTCCACTGCGCATCTCCCCTGCGCATCTCCCAGGTGTCAGGCGTTTGTGGGAGGGAAGGAGCGGGGCACGGGGTAGGGGAGTGTACAAGCTAAGAGTATAAACTCTAGAGCCGGACTCCTTGGGTTTGAATCCTGGCTCTGTCACCCGATGAGGCGTGTGCCCCTGGGTAAGTTATCTCACTTCTCTGTGCCTCAATTTCTCACCTCTAAAGTGGAGTTAATGGGAACAGTACAGGTGAATTAATAGGTGAACTGATAGTTAACAAAGCGCTTAATAGTTCCTGGCATGCAATAAGGATTCTACAAATGTTTGTTTTAGTAAAAATTTTTTTAAAATGTTTTTACAGCAATCTTATAACAGCATAACTATTTTAATTTTACTGGTGCCAAAACTGGGATGGAGAGGTTCAGTGACTTGCCCGAGGCCACGGGGATATTCACTGGCAGAATCAAATCTAGAATAGGAATTTGGCAGCCTCGAAAGTCCTTGCTTGCGGCCGCAATGCTGAACTGCCTCCCGGGACCTGCCTGGTGGGGAGTTTGCTTTCTAGAAGGGCTGTGAGGGAAGGGAAAGCAAGTGGGCACCGTGAGTCTAGGTGGGTAAATAGTGGCTGGCGTCTGAGACTTCAGCAAGGGGGATACCGCTTGGGGACCTGGCTGGGACCCCGGCGAGCCCAGTTCTCTGCTCCCTGCGGTGGGAGAGCAGCCTGGGTCCCCAGGCCCTGTTTCAGGGAGAGGTCTAGTCCCTTAGGCGCCAGAGAGCTGAGCCTTCCCGAGACCTTTGCCTTCTTGCCTGCCTTCTGTGTGACCGCAGTCCAGTCAGTTAATTTAAGATAGTAGAGTGATCCCAGACCACGTTACTCTGAGGGTCCCTGTGGACCTCTCAGGCCTCCAAAGTTACCTCCTGCTGGTGGTTACCTCCACTGTGAAACCCCATGACCCTTTAAAGCTATTATTCCAGCGAGGTCTACAGAGACGCTTGGAACCTCATTTCTCTTTCTGGGATTTTACATTTCCTTCTGTGAGCATAAAATAATAGTCGAGCATCATCTGGGTCCTTGGGAAATTTTCCTTCTGCGTGGGTTTTTATTTTCAAGAGCCAGACCGGTGACTCTGTCCAGGGTCTGCAGTCATCTCAGCTCCCATTCTGGGAGCTCTGCCATCTTTCGGTTTGGGCCCTTGGGTTCCTGGGTGTGGGGAGCCCAGAACTGGGTCCTCTCATGAGCTCACAGGTTTGGTTCTGTGCTCGTCCTGTTGGACACAGTGAGGCAGCTGACCCTTGCCCTGGGTGTCCTTGTTTCTCTGGGCCTCCCCTTGGCCGGGGTGGGGGGAGGTGTGTGGGCGTGCGTGTGTGTATCTGTGTGTGTGTGTCTGTGTAGGGCTGTGTAAGCCCCGGAGGCCAGGCCTCTTGCCAGCGGCTGCAGTTCTTTTCCCAAAATTGAGTTAGCCGCTCAGCTGTTTCCACTCTCCACCCACTGCCAAGCGCTGCAGCACGGTCCCCGTGCCAGGTTGAAAGCGCACTCTGCTTTGGTAATTTAGAGCTTCCATTTTGAGAGAGATGGGAAACAGGAGTGAATGAGTGGGCACGTTGGATGGAAGGAGGGTGGGGACATTCTTTTTGGCAAGCCACGCCAGAACTGGCCCAGCTGCTTGGTCTTCACCCAAAATTAGGGCTAACCCTGGACTGACCCCAAGTATCCAGTGGAGAAACTCTTTATTCTTGGATCTAGACCTAACCAGACCTGGCAATCAATATTTTTTAATCTGCAAAATGGGAATAATAAATCCTACCCCATATGGTCTTCATGTCAAATGAGAAATAAGCTTTTAAGTAGGCCATCAGCTACTCACCAGGAGCAAGAAGTGACGCAAGCTTGTGTTTCTCCAAGTATTTTTCTGCAGAACACTAAGTGCTATTTTTTTTTTGCAAAGGCACTGGCTAAATAAGTTTGGGCCACACCGGATAAACAGTGTTAAGCAGCCTTCTTCTTTGCACAGACCCCACAGGTCCTTAATCTACCACTAATATACATGGTGAATCTCCAAGGGGATAGATTGTAGGTAACATTTCTTAAATTTTTCGCCAAACTTTCTCAGTGGAGCAGTTTTCGAATACCGTCTCTGCAAAATACACTTTGGAAGATGCCAGCGTAGGTCATAGGCATATTCATTTCATTCTTTTTTCTCTAATTGCGAAGGGAGTTGAACTGGTTGAAGTGCATGGGGTTGCTAAGATGTGGGTCCTTGGGAGCGAGGGCGTTCAACTTCAGAATCTGTTGGAATGAGTGCTTCCTGCTCTGAAACACCTCTCTCTCTCCTGTCCTTACAGCTCCCCTTTGAACTGGAGATTTACTACATTCAGCATGTTATGCTCTACGTGGTACCCATCTACCTGCTCTGGAAAGGAGGTAAGGCCAGCAAGCCCCGTCCCTGTGCCATCCCGACACCTAGCCTCACCCTTCCGTTTGGGGCCCTCACAACCTCTTGGGTGCCTATCAGGATCTTGAGGTGCTGCCTGCCGGGTCTCTGCAGACACCAGGCAGTGGGAAAACGGGCACGGATGAGGCCCACAAAGAGCCTGCTGGCTTTCCAGAACCATCCTTTGTGTGGGTGAGCTCGGTGCCACTGACGGCCTGTCCTAGGGCCGGGGCCTCGGGCTCTTCGTCCGTGGTGGCGATGGGTTTTCACAGAGCCTCACGCACTCTGTCACTCGCTTCTGCTTGTGCCTTCTCCCGGCCTCAGTGTGCAGCATAGGGTAGAAGAAGAGAAGGACCTTGTGCTTTTCTCATTATACCCATCCTCTCAGAACTAAAAAAGGTATCGAAAGGGGCAAGAAGTCCAGAAACTGGGATTATGGGATTGAGGGAAGAGGCAGGTGAAAGAGCAGTGGCCTTCATGGAAAACAAAGCATCGAAAATCTTCATTTGATCATGAAGGGAGAGATCGCCAACCTGGTCAGGAAGCTGATCTCTTTGTGACCTCACAATGACCCTTAAATGATCCCCTCCCTCTATTATGTAGTAGACAAACGAGAAGGGGAGACTGGCTGTGAGAGCCCCCTTCTCGAAGTTCTGACCTTCCCGGAAGGTCCTGTACCTGGAAATCATCCTCTTTTAGTCATAGCCACCAGCCTCTCTGTCTTGGTTGCTGGGACTTTTCTGGGAGACCAACCTCACCCCAGGCAGCAAGGGTTTCATTTCTATCACATGAAGCCACATGGACCCTAAAACCCACTGGGAGATCGTTTGGAAGTTGTGCTTCCTCTAACTCAGGAATTCTAGCAAATCTTAAGAACTCCTGACACGAGGGAGCCTCAAGGACCAGTCAACCGGGGGACATGCTGGAGGATGCGAACTGTTGCTCTCCATGGAGTCTACTTACAGTCAAGGGTCCCTGGTTTCTGTCAGTTAGGACTCTTCTTAGGACCTGTCTCTAAATATTCTTTGAAGCTGTCTTTACCCTGTATAGCCACTTGGGGTCTCACACTGTCAAAGAGCACTTCCTTTTAATTTGCACTAAACACACTCTTTTTCCCCACTGAGCTTTAAGAGAGGTCTGACGTTCCAATATCTAGGTGACCTGGGCCATGTCTCAGGTCTGTCCCCTGTGGCACAGGAAATAGCTTCCTAATAATATGTTAAGTCTCAGAGATACACTCATTCTGAAGGGAACCAAGCAGGAAGCTGTCCCAGGTCTCCAGGGCCCCACCACTCATGGTTCCTGGTTTCTGAGGTGTGGGATGCAAGTTCTGGCCAAATGTGCATGGCTATTAGTTAAACCTGTTTGTGCTCTGAGGTGCCATAAAAGTCTGTCAGTTGGCCGAGCCAGAGTGGTCTGACACGGAAAATACCCAGTAGCCTCTACGTCCCCCGCCTCTTCAAAAAATCCCACCATCTGGGAGGCTACACTTTCTAGAAGTGGCTGATTCCACTGCAGCCTTCTGTTGAATCTGTTGCTGCACTGTTTGGGGGAACTGAGCTAATAAGGAAGTAGGGATTCCAAAGTCTTAGTTCCAGTTTACTTACTTGTTTACTGTGAGTGAGTCTTTCGCCTCTCCTCTGGTGCCTGGCCTTGAAAAGAGGTTGTAATAGTAGTAACAGTAATGGCAACCACAGTGTAACTATCAATGCCTACTTTTTATTGAGCGTTTTCTGTGCAGGATACTGTGCTAGGCATGTTTTGTGTATGTTCCCATCACAACTAACCCGGTGAAAAATCCTCCTTCTACAGAGGAAAAAAAAAAAAAATCAAGGCTCGGGAAGGTTAGGTACCTTGCCCCGCAGCTTGGATTCAAAGCCTGGCCTTGATTCTCTCACACACCATGTTGTCCTAAAAGACAGATGTGTGTCTCCTGACCACATCAGGCTGGGAATCAGCCCTCCAGCCCGCCCTGCTTCAGCCAGTCACTCAACACAGACAGGCGCACCTCATTTTATTGCACTTTGCTTTATCGTGTTTTTTTTTTTTACAAATTAAAGGTTTGTGGCAACCCTGCATTGTCAGAGGATGGTTAGCATTTTTTAGCAATAAAGTATTTTCTAATGAAGGTATGTACTTTGTTTTTTTAGCCATAATGCTATTGCACACTTAATAGACTACAGTATAATGTAAACGTAACTTTGATATGTGCTGGGAAACCAAAAAATGCATGCGGCTCACTTTATTGCGCTATTCGCTTTATGGCCGTGGTCTGCAACCAAACCCGCAGTAACCCCGAGGTGTGCCGGGATTTGTTCAACACCTACTATGTGCAGAGCATTTGTGCTAGTGAATCAGAGACGAACCAGAAAGGCCCAGTCCTTCCACAGGGAGTCCCTGTCTGAGAGAGAAGACAGACAGGTGTAATACAGCGTGACAAGTGCAGCTGTGAGAGCGTGATAGGATTTCTGAAGCCTTGTTCGCCTTCCCTACTTTACCATTTCTGGGCTCTTGTGTGCTCTTGGCTTCCTTTCTGGCTCTTTGCTGTCATCTGCTGTTCACCTGGGGGAAATTATGAGCACATAGAGGAAAAAAAAAATCTGGGTTTCCTGAGGTTGGTTTTACCTTCACGTGAGCCTTGGATGTAGGCCTTGCAGAGGGGGCATGCATCTGGAGTGAACAGTGGGAAGAGTATTCCCTGAAAACCAAAAAGCTGAGAGTTTGGGGCTTCCCTTCCCTAATAAAAGTCTTGTAATTTTCCAGAAATAGCTGGCTCAGGAGTTTTTACCCAAGGCCAGACAGCTGTCCTTTAGGTACCACCCATGCCCGGGAACCCTGTTTCCCTGAAAGGCAAGGTCCTGCTTCTCCTGTGGTTTGGGGGTGTCTGGGGGGTGCTGAGTGGGAATCTCATCCCCCCCCTCGTTTCTGCAGCCCTTCGGCACCACCATAGTAAACGTGACCTCCCCTGTCCACACTGCTCTGTTCTTCCTCCAGCCGGGCTCTTTATTTCTCTTTCCTTTCCTCCCAACTCTGACTTTGGCCGTGTGCAACCCCACCCTTACCCCCAGCTCTTCACAGCACACAAAGTCCTCCCAGCTCTTGCCTGAAACTCCCTCTAACGGAGGCTGTTCTCTCCGCTTGGCCCTGTGTGCCGCGCGGCTCTCCACTGTCTCTTCCAGACCACTGTTTCGTCTCTGCCTTCTGTGACAGTGCTTTCTCCTCTACCATCCTCTCTTTTTCACTACCACCACCACCTAAACCGCTTGGTCACTTCTCC
The DNA here is from genome assembly GCF_028023285.1 of Balaenoptera ricei. Taxonomy (NCBI): domain Eukaryota; kingdom Metazoa; phylum Chordata; class Mammalia; order Artiodactyla; family Balaenopteridae; genus Balaenoptera; species Balaenoptera ricei. The sequence continues at coordinate 99,299,168 of NC_082660.1, forward strand.
CACATTCCGCCATGCCTTTGGCCCATGGCTCTCTCACTATTTTCATTACAACTCTAGCCAGCATCCTGAGAGCCTTCCGGTGAGGACCACTCATCCCACCCCCAGCTTCTCAAGGTTTGGGCTTCTCAATTGCAGTGACTTCTGCCTCCCCTTTAGCCACCTGGCCCTTGCTTTCCACTAAAACTCTTCTATCTGAGATCATAAGCCTTTAGGTCCTTTTCTTTGACCCAAATATCTACTCCTTTCAACCTCCCCTTTTCCCCAGTAGGACATAACTTTGAGTGACTCTTGTGCCGCTATGACCAATTACTGGAACCTTCCCTTCACCAGCTCCTGAGAGTGTCTCACTCCCTTGTCCCTTCCACTGGGATTAGTGTCTAATCCCAGTGTCCAGTCTTGGTCTACTGAGAAAATCTCTCCGGTCATTCGGATTTGGGCCGCAGAAATCCCATGGTCTCTGTTATAATTGTGCTCTCAGCACCATCGCTCGCTTGTTTTCTATCTTTCACCGGCTCCTCCACACACAGCCCTCAGAAGTCATATGCCAGAGCTTTACCGCCCTCCCCAAACTTCCTATCCAGTCTATTCAAACTTCCAGTCCTCTCCACTTTCAGTAGATGTTCTCCCAACAAATGACTGGGGAAATAGAGACTTTCCGGTGGGAGTTTTCCCTCAACTACGTCTCTCCACTCGATGAGCTTCTTTAACCCCGCCCATCCTTAGGTTCCTCCCTCCCGTCTTGGAGGGAGTGCTGTTCCTCCTACTGGCTTTTCGGTCTTCCCTATTCTAAAAAACTTTAACTCCACACAACTCCATCCTTCATCCTCCCTGTCAGCTAAGCATCTTTAAAAAATAGTCCAAACAATATTTCCTGAATTTCAGTTCTTTGGACATCATAATTGTTGCCTTATTCATTGTAATCACCTGTATTATTATGTATGTAATATTTGATCTGTTGATTTTTCTTTTCCTAAAATATATTTGTTTTTAAGAGAAGGCTTATACTCTGTGAAATCCTGGATTCAGTACACTGGTTATCTATTTTAATACACCTTAAATATGTAACTTCTAAATTAAAAACAAGATGTTTATCTGTTTACTACTTGAAATCACCTCATGAATAGGACATAACTTTTTTTTTAACATCTTTATTGGAGTATAATTGCTTTACAATGGTGTGTTAGTTTCTGCTTTATAACAAAGTGAATCAGCTATACATATACATACATCCCCGTATCTCCTCCCTCTTGCATCTCCCTCCCACCCTCCCTATCCCACCCCTCTAGGTGGTCACAGAGCACCGAGCTGATCTCCCTGTGCTATGCGGCTGCTTCCCACTAGCTATCAGTTTTACGTTTGGTAGTGTATATATGTCCATGCCACTCTCTCACTTTGTAGGACATAACTTTGAGTGACTCTTGTCTGCATCTGATGAGCCCTCTTTTTACTTACGTTTCATTCATCAGAATGTTGCCGTCTGATGTCCACCCACACTGCCCACTTCGTCGTGGAAACAGCACTTCTAAAGATTACCAACGACTGTGTGACCAAATCTAATGGCCGTCTCTCAGGCTTCATCCTGCCCACACTCTTTGCTACGTTGGACATTGTTGAACACTCCTTTTTGGAATGTTCTACTCTCAGGGCTTCCAACATTCCCCCCGCTCCCAGCTTGCCCACCTCACCGACCATGCCTTTCCAAGTCTCCTGCAGGAGTTTTCTTTCCTCTGTCCTCCGAGATGTTGATCTCCCCCAGAGTTCTGTTCTGGCCTCACCTCTCGCTCTGCTACTCCCGGCATGGTCTCATGTGCTTACACAATTTAGCCACCAGTCTGTGCAGTGATGGCCACCACATCGCCCTCTGCAGCCCGGAATCTTAGGAGATTCCTTTTCATGTTGTTAACTCAAACATCTCCACCTGAATATCTCAAGCATACTCAAGATATGCTTGATGCTCAAGATATCATATCAAGATAGTCAAGATATCATAAGCTCATCTTGTCTGTGCACACTCATTATCTTCCCCATCAGCTCTGCTTCTCTTCCTGTGGCTTTTGACAGATAACACCACCAGTCACCCCAGGTAGAACCTGGGAATCATCCCTACCCTCGCATCTATTTCATCCGTTCATCTAACACATACGTCTTCATCTGTTTGGGCTGCCATAGCCAGATAGTACTGACTGGGTAGCTTTTAAACAACAGAAATTTATTGCTCACAGTTCTGGAGGCTGGGAAGTCTGAGATCAAGTCACCATCATGGTCACCTTCTTGTGAGGCCCCTCTTCCTGGTTCCTAGCTGGCTCCTTCTCACTGTGCCCTCACGTGGTGGACGGGATGAGGGATCCCTCTACAGTGTCTTTTATAAGGGCACTAATCCCATTCATGAGGGCTTCACCCTCATGGCCTAAGCACCTCCCAAAGTCCCCACCTCCTAATACGTTCACATTGAGGGTTAGAATTTTACCACATGAATTTTGGGGGACACAAACTTTCAAACCATAGCGACGTATTTACACGTGCCCTCTTTCTGCCAGCCTCTGCGCTGGCCATTGGGGGGCCCTGATGAGTGAAAATCAGATCCCACCCCTTCCCTCATAGAATTCATAATGTAGTGGGGGGAGCCAGATGTGAATTCAGTAATCACACAAATGGACGTATAGTTAGAACTGAGCTAAGTACTCTGAAGGAAAGGAACATGCTTTTATGAGAGCCTAGAACAAAACAAGCTGACTTAGTATGGAAGTTCTGGGGAGAGTTCCCTGAGGAAGTGACATTTCAACTGAGATCTCAAGGATGAGTAGGAGTTTACTAGGTAAGTGTAGGATTAAGGGAGGTGAACCCTTGTAACTGGACAAAATGGCAGATACGCCAGCACCTCAGCAGGAGGGAGAACCGGAGGGAGAGCAGATGACCCTGGGCCTGAGGGGCAGATATGGAGGGCTTTGTGGTCAGGGGTTTGGCCTTTATTCTAAGAGCTGTAGAAAGCCAGTGAAAGTTTTAAGAAGGGGCATAGCATCAGCTTGTTTTTCCTATTGATTCTTTTCTTGTGTAATTCATTTATATAGCTCTGTATCTAAGATACAGAAAGCCATTGTGTGAAAAAACACCTTCCCACCCCTTCCCCCATTCACAGCAACAAGTCCACAGGTTACCACCATTGTTGTTTTTTGCATATCCTCCCAGAATTTCTCTTTTTTTGTATATATAAGTAAGTTTTAAAAATATTTTATTTTCTTCTTAACACACACATCCCCAAATAGCATACCACACAACTGTTTTGTTGCTGTTACTATTTTGCTTAGCACTGTGTCTTAAAGAGCTTTCCAAGTAAGCCCATAGGAAGCTTTCTCATTCACAGCAGCATGTGTTCTGTTGGGTGGATGGTAAAATACAGGGTAATATAAATGGCAACACTTTATGTAGCACTGTGACGTGCCATTGTTTCAAGCTCTTCCCATACATTAACTCATTGAATCCCCACCACAATCCTCTCAGGTAGGTGTTACTGTTATCTCCGTTTTACAGATGAGGAAACTGATGCTCAGATAGTAAGTAGCCGAACCAGGATTTGAACTCGGTGGTGCAGCTTTTAGACACAACACAAGGCTACAACACTCTACTGTAATTTATTTATCCCATCTCCTCTTGATAGACATTTAGGTTGTTTCCAACCTCTCACTAAAATAAATAACACTGCACTGAACGACCTTGAACCTATGCCATTTTGCAGGTGTGCAAGTGTGTCTAAAGGATAAATCCCCCTAAGTGGAATTGCTGAATCAAAGAGTATATGCATTGGTAAATTTGATGGATATTTCCAAACCCAGAAAAGTTAGACCAATTTAAATGCTCCTTGGCAATGTGGAAGAGTGTCTGTTTCCACACAGCCTCACCAAAAGAGGCTTTTGGCTTATTTCCAACCTTTCCACTTTTTGCCCATCTGATGGGTAAAACTAATGGTTTATTGATCTAGTTTTAATTTGAATTTCTCTTACTTTGAGTGAGGCTGAGCCTCTTTTTACATGTTTAAATTGGCGTTCGATTTCCTTGTCCTTGAATTATGTGTTCCTCTCATGTGCTCATTCTTCTCATTGTTGTTTTTTTTTTCTTTTACAAAATTAAATCCTGGGAGCGCTTTATAAATAGGAGTTGGCCCTTTGTGTTTCGACCTGCAGATATCTTCCCCACTTTTGTCATTTGATTTGTAACTTTGCTGATGATTTATTTTTGCCAGGTAGGATGTTTACATTTCCATGTAATGTATCTATTATTTTATGGCTTCCGAATTTTGAGTCATGGGTAGAAGGCCCTTCCCTACTCCAACGTCATAAAAAAATATATCCCATATTTTCTTCTGCTGTGTTAGTAGTTCCATTTATTTTTTTTTATTATTATTTTTTACCTTTAAGTCTTTTATCCACTTGGAATTTATCCTGGTATTAAAGGGACCAGCTTTATTTCCAGATGGTCTCTCATTTGTCCCAACACTGTTTATCAAATAGTCCGGCCTGATCAGATCTGCTTGTGGAAAAGATCGTGCCGGTGCTGTGTACAGAGATCACCATGTTCTCCTACTTTTACCTCCTAGATGGTTCTCACGGCCATCCCCTTCCTGCCATCTCTAGGACCACAACCTTGGGCTGAGCTACCATGGCAGTTGGCTCTGTGTGATCTCCCTGCCCCCAGCCTCCCCCGCTCCTCCTAACAGCCCTTCAGTCCTGGCAACTCCCAAAGCTGTTTCTAAAGCCCGCATTGGCTCATAGCACTTCCCTGTTCGGAAACCTTCAGTGATCCCCCCTTGTCCCCAGAGCACCATACTCCCAGGGGCACAAAAGACCCTGTGTGCCCTGGCCCTGCCCCTTTCCCTTCGTGTTCCTCCTTTCCTTGTTCTCTGCACTCTGGTGATACCCAAATCCTTAGGGTCCCCTGAGTTTACTGTACAACTTTCATGGCTCTGTGCCCTTGAAAATGCCATGACTTCTGGCAGGAATACCCTTCTCTAGCTTGTTGGCCAGGAAAGCATGCCTTCTTCAAAACTCACCTCCGCAGTCACCTTCTCCAGGCAGCCCTCCAAAACTATTCTGTGGCTGAACTTGTCACACTGCAGTGCAGGTGTCTGTTTACATGCCCGTCACTCTAAGGACAGGAATTTTTCTTTCGTTCTCGATATCTCAGGGATGAATGAATAACTATATATCCACACACTACGCATTGCACATATCCTGTTATACATCTTACAAGCTAACATTTATTGTGCGCTTTCCATGAACTGGGCACTGGGTAAGAGTTTTACAAGATGATCTTGATCTCACTGAATCTGCACAAAGTTCACTAAGACTTACGGGGTCCATGACGTTGGATGTGGGGGAGAAAAATCACGTTTTCACTTGCATTAACTCCAACTGAAATACAGCATTTCCTTCAGTTCTGAATCGCAGACAGCAGCCCACAGTTGCATTTGCAGTACTTGGCATGTTGTCGTTAATATAAATCACAGATATTTTCTACTGATTACAGCTGCTACAGATAATCTTGAAAAATCATTTTCACTTCATCATCACCTCAATATTTAAAGACATTTATTATTTAAAAGTATTTTACTAACTGTATTTTGATAGTATTATTTTCTTTTATAACCCTGTATCTTTTATTTTAGATATTTATATTTAAAATACAGTTACTTAATATATAAACATAATATATTTAATATGTAATATATTTTATATATTTATATTTTAAAAGCTTTATTCTGAGAGAGGGCCCCAAACAGCCCAAGGGATCCAAGGTACCCAAAGGTTAGGCACCCCTGCACTAGAGTTTAAACTGGCATTTCAAACCAGGCAGGCAGGCGTCATGACCACACTGCATGTAGTTGCTGGATTTGACAGACTGTGGGTTCGAATCCTGGTTCTGGCGCTTGGGCTGGTGCCTTCATCTCTCTGTGTCTGTTTTCTCGTTTGTAAAATGAGGATTAGTAGGTGTGTTGTGAGGGGTCAGGGAGCTCATATATGTAGAGTATACAGAACAGTGCCTGACGCGTGGTAAGTGCTGTGTATTGTTGTTCTTATTATTAACCACTTAAACTGCCTCTCGTTAATTTCGCATCTGTCTTCCAACTAGACCGTGGGCTCTTGGGGTCAGGGTTGTACCTTGCTGACTTCTAAAGCCACAGGCTTGCAGATACGAAGTGCATGTTTGTCAGTGGATTTAACACTGCTGACACCCCTCCTCTTAGATGCCCGTTTCTCCTTTGAGCCCCACAACACCCCTGTCTCCAGGTTCTTCTCCTTCTCTGGCTGTTTCTCCTTGGGCTCCTCTCTGCCCTGCCTGCCCCAGAAATCCTGGCATTCCCCATCTATAGATGCAGGCCCGAGAAACACCACAGGTACTTTAGGTTAAACATCTGCAGTCAGCTTCCTCAATTCCGTGCTCCTCCTTCCATCCAACCTGCTCTTCTTCCTCTTCCTCTATTTCTTATCTTAGTGGCTCCACCAACCATCCAGTGCCAAAATCCAAGGCAGCTTCCTGGACCCCTTCCTCTGCCTCATCCCCTATACCAGTCGGCCCAGAAGTTCTGAGGATCCAGATTCTCAAAATGCTGGCCAGTTTGGCCCCCACGCCCCTGTCCTAGTCCGGGCTCTCAGCCTCCATTGCTGGGACTAGTACTTTGATTCTTCTCTCATCTCCCTGCCCCCTGATTGCCCCTACCTCCCACCCAGTCTCTCCTGCATCCAGTCTCCAAAATACCTTTCTAAAGAAAGCAAAGCTGATCAGAATTCACTCCACTGCTTAAAATTCCCATGCAGGATGAAGACCAAACTCCTTTACGTGGCATTCAAGACTGTTCACAATCTGACCCTTGCCTTTCTCTTTGACCCCATTTCCCATCACTTAAGAGTTCAACTCCCATTACTTTTACCTTCGAAGTCATATCTGCACCCCCCTCTCCCCTGTCCAATACACAAACCAGCTTCTCTACTCGGACCTGGCAAACTCAGCGTCCTCCTCTACAAGTTAGCTCAAAGGTGCTACGTCCTCTCTGGATCTGTGTCTGACTTTCCTAGGCAGCCTAAGGCACATTTTCCTGGAAGTTCCTTATACTTTTTATATTCCATATCTAATTGTTTATCTGTGCTTTGCCACTAGGTGGCAGTCTCGTCTTTTCATCTTTTCAGGAGATGAAGCTGTATTGGGTTGGCCAAAAGGTGTGTTCAGGTTTCGTTCGGGTTTTTCCATAACATCTTAGGGGAAAACCCGAACGAACTTTTTGGCGGACCCAGTAGAGTTAAAATCGTATTTTATTGTAATTTAAATTAATAATAAATCATTAAATTAATAGTGTTTATTATAATTCAGATGCTATAGGAGCAAGGGAGAGGATGAAGTCTTCTGAGGCCACACGAGTTTGGTCTGGGTAGCCGTGGGCGGAGGGATTAGCTGCCCCTAGTGCATAGGGACCACAGAAGGAAGGAGCATATTTTAAGGAGGAAGGTGATTTTACTTGAGTTTAAGGCAATTCTAGGCTCTCCAGGTTGAGATGTCCAGGAGGCCATTGAATGGAATATTCTGGAGCTGTTCAGGGGAGTCTGGGCTAGAGGCTGACTTCGATATCTTTGGTATAAAGGTGATGGATATAAACATGGGAATGATGAGATGATCCAGGGTAACTGTGTAGGTGGGGAGGAAACAGAACTTTGAAAAAGGCCTTGTGGGACATGAACCTGTAAATAATAGACAGGAAGAAGAAGGTAAGGAAATTGTAGGAATGGTCAGAGCAACAGAGGAGTGGCTAGTTGTTCTGGAAGCGAAGGCACTAGAAATTGTCATCAAAGGACTAGTGATCCGGAGTGCCACATTGTTTCAGAGGGCTCCAGGAAAGTGAGGTCATTGGAGATGTGGGGATGGGGCAGAAGCACTTAAGGGTATTAAGGAAGGAGGGGTGAAGGGCCTTGCAGAGTCGAGGGAGGGGTTTCTCTCCCCTGCTTTCCCCTCTTCCCCCTCCCTCTCTGCCCATGGCTTGGGGCACGTTCAGGTGCTAAGATGAAGGCCGGTCATGAGAGGGCACGTTGAAGGCACTGGGAGAAAGGGGAGTGGATGACTTAGGTGATGACAACCGCTGAGAATGAAAGGGCTTGATGGTAGACTGAGAAGGATAGTGACAAGAGGAGTAAGTGCTGTGGGAAATGAGAGAAGGAGGTAAGTCTAGACTGTCCCAGTGCTGTCCAGTGGAATGTTCTGTGATGCCAGAGGTATTCTATATCCGCTCTGTTCATCGTGGCAGCCATGAGCTCCAGCCATGGAGCTCCGAGGCACTAGGACTGGGGAATTTCGAATTTAACTTGAAGGAACTTGAATTGCAGTTGAAATAGCTGCTGCTATGTTGGACGGCGTAGCTCTTCTTCAACCTTCTGGTTGGTGGCCAGCACTGAGGGGACCCCTCCTGAAACAGATTTCCTTGCATTCTTCCAGTACTGGTCTGTCCGGTTACCCCATTTTCTCCTGGAGGGCTCAGCAGCCTGAGTGCAGAAGCAGAACATCTGGCTTGAGGGATCCATTCAGGGTTGGGGCTTTGGAAGTAAGGTCAGTGGTGTTGAAGATCCAGAAGGCAAGGGATGTTCGGGGCAGAGTTTTGGTAACCATGCCTTTGGGTTTCCGACCAAGGGTGGGTCACCCAAGGAACAGTAAGAATGAGAAACAGAGTGCCGCTTTCATGTTAGCTGAGCAGGCACCCAGGACCTCAGTGTAGGCAGGGCTGGGCTAGAGCTTGCAGGTTTGGTCTGGACACCTAAGTGAGCTTCCTGCTCCGGATCCTAAGAATCTAAGGTGGCCAGATCTGTAGAACAGGCCTCAACTTATTTCCCACCCAGTCAAAGGAGCTGAGAAGCTAGGGTAGAGAGGAAGGTGAACAGGCCTGGGTGCCCAGAGAGACAGGTTCTTCTGAGATGTGCATGATGAAAAGTACGTGCTGCCCATTATGAAGCTAGACTACCTGCTTTCAAATCTTGGTTCTGTCGCTTAGTAGCTGTGTGACCTTGGCTAAGTTCCTTAACCTCTCTGTGCTTCAGTCTCCTCATCTGTAAAATAAGAATAATAGTACAGGTGACTCTTGAACAACGCAGAAGTTAGGGGTGCCGATGCCCTGCACAGTCAAATGTATAACTTTTGACTCCCCCCCATACTTTAACTGCTAATTGCCTGCTGTTGACCAGAAGCCTTACCGATAACGTAAACAGTCTATTAACACATATTTTGTATGTTATATATGTGATATACTGTATTCTTACAATAAAGTAAGCTAGAGAAGAGAAAATGTTATTAAGAAAATCATCAGGGAAGAGAAAATACATTTACAGTGCGTATATACGTACTTATTGAACAAATCCACGTATAAGTGGATCTGCACAGTTCAAACCCGTGTTGTTTCAGGTTCAGCTGTACTTCCTCAAAGGGTTGTAATGCGCATTAAATGTCTTAATGTATGTAAAGCGCTTCTCAGAGTGCCTGCCCCTTAGTTCGCACTATATAAGTTTGCTGTTGCTAGTATGGTTTCTTCTTGCTAATGTGTCAGGACTCAGCCTACAAACCTATGAAACGTGGTGTGCGCGGTTTCTTCTCACGTTAGCAAGCTAGGGGATGAGCTAGTAAGTGGGGAGGTAGAAGTGTGGGGCGGGAGGGATGAAGAGTGCCCTATGCCCACCAGGGAAGAAATCCTTGGGGGAAGGAAAGGGGCACCAAGGGGTCGGAGGTCACGAGGAAGTCCACGGGCACGTGCACGGTAGGAATGAGGATGTGAAAGCTGAAACTCTGGGCAGCTGTGGTCAGATGCTCCTGTCTGAGGTGGGGCAGTTGGCGGTGCTGACCGAAGCCAGTTGTGGGGAGTGAGGTTTAGTAGAGGTGCAGATCGGCAGAGTCGACGAGGTTCACCGGACCATGAGGTTAGGGTGCTGGCAGTGGCGCCCGCATGGATGTTGAAATCACCCAGGATGCTGGCAGCAAAAGGCCTAATGTGGAAAAGGAAGACTGCGAGCCCAGTGAGACTGACCTGGGATGAATCTGATAGTGACCTGGAGGACAACGGGCGACAGTGTTGAGGGAGAGAAGCTGAAGCTTGAAAGAAGGAGAAAAGAGAAAACATCTAGAAGCAATAATGGGGGCTTAGAGGACCTCCCCACCCTCAACCCCCTACCCACCCCCCCAAAAAAAGCTTGCTGTGAGAAAGAATAGTCCCTGCTCAGAACAGCCAGAGGGAGAAGAAGTGTCCTCAGAGGAGGGCCAGGTCTCCTTAGGGTGAGGAGGTGGAAGGGCCATTCCGTGCAAGGGCGGCGGGCACAGAGGGATTTGTTGCTGGTAGGGTCGCCATCGTGGGTTTCCATGGGTTTCCAGCGGGACGGCTTGGACGGCAGCCAACTTGAGGACCTGCAGGGCTGGTGGTGCAACTCCCCACTCTGGGAACTCCCTTTTCTCCATCCCTCTGGGGTCTTTTTGGTTGGTTTTTATTTAAGCACGGTTTCTTAACCTGGGGTCCACAAATAGGAATTAAGGGGTCCATTAACTTGGATGAGAAAAATAATCACATGTTTGTTTTCACTAGCCTCTAGCAGAAACGCAGCACATGAATGTAGGTATGAGCCATGCCTGCGGATCTGTTGTCAGTAGCAATCGCAGATGGCTTCCTATCACGTTACAGCCGTGGCAGACAGCTCAGAATACTGTTTATGCTCATCGCCGCTTTGAAATTACGGTAGTTGCCTAGCTCTTATTATTAAACACATTAATAAAGAAACGTAAGTACTATATTACAAATCTGTTTAAATATTTTGATAACCGTGTTTTAACGTCATTGGCTTCATTTATAACCCTTTGCCTCTTATTTTATGCATATAAAACCTTGTTCTGAGAAGGGATTCACCAGTGTCCTCATGTTTCCTGAGGGGTCCCTGCCAGGCACAGGAAAGCTAACAAGCCCCACCTCCAGGCTGCTTGGAAACCCCTTTAGGTTCCACTAGAGGGCGCTCTTGTTTCAGACTTGGAGAACAGTGGACTTTCAGGCTTGACCCAGGTGACAAGGTTGTTTTGAAGTCCAAGCAAATCATATGTCCTTTGGGGACACCTCAGGAAACTGGGGTGTAAGAACCCCAGTGTTGTTTGATCCGGGCAAGCCACTTCTCTCTTGAGTGGGCTTTACACTTACCTCCTGCAGGATGCGGGCTGGGACACAGCCCCCGTGCTAGCTTCTAGGACAGTTAAAGCCAGAGCACTTCGGCCTGTGATGTCCCCAAGTTTTCATACCGACCTCAGTTCCAGGTGGTGCCCCCTGTTTCTCTCCCACCCAGTGTTAACCCACTGCCCCACTTGTCTGTCTAGCTTTAGGATGCTGGGAAGGTTCTCTTTCACTGGCTTCCCAGTTCCACTTTGCTGGGCAGGCGAGGGGCAGGAGAAAGGATAAGGGACTCAGGTAGATTCTGAAGGCTCCTGATGGGTTAGGGGGTTAGAGGGAAAAGCTGGGGAGTTTGAGAAATTGGCCCAGGGCTGATCCCTGAGAAATTGGCCCAGGGCTGATCCCTGTGCAGGAGGGTGGGTAGGTGAGTTTCTGAAGACTGTGGGATTTTCGCTGCTGAAGAGGAAGTATTTGGAGCTCAGGAGTGCTTTGTGGGAGCAGGGAATTAATTCAAGTATTTCCTGCCTTAATTTTATCAGCTTCCAGGAGATACTGCTCCTCATGCCAGACCGTGGCCCCTGTACCGGTAGCTTTCCCCGGACCTCTTGGTACCTCTTGCAACTCCAGAGTTCCCCCTAAGGCAGTGTGGTTGGAGGACCTAGCATCGATCACCTGAGGTGCTTGTTACTAAGATGGAAATTCCGGGGTCCACCCAGATCTCCTGGATTCTAGTCTCTGGTGCAGGGCCCAGGGATCTACATTTTCCATAGGTTCTCTAGGGCAACGGTTCTCAAAGTCTGGTCCTTGGACCAGCGGCAGCAGCCTAACCAGGGAACCTGTTAGAAACGCAAATTCTCAGATTCCTGATTCTAAGCCCCCCTCAGACCTACTGAATCAGAAACTCTTGGGTGGGACCCAGCAAAGATGCCTTTTAACAAGCCCTCCAGGGGATTCTGATGCCAGCTCACGCTTGAGAGCCACCCCCCAGGGGATTCTGATACAGACTGAAGGTTTAGCCTCATTGCCTCAAATGATCCAAGAGCTGGCTCCCCCTTGCTGAAAGCTCACCAGAGACCCAGCAAGTACTAACTGTAGAACGTGTGTGAGGCACGGGGCGGGTATGTTTAGTAGCACTTTTCCCTAGAGTATCTCTGTGCTCCTTTAGCTTTTCTATCCCTACGATGCTCCTGCAAGGAGCAGAGAGCCTGAGAATTCCCTGCCAGCAGGACTCTGACGCTTAGAGGGGTTTTGATCCACACAGGTGGTCACACAGCAACTTGAGAAGAGCAGAAGCTGGGACCTGGGTCTCTGGACTCCAGTGCTTGTTGACTAGGCCAGGTCCACCTCTTGGAGTCTTTGCTAGCTCAGGGTCCTCACTCTGTGTGCTTTTGGCAGAGGGCTGGCTCTCTGATCCTCATGGATGAAGGTGGGTCTTTACGTTGCCTTAGCTGTAGGCTGGGTGGCCCAGTCGGCCTCCACTAGGCAGTTTGAGGGTGAAGCCTGGCCTGAGTGGGCTCTCCAGCCCCTCAGGATAGAAGGTCAACCAGGTGGACCTTCCACATGGACACCCAACTTGGGACAGCCTTGTACATTAAGCAGACTAGAGGGTACAGTTCACTTGATCCAATGCCTGGCTGAAAAGCAGCCTGACTTGGGCCTGCACTCAACAGCTGAGGATGGGAAATCACACATCTGTGGTCGTGTTGGGCTTGCACCACCCAGAGCTCTGTCTTCCGGGTAAATGAGGGTGTCTCATTTAGAGGGCATCAAAGATGGGATGGCATTGTTGTCGGGAACTAGACTTGTCATTCTCCCCCAGTACCCAAACCTGCACCTTCTCCAATGCTCCCCATCCCACTGAGTGGTACCACCACTCACTCATTACCCAGGCCAGAAATCTTAAGATAACCATTGGCTCTTCACCACTCCCACCACATCTAGTCAATCTGATCTCCTGATCATTTCTCAAATTCATTCCTACTACTCCTATTTTATTTAGTTCACGTCGGATCATCCCTGACTTGGCCTATTACAATAGCCTCAACACTGGTCTCCCTGCCTCTAGTCTTGCCCTATTTCAATCAGCAGCCAGATGGGGAGCTCTATCCCTTACAATGTAAAGTGTGGTCTGAGGACCAGCAGCACCTGGGAGCTAGTTAGAAATGCAGACGCTCCGGCCCCCACCCCACACGTACTGCATCAGAACCCACCTTTTAACAAGATCTCAAGATGATTTGTAAAGTCCAAAATATCTAATGTTGCAAACAGGATTCTTAAAGAACTGGCCCTGGTCTCTTGTTTATCCCTTTCTCCCACATGATAGTCCACTGCTACTGAACTGTATAAAGTTCTCGAACATACTGGGCTGCTCACTTCATCCTTTTAGCAAATAAGTATTGAACCCCTCCTTTGTGTCAGGCACTTGCTGGGGATAAGCAGCGAGTAAAGTGGATACGTATTTTTGCTTTCATGGAGCTTTCATTCTTTTGTGGCAAGAGACAGTAAAGAAATAAGTACATAGAAATAAGTAAAATATATAGTAAGTCAGATGATGTTAAGTGTATAAAGGAAGAGAAAAAGCATGGTAACGGGTATTAGTGTTGCTGAATGGATGGAGAGAGTAAAGGAAGGCCTCACTGAGAATGTGACATCTGAGCGAAGGCTTGCCGGCTTCTGGATATCTGGGGGAAGAATATGCCAAGCAGAGAAAATAACGAGTGTAAAGACCCTGAGACAGAAGTGTTTCTAGAATATTCTAGCAATAGCAAGTATGTCAGTGTGTCTAGAGCCATGTGAAGGAAGGGGAAAGTGGTAGCAGATGAGGTCAGAGAGGTGATATAGGTGAGGGGCAGATCATACATAGGGCCTCATAGACCATTGTAAGGACTTGACATTTTCTTTTTAGGGAGATGGGAGGCCATTGGAGGCTTTTGAGTGGAGGACTGACATGACCTGAGTTAATCTTTCAAGGGATCACCCAGTTGCTATGCTGAAATTAGACTCTATGGGCACAGGATAGAAATAGGGACACCTATAAGTAATGTTTGCAATAAAAGAGGAAGGAGATGCTAGTGGCTTGGGCTTGGGTACTAACAGTAGCGGCAGAGAAATGCCATTGGATTCTGGATACATGCTGAAGGCACAGCCAACAGGATTTGCTGATGGATCAGATGTGGGATGTGACAGAGAGGAGTCAGGGATGACTCTAAGGTTTTTGACCTTAGTAACTTAAATGAATTACCATTTATTGAGATAAGGAAGACTAGGAGAAGGGGTTTTGTGCTTGTTTATTGCTTTTTTGGAGGGTCGGGGGAGGAAGTGCTCTTTCAGTTATCTAATGTTGTATAACATCCCCAAAACTCAGTAGCTTAAAACAATGACTTATTATTTTTCACAGTTGTGTCAGTTGACTGGGTCATTCTTTGTCATGGACTGAATGTTTGTCTCCTCCCCTGAAATTCCTATGTTGAAGTCCTAACCACCACCACCACCCCCCCATGTGATGATGTTTGGAGGTGGGCTCTTTGGAATGTAATTAGGGTTGGATGAGGTCATGGGGGTGGGGCTTTCGTGAATGGGGTTAGTGCCCTTATAAGAAGAGGCCATAGAGTTCCCTAGCCCCTTCTACCATGTGAGAACATGGTAAAAAGATGTCTGTCTATGGACAAGGACGTGGGTTCTCACCCAACACCAAATCTACCAATGCCTTGATCTTGGACTTCCCAGCCTCCAGAACTGTGAGAAATAAGTTTCTGTTGTTTAAGCCACCCAGCTTATGGTATTTTGTTATGGCTGCCTGAGGTGACTAAGACATTTTTTTTTTCTACTTACTGGTCCTGCTTGGGTTCAACTGGGACAGCTGGGATAGCTGGGCCTCTCTATCCACAAGGCCTTTCATGGCATGGGGGTCTCAGGGCAGCATTCCAAGAGGGCAAGCCCCAATTCATAAGAGATTATGAAGCCTCTGATTGCATCTTTTTGATGAAGTCCCATTGACCAAAGCAAGTTCCCTGGCTGAGCCAGATGGGCCACATGGCCAAATCATCGTGGGAGAGGAATACATAAGGGTGTGGATACTGGGAAGGTGTGATTCACTGGGAGCCAGTACTGTAACAATCTACCATAGGAGCCAAAATCAAAAGCTGGGTTTAAGAATGAGATGCCCGCTTAGATATCCAAGTGCAGATATTGAGTAGACTGTGAGCTATGTGAGCCTGGAGTTCAAGGCAGAGGTCCAGGCTGAGATGTAAATGTTGGAGTCATCAGCACGCAGATTGTGTTAAAGCCATGAGATTGGTTGAAATCACCTAGGGAATGAAAGTATTTAGAGAAGAGAAAAGCTCTGCGTTCTGCAACCTGATCCTCTCCATCATTTAGAGGTCAAGGAGATGAGGAGGAAGCAGTAAAGGAGACCGAGAAGAAGCAGGCTGTGAGGCAGGAGGAGAACTAAGACAGCGGCATCCCGGAAGCCAAGTGAAGAATGTTTCAAGACAGAAAGGGTGCATAAGATGAGGCCTGGGAATTGGCCACTGGATTTAGCAATGAAAAGGTTATTTGTGACCTTGATGGGAGCTGTTTTGGTGGAGGGAGGAGTGGGGAGGTAGGCACGGAAGCCTGATTAGCTCGTGTTGAGAGAGAATGGGAAGAGAGGAATTGTAGACAGCGGAATATAGACAAGTGCTGTCCAATAAAAACATGTAAGCCACATATGTAATTTCAAATGTCCTGGTAGTCACACTAAAAAAAAGGTAAAAGAAATGGGTGAAATTAATTTTAATAATATATCTGATATTTAACCCACTATATTTAAAATATTGTCACCTCCAAATAATTAGTATAAAATTATTACCGGGATATTTTACATCCTTTGAAATACAGTAGTGTGGTTTACACTAGTAGCACATCTCAATGTTAAACAGCCACGTACGGAAGTGGCTACCATATTAGGCAGGGCAGGTATAGACATTTCTCTCAAGGAGTTTTGCTGTGAAGATGAGCAGAGGATGAGGAGCTTGCAGGGGCGAAGTGAGGTCAAGTGTGTGTGTGTTTGTTTTAGAATGGGAGCTGTTACAGTATGTTTAGTTTATATGCTAACGGGAGTAATCCAGTAGAGAAGAAGAACTCGTCGATGTAAGAGAAAGAGGAAAGCGTTTCTGGAGTGATATTGAGTAGGTGAGAGTGGATGGGATTGGGATACAAAAGGGAAGGCCTGCCTTGGCCGGGGTCCTGGGCAGTTCATCCATGGGAACAGGGTGAAGGCAGAGCACATTGGGCACTGATGCAGATAAGTGGTTAGATGTGATCATGAGAGCTCCTGGAAGTTTTTGATTCCTTTTTTCTCAGTGAAATAGGAATCAGGGTCATCATCTGAGAGTGAGGATGGGATAGAAGTGTTGAAGATCTGAGAAGACAGAAGACAATATTAAATTGTGGCCTGAGAGAGTGAACGGGCTGGGGAAGTGTAATGACTGTCTGGGAACATGAAAGATGCACTTGAGGTTTGTGATCACGAATCTGATGTGAGAACAGTCAGCGCGGATGTTTTTCTCCAGCCGTGTTCAACTGTGTAGGTGCAAGCAAGGCGGGGGAGGAGGTTGGGACTTAACCAGGGCTGGGGTTTTTTCAAGATGAGTACGGGGATAATGAGAAATGCCATGAAGTCAAAGGTGTATGCCAGGGATAATTCGAGTGATGGGCCATGGAATTGAAGGAGAGAAGAGGGAGCCATGAGGGACAGCAAAAAGGATGGGGGGACCAATGGATCACAGATTCCGGGGGGGGGGCATAGAAGTGTTGGGGTCAGGGTTAGAGGGGGTCAGCTGGAAAGATAGAAGTGGTGGGTGAAGAGGGAATGCTTGACTTAACGAGGGGCTGCAGATATTCATAGTTATAAGGTCTCAGGCGCAAGCTTGAGAATGACTGGCTGAAGTGAGACGGGGACAAAATCATTGAGGAGAAGAGGCCAGGGAGCTGAGAGGCCAGGGTACTGGAGGGTTCATGTTAGGCATATGTTGAAGAGATCTAGAGATACGATGGGGGTAATTTTGGAGAGAAAGGTACAGAGCCAGGTACTAATATCCCTGAGGAATATTAAGGACCATGACCCATAGTCTGTAGACAACTGTGAAACGGAAGGGTAGTGGGTTGGAAATAGCAATGCAAAGAAAGAAGTTCCCTACTCTCCCTATATGGGCCCAGGGGGAAAAAAAAACCAGTGACTGCTTCAGAGGGCTAGAGATGAAGCAGGCTCCTTGTGGGGAGAGGTAGGTCAGGGAAGAGAATAAAGGATGAAGGGGACATTCAGAGAAGTGATCGAAACATTGGGAATTTGGCTAATGATTTCTCTGTGACTTTGCATATCCTGTTCCCTTTTCCTGGCATTCCCTTCCTTACCTTGTGCACCTGGAAAGCTTTTCTTCAGTTGTTTACAACCCAGCTCCTGCATCACTACTTTCCTGAAATTGCTACAGCAAAGATCACCAGTGACCAGCATGTTGCCAAACGCAGTGGAAGTATTTGTCTTTACTGTACCTCTACAGAGAAGCGTGTTCCCAGTGGAGTTTTCCATGGATGGGAATGTTCTTCCTCCGCCCTGTCCAATATGGTAGCCACTAGCTGTGTGTGGTTATCGAGCGCTTGAAATGTGATGGGCTACTGAGGGACCAGATTTCTAATTTTATTTCAGCTTAACCCATTTAAATGTAAATTGCCACGTGTGGCTCGTGGCAGTCTTTAATCTTGTCTTCTCATGGATCTTCTTTCTCCTGGCAACTGTTGCTGTTTTCCAGGCTCTGTCCTTGGTCCTTTAATCTCATTCTGTGGACTCTTTCTTCCGTGTTGATCTTATCCGTACCCCAAGCTCTGTTTCTGGGACATCTCCCTCTTCTGAGCTCTAGGCCTGGACTTGCACAGCCTATTGGAGACGTCCGTGTGGGTATCCTATAGGCATTCAGTGTCAGCACGCTGCCAACCTAAACTCTTCTCTCCCCTGAATCGAATCCTCTCAGTCACTGAACTCAGACCTGGGAGTCACCCTAGGTGCCTCCTCTGTGTCCTACGAATTGCCAGGTCATCCATCTCTGCAGCAGCATCCGAACTGGTCTTCAACCTTATCCCTCTCCTGTCCATCACCCACACTGCTGCCAGAGCAGTCGAGCTAGCTGAAACAGAAACCTGACCTTGCACTCCCCTGTTTCAAACCTCTCAATGGCTTCTCGTTGTGAAGAGGATAAAGGCCAAGGTCCCGGGCACGGCGGACAAGGCTCTTCATGACCTGAGCCGGTCTCTCCAGCTTCATCTCTTGGCACGTGTCCCCTCCCACTTGATGCTCCAGTTACACAGACCTGCTTGGGATTACATGCAAATGGCATGCTGTTTCACGCCTCCACACCTTTTCCCAGGCTGTACCCTGCTGCCCGGAATGTCCTTTCCTTCCTTTAAGCTCCTGCTCCCATCTCCTTCTTGTTCTTCAAAACTCACCCAAACTGTCATGTTCTTCAGCTCCCCTTCCTCAGTGTCTCCATTACTTAGTGCCCTTACCTTATCACACCATCTCGCTGCTCGCGGGTAAGCTGCAGGGTAGTTCTGAAGGGCAGGGCCTGTCTTGGCCTCCGTATCCCCACTGTCTAGCATGGAGTTTGCCCAGCGTGCAGCCAGTCCGTGTTGAATGAATGGCTAATATGTAAAAGTGAATGAGTTGAAGGGAGCAGGAAGAAGATTGGAGAATAGGATGTCGTCCTGCCCCATCTCATCTCCTTGGTGTAAGCCCTTCCCGGGTGGGATTAGAGGATGAGAGAAAGGGCCCTTGGGAGAGCCCTCTGGGGGTCGGTCTTGGCTGCTGGTGGCACAGTTGATGTCTCTCCCAGCACTCATAAAACTTCCTTCTGGCAGAAATCAATTTCAGAAAAAGCTATTATCTCGGTTTCCCCCTACCTTTAGAGCTGAAATGCTTCTATCCTCCTGGGGTAGAAGATGCTAGCAGAAAATGTCACATTTATTTTTTTCTTAAAGTAAAAAAGAAAAAAAGTTTTATGTGTTTAATTTTTCTGGAAGTGCTTAAGTTTCTATTTTCTCTTAAAAGAAAACTGGTTTTTCACTGAGATTTTCCCAAGGGCCACATCCAGGTATATAAAAAAAGAATGATGTGCGTTTGCATACAATTTGCATAGATCTGTGTAGACTGGGTCATCTATTCTCATGGTGCTTTCTTTCGTTTTCTTTATTTTTTCAAAGAGATTGAATATTTGATCACCTTTGCAATGAAAAGAACCAACAGCAGTGAAAAGGCAGAGGAAACCACAAAGTCCCCCTTCACAGAAAAAGATCACCTCTTTACGAGATTCCTTTTCGTCTTCCAGTCTTCTATGAGATTTTGGATGGCTGTGGTTGCCATGATAAAAATAGCAGCTGCCATCTGTATGCCAGGCTAGCTGCTGTATTTACTTTTTTTATATCTCTTATTCCACTCAGCAGCCCCGAGAGATAGACGTTGCTACAGGAAACAGGCTTAGAGGGGTGGCACAGTTTGCTCAAGGTCACCCCTCTAGGCAGTGACAGAGGCAGGACTCAAACCCAAGGCTGTCTGACCCCAAGGCCTTTGTTTTAAACCACTAAGCTGTATTTTCCATCACTGATGTACCGTTTGGTGTTCTGTCATTTACACCTGCCATCACAAGCCAGGGACTTTGCCACACAGGTATATAGTTTGTCTGGTTGTTATTTGAATGGCAGTGGACTGTTGCATAATACTGAGGTACCAGAGTTTACTTAACTTATCTCCCCAATTGGTTTGTTTCCAGTGTTTCAATAGAGTAGGTAGCGCAGGTGTAAATATCTTTGTTCAAATAAGGGCCATGTGTTGGGTGTTTGAGGTATTCGAGGGTAGTCCTCAAAGTAGCATTGTTGAGCCAAAGGGGTTATAGTTTTATAGATGCTCCAGAAAGTCTGTCCCATTCATTTCCCAAGCAGTGATGATTTTTTGAGTGCCTACCGTGCATCCGGTGCTGGAGGTGAAGAGGTGATTCAGAAACGGCCCCTCCCTCAGAGAACTAATTGTCTTGACGTGGGACGGGTGATGTAACACAGAATGAATGGTCCTGAGGTTGCAGTGAGAGCACTGAGAAACGTGCCCCTTGGCAGTGCCTGAGCGTTCCTTTCCCCCCATATAGAGGGCAGGACAGGCTTTAGGGGAGGGCGGGGGAGGG